>NC_086194.1:152935154-153675154 GCF_035770615.1 Melospiza melodia melodia
TTACTCCATCTCTGCACAGCACGCTAGGCCTGGAAAAGTTTTGCGGCCTTTACCCGGAGGAAGGCAGCAGCGGCCCCATCTCGCAGGGAGGCAGATGCGCTAACAAGGACCGGGCCAGCATCGCTCCCCGACCCGCGCCTCCCCGGGCACGCTGCTGGGAGCGCGGCCTCTCGCCGGCAGCGGCCCGGGCTCCGCGGCCCCCGCGCCCCCGTACCTGGCGTCCAGCCCGCGGCCCAGCAGCATCATGGTGGCGACGGGGCCGGCGGGAAGCAGGGAAGGGGGCGGCGCTCCGCGTGCGCTCCGTTGCCATGGCCACCCGGCCTGGCCCCGCCCCCCGGCCTGCGGGACGGGCCCGGCCCGGGAGGCGCCGCGGGGGAGCGCAGTCCCCGAAAAGCAGAATCGGTGCGGTTGGAAAGGAGCGCGGGGATCGTCGAGTCCAACCTCTGACCGAACGCCACCGTGTCAGCCGGAACATGGCACTTCCTTAAAACACCTCCAGGGACGGTGACCCCACCGCCTCCCGGGAGGCAGCCCGTTCCAGGGTATAATCACCCTTTATGTGAAGAAATTCCTCCTTATGTCCAACATAAACCTCCTCTGGCGCAGCTTAAGACTATGTCTTCTTGTCCTATCCCTTGGTACCCGGTAGAAGAGGCTGAGCCTTGCCTGCCCACAGCCTCCTGTCGGGGAGCTGTCCAGAGCGATAAGGTCCCCGTGAGCTCCTGTTCTCCGGGCCAAACGCCCCCGGCTCCCTCAGCCACCCCTCACAGGACTTGTGCTCCTGCCCCTCCACCAGCTCCGCTGCCCTTCTCTGGACACACTCCAGCCCCTCAAAGTCCTTCTTGTAGTGAGGGGCCCAGAACTGGACACAGCACTCGAGGTGTGGCCTCACCGTTGCCCAGTACGGAGGAATAATCCCTGCCATGGTCCTGCTGGCCACACTATTGCTGACACAGGCCAGGATGTCATTGGCCTTCTTGGCCACCTGAGCACACACTGGCTCATGCTCAGCCACTGGCAAGCAGCCCCCAGGTCTATTGCCACGGGGCAGCTTTTCAGCCCCTCTTCCCCCAGCCTGTAGCACTGCAGGGCATTGTTGTGACCCAATGCAGGACCTGGCATTTTGCCTTGTTGAACCTCACACAGTCTTGGCCCATTGATCAGCCTGTCCAGGTCCCTCTGCAGATCCTTTCAACACTCCTGCCCAGCTTGCTGTCACCCACAAATTTATTAAGGGTGCATTTGATTCCCTCATCCCAGTCATCATTACAGATACTGACTAGGACTGGGACCAACACTGATCCCTGGGGGCGACAAGCAGTGACTGGTGCTCCCCACACATGAGCCTGCCCAAGGGCAGGGGCAGGGTCTGTTCAAGGACAAGCACAGTGTCAAGGCCTGGGCTGGTACAGGAGCAGAAAGCCAGAAAGGTCAAGCCTCTCCCATTACTCAAAAAAAAAAAAAAAAAAAAATTAAAAAAGGCCAACTTCTCTTCACCTAAGGGAGAACTGTTGAGGTTGGGCAGCCATGGGAAAAATCGCATGGAGCACCAGAAAAGATCCTGAAAACAAAGAAGAACAAAACAAAACCAAATGAAACTGAAAACATAAAAAAAAAAAAAAAAAAAAAAAAACAACAAAACCCTAACCCCCCTCTTTGTAGTGGTAATGTATTGGGAATGTGGCTTCAGGATTGTGTGGCCATGATCCTGTCAGAGTCCCTGCACATGCTGTTCATGGGACTAATGCAGCAAAGACTCTTAAAGGAGGAGAGAGGGAATTGTGCTGTGTCCAACACAAACCCACCTGATGTTATAGTGGTCCATGAGAGCTAAGGACTCGGACAACTGGCTGCTCCTATGGCATTTAGCAGGTTACAGGTTTGGTGTACCCATTGGGACTATGTTACTACACAAAATTGTACATGTGTACAGACACACACACACACACACACACACACACACACACACACAAAGAGGCCTTTCACTCAAGGGTACCCAGAAGATCTAAGGATCAAAGGATCACTCAGGGATATCCAGTCTGAAAATAGTCACTGCTGAGGGAGAGAGTGGTGAGGGGCACTCTGACCAGGGAAGTCTCTTTGGGTGGAGGTCATGGTACAGAAATGTCTCTGCCCTGTTGGCTGGGGACCCTGTTCATGGACCAAGGGGTTCTGCCTCTTCCTATTCCCACCTTGGGTCGTGAAAGGTTGGTTGTCCCCATGTGTCAGCCAGGGGATGTCACACATGTATGAAAAAAACTTTATAGGCTTGCATGAGCATGTAAATAGAAATTGATTTACTTAAAACTTGTTTTTTAACTTTTCATCTTGGTTTTCTCTTGAAAGTAGATAATTCAGATCACTTCAATAAAAACTTCAATTCCATGGAGCAAAAATATTCTTCAAATAATGAGGTACTAATTAGTGGTTTGGATCACCTTAAGCTAAAACAAAATGTTCCAATTTTTCTTAAGGCAAGTTTGTGAAGCCAGTGGTAAAACTCACTCCAAAGGTTTGCAGCCTTTAAGGACTTGGTAGGCTAATATATCTAAATGGAAGATGTCTTTCAGAGGATGCAAGGATGAGAGGACAGCTGTTACCTGGAAGTCTTAATTTCTCAACTGCAGGCCTGAGAGGAGAGGCTTTAATGTTTATTGTTGAATCTACCCCCTATTGATCTAATAGTAATAATAATCTAATAAATCAGCAAAATGACCTAGCAAATGATGATGTCACTATTATTACTGTGCAATCCTGCAGTTCCCCACACTGTAGCAAGATCCAAGTTTATCAGTCTTGGATCTTGTTCATTACACACAACTACTACTGAATTACAACTCTATCACCCCTCTCTTGACTGCGCCACACTGCTTGTTATCAAGGTGCAGTACAATCCATCTCTGGATGGATTCCCAAATTCTCCTTCAGTTATGTAGTTTTTACTGTCTGTGTGCTGTTTATGTGGCACACTTTCTGAGACATACCATTCCATTTTATTCCTTCCTTCACCTAACTCAATTTACATCTAAGCACTTTTTCCTATATGCAGACAATTGACATACCAGAGCAAGGCTTATCCTCTTAATTTATTTTTTCCTCACTATTTTTGTCCTCAGAAAGCATCCTGCTCTCGAGTGCCTAATTACAAGTCATTGCCCTTGTCTTTGGACAATCTCCTGGTCTCCTGAGGTAGTCTTGTCTCTTCACAAGGACCTATACTCCAGCAGAACCTTCCACTCACAAATTTGAAGAGCTCTGAAAGTTGAAAGCATCTATTCTACTACTGAGGGCATGTTTGGACTTCATCACCCAGGAGTGGTCAAGCAAAGCAAGTTCCAGAATACCCAGAAATTCATAATAAACATCAGAATGGTGCTATATGAGGTACTGTGCAAACAGTAAAAAGAAGTACAAGTCTATTTGCTTCTAATTATGAAGCAAATAGACTTGGTCAATGAGAAACAGAAACTGCCACTTAATGAGAGGCTAAAATATTGAAAATAAGGAATAGTTACTTGTGATTGAAGTTCAAGAAGTACTTGTCATTGGAGTAAGACATGAAAGAGGAATCACAACTCATCTTCAGTTATTACAAACAAATTCTGCTTCAGTCCTGAAGTATGGTACTTGGCATAGATATTAAAAAACCTAATTTATATATGCTGATTTCACACATGGTTTGACTTAATAGTTCTTAATATGATGCTGTAGATAGTCCTGGAATATATGGCCCACTAGCTCCAGCTGCACATAGAAAGTTGAAAATAATGTCATGAGGGCCTGTTGAAATTTTGAGTCATCAGAGTGTACAGGAGCACAAGCTGCATAAATCACGGAGTGGAAAAATATTTTTGTACGATGATTTAGAAATAATTACAGGGAATTATGTTGAAAGTATTGCCAAATTTCCTTCTCATTACCTCTCAGTAAGTTTCCAGAATAACATACTAAAGATGATGACATCTTACAAATGACAAATTCTGCAGATAAGAAAGCTCTGAAATATCCAGTTGACAGTGTTTTCCAACATTTCTCCAGAGGATAAGCAACAGACTCCTCCTGACTTAAATCAGCTTGAGTAAATTCTCTGTACTGGTTTATTGAACAACAGTATGTAACTCCAGCAGTGTTCAGCAGCAGTGAAGAATTGCCTGTCATTACTGTGTAGAAAAAACAGGATATGTATAAGTCTGTGGAAACTTCAGAAACATTAATTGGGATAGAATTTCTTCCATCATATTTAGGGAATGCCTTAACCATTAGTAAGGTAAAGCCATATTTCTGGTTTGGAATTTAATCAATGAATGTGTACTAGATATATGTAAAATACCAACAGAATGCTCAGTCAACTTTTGGTTTTGCTAACTGATGTTAATTTATATGGTGTAGTAATTACAGAGGGATCCATAGAGGTCCGGAGGTTCATCTGTGCACTGTGGTTGATTAAGTCTATATGTATTGATGAGCTGCCTGTATATTCATATTACTACTTCTTTTCTCACAGTGTGTTCATAACTTTAGAATATTTTTTTGCGATCTTTAAACTCTTTATATAGCATTCCATTTTCCTGTTCACCTATGCTATCAATTCGCATTATATGTATGGAAAGGCAATCACTGTAGACCTTGAATGTCAAACAACATTATTTTGGCAGAGAAGTTTAGCTCCTGGTAGATTTGATTATATAGATTTAATAATTTCAAGTGTTTTCTCCTTCTGTAACCGTTTTCCTCTTTGTGCTATTTCACTTCTTTGGGCCTGCAGCTCCTTTACTTGATGCAGAAACTAGACCACCTCTTATTCCTAGCTCTGTGTGTTCTCAGGAACAAGAGGCAGCTTCTGGGAAACATCCTTCTCTGATGCACAAGCTTCCAATACAAAGTTTCAGACATCTTAATTAAAAATCAGTTAGTTTGTTAGAGGAAAAGTTGTCACCATAATTAGAAAAGCAGTAAAACATTGTTTCCTCAGGCTAATACCCGCAGGCCGGTGTAACCTTCTGTCATTCATTTTGTCAGTGTTGGTGAAAGCATAGAAACCTCTTGATGATTTATGCATTTGCCTGTTGTTTTCTTACTTCTGCAAAAGAGCTTTAGCTGCTGTCAGAGGCAGGATGCTGGGCTAGCAGGGTCTTTGTTCAGCACAGGCACTCTTGTTTTGAAGGTGTTATTTTTTATAAACAAAGAAGAGTCCTTTTGTTAGCTTGAGTTCCTTGTTTACTTCTGTGTAAGTATTTCTGCTCCTGTGCTTCTCTTTATGCAAACTAAGTTCAAAGGTGAAATGCAAAATATGTCTGGAACATGCTGCTGTACAAGTTTTTGTTTGTGTCTCCCTTTCAGGGATTTGTCAGGCAGTAAGGTTTTGTTCAGTGCTACTGCCACTTTTTTCTACCATGTAAACTTTCAGACTTGCTTCTCCCAAACTCTTATTCATGTAGTAGGATCCTGAGTCCTTGGCTTGCTTCCCCAGCCTGACTAATCCGCGTTGTTTCTGGTATATCATTAAGACCTACTGCTCAAATATGGACAGATGAAGATGTTCTTTGTTGACATGGGTTTATGATGTTTAATACTCTATTTCAGCTAATTATATTTGTTGTGATGCAGACCATGGTCTCAGTAATGTTTGGTGAGTGCTGATTCATATTCCAGGGAAGGAATTGGAAAACATCTGTTTCTTGGATTCAGTGTCTCCGTGATTCTGAGTGCTCTAATTCATTAATATCAGTAAATGGTGCTCTGATTTTTGTTAGTTGCACTGCAGAAATCCAAGATTAGGCTGTCAGATACTTCACCTGAAGTCTGCTCATGGCTCCTGAGCTGTGTGGGCGCATTGTGAACATTGTCGAGAACAAAGAGCCTGTGCCAATCTACTTCTGTTATTGGAAAGACAAGGCAGAGGGGACTTTTGGAAAGAAACTATTACTACACATCTCCACGGAAATCTTTAGTAAAAAGCAAAGCAGTTATTTGAACTTAGTGCATAGATGGTGAGGAAAAGCAGTTTTGGATAGCAGGTCTGTTAGTCTTTCTGCAGTAGTGTCTCTCCTTTCCTCAGTGGCAGGAGCACTGTCACAGCCTGCTCAGCTTTCCAGGGCTCTGATTGATGAAGGCGGGCAGTGGAGCCAGGCTGCTTTGCCATTCCCCTCAGGCTAGTGCCAGAAGCAATCTAATGTGCCTTTTGTTTTCAGATAACTGTGTTAATAAACTCATTAATTAAATAGACACTGTTATTATTAACATAGTACATAATTTTAATAAGTAAATAGTTTTTTTTTCCAGATGAACTTTATTATTGAAATGAGTATGAGTCAACAAGAACAAGCAAGTTGGAGTTATTTGCTTTCAATTTGGTATTTATTAAACTATTAAACTAGTGGCAAGTCACTTGGCTGCCTGAAAAGTAAAGCAGAGAGTACAGAGTTCTTTGATTGTCCCATTCAGCAGTCTGGTAATTTCTCCTAGGTCCTTCACAACTGAAGTGAGTGAGATTGGAAGAGTGATGATATGGAGGGAGCTCATGTATTTGAACCAGGAATCTCCAACATGTACCAGGTGCAATGCCTTTGATGGAAGGTTCTTCATGTCTTCCATGCAGACTTATGCTGGTACTCGTGGCAGGGTTCCTGAAGGATGTCTGTCATGCTCTTCAAGAATGAGATCATAGACAGAGCATGTTTCTAAATTGCTTCTCACATAAGAAACTTCTTGCCAGAAATCCCAACAAGTGGCAGGGGTTGTCTTACACCCTTGCTGTAATTCCTGACTCAGTAGGGGTAGAGGCTGCCCACATCTGTGCTGTGTGCCTGGACGGATCCTGTGGGCCTTTTGCTGAGCCACTGTGGCTGAAATAATGCAAAGGCATGAAATGGCCCTCATGAGTGCTCTTATGGCATGGAACTGAGGCTATATATATCCTGAGATATGGTTTATGAGATATTTGCAAACTTTCCTGCAATAATGTTGAAGGATGGTAGAGAACGCAGGGGGTTAATTGCAGAGCAAATGGGCATGGCAAACCCAGAGCAGTTTCAGCCAACTGGCTTTTGTGATCATTCCCTGGAGGAAATTATTCCCAGCACTATGCTTATACTTTGTCTGAGAGAGAACAATTTGCAACTGACAAAAACAGAGTAGTGATAAGATAATTAAGCAATACTAGGATTTGTCTCACGGTGCTATGACATTTAAGAGTACCAAAGAACCATACACCCAAAGAATCAGTTGCACACAGGGTCTCTTCCAGCCACACCTGGGATCTCTCTGCAGGTCTGAACTGCAGATCTAGTCTTTTGATCAACCTTGAATTTGCTGCCAGAAGATTATAGGTATTTTATAAGATTTCAAAAGGAAGTTGGTATTGGTTTCATTTCAGTCCATGACAGTGCTGTCATTTGTAGTAGGAATCAATTTTTTTCTTAGAGAATTCTTTTCCTCTTTTTGGAGTAGCAATACTCCATTCCTGGCAAATGCCTGTACCAGGAATATTTTCTGCAACAGAAGTGTTAGCCTAGAGTGAGGCCATGCTGAAGATACTGGTATGTGATAACAGCTACCACTTGGTGGCATCCAAATCATACTTTATTTAGCTGGAAACTCCACAGCCAGCAATCTGAGAAAATTTTGGGAGTACCTGGCTTGACATTCACTCCTTAAAGGTGTTTAAAATGGTTAACCTTACACTAGTCTGGATTGGTCAGGGCCTGGCATGCATGACCCAGTTTCTGTTTTTATTTTCATGTGGGAGTATACACATTTATTAACTTTGCAGTTGACTCAAATAATCAAAGTGATTAAACTCTATGTTGCTGCCCTTCTTTGGAAGACTGTTCAACTATTTTTTATTCACAGGAAATATGCTTAAGCTCTTGGATCCTTGGTCTTGATCTTGCTGCTTACCTTACCTGAGTTTAAAATAATGTTTGATTTTAGACAAGTCATTTAGCAGCAAAAATCGCATAGATCTGGTTAAGGGAAGAGTGTACTTAGAAAGCCTTCTTGAATCTTTGATTTACACTTCAAAGGAAAAATATTCAGACTCATTCTAGAAAGTGTGAAACATTGGCATTACTAAAGAATGTTTATTAGCAGATATAAGCAACTACAGATTCACTTTACCTAAATTTTGACATTTAAATGAGACATCGGAAATGTATTTCACCTGCCCAAATCTTAATTTGAAGCTCTTTGTCTCTGAAAGGGCATATAGCACAACAGTCACATTCAGTTTGAATCTTACGAGTCCCTAACTTCAGATTTAACGTTGCAAGCCTGTCCTGCTTGTATTTGTTGTCTGAGAAGAGAAGCAAACACAGGGTAAATAGTTGGACTTGAAAGGTTGGAAAAATCTTTTCCAATCTAAACAGTTTGGTGATTCTAAGACAATTTTTAAAAAATGGCTGCTAATTATAAATTGATTTTTGGTTGGTTAGTGCATATATCCTTAAGTGGGCAATTTTTCTGATAGTCAGGTGTAAGGAGAATCAAGAAGTTTTCAGCTATTGAAGACTTGGTCTGCAAGTCCTTTGTCACTTCAGGGAATACAGTATAGCAATGAGCAAGGTGTGAGATGTAACTTAATGGTATTTGGCTGTTTGTGAACTGGTACTAGAACAATATTTCTATTTTTACAGTTTTCACACATAAAATCCACTTATGATGGAAATGAAGTAATAAATAAATGAATAAATAAAAATCTAAGAAAACTGCATATTTGTTACTTGTAATCTAATTGCATCACACAGTTATAATTGAATGGTATATTGACATTTGAGTGCTATTCATTAATTGCTTTCATGCTTAGGTTCTTTAACCTCTTGGAGCTGAAGTTAGAAGGTTTGGGGGTTCTCTCTCTTTTTTTTTTTTTTATTTAAAATTAATTTCATTCCTAATTGTCATTCATTGGGGAATTTGTGGAAATCAGACCCTTCCCAGTTGTTTTTAGCCTTTTTCCCCCCCCACTAATAAAACCAAAATAAAATTGAAATAAAATTTCTAAACACTTGATAAATAATAATTATTAATAGATGAGATTGCTACTACTTTTGGAGGCAGTAAAAGATTTAGCTATCAATTGAAACTCGCTGAATTATTTTGTAGTTCTTCCATCCTAACCTGATGAAGCTCCCATTTCTCTCAGTGTCCTGTGTTAGTGTGGTGAGGGTTGGGCTTTAAATAAAGCACTAATGATTCTATTCTGTTAATTTCCAGTTTTATTAAGCAGAATAAAGCAATAATCTGAATTAATTTCTTCTTGAAAGTTTGATAATCCAGGAGGAATACATGACACTGTTCCATGTTTCAAACAGAATAACCAGTGATGTTATCAAATGACTGAATTTAGAGATAACTTCAAAATCTCAGTACCTTCTAGTTCCTCACTTTGCTCCTTTGCTCTTCATTGTTGTTAGGTGCATTTTTAAAATTACAGCAAGAAGGCCTGTATGGAAGTGAACTAAAGTGTATGTGTCAGTCTACTTCTAGAGGGCAGCAAATGACTGTGTTTTAGCCACAAGAGAAACAAGAAGTCCCATACAGCTCTGCCAGCAAAATCAAAGGCACAATCCAACATCTTGTTGTCAATAGGAAAACTTCCCACTGTCTTTGATGGGAGTAGGGTCAGGCCCCTGGAGCTGTCCTTGCTTTCTTCCCACCCCCACTTTTTCAATGGATAAATAGTGTGCTTAAAATGCATAGGACCCCTGTTATCAATTGTAAGTTTTTTAAACTATGAACTATGGATGCAAACATGGTTTTTATTAACATTCTGAGGCTACAGATCATGGGGTATAAAAAGTACATGACACAAATGTAATAGTACTTGTATAAATATGAGCTCATTGGGGTTTTTTATCTGTTTTGTTTTGTGGTATTTAAAGGAATGTGAATGAATTCTTTGCTCTGTCCACACATGGTAGAGAACAGTGGGGGAGTGCCCCTTCTTTTGGAAAGGACTCACCACTGGTAAATTCACCAGTGTTGCTTAATACAATCAAAAGAAAGAAAGAAATATTGTAAGTAAAAGATTTATTTTAAATGCATTTCACTTTTCTTGACATAGGTCTACATAGTATAGGTTTCTCTATAGCCCTCCTTATCACTGCCCTGGTATGTTCACAAAAGCTTATACCAGTGTAATGTAATCTGAATGGTGATGAATTGACTAAACATCTCGTAACTACTATATTTTTCTCAGTTGGTGATCTATCTCCACAGAAGCTGTTCTAACTTTTTTGCCCCCAGGATCTCTTCCTCTTCCTTTTTTTTCCCCAGAAAAAATACACAGTTCCTTTTCAACGTTTCATTAGTTGAATTTGTGCAGAGCTAGAAGAATGGGAACAGGTCAGATAGCAACTTCTTTAGAGAGCCTGTTTTGACGCTTTATCTCTTTGGCTCTTTGCTTAGAATGAGCTGAAGTTTTGTGCTCCCCATACCTAGGGGACAACCTGGCTCCAGATATAATGATGAAATTGTTGAGCTTCTCTAAGGTGTGGTTTGTTCCTCATGGCTACCTGTGATTGTAGAAGACTGAAGGCAGACACAGTTCAGCACATTCTGCTAATGCAAACTCTGTGTTGTTGGCTGGGAATATGGGTTGTATATCCTCTAGCTTAAAGGGCATTTTTACCAAGTATCAGATTTCAGAAACAGCAGTGGAACAGAATCAGGCTCTGGCTGTCATCATGTCAGTGCTATGCAGGTGAAGAAAGGGATTGTTCCAGTAGAGATGGAGAAGCTCTCTTTCAGCTATGGAACATCCCAGAACATTAGATCGGATGACTTTGGCTGAGGGAGAGCCGCTGTGGATTGTGTTTGCTCCACTCCTGCCACTGGTGGCCTTTCTGGGGACAGTTAGTTCCCTTGAGGGTGCTCAGAGTCCAGAGTTGTGGCAGGAGGATGAGTGTGGTAAAACACTTCTTTTCTGGAGTCCAGTGAAGCCTGCAGCTATTATTTTTGTCTCAGAGATAGCCCTTACTTCTTTCACTAGTGAATGATTCTGGTGGCAATCCTGGTGCAAATCAGGTCTCTTTTCAGTTGCATTCTAAAACATTGCACTGGAACTGCCTTTTCCAGGTCTGCATTAGTTTTTGCTCTGTTTCTGTGCTGGTCCTGGGTATCTGTGTCTGAAACCATTTACAGTTCTGATTCAATTTTCTAATAGAAAAATCTAAAGAGTGACTCACACCAGAGTTTCGATTTTTCTTTTCAATGGTTATGAATAAAACATAGCATAAAGGAAAAAAAGCTTTTGTTGTCTACTTCTGAGGATACAAAGGAAACATAGAATATTCTGTGTGACTTAGTGCCTGAAAAAATCACAGCAAGGCTTCTAGAAGAGTCAAGAGGTGAAATACTTTAGCTAGATATGATATCTTTGAGATGCCTCAAACAGGGCACTGTAGAATTTTGCACCCATAAAAAGAGAGGTTTTTTTCTCCAAAGTTTGGGTTTAGTTTTTTGGCAGTTTGCATATCTAGAAATGATGATGTTAGCAGTCACATACTTGTTTCTCAGAACAGAATAGTTATTCATTACTCATTTCTGAAATATTTGCACAGATACTGGCCCACAGCATACTGTAGTCAAGGCTACTAAGTGTGTTACTTCTTGCTTGCTGACTTCTCCAGCATATGGTACTTTATTTTGCTGGCCACAGAAATGCTCTGTAGCCTTGCAGTAGCTTTGAGTGTGGTTCATGGCTTTCAACTTTAATTATGCTTAATAACATAATACATATACAGCAAATAACATTTCCCATATTTAAAGTGTGGTTCTACTCTGAAATGTGGTGATTTAAAGATAATTCAACAAATAAGTTCCTTGTGCTAGTCAAATCAGAACTTACTACCAAACTCAATAAATTTCCATATCTGCCTTTCCCTTATGTAGTGGGTTGAGGCTGGCCAGACTCCAGGCACCCACCAAAGCCTCTCTATCCCTCCTCTCCACAGATGGACAGGGGAGAGAAAATATAGTGAAGGATTCATGAGCTGAGATAAGGACTGGAAGAGATCACTCACCAAATAGCAACATAAGCAAAACAGGCTTGAATTAGACATATTAATTGAATTTATTACTAAAAAAAATCAGAGAAGCATAATGGGAAGTAAAATAAGACCTTAAAAACACCTTACCCTCTTCTCCTCCCTCTTTACCAGCTCTGTCTCCTCCCCACAGCAGTGCATGGAGACAGAGAATGAGGCTTATGGTCAGTTCATCGTGGTTTCTCCTGCTGGTCAGGTAAAGGAACCCCACCTCTGCTCATGGGGTCCCTCCCATGGGAGACAGTTCTCCATGAACTTCTCTGATGTGGCTCTATCTCAGGAACAACAGGTCTCTGCAAGCTGCTGCAATGTGAGTCCATCCCATGGGGAGTAGTCCCCCTCAAACTGCTGCAGTGTGGGTCCCTGTCCCACGGGGTGCAGTCCTTCAAGGAGAGCCTGCTCCAGTGTAGGAGTGTAGTGTTCTCTCTCCACACACCCACAGGGTCACAGCTTCCTCCAGGCATCCACCCTCTCTGGCACGGGTGTTCTCCACGGATTGTAGGTGGATGTCTGCACCCCCATGGACCTCCATGGGCTGCAGGGCACAGCTTCACCATGGTATTCTCCATGGTCTGCAGGGGAATCCCAGCTCCAGTGCCTGGAGCATCTCCTCCCCCTCCTTCACTGACCTTGGTGTCTGCAGAGTTGTTCCTCTCACATTCTCACCCTGCTCTTCTCTGGCGTCAGTTACAACTGTGCAATAATTTGGGGTTTTTTTCTTCTTAATCATGTTATTGCAGAGGTGTTACCCCCATTTCTAATTGGCCCAGCCTTGGCCAGTGGCACGTGCGCCTTTGGAGCTACCAGGGGTGGCTCTGATGGACAAAGAGGACGCTGCCCCTGTAGGTCCCTGGCTACCAAAGCTTGGCCATGCAAACCCAATACACTGTGGCAGGGCAGAACCAGCAGAGTTGATGCCCATGCTGGTACTCCACTGTTCAACCTCTGTGCAGAAATGTATCTGGTGCATTCAAGGGTGAGTCCACTGCCCTGTGGCAGCTCTGTGAACTCTTCCCTTATTATAAAGAGACCCTTTAGGATCTCTGCCGCCACCCAGCTGAGTTTTTTATAGAGTTATTATTGGTTAAGCTATCAGAAAAATCTTGAATAGACCTCAGTAAATGACTCGATCTTTTGTTCACATTTCAGCGAGGACATCAATGCAAATCAATAAAAATAATTTAAAAATCTGTGGATTGCTGTCACTTTTTTCTTTCTCATGCTGTAAAGAGATGATTATGCTGAGGTAGGAATTTTGTTTTGTTTTGCTTTCTTTCATTTAGAATAGGGGATTTTGTTGTCAGCCCTTTTAAACTAGCCATGCCTTCATTTTGATACAGAAGAAGACAAGTAAGCCAGCTTGACAGGCACAAGTTCAAGCACAAAGCGATCAGGAAGTTCAGGACTGAGATAATAAAAGGAAAGTTGAGACAGCTTAGAGCTGCTCAATACCTTCTTAGTATATATATTACCCTATATCAGGGCATAAATATGCTGTGGGCACAAGAGACAGCAGGGCTGTGTGCTGCCCTTGTTGCTGGAGGTGCAGCAAGGGTTGGGGAGGTTGGTGCTGGCTCTGAGAGCCATGCAGGCACAGTGTGTGCTGGCTGAGGGCTGATGCATGTGAGCTGCTGTCTCTGCACAGCAGTGAGCTGTGCGCAGGGCAGCTCACCTGGAGCTCCAGCAACAGGCTCCCTTCTTTGCACATGAGATGACTTAATTTTCCTACAGAGAAATGGTTATGAACAGTTCCCAGTTATTTGCACAAAACAGACAAAAAGCAGGAATTTGGTTCTTTTAATAAGCATGACCACCTTTACAAGCCAATAAAAAACTCCAAACCAGCTCAGACTGATAGCAGTGAAATAAGCCTTTGTTGCTGCTTTGAATTTCCTAAAAAAATCCATCCAATATCTCACTGTGGAGGCAGTCTGTACAGTAACATGAACTGCAATAAACTCATGCCAGTACATGCTGGAGTTTCACAGACACACACACATATACACACACACAAGTAAGCCCTTTAACTGAATCAGAAAGTAATTGAAAATGGAGATTATTTTCTTCTTAATTACATTGAAAATAACTTTATTTTAAATGGTCTATCAGTTTTCATTTCAAATTCTCCTAGAGATGGTGATATTGGATGAAGTATTCATGCTATGTTTTTTCTACATCTTCCTCAGTATAACAGTCTCTGGTTTGTTATATGAGTAAGGTAAAAGTTGTTTTGAAAAGTAGCACTAAACAGGGCAACTGTTGCTTAGACTTTGTTTCAGAGATCAAGGCAGGCCAAAGAAAACAAAATCTTTTGGCAAAACCTAAATTCAAAGCTAAGAAGAAAATGCCATACCCTAAAAATAAATTCATAAAAGATTTTCCTTGTATCTCTAGCCAAGGTTGCAATAAAGTTCGCACAGAAAAAAGATAAATCATTGTCCTTTAAAAAATTTTGTTAACCCTGGCCTCTCTGAAGTTTTAAACTTAGATCAGGCGCTGGCACTCAAGAATCCCCCTGGAAAGCTGTGCTAATGGCTTTGTGAAAGGGATGTTCTCTGCAGAGGTTCCGCTAGTGCTTGCCACAACACTTGGAAATGCAGTGCCAAGGGCTGTTTTGACTGGGCCTGGCCACCCCTGGTCATGTTCTTCCCGTGGAGTTTGTCATCCTGGCTGCACAGCTGCCAGCTAGGGAGCACTTTGGCAAGTCACCTTCTTGCTGTGACACCGAATGTTCAACCCTTGACACGTTCCAGGTGGAGAGGAAAAATGGGATGCTTGGTTCAGTGAAGACAATAATGGAATATGCCTCTTCAGACTTGCTGTAGCTTATGCAGAAATTTTGCAGTTAATCATAGTGGATTGCCAGATTCAAGGCAAAAGCAGGTCTGAAAAGTTTCAGCTTTCAGGCTGCAAATAAAACACACAGAAATTTTTTCTAACATCTATAAAAATAAAATTCCCTAATAGTGAACAAAAAAAGCACAGTAGAATTTATGCTCACCTCCAAAGCTTGAGTAATGACAATGACAAATTAGTGTTGGTTTCTAAGGTTCTCTTTGATAAAATGACAGAAGATATTATGTGAGCATAACAATATATTATATCCTTTTTTCATTTGAAATGGGCATGTGTTTATTTTGGACTCAAATAATGGAAATATTAAAATGTTTCCCATAATTGTTTTTAGCTATGCAGTTTAAAGCAGAATCATCCACCATATGCATGATTATTTTCAAGACATTAATAATACCCCATTACAAGTGTCTCCAGCTCTAAGAGACTCCAGCTTTGAACTTTGATAATGCATCATCGTGATATTCTATCATTTGTAACAGATAATGCTGAAGGAGAGTGTATGCAACTTAATGAAAAATGGAAAAGTTATTTGTTTTCAACTAATTGTATAGCTCCTCTACTACATAATACATGAATAAGTGTAATAGCTACGTTATTATTTTTTCTTGAGATTGTGTGTAGACACTGCATCCTGTCTGTCAGAGTTTAAAAATTACAAGGGAGATTTAATGTTGTCAGCCTTGAAGATGAGAAAATAATGAAGCATGTCCCCACAAGGTGGTTAATTCTATATTATTCATTTGAAAGAACCTTAAAATGTTCTTTATCTCATATAAATTACTGTTAGGTATGAATTGCACAACTGCAGATTTATATTCTACCAGGAAAATGAAATATAGAAAACAGAAAATATAGAAAACAGAAAACACTAGAAATATAGAAATATTTCCAGTGACAGTTTACAATGTGCTACAAGATTTCTATGGATACACTTTTAACATGAAAACAGTTTGGGTTTATGTGTACTGAAGCTTAAAACATAATTTGTTAATTGAATGGTGAATTACCAGAAAAAGCTTGTGACAAATTTTGGCCATAGGCATTTGTACATAAAGCATGCTTCATGGAAAAAGAGGAGAAAAATGGAAAGTGATGGTGAAAAAAATGCTGGTAATTTAGGAAATTAGAAGCATGGTTGGACAACTAGCATGTCTGAGGGATTCAGTTGAGTGTTTGGTCTTGTTTTGGAAGTTAGAAAGTCCCTTCTTATCTCTAGTATGGCAGCAGGAGGATACATTCCTGGTGCAAATATTCTTGGGAGAGTTTGCAGAAATTTGCTGAAGACTGATTGTGCTAAAGGTGAACTTCAATTAAATTTATTTTTGTTTTATATGCAAAGAGGTCTAAGAAATTATTAGAAAACCAAAACAGAGTGAATGGTATTACAAATGTTAAATATAATTTAAATAATGACATTTTATCATTTTTGTTAATTTAACCTTTTATTTCATAGTAATAGGAATGCATACTTAACAAGAAAGTGAATGATATGCTAAAAATAACTGTATTTTTATAATATTTTCTTTAAAGTGAAGTATTATTCCTTATATTTTAAAACAGCTGATACTGGTTTAATCGGTTGGGTGGGGTTTTTTAAGCATCTCTGTTCACAAGTTCTTGTTTTTCCTTCTAAAAATTCAATATCTTATTTCAGGGTAACAGCCAATAAAAGTAGAGAGGACACTTACCTGAATAATTAAATTATACTAAATTGCACTTGTTGCTCTGGTTCTACACTTCTGCTGGAGAAAATGCAAACAGAACTAAACAGGATTTTCTCTGCTGTCAATCTTGTGCTCTCTGAGTAGGAGCTTGATATTTTTACTCTGGTTTGAAGTTAAACTAACTGCCTGTTTCATCACCTCATTTGGTTTGTTGGGGCGCATTTTTTAAAATTTTATTTTGAAATTGCAGCTGTATGACCACTTACAGATATCTGTCTTTGTGGATGGAAAGTAACTTCAATGAGAAGGTTCAGTGAAGTGCTTGTGAGTTGGGCTGTAATGGAGCAAAGGGCTTGGATAGGAAAGGTTAAAGTCTGAGCTGGATGTAGAGGTCTGGAGGCATTGAAGAGTTCCAGTCAGCAGCTTGGTCCTTGGTGAGCCGTGTACTGTGCAAGGCTGGGAAACTTCCACCAGTTCCTTTCAGTCAAGGAGTCACCTGAAACTTTTTGTCCTCTGCTCCATACGCAATCAGTCGCCACCTTCCTGAGAAGGTTCATTAAGTGCTTAGGCTGCAGCCCCAGCTGGCCAGGGATGGGGCAGGAGAGCTGTGTCCAGCTGTGTCCAGCTGTGCCCCAATGTGTCCAGCAGGTGTGGGGGTTCTCTTGGTTCTTTCAAGGCCCCGGGCTCGGCCAGGTTTTGCACCTCCTGAGCATTGGCTTTGTGGGCAGAGGACCTTCCAGAGGAGAGGCACAGCTGTGAATGTCCTTCTCACTGGTTACAAGTCGCCTCTGCTGGCACAAACTGAGGTTGAGACCTCATGGGCAGCTGCTGGCTTTGCATGACCTGAGTGAGGTACAGGGCAGGCGTGCTGGGTAGGAAAAGAAGGCTGATGGTTGAAATTACAGTGGAAAGCATGCAGGGAAATACATCCAGCTCCTGGGAACTCTTTTGAAGGCAACAGGGTGAAGGACAATTTCGAAATTGAAAGCTGACATTTTGCTTTTGGTTGAGTTTCTGGTGTATCACTGATGTTGGTCATAGTTTTGCAGCAGTGAGAAGGTGTGACCAGAGACCCCACACCTGAGCTTGTCCCCCTGGAGACTGGGCATTCTACTGAGGCTCAAGGTCCTCTGAGATGAGGTGTCTGTAGCAGGCTTTTAAGTTTGCAGGAAACCCCCACGGCTTTTATGAGATGCAGGTAGAGCAGCAAGCCTGGTTGCTACTAGTGACAGAATCAGGTCTTTATGTGGTTAATAGTATGCTCTGTGCAGCTTTAGTAATCAGTTGAGAGAAATTTTGGCTTCTTTTGAAAAATCAAAGTGATCATTAACTTACACTGAGCTGACACCAGAAATGAGTCAGAAAGGATCTTGATCTGAAAGCTTCCCTGTAGGGCACATACATGCATCCTCAAGCTTTTCTCTTCTTTCCCTGGGAGGGCTTGCCCTCACCCAGTTCATAACTCTTTGACTTTCTGCCTGATGTTGGTAACTTTTGAAAAGTTGCCAAGGGGCAGAATTATCTGATTCACAGGAACATTTGCATGTTCTCCAAAAACCCATTTTATTTCTCAATAAGAAAGAGTTTTGTGAAATCTCATAGGAAAATGATCATCATTTCCTGCTCAGACCATGGGGAAAGAGGCAATTGAAGCACTTAGCCTGTCTATAATCATGATTTGTCATACTGTCTGGAACATTTTGTTGAAGTGGATGAATGGAGCAATACTGAATAAACAAAAATTTGAGGATAGGGCTATCGAATCTGGATTGATCTATTTATGTTCACACTTCATAGACTTTAACTGGTATGCTAGGCTAATATTTGCTTCCCCACATTTATGTAGGATTGCTGTATGTAGTAATAACCCAGGCTGGGTGCCGAAAAAATTATGAGACCATTTTTGCAGTGGAAATTATTTTGCTGCAATGATTGTTAACAAGAAGAAGAGCAAAATGGATCAAATCAATTGCTGGTTTCTTCCATAAATGCCAGAGTGTTACTTCTTCTAACACCATCAAGAGCTGTAAGGAACAAAAGTTACATTTGAGGACCCTCCTTGGTTTCCAGAAAAAGCTCTGGGGCATGAGGGGAGGGATAATTCATGCTTTGTCCTCCTTTCCATATTTGACCTGTGAAATCTTGGAGTGAAAAGTGAACTTTGCAGGCAATATGAAAATAAATCACAGGAAGGCAGGACTTCACCTTTTATTTTAGTTTGTGAGCTGCCAGAACCAGATCTTCAATTCTTCCTGTGTAAAAGGCCGCTCAGCTTCCTGAGAAGGGAAAGTCTACAGTTCACTGTCTCATTTCCTTGGAAGGAAGAGCCTGAGTCGTATCCCCACATGAGAGGTTCTCTCTTCATGGCCTCCTGGCTGTCAGCATCTGTGAGCAGATGTCAGAGGCTCTCCCCAGGGTGGGCAGGCTTAGTGCTCCTGTCCTTTCACAAGAGGATACTTCCTGACACCGTTTCTGCATGTGTGTGCACATGCCTTCTCTCTACACCCTCTCAAGAGCTATTAAAAAGCAGTTAAACAAAGTTCTCCAGCTGAGACCAAACGGATCTGTTGCTGAATAGAATTCCATAGCATTGCTTTCACAGACAGAAAGAGAGGAACAAGTTCAGGGCAGATACAGACAACAGGAGCTTTGCAGATTGAATAGCTCTATAGCCCTAAAGCTAAAAATATCCATCTTGTTTTGAATCTTTTGTATCTTTGTGTAATCTCTTATGGGAGTGATCTTCTACTCACTATCTAGTTTCTGGGATTTTAGAGGTTTATTATTTGCTGAGACCTCTTTTTGAGACCAGTTCCTCCAGCAGAAACCTGTTTGGCTGCTTAAGAGTGTAAAGTTTTGGTTATGATAAAGGGACAAGGCTGTCCCCAGCTGGAAAAGGTGGTTGCTCTTGGGAACCATTCAAGTAAGTCTGCATGATCTAGGAGAGACTGAGCAATTTTTAATAACTGACTGAACATTAAATCCTCCTGTAGCAACCCATTGCCCTCATTCTTCTGGTTCTGATCTTCAATTTCTGATGTAAATTTATTCATGGCCATTTGTGTTGGTGTTTTGCTTTGATTTACATAGCTCTTTCCAGCCCTGATTTTGCTCCTTTTATATTCCTAGAGAGAAATTATATCGCATCTGAGACTTTCTTTTGCTGGGTTAATAACCTGAGCTCTTTGACTCTTCCTCCTCCCCCCAGTCCCACCACCCCCTGCAATAGTTATTTTAGATAATTCCAGCATTTCCCACTCCCCCCCCACCTTTTTTTTTTTTTTGTGGAAATTGGTCACCAGGCTGATGAACAGCATTCCAAATTAGAATTTACTGTTGACAGTACTGCCAATGGCAGTAATGACAATCCTCTTTTTGCATTACCCAGTTAATCCTAAATTGCATGATTTGTCATGCCAAAATCACCTCCAGTGTTGACACCTTTGCTAAAAAAACCTTTTTTTTTTAAATCTCTGAGTATTAGTAAACCAACTGGTAACAAAATTTGTTGATCTTAACCCCAAAGTGCAGTAATTCAGATTTAATACTATACCTGCTATTCTTATTCCTGCCTATCAGGCCTGCAGGATGCTCAAGACTATTATGGGCACATCATAATAAAATAGAAGACATGCTCATTGTTATGAGAAACCTGTAAACTTATTTAAAATGTGACACTATGTGATGGCATCAAAATTGAAAGAGAGTAGTCTTATATTAGATATTAGGAAGAAATTCTTTACTGTGAGGGTGGCCAGGCACTGGAACAGGTTGCCCAGAAAAGTTGTGGATGCCCCATCCCTGGAGGTGTCCAAGGCCAGGCTGGATGGGGCTCTGAGTAACCTGGTCTAGTGGAAGGTGTCCCTGCCTGTGGCAGAAGGGTTGGAACTAGGAGATCTTTAAGGTCCTTTCCAATCCAAACCATCCTATGAATTTATGACTCAGGCTGAGGTAAATAAATGAGCTCACAGTGTAGCTCAGGAAGACTAATGCATGGCATGATGGTATTAATAATTTTAATTTCATCATTAAACCAAATAGAATTTTTTGTTGATGTGAAGCAGCAAACATAGCTGACAGAATGCCGGAAATCATCAGAAAGGGTATCCAGAATAAAACAGGGGATTCTGAATGCCGTTTTGGTCTCTGCATATCAAGGACAGTGTGGAGAAGGTACAAAGACAGGTAAGATGGTTAAGAGGGTGGAGCAATTTCCTTATGAGGAGAAATTGTAAAGGCTGATACACTTCAAACAGGAAGAAAAGAAGGTTGGGGTTGCAGTTGATTAAACTTTTGGAAATTGTGGAGATATTGGATAAGCTGAACACAGAATGGCTTTTTAACAAATTTCTTGAGTTATAGAGGGAGCTTGGTGAAGCCACTAGGGGACTGGAATAAAACATGAAACAATACTCTTTTTACTTCAAAGACAGGGAATTTCTGGATTTAGCGGCTATAGAAGTCTTTACACAGTGTACAGAGTGTCAGCAGTTTGTCGACATCAGGTCCAATTAGATCAAATTACTTAGAGCTATACACACTCAAATTGTGAACAACTCCAACTACAGAGGATCCATAACTTCTCAGGGCTCCATGGCCCACTGCTTGACCACCCTTGCAGTGAAAGAGATTTTTCTAATCTTTAATGGAAATTTTGCATGTTTCAGCTTGTGTCTGTTGCCTCTGCTTGCATCGCTGTGCACCTCTGAGAAGAGAGTGACTCCAACTTCTCAGCACTCTTCCATCAGGTAGCTGAAGACAGCAGTATGATTCTCCACTGAGCCTTCTTCCTGCAGGTAGAACAAATTCAGATTTCTCATCCTGTCTTTGTACCAGCTCCCAACCACACTAGTGGATCTTCACTGGTCTTGCTGCGGTGCGTCCATGTTTTTCCATTGTTTATTTCAAGGAAATGTGTTAATTTGCCAATAGCATTTTGAACTGATAGCTTCCTTTTAAAAACTTTTATAAAACTCATCTCAAGGAGTTTTTAAATCTGGAGAGACACTAATATCATATTAATCTCCAGTGCTGAAGTATATGACATCTGGTCACTGATATTGCTGATCCTACAATTTGGGTTTTCAACTTGAGAGTGCTATAAACCTCCAAATATTCAAAGTGACATTTACAAAAATATTCTTCTTCCACCTTCTAGAAATAATATCATAAACATTGTCAAAATTCATTAAGTTAAAAGAGCAGGAAGGTCTAATCTCTGCATAAGGGACAGGATGAAAGCCCCATACTCCTGAATTTCAATGAGAATTCCTCAGTTGACTTAAGCTAGCTGTTCCAGTAATGGTAAAGTTCCAGGTATTATCTTCATCTTCTGTAGAGACTTTTCTCATTTTACTTCTGAGGTAGAAATCCATTTTTTAGCTTGAGCAATGAAGTGAGGGATACTTCTGGCATAAAGGCTGCAATAATGATAGTGGAGTCATTCCACTGAAGAAAAAACCATTTAATTGTCCTATGAAATCTAAGAGCCAAATGTAGTTCCTAAGGTGCATATCTGTATTGTACATACCTAAAAGAATGTAGCAACTTACAGGTCTCCCTCCCTGCAAACCAGCAATAGAAGTCAGATATCTGCTATGTATTGATTTACTCCACTGCTCCTGGACTGAATTGGGTAATAGCTTGCCATTAGCTTGCAGTTCATCATCTTGTGGCATCTAATCAATAGATCAAGTAGTAGCTGCAGTTAATCTTATTTCTACATATCAATGTACAGATCAGCACAGACTTTTGACAGACTTTTGTTTGTTTCTCTTCATCCTCTTCAAGACTGATCCAGGAATTCCCATTCTGGATGGCAGGATGGATCAAAAAACCTACTGCATTCCCTCCTTCCCCTTCTGTAATTTCCCCATAACCAGATTTGAGCAATTCACATCACTGTCTAAACTCAGATTTAATCCTAATCTAAATTTAGACAATCTTCTCTTTCTTCCGTCCTTTCCATCTTTACACATTTCAGGCATATCATCAGCTGTTTCTGTATGTGACTGGCACTTGGTTTCCTCTGCCCAGCTCTTTCCTGGAGCCCACTTTGCACTCCTCTCTTTTACAGTTTCCCACAAATGCTTACTTTGATAACAGCAGGCTTTCTCTTATAATAATTTTTGTTCTGTACTGCTTTTTGATGTTCCTGACTTTCTGGTTGACATACCTGTACAAGACTTAATCCACAGAATCACAGAACCATAGAATGGTTTGGGTTAGAAGGGACCTTAAAGATCATTTAGTTGCAACCCCCCTAACATGGGCAGGGACGCCTTCCTCTAGACCAGGCTGCTCAGAGCTCCCAAACCTGGCCTTCAACACTTTCAGGGATAGGACATCCACAGCTTCTCTGGTCAGCCTCACCACACTCACAGTAATGAATTTTCATGGAACAGATCCTCCTAGAAGCTATGCTGAGGCACATGGAGAACAGGGAGGTGACTTGAGACATCCAGCAAAGCTTCACCAAGGGCAAGTCCTGCCTGAGCAAACTACTGGCCTTCTATGATGTGGGATGGCTACATCAGTGCACAAGGGGAGGGTTACAGATGTCATTTATCTGGACTTCTGTAAAATCATTGACACAGTCCTGTACAATATCCTTCTCTCTAAATTGCACGGGAATGGCTTTGGTGGGTGGACTGTTTGGTGAATGAGGAAGTGGTCAAAGAGTCATGTACAAAGGGTAGTGATTAACAGCTCAAAGTCCAGTGGATATCAGTGACAAGTGGTGACCCTCAGGAGACCATATTAGGAAAAGTGTTATTTAATATCATTAATAATGACATAGACAAAGGGATTGAGTGTAGCTTCAGCAAATTTGCAGATGACACCAAGCTGAGAACTGCAGTTGACACATCTGAAGGAGGGGATGCTGTCCAGAGGGACTTGGACAAGCTCTAGAAGTGGGCCTATGGGAATCTCATGAAAGTTTAACAAGACTAGGAGCAAGGTTCTGGGGAAGAACAGATGGAGAGCAGCCCTGCTGAAAAGGATTTGGGGTTGCTGGTGGGTGAGAGGCTGGATGAACCTGGCAATGTGCTCTTGCAGCCTAGAAAGGCAAATGTGTCCTGGGCTGCAGCAGAAGAGGTGGGTGTGTGAGGCCACAGAGGGAGGGGATGCTGCCCCTCTTCCTTCTGCTCTGAGACCTCACCTGGAGTGCTGCATCCACCTCTGGGTCCCAGCACAGGAAAGACATTGATCTGTTGGAGCAAGTCTAGAGAAGGCCACCAAGATGATTGGAGGGATGGAGCACCTCTCCTATGAGGAAAGGTTGAGAGAATTTGGATATTTCAGCCTGGATAAGTGACAGCTTCAAGCTGACCTAATCCCAGCCTTCTAGTACTTGAAGGTAGCATACAAGAAAGACAGAGAGGGACTTCTAACAAGAGCATGTAGTGTAGGACAAGGGGGAATATCTCATATGGTCCAATAATTTTGTTTATTTTTCTAATGTTGTGTGTAAATGAATTGGTGTGTGTGGTACAGCAGCATCCCTGCGGTCACAGTCCCCTGAAGGTTCAGGTCGTGGGTAGCTCTGACTCATGTGTTCTGGCTTTCACTCCAGGGAAAACAGGCTCCTTCAGGGTGAAGGAGCTGGTGTGTGTGCCTGCCTTTTGCCCAAGTCCAAATTTCTGGAGTGCATATTACAGCTCAAGGAGATTGGAAGTGCTCCAAGGTGCCCCAGCTCGGATACAGCCTAAAAGACAAGAACACTCAGAGATTTTGTTATTTTATTTTCATTACTTATCTATATTTGGACCCTATTCGTACAAAAATAGAATGAAAATACAAGCCTGGATTTGTGTTACCTGCTTTACAAGTCACTGCTTTTAGTAAAAATACATTCAGATGTATTACACAAAGCAAAGAAATAATGTTCCTAGAAATAACTGTAAGGTCTTTTTTTGAGGATATCAATAAAAATAGAAACAAAAATTAAAATGAAGACATATCTGATCTAAATTTGACATTTCTGAGCATTGCCTTCAGATGCACATTTGACAGGTCTGCATGGATCCATCAGAAAACAAAGCTCCTTCACTCCAGATGAATAGAGATGAAAAAGTATTATAAGAGAGCAGGTGAGTCACATGAAATGGCACTTAGACCCACAAATGAGTAGTGTGGGCAAATTAACTGAGGATGTATAGCACAAGTTATGAAATGACAGCAACAAAAAAGGATGAGATGAGAGGGATGCAGTGAAAAGAAGGAACTGAACAGCAATGGTTGTGCTTGCTTTGGATGGGCTGCTAGCTGGTGGGAAAAATAATGGATACAGCTGGACAAATTATTGAGTTTTGGATGAATTTTGCAGCTGGGGTGGTGACATAAACTACTTGTCTCACAGCTATTTTCCTTCATTTATAACCTGGTCACCCATCCATCTCCAAACATCACTCTCTTTAGTGTACACTTCTGAAATTGTGCCCCTCAAAACTGGGGAAGTCATTGGAACAATAAAGAAAAATAAAGAGTTCTTTCAAGAACTAATAGTTTTGTTATCATGTGTGAGTCAGCTTGTGTGGGAGTTGAAGAGCTTTGTAGCACATTTGTTAACTCTGTGCAGCTAGTGAAGTTTAGTGTTTAAGTGAATGCCTGTGAAAGTTGTCTCATCCAACTAAATCCATTTATTTTAAGTCTTTGCAACAAATCTGTTTTTACAATCTCTTTGGTATTGGGTTAAATTCCTCAGTGTAAAATGAATTGCATATCAGATTTTGCATATTATGAAAGCTGTACCCACAGTTTCCAGGCTTGAGAATATTAATTGGTGGAATTTAAAGATGAATACAGATGGCAAGCCTATTAATAAATGATGGGTAGGGAAGTACACACCAATTCTTGGAAAAATATTGTATGTGGAGTGTATGGTGTAGTTTAAGATAAGCACGATTTTTATCCCTAAAGAATTTTTATATATATTTGCAAATTAGATCTAATATATGTATGTAATAGAAAAGGATAACTCTGCAGCAGGTTGAAATTGCTCACTTTTAGTGAAAAATAGAAATATTCTCATTAAGACAGAATATTTAACAACTGGCAGAGTGAACATCTCTTGGCTGAATATAAGGAAAAAAACCACACAGCATCTCTCTGTGCAGTGTAACAGTGTGGAGAGGCAGTCCTATGACATCCAAGTGTGTACTCTCAGAGCTCAGTGTAGATGTGCACATGCTTTGCAAGGGTTTACAGGCTGTGACAGAGACAGTGCAACATTTTATGAGAATATAGTGAGTGCCAGGACCACTGACCAACCAAATGCTGCTGCTGCAGTCCTGCCTGGTGGTAACCTTGGTCATGGTTGGGGTGCATGGGGATGAGAAGCTGATGGCAAAATAGCACTCAGTGAAGTCTGCTTTGGAGTACAAGATGAATGTGTAGTCCAGGGAAAGTAAAAAGCTGCTGTGTCACTGAGGTAATGTAAGTATGTGCAGAGCCTCCTGGCACAGCCTCAAGAGAAGAGCACCCTGTGGGTAACTTGGTGTTGACCTGCATTGCTCTTCTGGCATTACTGGGAACTCTTGAGAGTCATGCAGTGACTTTTGCTTTTGTGACACAGACAACAGTAAGGACTTGAGTTTAGCTGCTTAAAAAGAAGCCTTTCCTTACTGAAATATCCTGCAGAAGTTAATCTGGGAAATGAAATTCATAAATTCAAACTAGTCAAATAGTAGTTTTATAAAAGTAGTTCTTAATTTTTCATCAATAACTTGGATGAAGGGGCAGAGGCCTCCTCAGCAAGTTCCCAACAACACAAAGCTGGGAGGAGCGGCCGATAGCCCAGAAGGCTGAGCAGCCCTTCAGAAGGATCTCGAAAGGCTGCAGAGATGGGCAGAGAAAACCATCTGAAATTCAACAAAGGTGAATGCAGGGTCCCTGCACCTGGGGAGGAACAACCAAGGCACCAGTACAGGCTGGGAACAAACCTGCTGGAAGCAGCTCTGCAGAGAAGGACCTGTGTTGAAAGCGAAGGGAGACGACCCATCTTTGTTGATCAGCATCGAACTCCAATTTATTGATCTCACACACTTTTATAGTGGTGTTAATTAAGCTCATGCATATTGCAAAATCTGAGCTCATTATTGGTCACAGATTGTACATTAACCCCTCCTTTTGTTTTCAATACCTGTGGTTTGTTATTGAATCCAAGATTTATTTTCTCACCCTATTATGAAAGTTCTCAAGGCCTCCATGTTTGTCAACTTTTGCTTTCCCAAACCAGCCAAGGACAAGATATTTACTTGTTATTAAAAACAACCTGAGAACCTCTGCTGTTTACATAAACGCGCCTGAGAACTTTTGTTGTTTACAGAAACAGGCTGTGAGAATTTGCTCCTCACAGCTGCCTTTTACTTTTCCATCAGCTGTATATGATTATGGCATGTCTGAACAAAACTCTATAAGCCATTTCTGAGCAAAATTCTCCAACAGACCTGGAGGGCAACAAGCCAGCAGTGCCCTTGTGGCCAGTAAAGCCAAAGGTATCCTGAGGTGCACTAGGAGAGCATGGCCAGCAGGTCCAGGGAGGTGACCCTGCCCCTCTGCTCAGCCCAAGAAGAGGCATCTGATAGACTCATCAAAGTTTATTAGTCTCTGAAGGGATGGTGTCAAGAGGATGGAGCCAGGCTCTTCATGGTGATGCTGAACACTAGGACAAGAGGCAGTGGGAAGAAAATGATGCACAGGAAATTCCAGCTGGATAGGAGGAAGAACTTTATTGTGCAGGTGACCAAGTACTGGAACAGATTGCCCAGAGAGGTGGTGGAGTCTCCCTCACTGGAGATATTCAGGAACTCTCTGCACACAATCCTGTGCCATGCGCTCTGGGATGGCCCTGCTTGAGCAGGGAGGTTGGACCAGATGACCCACTGTGCTCCCTTTCCATCTGACCATTCTGTGATTTTGTGAAATTTTGGTATTGACCAAAATACCAAAATACTTCAGGGGAAAGGAGCTGATGGATAGAAGGAAGGTTGGAGAGAAAACACCCTTCATGCTATGAAATTACAGAAAAACAGATAAAAATAAGTTAGATTTGATATATACTTCTTTCATCCTGAATGCCAGTGTGAAAATTTCCCTTTATATCATAAATGTAGAACATTTCTTACAACACTTAAGTTACCAAGATCCCATTGGCATAACTTCAGCCTAAATTTTACTCATTTTTTTCACGGGTTTAAAATCTCTTGATCAAATCCAAATCACCTTTATAAGACTCTGGGATAATCCTTCAGGAATACTTTCAGTAGTTCAGGGCTTTAGTTTGTGCTGCTTTATGATCAGTCTTTTGTATTTCCTGTACCTAATTATGCATTTTAATGAAGCTTGCCTCTATAACTTTCATCTCCCATAGAGATGATAATTTTCACTTAGAATAATTTTAGAATTCTTTCAGATGATTAGTACTCTTTAGAATATATAATTTTTTTACTCTGGCAGTTGGAAAGATCATACTAGTAATTTATGCCTGTTCTAAGTTCAAAACCTACCTGAATTTTACCAAGCCAGTTTTAAGTCACACTTTGAATTCTACCTGCAAATATCCTTTCACATTGACTGCATCTTGGCTGGATTGATAGATACCAGTACAAATAAATGGATGCAGCCTGGGTTTAAGTGGATCTGACAGAGTACATATTTGCAGTGATTCCATTGTATTGGTTTGTACATCAGTTTAAGTTTTACTACTGGAATGGGCTTCAGGACCTCCAGCTTTTTCCATTGTACATGGAGCAGAAGCTGACCTTCCAGCAGCAGCAAGCCTGGTTCATGTGGGATGTCACTCCCCACAGTCCCCAGTGACGAAGGTTGACGGTCCCGCGGCACCAGCGGCAAAAGGTCGGGGCAGCAAGCAGGGCTGGGGAAGATGTGGGGGTGGCTGGGTGTGATGGGCTGCTTGTTTGCACAGGCACAGAGAAGGTTGGAAATTACTGAGTGAAAACACAGCCAGCTTAAGAACCCTCCCATGAATTTCTGACTTAGAGCTGTCAGTGTTTCCAGCTATTTTTAATACTTGCCTTGCAGGCAGAGATAGAAGTATGAGTTCGATAGCAGGCACGGGTGGTGCCATGGCTTATCCTTTATTGTCCTTGGTCATGGAGGTAGAGGAGAATATTACTACCTGAAGTCCTCTTCAGCTAGGTGGGGAGCTGCAAGTGGGGGTGATTGTAAGGAACATGCCTAAATTGAGACTCTTATGTGTTGGGGAGGGCTGGAACAGCTGGAAGTGTTGACACAGACCCTTTGTAATCCTGCTGGGATCATCATCCCTGAAATGGATTTTCATAATTGGAAGAGTATGAATAACATAAATAAAAGGTGGTTTTTGCCTTGTTTTTCTTTATTTTTTTTCTACTGGAGTTTTATACTATAGTTGTGAGCTACCTCTGTTAGTAATTGGTTGGTAGACTGCTCTAATGAATTATTGATGATTGCTCCTTAATTATTGCTTGAAAAAAACTTTGATAATAAAAGTACTGAGGATGAGTGTTATTCTTGGGGCCTTTTTTTGCATTTTTCTGTGAAGATATCTTTATTTTGCTTGCTTAAGGAAATAAGACTTTATGTGGTAATGGGAATACATGTGTATGTGAATTATGTTTGTGAAGGTGTATGAATATAGCTACCTTAGTGCCTTAATGTTTGTCTTACCAATTTCAACAAAATTTAATGAAGGGATAGAAGTCTTACAGTCTTACCGTGTTCTTAAGCATTCTGCGAAAAAAATACAAATTCTTGTAGGGGAAAGAAGCCCTTTTAAGGACTTTGCCAAAGGGAAGTCTGCTGTCTTTAAAAGACATCAAAGAATCCCAGTGGATGACTTCTCCCTTGAGATGTAAACCAGCAGGGTGTTTTTGGCTCCACTGCAGAGAAAGCTACTTGTTTACTTTATTTGGATAACTCCTGTCCCTTCAAGTCAGGAGACAATTTTTTAGTTAATTGTAATGTTACGTTAAAGGAGACTTGAGGATTTTTTTGTTTTGTTTTGTTTCAGACAATGCAGAAGTCTAAGGTATAAATGGCAAATCTACTTCTTTTCCTTCAAAAGTGTAGCAGAATTAACATGTGTTGTGTTAATATAATCTATTCTGGAGAAAAAAACTCAGCCTAACTTGTGTAAATAATAGGGGCTATGTAGTGTTGCTGTCTCCTCTCATAAAAGCAGAGGGAGAATGGATGGAACACAACAGTCAATGTTCTCAGTTACCAAAGTGGAAATCCAGTCACACAGCAGTCATGCTGGGCTGCCTGAGAGAAAAATTTCAAATGTCAAGAGGAGATCAGAATGAGATCTGATCTGTGGGAAGGAGACCCCCTAAAACTGTGTCACCATCTCGCTACATTGAGAGTGAATTATCTCTACTAATCCTTCTACTGATTACTAATAATGGGAGAGAATGGAGGTTAAGCTCAAATATCAGCTATGAAATGTGATTTGTTTTAGAGAAGACATATCTGAACCATCTTTACCTTAGGTACCATATATATAGGTGCTGATTAGTGCCCAGCTTCTGACTCAGAGAAATCATCTGATTCACAGAAGTTGTTGATTCCTGTTAATGGGGTACACCCTCTCAACCCTTCCAGTTTGTTTCAAGCAGGGTTATTAATGCAAAAAATATCATGTTGCAGGAATAGGAGTCATTTGGGAACTTTTTGATTGCAAAGAAAATTCTCAGAGAAAGTGGAAGCAGCCTGGGACTTACCAAGGTGGATGTATGATATTTACAGAAGGAGGTTGGAATGAAGTCTTGAAGGAGGACCAAATAGATCAACTTATTTAGCAATGTCTCATTAAGTTCTGGACATCTCCAAAGATGGGGGGATCCATAAACCCTTAGGGTCCAGTGTTTCACAGCCCTTGCAGTAGGTTATCCTAATATTTAATGGGAATTTTGTATGTTCCAACTTGTGTCTTCTGCCTTTGGTCAGCTCTCTGTTTACCTCTGGGAAGAGTTTCTGCATCTCCTTTGTACTCTGCCATCAGACAGCTGAAGATAGCAGTAAAATGCTCCAGTGTGCCTTTGTCCAGGCAGATGGAAGTCAGGTTCCTCATCCTGTCCTCATGCCTCTTGTGCTCCAGCCCTGACCATATTGACTGCCCTTTACTGGCCTTGCTCACTATGTCTGTGTTTTTCTTGGACTGGCAACACCTCCTGGACATAGTCCTCCAGGCTTATTAGTGCCAAACAGAGGAAGAACCATTTGACCCAACCTGCTGGCTACACTCCTGTTAGAACAGACTAACGTTTTGGTGGTGTTCATTGTACTGCTTATCAAAACACCAAAGTCCTTTTTGGCAAAACTTCAGGGTTTTTACCACTTTATTTGCCCAGATTGTATTATTGCTTAGTATTGAAGGATTTGGCATTTGGCTTCTATGCACTTCATAAGATTCCTGCCAGCCCTTTTCTCAAAGCTGCTGAAGTCTTTGCATAGCAACTCTGCCTGCAGCATATTGACTGCTCCACTCAGTTTGATCATCTCTGCATTTACTGAGAATCTTCTGGGTCTGTCATGAGCAGTATTGGCCCCAGTATCAATCTCTAAGGGCTGACACTGGTAATGAGCTGCTGGCTGGGCTTTGTACCACCAATCAAAACCCTTTTAGCCTGGTGATCTAGACTATTTTCTCTTCATGATCTGCTTTTCCAGACAATATCTCACCAGCTTGGCCACAGATGACCCTAAGAGGAAGATTTTGGTGAAGTCTTGTTGTGTAAATTATCCTACTGCTTTCTTCTTGCCCATTGTGCCAGTCATTTAACCATACAAAGCTATCATGTTAGGCAGAATTAGCCTTTGGCAAATCCATGCCAACTGTTTCTAAACATATTCCTTTTTTCCATGTTTTTTAACATGTGTTTACATATTTGAATTGTTTCCTTGTGTTGTCTGGAGTACATACTAATTAAAGTCTCATTTTTTCTCCTAGTTAAATGGGATATAGTGAATCACTCTATGGAGACATTAGCACAAACAACCAGAAACTTTTAAGTATATCAAGAACACCAAACCCATAAAGGAAGTGATGGTTTTTGCAAACTTTTGAAGAATAATAAATGGTATGACAAGATGCACAGTCTGACAAAAACCTGAATAATTTCTTTGTATAGGTCCCCTCTTCAGAAGGTGTCAGGGGGTTCACCATGTTGATCTTACTTGTGTCAGGTAAAGATGGAATGATGGGAAGGAACAATTTTTTAAAGGCAATGGCAAAATACCTTCAGGACTCTGGGGGAGCACCCAGGAAATGTCAAGACACCCAGTAATGAGGATATGGTTAAAGCTTCCTGCAATAACACGTGACCTATATTGGAACTGCAAGTGATTAAAACCACCACACTCTGAAAGAGAATAGCAGCAAATTTGGGGATGATTCTAGAAAAGTCAATAAAACTCATAGTAGTTAAACTGGATGAAATAGCTAGAAATAGTTATAAAGCATCCAGATGACATGATATGGCACAGCATGAATGACAGTTATGTAAAGGAAAATCTTGCATCAGTAAGATGAGGGCAAGAATATTTTAAATACTTCAAGAGAAAAACAGATAAGCAGAATTCATAGCCATCATTTGCTTGGATTTTAAAAGGCATTGATATCATTGAAATACCAAAGAAGTAAAGAATTACTAGTGATGGGTTAGTATGACTAGATTTAAATAATCAAAATCTAAATTTGAATTAATCTATAATTTATTTTAAGTCAGTAGACTACAGGCCAAGTAGCCAGCACAAGTAACAGCTGACATAATCATTTTATGGTTGAACCTTCCCTCCTCCCTCCCTCTCTCCTCAGGAACAAGAGTAGCTGTTGCCTTTGTGTTATCTAAGACTCCATAAGCAAAACAGGAGATAAGGAAAGCCAAAAAAAGCCTCTTTGGAAAGATAAAGAAAGGAATGCAACAGATCAGGGAGGAAAAGTGACTGCTGAGGTAAGATGAGGAATTACCAGCTTTAAAGAAAGAAATGGTAAAAAGTTGTGAAAGGTGAACAGAACAGAGGAGTTGTGGATGCTTTGAACTTGCGGATGCTTTGAACTTTAAGGAGTTGAATCTGCATGATCTCTGCTGTAGAGCATCTCCAGTCTCATGACTCACAGGACATCTGGCCAACAGACTGGTGAGAGTTTATTAACAGAGGCTACATGTCAGTGCTTAGCTCTGCATAGTTGTGCATGTTCCAGTAAAGCTTGTCTGTTGGAGGATGGACTTTTTTTTCTCAGCTCTTGATTACCCACTACCCACATTTATCACTCTGGCATCAGATTTGGCTTTTCTGGGTGGGCTTGTTAGTTAAGTGAAGTGAGAAAGATAGGCTCCCAGGCAGGACCAGGGGTTTGAAGGATCACAGTTTCCCTCTCTGAATGCAAGGAAGGTGGAAGTGCCAAGATAACTTTGTTGTGAAACAGGAGCTGTTATCTCCTCATTACTACAAAATAGATTAGAAATAACTGGAAGTTAGCAATTCACACTTCAAATGTATGTCCCTCCCATCCAGTCAGCTATGGCATGCAAAGAGGCACCTGTGACACACCTGGTGATGCATCTGCTGTCAGGAAAGGCTTGTAAGAGTCACCTCAGACCCTGGGATAAACAAGTGGACACTGCCTCAGCTAAACAAAGTGGAGGAGGTCAGGCTCTGTCTCCATAGCTGTCTCTGTCTTTGATCTGTTAATAGATGAAGAAAAAGCAGTGTAAGGCTATGAGGGCTTCCTGCCCAAACCAAAACCACAGAAACCAGAAAACTTTTTGGATGGTACTGTAAAATTGACAAAGGCAAGAAATTGAGTATTTTGGTTGGTTTGTAGGTGGCCCAAACTACGACGGAGGGGAAACACCTCGCATGGGGTGTGTGATAGGAACTGTAAATATTAGCAAAATGATCCAGGAAAAGTTGCTGTTGCTTTATGTTCAGGTTGACAGGTGGCATCATTAAAAGACTTCTTGGTGGATCAGGCTCTGCTGGGATCCCGTTTCAGATTGTGCAGTGAGGCACCAGCTCTTGCTCTGCAGGAAAATGGTGTGCAGTCAGCAAACAGCACCCCTCCTTCAGCTTCAGCACTCAAGGCTGTAAGCCTTCAAGAGATGGCCTGCTCTGTCATCTCAAGGAAGAACAGAGAGTTCTGGAAAGATAGTATTGCAAACACCAGACCTAACCATCTCCAATTTGGTGGGATAATTTGGGGTGGAAAATGGTATGGTGTCACAAGAATATCAACTTAGATAAAAACTTGACAGTGCCTAAACACACAGATCAGGTTGTTAACATGTGCTAACCTTCAGGGAAATTCAGGAATGAATAAAACCTTGATGAGATTATGAAGTGGTGCCTGATGGTCTAAGATAAGTGAAGATGTAGTGATGTGTGTTAGAAATATAACATTTATGACCACCAGTTACATGCAAAAGTAATAAACTCACAAGAGTTTGTCTAGATAATAGAGCAGGTTGTGAAATGGACCCTTCTTACCCCAAACTTACAATATTTTCACCAATTGACTGAAGTATTTCCAACTTACAGGAAGAGAGCCAGCACAGCTGCTCAGACAATGAAAGGACAGATGTTTCTCTGACAGAAGCTGGCTATGACTTGGGTCTGTATGTCACAGGAAAAATTATAAATTATTGTGTCTGGCATTAGGGTTTGCACAAAGGCTTTGCATTGCTGGACATCCCCAGAGAGAACTGCTGAACGCTGAGGATGGCTCTGAAAGAGGTTGTAAAGCAGCAAGGGAAGGTCTGAGAAATGAATCTCCCAATAATCCTAATGCTGGAATGAGGAACTAGTGCATCTCCTGGAATAGAAGAGACTTGAGGATGCTCCGTTTGTGATTAGGAGCGTGGCTGCCAAATAAATTACAGCCATATGGTCCAACAGACAGATGGATTCAAGGCATGTTAAAGACAGTGTCAGCTACACACCACCAGGTAGCCCAGCATACATTAGAAGCAAATGTTCAAAAGACGGATAAAGTAGCATGCTTGTTGCACCTGGCAGAATGAAATATTGGAGACTGAGTAACAGAGAGTCAAAGGGAAAAATCACACACTGACACTTCAGGAGATGAGACTTCTTAGAAGTGTCAAGTAGGCCAGCCTCACCAGCTAAATCTGAAAAGGGGAAGAAAGGCCGGAAAAACATGTTCTATTTTTTAAATTCAAATGCATGGAAAAGATCATGAAGCTGAGGATTTGACTCTCATTGTGCAGAAAAATCAAAATGTAGCCTGACTGGGACAGAAAAATCATAAATATCACAGCATCTCTGGCCTTGTTTGAGTGCAAGTACTTTCAAATTTGTGATTTCAGGATTTTCCCTAGTTGCTGGTACATGTATACCTGACAAAACTAACATATCTATGAGAAGTTTGGCAGGAAAGGTAATAATTCCCAGATGAAAAGACACTCTAACAAAGGAGTTGGAATCCAGAACATATTTAAATAAAAGACATATTGGTCAAGGTATAAAGGCTACATGAAAAGATAATAGAAATATGAAAATAAAATTTTTAAAAGTGTGCTTAAACTTGTCCAGTATTTAACACAGGCTAAATGACACATCTTTTTTGTCTACCCTGAGCACAGCTGCTTCCTATATGGAGTCTGGCTGATCCTACTTGTTGGCCATGGCACTGAGAGGAGCAGGAAACAGGGAACTCAGGCATCAGTAGCATGAATGCTGGGGCCCCTACAGTGTTGTACAAGATCTCTAAGTCCTCCTAACTGAACAGAAGCCAAGCCACAGTACTGCAACAGCAATTCATAGGAGATGTGTTGCCTGTCTGGAAGAAAAAAAAAAATCCACAAATGAAAAGATCTAATGTTATTGAAAGTACTGAAAGGATGGAAAGGAAAAACAAAAACACAAACCAAAGTCTCTTGTTCTTGGTTGCAAACAGCACTTGCAGCAGATGCACTGAGATGGAGACTGTCCTTCCCACTGAGATCAGAAGGATTGTGTTGGATTCAGCTATGGATAAAGAGTGGCAAGCACAGATTTGATGGAAACTATTCACTTTTATCCAGGATCAAGTTCTCAGTTTAATGATTGCCTGGTGTGTCATTTTAAGATCACTCTGCAGAAGTATAAGAAAACAGCATTAGCTTATGTATGAAAAGGATGTGTGGAAAAGATGTGTGTGTTTCAGAATAACATGTGAATCTGATTTAATTAATGACATCTCCAATCAAACTGTGTTTACTGCCTCAAATGTAGCAGTTACTGGATGCTTTTTTTGTATAAACCACCTGTGTTTTCTGGTGGATTAGTCATTAAATACTGTACCCAGCATCAAAATATAAGCCCAAAGGCAACTAATAAGAAATTGTCTGATGTAAAAGTATTTAAACACAGAGATTTTCAATAACTATCAGAAATGCTATGGAAGCAGACAGAATGGTCTTGATAGTTGTGTACCACAGTGGTAGATACTGGAATGAATTGGAAGTAGGAAGAATATCTGTCGGGTGAGGGGAGACTCGGACACTCAATATGAGTGTTCAGCAAGCTCTGTTTATTGAAGAGAGCATCAGACACTTATGCAGCAAGTAATAAACTCATGAATATTCTGTAATCTACACTGTCTATTGGCTACACCACAACATCAGCTCTTCCTCATTCCTTAGGGGTTACATGTCTCTTTTCTCATGTCTCTTTCACTATTTGTTATCATACTACAGCTAGGCCCAAGGACACGCTATCTTGCAGGTGCAAGACTTGGAATTAGCCACGGCCTTGTACTTTTCCAATCTCTAGTCAGCCAAAATCCCAACAAGTATCATTGGTATGGTTTTCTTTGGCTGGTGTGTCACCCACAGTTGCTGGAGTCTTGAATGCCTCTGTGTTGGCCACCAAGAAGTATTGGCTGCATTACTGGGCACCTCCCAGTGAGCCTGAAATGCCACAGACACCTGCCATGCCAGGCCTTGGTGCTGATAATAGCCTCATTTATTAAAGGTGAGCTTTCAAGGAAGGTGGGACAAACAAATGGTAGCTGACATGGCTTGTAGTAAGTGTAGGAACATTTTTCTTGAGAATTTTTGTCTTGCAAAGTCAAGCATAGGTGCTGCCATGTGCTGCATATGAGACACAAGGAACAAACCAGGAAATTTGGGGAAAATGTCCCTAGAAAGACAAAGAAAGTAGTGTAACAGCTGAGAGAGGAAAAGCAACACTAAAGTGAGCCTCAAAAACAAACATGGGAACAAAGTCAAAAGATCCAGAAGAAAGAAGCAGTGAACACTTTGAACTCAAAGGAGCTGAATCCACTTAGATCCCTGCAGGTGACCACAGCCAGGCCCCCAGTCGTCCCAGGAGGTTTGAGTAAGAGATTGGTGAGATCTGCTACAAAACGGGGCTTGGGTTATTACAGTTGTGGAGGTGTTTTGTGAAATTAATCTGTCTCTGTCTCAGGTGTGTTGTGCCTGCTATGCATATTTAGCATTTTAGAAACAAAGGCTGATTCTGTTTTCAAAGCCACTTGAGTCTGGAATAATACAAAGACAAAGGGGAGTAATTAATATCAGAACCTGTGCTGCATCAGTTCTTCTAACTTTTGTGAAATAAGGAGGGTATTGAAAGTGTCATGAGTTTTCAGCACAGAATGTGTTCATTTAAACTCATGTACTGTGAATGGACAGTTTATACCAATGAACTACTTATTAATTATTGGCTGCAAAAATTACCTATTGTATTGTGTTGCATTTAATTCTCTTCTGTCTGCAATCAGTTTCAAAGTCTCTGAAGAACTCTTGGGGTTTTGCCTCTTCTCAAATACTTTTGATATTATATCCATGACTATGTATTTTTCTCTTTGTTTACCTCATTAACTTTCTGGTTTGCCTTTTAGATCATTTTTTTCCCCCTGAGATTGTTCCAGTGTGGCTTTTCTGCAGGTTTTATCTTTGGAAGATAATTTAGGGTTTTCAGAGTGAAAATTCAGTTTCATTGCTTAAAGAAGCCGTGTTATATAAGAAAAAAAATACTGATATACTAACCCTATTTTCATCCTCTTTGGTTATTAAACAAGTCTTCTGGGGATTATAAAAATTCAGAGATTCTTGAACTTCTGCCAGAACCATGGTACACTTCCAGTGGGTATATATAACTCTTTAATGCCTAGAATGCAGCTGGATGTGTTGGGTTTACAGACACCCAGAGTCTAATGCACATTGTCTGCTCCAACATCGGTTTGTTCTTTTGCCATAACTCTTACTAGACTGTTATACAATAAAGAGCCAGGTGCCAACAATCTTAGCAATGATGCCCCAGTTAAATCTGCTTTAGATGAACGTGCACCTGCTAGAAGTATTTCCCAGGACATGCAATCATTTAGCCTATAAATTCAAATAATGCTTATTCTCTTGGTTAAATTACACCTAGCAGTTTAGTCAGATACATAAAGAAAAGTTGGTACGTATGCCAAAAATTAATAAATTTGAGTCTCTGATCACTGATACAGATTTTACAGCTCTGGAACTTCATGAATTCCAGTGGAGTTACTTCAGATTTATACCATATAAGCATGAAAAGGTTTGGAATCACTTGTAAGGATTTTCTATTATTATCTGGAAAAATATTTACAAAGATGTGTTCTCCTGCTGTTTTATTGAATTGTATGCAGTAGTAATGGATATGTGGCTTCTGTCTCGAGCCCTAGTTTTCACATTTGAAGTCTGGATAACTTTCTAACTATGAACTGTTTCAGAGCTAACCAAATGAAAGGGTCTTGGTGCTGTAGGGAATTTTTACTGCCTCTAATGGATGCAGAATTTCCACACTGACTTCTCTGAGCAACAACACAGGGTACAAATCACCAAAGGTAGTCTACCTTTTGTAAGAGCTTTTGTTGAATAGTTACAACTTAGGTCTGGAGTACAGCATTTAAAGTCTAAATACTTCTTCTTGTGACCTGGTATAACTCATATGTTGTTCTTTAGAAATCACCCCCTTGAAGAGCTTGTTTCTTTCCACTGTGTATACAGTACTAAATTAAATTTATGTGGTGAAAGTACATACTTGTGTTAAAAGTGGCTGGGGGTGTAGGTGCCTTAGAGAAATTAAGGATTGCAAAGGACTTTGCTTGCAGATCTGTTCAAATCCATATTCTGGATGACTGAAACTTATTGTTGTCACATACCCATGAACATTATATCATCTTATGTCATTGCCTGCAAAGTCGAATGCTAACCAGGGTTGCCTAACTAGTGTTCCTGCTGGGATGTCCAGGAGAAAAGAGGAGCTGGATGGCTGACAGACTGGTTTATTTTCTCAAGTCTTATTGTCATCATAATGTCTGTGATTAAAAGTAGTCCCACTCTTACAGGCAGTCTTTTTCTATCTGAATTTCATAGTTTTATTTTTAAGCTGAAATCCAGTTTTATGCTGTGTGCACAGTAGGAAAAAATAGGTCTTCTGGAATGATCTTATCTAATGGCATAATTAGAATTTTAAATACAAAGGTTCCTTTTTCAAACCATTACAGAGTCTTCAAAAATCTCTCCTTGCTTTATTACATTATGACTAAAACTTCTGTGTGAGGATGAAATAACAGCACATTTTCAGAAGCTGTGAACAGATTTTCTGAATAAAAGATAATATAATATCATATCATAGTATTTTTGATGATACAGAACTAATTAAAAATTAATAAACAGTTGTATTCACATAATTTTAAGTAAGTGTAGCATGCCTTGTTCTGTTAGACAGCAGAGACTGTGCTCTAGAGCATACAACTTCTGTTGAGGAGTTGGACCAGTCTGGCTCCTAATTGGTTTTACCATGCTCTTTGTTTTCAAAGTCTGCAGGATTATGGGGGTCTGCTATGCCTAAAGAGGCTTTTCTGTGCGGGGGCTGTCCTTTAAGAGCAGATGTTCCTTTGGATTTTAGGCCAGCAAATATAAAATCTGAGTGGCCCAAAGTGTCTTTTTTACAGTACTGTAACTAGAAGTGGAGAAGAAGTAGATCCAGAGTCAGGGAGTCAAACATGATTCTGTGCAGCAGCTTTTCCTTAGCTACATCCAGCAGATCCTGGGCAGAGTTCAGAATAAAAAAAAAAAGCTATAAACATGTTAATACTGGTATTATTGCCTGTTCTTTTGGCACTTAGCTTTCCTCTTGGAGAAAAGCCAGCTCATCTGTTTTTTTCAGTGTTATTGATTCTCTTGAGATGCTACATACTCAGGTCAGGCTTTGTGATTTGTGTTAAAGTGGTGGTGCTGAGAGTAAATCTATTAATTTATTTCAGTGTAGGAAGTAAGAATCTAAACACTTACTGCTGTTGCTGAATCAGTAAACAGAGGTTAATAAATGGTGCCACTCTGCAGATCTTTTTTTGCAGACAGCCTCTGGAATAACCTTATAGTATTTGTAGGACATTAAGTATGAGTGAATTCAATGTAATTTTAAGCTTGCAGACTTTCAGGTAGCAGTGTGGAAGAAAACATATATTACAGGGGGTTTTATTGTAATTGTGAAGCTGGAGACTTGAAACCATTTTGGAGTGACTAAGTTTTGCTGTGAAAATAAACATGTTTCAGTTGCGGATCAGGGTGATTTTGAGAAACAAGTTTAGCTGCTGCACAAAGGTTATATCTGCAAAAGTTATAAAAAATACATCATATACAGGAGACCAGAAGTGAAGTGTTACAAAGGCAAGAAATGAAATGAGCAAGCCGTGAATGAAAAAGGTTATAGTCTGGCTGGAAGGTAAGTGTTGAGTGGTGCAGGCATCTGCACAGTGCAGATGGGACTGATGTATTGTAAGCTTTTGTACATATCCAGAACTACTTAAGATCACAACATTTATTGCTATACAATTTTTTTTCGGTGAGTACTGTTAGCAAAATTCACAGATGGAATCAAGAGAGAAGTGGATTTGTTCAGAGAGATAGATGTGATGGTGATGGGCTGAAAATTGTCAGTAAGGGAAAAACTGGGAGGAGGGACAACTTACTGAGTGGCACAGTGCTACAGGAGAGACAAGTAATTGGAAGGCTGTCAGTGACTGAGGGTTAGAAGAATGAAGCTAAGCACAGTATGACTCTTTGGAAAAACCAGTAGTGACACTGTTCCAGATTTAAACCTGGGAGACTTCAACACTGTCCATCAGAACAAGTGCTAATTAACAGATCCCACCTTGCTCTAACTAAAGCAATGTAGAATTCATCCATTTCTTGTCTCCTGAGCCCGAACCCCACACAAGTGACTGTGACTGCAGTGATATTTGTTATTAGCTGGTACAGCCTTTAGACAGTAGCTCTGGTGCATGTGATGAGTCCTGATTAGGTCATGCTTAAAAGAGGTGATGAGGGAAAGCACCTGGGTACTATTACCTGTTTTCTCTAATAAAATAAAGCTGATATAAGTGCAATCTATCTTGACTACTCACTGAATCTGAATCTTGTATGATTTGATTTTGAAAGCAGAAAAGGAGGCAGAAAGGAAAGAGGAACAGGAAAAATTAAAGGGGAAAAAGCACGAACAATTCAAAATCTGGCTCTAGCATTTTTACTGGAAAATGAAGAAAATGAATTCTCAGTCTGGAAGGGATTCAAAGACCTCACAAAGTTGCAGAAAGGAAGGGTTCTTATAAAGGTAATGGGAATCATTATAGTGGGGTTTTGGGAAGCGCTGCTGAGTTTGTTTAAGTGCAAACTAGATAAGAGGGGATGTATATAAGAGCTTAAAGAGATCAAACAGTGATATAGGTGGGTGATTTGGCTATCAAAATTATTTAGGATTGTCCAGCTTTTCTAAATACTCCTTGTGACTAAAAGCAAAATGAGGAGGAGCAATACAGCCACTTAGTATGGTCTTATTAGTCAAATTACTAAAACCAGAAGCATCTGTTTGGAATGGGAAATACACTTGGAATGACAGAGTTGTATTTTAATAATATGTCAGCTGGAAGGTGGAGTTATCATGGCTGAGGGTTAGCAGCTGGAAGGACAAAACGAGGGGGAAAAGGTGGCTATTCTACACCAATAGGTCTGGATGAAATTCCATTAGGGTGTTATTTAACTAAAATAAAAAAATACTTATAGGTTGCTTTGTAATTCTGGCCTATTTCAGGATTGAAGTTAATCTCTTTGAGCTACAGGTTTTCAGCCCAGTTCATTGAAAAGCAATGAACAAAAAATGTGTTAGTGACTCCCCTGTCCAAAAGCAAACAAAACTGCAACAACTAACTTAAATGCAGACAAAACAGGAACTTTGTTGTGCAGAAGCATTATTTATATTTAATTCTTTGTTAAAAGTACCTTAAATGTATGACACTTTGTCAATATCAAAAACCATTAAGGGAATTAGCAGGTTATGTATCTGTTCTGTACACAAATCTGTCTCTTGGGTTGTCACCATTCTTTAGGGTAGTCCAGACACCAGAGAAATATTTTTCTTCTCAAACATTATCTGACCCAGTATAAAACATGAAGAGAGAAAATTCTCACTGTTTAGATAGTGTTTTCTGCTTGAACTTCCATCTCTGTCTTGTCTAGGAAAGATACAGTATGTTGGATGGAAAACACCTGTGGACATGACCTGAGCCACAGGCAGATAATTTGACCTTGGGGACTGGATTATTGAGAATTGCAAGTGATGTGAAGTGAAGAATGTGGGTAATTTCAGGAGAGTACTTGGTGGGACAGAGGAAAGTTAATTTTCATGGTGAAGGTGTAATGATCATGAACAAATACAGTGTGAGGTTGTGTCAAGATACCTGGTGTTCTTGTCCTCAAAAAGGCAACATTTCCTGAAGCATTCTCACTTAGATAAGCTGTTTATTAAATGTGGTGGATGCAGCTTGGGAAATACACTGTAAGAAATAGCTCTGTACTTCGTGAGACCGTTCCCTTATTGTTCCCTAATCTGTTGTCGTCGCTACAAGCTCTGACCCGGAACTCTCATTAATCATAGCTGAAGAGTTTTGTAGTTCTCACACCAGGGAAGAAAGTCAGGGTTTTAGTTCCCAGCAATCTTCTCTTGCTCATAAATATTTTTGTTACTTTCATGGGGAAAAAGAAAATTAACTTTCTGCTCTCGACTAAACTTGTTCCTTTTGGTGGAATGCAGATATCAGCAATAGTAATGGGAAAAGAGAGTTCAACAGTTGTGTTCCTCAAATTTCTTTCAACAATTGTGTTACTCAAAGAAAAAATTAAAAACTAAATGTTTGCAAAACAGAACAGTACAAAAATGCGAAAAAAAAATCAAACATGAGACAAGGTAATATAGGTATTATATAGGTAATATATAAGCAGAGATAGGTACATTCTGCTTTGGATTCCACTGAAAGTTCTGGATGATGAAACTAATTTCAGGTTACTCCAGATTTTTCTTGTTACAAGAAAGAATAAACTCTAGCACATTTATTAAATCAGTTGCCTTCCTTATGATATAAAAATTCAAAGACTAAAATGGCTTTAGGTCTTATAAATTCCTGATTGTACAGAATTCAACACACCGATCTAGAACTTAGAGTATGACAGGTGCAGATTTATGAATCTGATGGTATTGTGATCTTTGATTTAGTTTTTGCTGTTGATTGAACTAAATATTATTAAAATAATGTATTGTTCTGTATATAAGAATGCTTCTTTGAACTATTTTGCATTGCTGAGCTGGCAGGTACTTAGCATATCAAATCAGCAGTATGGTTGTAATACTCTGTTTAAATTAAACTGGGACATAAACAGAAAGTAAAATAAACAATGTATCTTTATTAAACAGTCTGCATTTTTAAAATCTCAGATCTAAAAAGTATTTCCAAAGCCAATGGTAAATTGAGGATATTCTGTGCTATAGGAGGCAATTTTTTTGGTCGCATGACTCTTCATCCAAAAACTTTTTGAAGTTTCACAATGAACTCCATCAAGAGGCTTTTCTATTGAAATCTAATGCATTCTGTCACATCTTTTGCCTAAAGAATGAGAACTTGGCTAAGCATAGCCAGAGGCAGGGCAGCAGAAGACATATACAGTGACTGTGAGTGGAAGTGAATGACTACTGACTGCCCAGGCATGGGATGGGAAGGAGAGCTCAGCTCAGGCTGAGGCACGCTAGCAGGGTTGTTTCGTTCCCTGCAGATGTCCTTTGTGACCCTTCTCCTTTCCTCTCCCTTTTCCTGGGGCAAGAAGCCCCAGCAGGCAGGAGCAAGAACAGGGGAAGATGGCAGATCTGGAGGCAGGGGCTTAAAGAGGGCTGTCGGTGCTTCCCCAGCAGCGATGGGGGACAGAGCAAAAGCATCGGCTTGCATCTGCTCCTGAAGGGGGGCTGCTGCCGGGCACACCCCTGTGCATGCTGAGCAAAGAAATGCCCTCATGTGCAGATGAAGATGGCAGAGAGCACTTCTGCTGTGGTCCCTGGATCCTCTGCCAGTCCACACAAGCAACACAATTTGTCTCTTCTCCAGACATTTATTTTTTGAGTGAAGAGGAGGGCTGAGCACTCACAGGACAGCAAAGCAGAGAAATTAACAGGATGCTTAGAAAACGAATAATGTCATGTGGAACTACTCCTCATTTAGTTACCAGATAAAAAGTGGCTGAAGCAATCAAACAGCCATCAAATCATCCAGTGCCTGGCTGGCCTCACTGAGTATAGTTTGTATGAAATCCAGTTTTGGATGCATAGACATCACTCCTGTCAAGATCATTTACCCAGTTACTGTAAACTGGAGCTCATGTTGTCCCTCTTAAGAATCGGACTAACAATGAAATAGCACCAAATACTTTTCTACCCAGGCATCATCTAATGAGAGTTCAGTTTTTGGATTTCAGTCCTTTCTAAAAATTCTGGAAGATGCCTACATTTTAATGCCTTACATTTCCTGCTGAAAGGAGAGATGGGGATTTGCAGGTTCACATTGTGTGTGCATGTCAGCGAGAGAGGCAGCTGGTTCATCGCACAGGTGTCCGTGCAGTGCAGCAAACCTCTCAAGTTGGTGGAATCAAATTACATTCAGCATTGTGCAGTGCAAATGAGCTTTCTTTTCTGGGCAAATGAGAGGTTTTTTAGTACATAGATATTTAAGTGGGATTTTTTTGGAATTCAAACCAACAGGCTGTGCGAGGACAGGCTGAAAAAGGGATGTGAGGTGCAGGCGGCAGCTGCATCTGTACTGTTGTCATTGCTCAGCCTTTCACCTTGCACGTGCTTACTATATTGTAAAAATAATTGTAAAATAGTAACAATTTCTTCCATCTCTCTTCCCCTGTAAAATGCTGAGTGACAAAGTAGTGTCTGGAGAGCAGTCATTTTTGTGGTTGAGGAGAAGAAAGGAAGATAAGAGCCTGGAAAACACTGATAAAGGGATATTATCCTTTTTTCACCTTGGTGTTAACAAAAGCCTTAACAAGCCTGGAGGCTGAGTGCAGAAAATGTGCTGGTAAGTGTGTGACCAGCCCATGCACACCTGCTGCTGCAGCTGTGTGGGAGAGCAGGAGCTGCTGGAGGTTCCGGTGTTTCCCCTGTAATGGCTCACGATGCTGAGGCTGCTGCACTCAGCAGCAGCAGAGCACGGCTGGGGAGAAAGCAGGGCACCAGCAAGGGTCAGAGCCCTGGGATCTTCTGTGGCTCAACCCCAATAGACAGCAAAACAACACACAGCTAGCTGCTTGCTCACTCCTCCACCCCGTGGGATGAAGGGGAGAATTGGAAAGGTAAAGTGAGAAAACCTGTGGATTGAGACAGTTAAGGCAATTTAATAATATTCAAATATTTAACACCACCCCACCCTCACCGCCCCCACAATAAAACAAAAGAAGTAAAAAACAACAAAGAGGAAGGGACCCTCCCTCTCTCTCCCCCCTCCACCACCAAGAAACACAAATGATGCAAAAGCAAACAATTTCTCACCACAAACAGGTTGGTGTCCAGAGCAAAATCAGTCTCCACCAACCTCCACCTCTGCCCAGTTTTATTGCTGAGTATGATTCTATATGGTTTGAAATTTCTCTCTGGTCAGCTGGGGTCAGCTGTCCCAGCTGTATCCCCTCCCAGCCCCTTGTGCCTCCCCATGCTCCTCACTGGGGACGTGGGGTGAGAAGCAGAAAAGGCCCTGCCTCGGTGTAAGCCCCACCCTGCCACAGCTAAAACATCCCTGTGTTTTCAATGCTTTTCATCACCTATCCCAAACACTGCCGCACACCAGCCACTACTAAGAAAATTAGCTCTACCCCAGCCAAAACCAGTCCAAATCGTTAGGGATGTGGAACCATTGCACTGGGACCAATCAGTGTTCCTGTGTTCAAGGGACAGGTTTCAATCTCTGGGGCTTTGTTGTGTTGGACAAAGAATGAATCAGTGCTTGCTCGTACACTGGTCCTGATCCTTCGGCCAAGGCTTGCACCAATCTCTCCCCTGCAGGTGGTGACGTTTCTTGATGTATATGGGCAAGGGGAGGAGGGGAGGGGAGCCAGTGTAATTAGAAGAAAAAAAAAAAGCTGAAGGAGAACTAATTAATGCAGTAATTTTTTTTCTGGCCTTGTTAATGAGGAAATGGAATTGGGAAACAGAGATACTGTATATGAAACACTTTGACAGTTTAAAAACTGTTAGCCACATCTAGTGAGACTGCCTAATTTTTAGTACTAATAGTAAAGCAATTCCCAAAACAACAGTTCTCTGAGCTGCAGTGGTACTCTGGGGATGCTGCTGCTGTTTGTAACAATATTACTCCTCTTTGTTTTTTGTTTTTGTTTTCTTGGTTTTCTGTGTGTTTGTTTTTTTTTGTTTTTTTTTTTTTTTTAATTGCATCACTCCCCATTCATTGTGATACTTTCTGTGTGCGATGAGAACAAGGGAGGTTCTCATTTGGAGTGGTCTTGCCACATCGCAGCCAGCTCTCCCAAGGAACAGCTGCCTCCTCCATCCCCTGTTGTGCTGGTAATTCAGCAGTCACCAACTTTCACTCAGCATCAAAGGCAGGTGAGGGGCAGATCATTGATGACTTTTTATGCAATGAAAAACCCCTAAGAAGGAAATGTGTATAAATGACTGTCCTTTCCCAGGATTTTACACAATGCTCCATACAATAGTTGATAACATTAGGTGAAAGTAGCACAATTTGAAAGGAAAGCACCTGATTTTGTAGCATTGACCTTTTCTGCTGTAGTACAGGATTTTGTAGAAAGTTGGTTGAAGAAAACCATTTATCTGACTCTTACCCTGAAGCAAAAATGAACAGACAGAAGAGTTGGTACATTACTTTTATTTTACCTCTATACTTTTTTATCAAAATGTTATAATACAGCATGCACTCACATTTTTTAATGCAAGCATCTTGGCATGGATTCATTTACAAACATTGTTTGTAAATGCCAAGCTCACTTTGAAGGCAGTGGGGTTTGAGATTTCTAGGATCAAGCACACTCTGCTCTTGAGTAGATTTGCTGATTTGTATGAGAACTCATATTTGTTTGTGTGTCCAACCACTGCATTTTTTGTACAAAAATAAATTGTTTCTTCAGCACATATTTTATCTTCTTTCAGAAATCTATAGCTGTCAAAATCCAGACTGCACTCTAATGTGGTCCTCACTATGTCAGTCTTTACTGTGGGATAACATGCACATAAAAGCATCCACAGAAGGACAAAGCCCAAAATTTTCTGCTCTCTCACATTTACTTGCTACAATTCAGTATTGACCCCAAAAGTTTCTCTACTGGACAGCTTCGGTTACAAACATGAACATTTGAATCTGTTCCACACTGGGCCAAATTCAGAAATGGTATTAACTCCGATTTGTCTGTTGGGTTTGGGAAGAAGGTGGTTTCTTCCTTTTAAAGAGAGAAATGGATTTTCTTTCAATGAAAAAATGTGCAGTTGTACAAATATTGCTTGAGCTGTGCTTCTTGCAACAGATCTGAATTTGGCCTTGTGTGCAAACACAGTGTCCTGGTTCAGGGCAAATCTGGGAGAGGGGCTCCTCTAGGAAAGCAGATTCAATTGGACCCTCCGGTTCAGGAGGAAATACCTCCTTGGAGAAAAGTGGAAAAAACTGTTTATTAAACAATAAAATCTAAACAATATTAAACAATAAAACCTCTTGCTGCTCCAAAAGAGATGACAAACTCAGAAAGTCCCCTCCCTGGGTTGCAGTTCAGCTCCCTCAGTCTCTGATCAGTCCCTCAGTGCTGGAAATGCCGCAGGCCCAGGCCCGGCCCGGTGGGCCACAGCTGCAGCTGCCGGTGCTCTCTGGTGTTCAGTCCAGAGCAGGTTTAAACAGGCCCAAAGAAAAGGGAAAGAAACCCCACAGCCCAGGGAACTTTGCCTCAGCTAGCTAAAACTAACCAAAAACAAAGGAGAGCTCTGTCCTGCTGCCTGTCCATCGGCAGACAACACAGTCCAGGAGCAGGAATGTGGAGGAGTGAGTGCAGTGTCTGAAAACAAACTGCAGCTTCTTCTCTGCCCCCTTCACTCTCTTAAACAAGTCTTAAAGGTGCAATACTTATTATTCAGCATGGACAGAACAGATGATTGGGGATTGAAGCATCATATAGACAACCCAGGACACACAGTTTTAGATTGAATGGGAAATCCGTGATTACTGCAAGCAATTCCTTGCTTTCAGATGAAAACAGGTTATAGAATATATTTAATAAGCGTCAATTTATCCCACTTATGCAATTTCCCCCTCCTCTAATATTAGGAACGTTTTATTCTAATGGCTCAAAATGTTCTTCTAAATCCAATTTTATGTGTTCAGGAACAATTTATACCCATTTGTTCTCATGCCACCATTTTCCTTTTGCTTAAGTAGCTCTTTCTCTTCCGTGTGTTTACCTCCCCACAACATACTTATAGGCAGCAATCATAACCCTCATTGTTTATCACATCTCTATTTGCTACTTTAATTAGAAATAGCAGCCCTAATTTCTTCCTTTTCTTTTTCTTTATGAAATAAAGGATTGATTATTGGATATTTGATGCCACCAATTTTCTTTCTTTTTTTGCATGTTAATTTTAAATAGCATCAATTTGTTTAACTTGCTGCTCATACGGAAAAAAGAATTTTATGCCTAATTGGCTGCATTTTCATAGCTACACAAAGGGGACATTGCATAAAGGCAAAGCAATTGGATCCCCTGTCAAAATAAATTAGAAAGTATATTTTTGGTTCTTGTTAGGGTAACAAAAATACTTGAATCTTTCACAAGCTGTATAATCATTTGACCTATTTATGACCTCAGGTGCACTTGGTTCACCTCCAAAGACCAAATGAAGTGATAACTGTAGCTAGTCAATAATCCAGGACTTAGCTGGCCCAGGAGACATTAGTGTTAGTGTCCTATGGGTGATGTCTAAATTAGATGGCAGTCAGGTATGTGTACACTAGAGTGGTCATTAGAGTGGGCAGATGTGCACAGCTAATGGCTTACAGTGGGGATTGCTGCAGGGGGAATTCCTTGAGAAAAAAGTGAGTTAATGTGAGACAATAGGCTATACAAAAGGGTGTTTTTCTGTGGCAAATATTTTCAACATACAGACTAGTTATGAGTCATTGATGGAGAAAATATGCAAATTATTAATTGAACATAAAACCAGAAACTAATTGGGTGAATGAACACCAAAGCCAGACCAAAGGAAGCTTTTAATTCTAAATATGTAAAAAGCAGGAATGCAGCACAGAGCCTTATGCATAACAAAGTTCTACACATGTAAGCAAAAAATTGTCTGTGATCTCACTGCAGCACTGAGAGCTAACCAGCATTAGTCCCAGATCACAGAGAAAACTAAGTGCACAAGTGACCTAGGTTCCAGCATCTATGCAAATCTCAGGCAGATGCAGAGATTTATATACACTTTACACACCCCTGAGGAAATACCCATTTTATACCACTGATGGAGCAGATGTATTTTCCTCTGTGAAATGTGCATAGAATCTGATCAGAACAAAGTGTTTAATGTATTCAACACAAGCACATACCATCCCTTAACTTTACCAGCAAACTGGAATAGAGAACAATGTTGTACCAGAACTAATTAGAGGGTTTATTGCATGCTGTGACTGTACATTTGCAGGAGTGCTTTAGAAGAATCCTGTGCCATTCCAACTGCACTGGAAATTCTTATCCAGGCACAAATAACTTTGATATTGATCAAAATTGGCATTTTGATGAAAAAGCTGTCAGTAAGTGGTATTACAATCTCTTGAAATTTTTGATGTGATTTCCGGTATTTTCTCCTCCTCCTCTCCCACTTCTGTCTTTTAACTTAGTGGATTTGGAAGATGGAAAAGTGAAAAACTCTGGGCAGAAGTCATTCCCAAAAAGAGCCTCATAGAGTAACCAGCTCTGTCTTCCATCTGGATATTTTATAACAGCAGAGTGAGTATTATGCTGCAAAATTTGAATTTGTTCTTATAATTGTTTTGATGGCATACCATCAGAATAAAAGAACACAGGGCAGTTATTGTCTGTGTAATCCTAAACTATAAAATGAGATGTATAGTTGAAACATCAAGGCATTTGAATGTGTCTTGTGCCATGGTCATGGAAAATTATGTAAGGATCAATGAATAAAACATTTTTAGTACATAAACAGAGTAGAAACATAAGAAAAAAGGAACAAAACATGTAATAATGGATCAAGAAGGAAATTATTCCTTTAATCTTTTTCTGACTTTGGATCATAGCACTCCAAGTAAAGCAGAATTACTCCTAGTAATGTCCAGAGAAATACATAATTTACAATCCATCCACAGCAAAGATTTTAATCCTCAGGTTTTTTTGAACCCTACAGATGGAGAAATTATTGTTAGCCCCTCTAAGCCTTTGATACTTCAGTGAGGAGATCCAAAAAAGGGCACATTAGTGTCTGTAGATTTAAATGCAGGATTAGCAAGATGTTAGTGTTGAATTCAGGACAATGAAAGGCAGCCCCACAAAGCAAACAAATCACTCATCCTGCTTCTGCCATCAGCTGGCAATAACATTGCAAGGAACACTGCTTGTGCCGAGGAACTTGTAGCTCACATAGTGACACAGATATTTGTCAGCCTAATGAAAGCCTAGAAGGGAACATATAATTTGGGAATTACTTAGGTAGCTGAGTTATTGAGGGGTTAAATATAATACAATTATTTCTTCATGCCAAGAGATATGGCAGCTGATTTTGAGATATGAAGTTTTAATGATGAATGAGTTCCTGGGATTATTCAAGATGTTATTGCTCATTGCCAGTGAGACAGGTTTTGGTGCTTGTTAGCTCAAAACCCAAGATCTGTCAGAAGCAGGGTACTAAGGAGATCATTTATACTGACTCATAAAAATGAAGTGTTCTCATTCTAGAACTGATTCTTACTAATATAATTTTGCAACTAGTGAAGTGATATGAGGAACTTATAAAATAAAGACTATTTCCAGGCTCTTGCTAAGAACAGCCCAGCCCTTCTCAAAGTGCAGACCCTTCTGCTTTTGAATTACAAATTAAACTTTATTTTGCTGATTTGGCTTCCTTTAGCTAATCATCTGCAGTAACTACAGACTAGGTTTTCTGCTGGCTCATAGGTTGGCTCTGGTCCAGTGAGTAAGTGAAACTACAGGGAGCTCCACATCTGAGAATCCCCATCCCAAGCTGAGTTTAAATGGTTTTAGAGTTTTAAGAGCTTATGATTCCCCAAACTGTCTCCATGGTCTTAATGCAGCATTGAGAAATTCAATTCCCTGGACAGAGACATGAGTTTTATGCTACAGAAACTGTGACTGATAGTGAAATTAGCTCATCAGATTTGCTCTGACTGTTCGCCATCTTTGAGAAATTCTATGATCTAGAAAAAAAACTAAGTTGGTTTCGGGGATAGAAAGAGGGACTCTGAATGTTTCCCACTTTTATGAAGTGTTTGTTTGAGCAAGAATAGATATATTTTATTTAAAAAATTGGAAATCTTGCAGAGATCATAGTTGAGTACAATGGCTCGGTGACTCCCAACAGGTAAGAAGGCAGTTTTGAAAGACTTTTGAGTTCTATGATCTACATGAACTGTTTTTCTACATCAGTGTCATCTGATGGTGACACTTTCTATCTGAAAACTTCTGCCTGCTCTCAGAATGGACATAGCACTAAGGAGAGTCAAATAACCTGGACTGATGGCACAGTGTCCTCACACTTGCAGAGCCCCTGTGGTGAGGAGGTGGAAGAGAAAGCTGGCAATGGTTTGGAAGGAAAAAAATAGGCAGAGGGAAGATGAGCATTTTTACAATTCAGAATTTCTGGTAGAGGAGGAGGTGTGTTTTAAAAACTTGAACATGGACAGACAAGCATTATTAATTTTCACCCTTTTCTCCATTTAAAGTTACTTTTTTAGCAGTTAAATTTCTCCTACTTATAAAAGTTCACCAGCCTGTATGTGGTGAACAATGAACCTGACTACTGTTCAACTAGAAAGGGGGTGCTGACTTAATATTTGCCTACCTTAGCAATGAGAACAAGGTCAATCCTACCTGCTGGTATCTCTTTAGGAAATAGTTCTAGTTTAACACCAATGATTTCTACATTGCAGGAACATTTTAGCCTCAATCTTCCCCCAGATTCCTTGTACCTGTGTGATAGTCAGGAGAGACACTGTGCCTGAGAGAACAGTGATCCTCAGAACCAAGGCTGAGGGGAGCACCCACCTGGGGCAGGGGGATGAGGGTGCTGCTCAGCTCTGGTCCCTTGGAGATGGAGGGAGCTGTGGCAGGGGGTCAGCATGCCAGAGGGCTCCTTTCCCCAGCAGGCCTGGCCAGTGGTAGCCCAGGGGAAGTGGTGATGCTCATGCTTCACCTACTGTGCATTAGAGATGATGAAAACACCAAACAGCAAGAAGGAGAAACACAGAAGTGAAAAGAGCATGATGGAAAGGAGATGCAAGCACGCATCCTGGTGGAACTGGAGGTGAGAGGGAAACCCATGTCTGTGAGCTCCTTGGTTGTCTTCCTTGGCCTGAAAGACCTCTGCAGATAAAAGGAGCTTGCTGTTCTGTTCTGGAAGCAACAACAACTTTTCCAGTTTTTTTCTTCTGGGAAAAAGAGAGATGTATGTATGTGGCTGTGGAAGATGTTTAGGGCACTGTAACTGCCTGGGAGAAGCTCACCTTCATCCATGTGTGGTGCCAGGTTACTGGCTGAGAGCTTTGGCCACATGGCTGTGCCTCCTGTGCCCGTTCAAGGAGTGTTTCACATTTCTCAATATTCAGATTTTTTATAGAGATTGAAGCATTTTCAGAGAGGCAAGAAGAGGCTCTCAATTCCCAGGGACACTTCTGAAAAATTCAACTCCAAGGCTCTTCTAAGTGCTTCTGTTCTTTCTGAGTCAGATCAGGTCTGGAAACTGGAGTTTTGCACAATTCTTTGTGTCCCCACTACAAGTGCAGAGTCAACATTTTTTTCCAGTTTGACCAGAGATTTTATCCTGCTGCTGGAAAAGATTTTCTGGCAGAAGTTTGCTGATACTCAGATAAATTCCATTAAAACTTTTTCTATAGGTGAAATAGTGTGTTCCAACTTCCTTGCCATAAAATTTGCTGTAAAACATTATTTCACAGAAATATATCCTGTACTGGAGACTTACAGAGGAATTTCTGCAGTGGAGCCCTAGAAAAGACTGGATTCAAAACCTAGGAAAAGCAATGAGAGTTTTCCCTTCAACCTATCTTCCCCTCAGTGACTCTTTCAATGCACTCATGCAGCACCAGTTTGGTGGGAACCCAGAAATTCCTGATTGCTCTTTAAAATCTCTTTCCCACAACAGGCTGAGTTTACTCGGAATGATTCAATTAAATTAGCAATTTATCTCAGCTAAATGACTTCTAAACTTCTCAATTGTCTCTGCAGTCCCAAGGGCAGCTCCACAGATACTGATCACACTGGACAGGAGATAGTGGTGTGTGGTTGGTGGGCAGCTCATGCCAAAAGAGAGCACCTAGCTCAACTTGTCAGTGATTTCAGCCTCCAGGATGGAGATTATTGCTGCAAGTGCAGCAGCTCCTCTGGGAAGAGTTATAATGCACATCATCCACCCGAGGCTTTTTAAAATTAAAATTCATTCTCCAGGGAGACTCTAACTGCCCACGAGGATGCTGGGGTGGAGGAAGACTATAAAGAAATGCAGTTGGTCTGAGAGGAACTATTTTATTATTTCACACTCCTTTCTTCCTTCTGTGGCCTCAGCCTGCGCTCACAGCCCAGTGCTGGGAACTGACCATGGGGCTGTAGGGTCTGAGGTGCTGCCTGACCACCCTGACCAAGGGGGGCTCAGCCAGGAGCTCAGCAGCCACCAGCTCTCTCTGCAGCTGGCTCTCCATGAGGTGGGAACTTCAGCACGGGGCCTCTGCGAGCACTGCTGTGTGCTTTGGCACCAAAGGAGACACAGACACAGTGCTGGGAGTATAAGCAGGGCTTTACTGCCTGCTTGCTCCCACCTTTGCATTAAGAATGGGAATGAAGAAATTGAGCTCTCTGAGTCAGGCTTGAATTTCTGATCTTACACTAGCTTCCTCTCTGTTTCTCTTCTAATTAGTCTCACAGAGAGGTGCTGGAATCGTTGAGAGGGTCCTGGAGGGAATAACAATGTACATATGCCTTTTGCCCAAAGCATGAGGGGAAAAACCCCTCCTGTTTTGGCATTCCTGGAAACGTGCAAATCATTCTTTTATTGGTGTTTAGACACAAATGATCTTTTGAAGCTTAGAACATAAGGTACCGCCATTTTTTTGGGGGGGGGGGGAGGTGGGGTGGGGGGTTGCTGTGGACCAAGAATGACAGGCTAACTACAGAGATGGCATTTGGAGCTGAATGCACTCCTGGGATCTCTGGGAGATGCTGGTACCAGGGGCTTTTCCCATGGCAGTTCTGCAGCTTTTATCTGTTTCCAGCACAATTACAGTGGATCTGCAGGGACTTTGAAAATTCCCTGTTAGGCTTGATTTGGGGAGCCCTCTGATTGCAGAATTGATTTCTGCCTTTCTAAAATTTCTGGGTGATTGTTCCATTAGTTAAAGTGTATGGAGGATGTTAAATGGGAAGCTACAGAAAACTAGGCAAGCCATGTTTATTTTTTGCTCCCTCTGATGGCTCATTCTGCACCCTTTGTGCACACATAGCTTGTATGCTGGCCAGTTGCAATCTAAAAAGTAACAATAATAATTCAGGTCACAGCCTAATAAAGCATCTATAAGCATTCATATCTTCTGGCATGTGAATAGCCCTTTTGAACAGGAGTGTTATTACCTTGCTGTTTTTGTGAATAAGAGATTTTCCATGCGTCTCAGCAGATACAGTGATTAAACTACTAAGAGAAGAGAAAACCAGTTTTGAAAAGTTTTTGTTTTACCAAGTGGGTAAAAGATCCTAGAACCATAGTATAATTTGGGTTGGAAGAGACCTTTGAAGGTCACTTAGTCCAACATCCCAGCAATGAGCAGGGACATGTTCAACTGGACCAGGTTGCCCATTTACATATTTCCATTCGATTTTTATGTTTTAAACTTATTAGGAATCAATATAAAAATATCAGATATATTTATATTAAATATCTTTATTTTACCCACTTTCAAACCTAAGGGGAGTGTTTTGATCAATATTTCCATATGAATTTCATTAGTCATGGAAACCAATTAGTTCCTAGCAGTATCTGTAATACAGATGCTTTCCACTGGGAACTTTGATGAAATTTAGCTCATTTCTCATAGGTCCCTTGAGGCCCATAAGAACAGCAATATCTTTCAGGGCCACTACTGGCCCAGAGTGGCAAGGTCGTGATGAAAGTTGCCATCTCCTTCTTTGTTCTGTCTTTGTGTCATAAAAAGGAATGAAGGAATAAAGATTAAAACCTCTGGATTTTGCAGTCTCTAGAAATCCCCAGTTTTCCCACTATGATGTGCTGTAGATAGAGAACAATTTACTAAGACAAAAGGATATTAGACATAAATACATTTTCAGCCAGCACTTCTTCACAAACACGATTTCTTGGAAATTGTGATTGACTGACAATCTTGCTTATTTTCTGTAGTACCATTTGAGCTTCTTTTTTAGCAATTGTATATTTTTGTTTGAACTACAAATAATTTCTTGCCAATTATGCTGATGAAGTGTGAAGCTCATTCACAATTCCTCTTTAAGATTCCAGTTCAGTACACAATAATCTTCAAACTACCTACGGTTGGATTGTCAAGGTAGAAGTAGGTTATTTGTTGCTGACATGACTTGACCTACATTAGAAGGAAAAAAAAATAATTTCCCCTTTTTTTGCTGATTCCATAACCTGTATTTACAAAAATGTGTGAAGTCCATCCTTAAGGAAAGAATTTTGTATCTCAGGCCAAAAAGTGTCACCATAACTTCAGTTAGCTTCACTGCAGAATGCAACAGGAAATAATTTACTGTAGTATTGGCAAAAATATGTTTTGATTTGAAATTTTTATGGGCATATATGTCCTTCAGAGGAGCTGATTCAAAAGAAAAAGGTGAAGGCTAATTAGCAGCCTGAAAGTTAGGGAATTCCCTTGGGCTGACAGCAGCCATGATTTGAGCACTGTAGACTGGAAAATGACTTAAAACACAAATCTCTTACTATTCAAGCAAACGCTTTAACCATGCCTAAGGTGAGTGGTGTTGGCACTACTTACTCCAGCATTTCTTCAGTGTCTGTGCCTGGGGCTGATGTGTTCAGAGATGAACTCATGCTGCTGCTTCTGTGTCAGAAGCTGCTTCTGTGTGGTCTGTTTGCCCAAGGGAGAGGAACCCATGGCACCCCTTGTGCCATCCTTCTAAATTACAGCAGCACTTAGGCAGGACATAGGAATGAGTCTGTTCAGACTTTGTTCTTCTGAGTAAGAGCAAATGTCTGTGTTTAGGGATCTGGTTCAAAAAACCAACCAACCAACCAACCAACCAACCAACCAACCAACCAACCAACCAACCAACCAACCAACCAACCAACCAACCAAAAATGTGGACAGGGCTAGAGAGTGTTGGGACACAAGGCATTTTGATCACCTTCCCAGGCTTGCAGCTGTCTGGATCCCAAGATTAGCTGAGAGTTTATTCTTTTTTTATCGACACTCTACAAATGAGAGTTATTGCACTTGGCTTTGTGCAGTTATCATACTTTTACACTATGAACTGTCTTAGAATAACCCTCTGGTAAAGAGCTGTTCTCACTACCAGAAAAGTCAAACTGGGTGGACATTGTAACAGACACTTGGTGAGACCAAGGTCAAAATTTATCCTTTGGGAATTTAGAAGCAGACTTGTTTTTGCACAGAAAGTCAGAGTCAGTTTGTATTCTGGAAAGTCAGAAGCTGGTGTAGAGTTGGGGCTTTAGCAATCACATTTTTTGGCTGGTAACCAGACAGTTACTTAGCACTAATAAAGCCATGTGAAACAGTCTTTGCTGAAGTTCTGGTTACAATTGTCTTTGAATACTATTTAACTCCAAAGATTAGCCCCCTGAAACTGCAGACTAAGGTAATTCTCAAAATCAGTATGAGAAAATTGGTCTCTACTATAATTCTGAGTGTGATTCTGAGACAGGAATAATTTAAGAATGTAAGTAATTAAACCTCCTAAAACTGCAGTTTCACTTTCTCAGTCATATTGTGCCATGATTTTTGAGGACTTTCACCAGACAAATGAAGCTACTTGATGTGCTAAGGGGTTAATCAGTTTGGTTTCTTAACAATTCTTAACCACAATGAAAACATTTTAGCACCTAAGAGGAGAGATTGTGGGTGAAAAACAGAAGATACATGATTTATCACTCCCCTCACAAATAAAATTTATTCATTGCATCCACCAGCCATCACACAGATGGTCAGAAAATTGGCTTTGTGTAGGGATGTGGATTCAGGCATGAATATTAATATGAGACAGATGTAAACGCATATTAATATGCATTTGCTTTGCATGGACTGACATTACAATATTTTCATTAAAGAAACCGCATTTGAAATGAAAAGTATAGGTCACCTTTTTAAAACATAAAATAGTAGGGTACAATGTATTTACGTCTTCCTGGAACAACAGAAACAATGGAACAAATTTTTTTATTTTAAAAAGAAAGAAGAGCATGTGACTTTTCTTGTAGAAAAATATGTTGGATGCAACACAACAATTAATAAATCAGGAAAACATCTCTCACTTTGTGGTTAAAACACATTGCCTCCCTTTTGCCTGCCTTGTTATGCTGGCAGTAATGCACGTCGTAAAGTGGGGGTGATAGATACCGGCCTTCAGATCAGCATACGGTGAAGTTCAGCTGAGTTAGGTAGACTGACTAAACTCATTCTGTCTCAAAATGCACCACTCAATATGCTGTTGTTTTTCCAATGGCAGCAATGCATAAAACCCCTAAGATTTATGAAGATGCAATATTTCATGTGGGGTTTTTTTGGTAAGGGACAGCATTGATGTTCACAGCACCATTCACATCTGTGCATTGTTAGTATTTACTCACTGTTAGCATTGTGCCTGTGCCCAAAGAGAAACATAGTGTCATTACATATGTCCCATTATAAAAGACAATTTCACAGATAACTGCTAAGCATTTTTTTGCAAATGTTCTGTAATGGAAATACAATTTCAAAGGGAAAATTTGATTTATTTTATACTTATATGAAACATTCAGATGCATTCTAGCTGGTAGCTGTTTTGAGAAAACAGTTTTATAGTTACACACATTTGAAAGGAGAGGTTGTTGAAGTTTAGATGAGAGGTATCAGCAGGCTGTCCAGTGTCTTGTCAGATTCCATGCACTTGTCAGATTCCATTCCTTTGAATGCACCTATGTGGTTAGCACCTGACTGGCTTCTGCTTGCCTTGTAGAGCAAGTAGGTGGCCCTCTGCACCCTGCACATGCAGTTGTGAGCTCAGGGAGCCTACTCTCCCCTCTGCAGTTGTGTACTTCAAAGACGGCACAAGTGCTGGTGCAAACAAGATGGAGTTTTTGTCCCTGTTCATTCCCTGTGGCTAGCAATGAAAACCTTGTCTAAAATATGGACATAATAATTACACTGCTGTAAATTGCTCTGAGTGTATATATACCCACAGTATATTATGGGCCAGGCACCACTGCTTGCTAAGTGCAGGATGGGGCTCAGAAGCTGCAGCCCAAGGGGCTCCCTGTGCTCTCCCCTCCACTCCAGTGAGGCTGCTCAGGGGGGGCACACGAGCCTCCTGCTCTTCTTTGGGGGTGGCACCTGCCCACAAAGGAAATGGGTCAGGAAAAGGCTCTCCAGAGACAGCTGTGACACCTTCCTGCTGCCTGTGGATTGCCCTGGGGAAGTGGCATTTTTGATTGTCTTTATGGAGCAAGCAGTCACTCTGGTTGCACAGTCAGAGGTAGTATATGGTGCTCCAGAGTTTTGGAAACCTCCATGAAAACAGTAGCCTGTTAGCTCTTCATGCTGCCAGATGCCAATGGAGCTTTTTTGTATTCTTGCAGCAGATGCTGGGTAAATAAATGTGAACTCTGTGACCTTTGCTCCAGCCCTCCCAGGTGCCTGAATGACTCTGAGGCTCCCTGCACATGTGTGCATGTATGTCAGTTTGATGATGGAAGGGGAGAAGGAAAGTTTATACTTGTTTTACTTCTCCCCCTCCTCCCTTTTCAACTGCCTAAGATTCAGAAAGTTTCACACAGAAGACTGCTGAGCAGCTCCTGGGAGTGTGCTGCCCTTGTTTTCCCTGTGGCTGACTGGCTCCAGCTTAGCTGTCAGTCAAACAGAGCATCTCCAAAAAGGCAATGCAGGGGGGACCTGGCTCATTATACACCTCTGTTGATAGAAGAGAGATCTCATTCACACAATGTGTTTTGTATCACAGGTAACTTCCTCAAATTCCCACTCATAAATCTTCCTAATTCTGTGGTCTGATTCATCTGGCAAGCTAGCAGAGGTGCCAGCAAATCTGGCAGCTCCCAGCAAGGCTTTTCTCTCATGACTTCCTTCTCCAGCCCCATATTCAATAGGTCTCTTTTCTCTCTCCCTCTTCTTTTATTCCCCCTCAAAAAGTCCCAGAAAACCAGTATCTTATTCAGTAAGTTTTCATAAATTATTTTCAATGAAAAAATATAGATTAAAAAAACCCCACCAAACAACCACCTACTTAGTTTTTTAAAAACTAAAATATTTTAGTTTGTTGAGCAAGCCTAGCTTATTTATGTTGCATATCAGCTGAGCATTCAATTGGATCTCCCTGGGATACCAAGTTGTCATCAGGAGTCTGATTTCTTGTATCTCACACATGGCAAGACTCTGACCAGGGAGACTGTGAGAAAATAAAGATGGTCTCCTGTTGTTTGCATTGTTTGCTTTCTGAAAGTGTTCTATATTCACATTTCCTATTCAAGTGCCAGTTTTCATTTAAGTGCAGCACAGACCACTAGTTGGGCAATGGAAGGTGGGAGGCAGGCACAGGTGTGACAGAGCCCTGTTGCCAGAGAAGCTCTCACCTTCTTTTTAAGTAACGGGAGGTTTCTATAAAAAGTGAGGCTGTGCTTAGCTCATTAATCCCCCCTGTATATACATGTTATAGACCATATACTACATGTTGTATGCTGGAAAGCTTAATGTTCATGACTTGTCATCTTGAGAGGTATATTTGCACAGTTAAATGTGTTCTGATATTTTGAAAACAAAAAATAGAACTGTGGTATATCTAGGTTGTGGTACCTGTAGTACCTCCTCTGAGGAAAAAAGAAAAGAAACTGGCTGAAGGCCAAAAATTAAGTCTCTTTGCAAATGAAATAATTTAAAAAATATCTTTCTCTATTTATTTTTCATTAGTAGACAATCAGTGTAGAAGAGAATAGAGCTGGGATCTGCATCTGCTTGTGATTACTTGCTTTGTTTTTGATACTACATGAAGAGTTCCCATAAGATTGTTTTCAAGACAATGGTGTTGGAGGCTCCTTGGGCCCCATTGGATCCAACTGCAATTATCCTCATCAAGATATTTTCTTTCTGTCCTAGCAGCAGCTTGGAGCAGTGGGGACTAGAGTATTCACCTCCATCCAGAGTGACTGCTCAGGCTCTTCCAGGCAGTTTGTTGGCTTTGCCCCTGACTGAGCAACTTTATCTTGCTCTACTCACCAGCCTGCATTTCTTTCAGCTTCTGTTCCTTGTACTTCTTGCTGTTTTCTACTTATATGCTGTCCTTTGCAGTGTTAAGAAGTCAAACTCTGTTTCTCTCTTTGTGGAAAATACACATTTTTATGAACAGTATCATTGTGAGCAATGCCTTGGAGAGCTTATGGGTGCACCCCAGCATGTTGGTGAAGGCCAGAGAGCCTGCTGGGGCTGTCCCTGGCCGTCAGAGGACATGGATCTCAGGGCCAGGCTCTGTGGGGCTCTGCATTGCTTCTTCCCTCTGGATACTGCGAGGGGTGTGCTGGCAAGATGGGACATTTGTACAGAGCTTTAGCCTTTCCTTCTATTTTATTGCCTTGAAATTACTCTCAAGCCAGTTAAGCATAAATAAAATATCCACAATGCCAAAAATGGGTAGCATTCCCCAAAATGTTTATAAAGTATTGGTGTACAATTGAAAAATGAGCAACAGGGGTACCTCTGTGGGGTTTGTGTGGGAAGAGCCTTCCTGTGGGTGAGCCCTGCTGTGGTGTCTGGCACCAGGGACCAGCCACAGGGTCTGCCTTTCTGCAGGCAGGTGCTGCCCAAGCCCTGTTAGCCAGTGCCTGGCCCCTCACCTCCAGGTATTGCTCCGAACTTGTTAGTAGGATCAGGATGATTAATTTCTGTCCCAGACTCACTTCTTTCTGAGAAGACAGACAAGCAGACAATTTCTCTGAGTTAATGCAGCTGCTGCTTCCTGACATAAAGGATATCAAGGCATGGTCCCTGTTGTACAACCATTCCTGAGTCAGTGGAAGTGGAGCCTCCCTTGCTCCTTTGCACACCCTTCTGGGCAGCAATAGATAAATTTTGATATAAAATATGGCTTTCACTCAACCTTACATTTTAACTGCATCTGTACTTTGTCAGACACACTCTTACAAATGTCTAAATGGTTGTGTAGTCATTTCATGGTGGAATAGTCTTGGGATGATTTGACCTCAACACTTTTTTTGTTGATGCATACTGAAATAACCACGTATTTGTTGTTCAAGTCAGTCAGGATTGTTTTCTGTCTGCATTGGATTTTCAAAGACAGATGGCTTCCAACGTCTAGAGCTCAATTCAAGTTAAAACTGGAGAGGAAGTAGTTTGATTCTTTGCAGGAATTACTGTCTAAACAGAACCTGACTTCAACAGATTTCTATAAAAAACCCTTTGATTCCCATTTTCCATCTGTGATAAATTTGGGTTGTTAGTGTTGGATTTGTATCTTTCCTTTGATAAACATATTAAAATATGGTCAAAATAGCTTTTTATTTTCTAAAAGATATACTGTGAATGAAATCCCCTCTGACTTCTATGGATTTGGAAGCAGTTTTCCTGTTTTTATTACAGTTGCACCAGGTTTTTGCAAATCTTTGCTTGTGGTTTGCTCACAATGCTATTGCAGAATTTGTGTTTGGCTCAGAAAGCAGCTGTAAAATGGAATTTGGTACCTGGAGATATTATTTCCCTCACCTTGACTCTTTCCCCATTTTTTGCCATTGATTACCACCTCCACTCCTAGAGTGAAACTAGGAGTCCTGGCAGTCAGTTTTGGGAGGGGTGCTGAATACCACAGTTCAGATGTCAGGCTTGAGAGTGTTCCATGATCCTTTTACGTTCTCAGAGCAGGACTTAACTCCCAGACAGTGTGAGCACAGAGCTTTCAATGTTTAAGCTTCTGGTTTTGCATCTTCCCTCATTGAGCAAAAGCCATAACTGCCAAAAGAGACATCACAGCTGTCAAGACCTTATGGTTCCTGTGCTGGTGGTCAGTCAGAGTAGCTTGGATGAGCTAAGATGGTTACAGGTAAAACAGCTGGTTACTTCAGCTCTGATTTACACTGGCTTGAACTGTGGTCACCTGTTCCTGGTTATTTCCTTGTGAAAATATCCCACTTTTTAACCTCTTTACTGGTATTATTACCAGAAGGACTTGGGGATGTTGGTTGGTGAAGAAGCTTGATGTGACCCAACAATTTGCACTCAGAGCTCTGAAAGCCAGTGGCATCCTGGGCTGCACCCAAAGCAGGGTGGCCAGCAGGAAGAGGGAGGGGATTCTGCCCCTCTGCTCTGCCCTTGTGGGACCCCACCTGCAAGGCTGTGCACAGTTCTGGGCTCCCAACAGGAGATGGACCCATTAAAATGTGCCCAGAGGAGGACTACAGGGACACTCAGAGGGTTTGAACACCTCTCCTGAGAAGGCAGGCTGAGACAGCTGAGGTTGTTCAGGCAGGAGAAGAGAAGGCTCCAGGGAGATCTTACAGCAACATTCAATTACTGGAAGAAGGCCTACAAGAAGGCTGGAGATGGACTTTTGACAAGGGCACATAGTGGTAGGACAAAGGATATTGGCTTTATACTGGAAGAGGGAAGGTTTAGGTTACATATTAGGAAGAAATTCTTCACTGTGAGGGTGGTGAGACACCAGAACAGGTGGCCCAGAGAATCTGTGGATGCCAGGCTGTGGATGCCGTCTGTGGATGGAGCTTTGAGCAACCTGGTCTAGTGGAAGGTGTTCTTGCCTTAGAACAGCAGGGGGATTGGAACTAAATAATCTTTAAGGTTCTTTCCAACCCAAGCCATTCTATGGTCTTCATTATCTGTAGCAGTATTATTACAATTTGCCAACATCTATGTCATTGACTAGTCCAGCAGCAGTTTTAGCTGTTGGTCTGTAGCTGACTCTTTGATTGGGGCACCTGTGGGCATCCAGCTTCTTGAAGCAAGCAGGGCCTCCCTGCAGCAGCAGCTGCCCCTCACTGCTGCAGCTGGGCCAGACCTGGGCAGTGTGCCTGAGTGCTCGGGGGAATTCATTCCCTGAGAGACCCTATCATGCACCAGACACTGACACCCACATTTTCCTAAGTTGTCTGGCTGACTGAGGAACACAAAGTGTAACAATCATTTTCTTTTATGTGCCTGTCCTACTGGATATGATTTTGATAGGACAGTAGATAATAGTTTTAAACCTAAAAAAGGTAGATTCAGACTAAATATACGGAAGATATTTTTTGTGATGAGGGTGATGGAACGCTGGCACAAGTTGCCCAGAGAGGTGGTAGATGCCCCATGCCTGGGAACATTCAAGGCCAGGTTGGATGGGATTCTGAGCAACCTGGTCTGGTAAGATTTCCCTGCCCATGGCAGTGAATCTTTATAGGTCCCTTCCAACTCAAACTATTCTACAATTCTTTGGTTCTATGACTCTATTATTCTATGATTTTCTTTCAGTCTTTCTTCTCAGGCTATGGCATTGAGACCCTGGCATCGAAAGTCTTATTATATTCTCTTGATTTGAAGGGCAGCATTCCTTCCTCCCGCAAATAAAAATATAACCCTAAAACAACTAATTTAACTGACAGTATTTCACTTTCAGGATATTTTAACCCATATCAAAGACAGAATATTTTGTCCCCTGGAAAGGTGAATTTCTCACACCTTTATTGAGAATCAGAAAGATCCCCAGTGCAGGTCCTTCTCCCTGGTGTAGGCAAGGAAACCTTGGCACGATGGGATGAAATGCTGCTAGTGCAGCCCCAAAATCCACCCCAGTGAGATGTGCTGGGCTCAGTGAGATCACACAATGCAATTGGATCGTTCAGATTGTTTGCTGTCTTGCTGTCCTGCTAAGTTTAGGGTTGACAGTCAGATTCAAACCCAAGTTCAGCAAGTTTTCATCTTGCTGAGCTTTTGCTTGCTGTGACACACTGTGTATTTTTGCTTCAGTTAATGGGTTATTTCTGTTGCACAGGGAGGATTAATTGTACCGTGATCATTTTGCAGTTGGTATGTCATGGATATTAATCAATCTGAGTCTGGAAAAAGATGAGTATTGATCTGTGTTATTTGCTAGAAGTACACTGCCACATTTTTGCTTGAGAGCTCCCTTGCGAAATATAATTTGTTTGTGCAAGCCTGAAACAAAAATTTAGTCTCAAGAAGAGCTAATTAAAATAATGGCTTGCTGCTATTTTATTATTAATTAACTTTTCAGTCATTCTTATTGCTGCATGCCTTCCTGGGATGACTGCAAGCCCACAGAATTAGGTAATGACATGGACTGGATGAGCATTGTGGCCAAGCAGGTGCCTGAGAGCCCAGGGAAGGGGCAGGTTTCCACAGCCTGAGCACCCATCTGTGCCTGCATGGCAGGACTTTGACTCTGAATGAGCTGTCAGGGAGTAGGACGCAAATATCTGCATTCCTCCATGCATCCTGCATCCCCAAACCCAAGGATCCACTCTCCCAATCCACCATCAGGGAGTAGCTCTGGCTTCTCTCTTGGGCACCTCTGTTGGGTGGAAGAGCCTGGTGGAGCTGTTGTATGGCCCAGGGTCCTCTGCTCTCCTGCAGAGGCTCCGTGTGACCTTCCTGTGAGTGAAAGGGAGAATTCTTGCAGCAAAATCATGTGGATGATGTGACTGAGGCCACCAACTGCTATCAGAAAGGTGACAGTAGAGCTATGAGCTATTTGGAACAGCTTTTGGGCAACACCAATCTGGACTGAATTTAAAAAGAAATCTGTCTCAGTGGTTTCTCTCCCTCCCTTTACACTCCTGATTTTTTTGGTTGTTTTTCTAAATCTTAAACACTTTAAAGACTGTTTTCTGGTCTTTAGTTTTAGACAGATAAACAACAGAACTTTGTAAGCTGATTGTGTTCAGATGTACATCTGCAGCAATAATTGGGATACACAAGGACAAGGGAATGTGTCACTCTAACATTTCACAATCAATGTTGGAATGCAACCACAAACAGAAACCACATTCTGTTGTTAATTATTTGATTTAAACCCATAAACCCTGTAAAACTCAAAGACATAAGAACAATAAAATCACATAATGCTGATGAAAGGCATGCAAGTTTTGGGACCAGATTCCTGTCCCCAGATTCACATCAGCTCATGCACAGATCTTGTGTACCAAGTTAAGATATAAAGTCTCTTCTTTCAGTCTCCTGCAAACAGTGCTGCAGGGGGAAACTGGGATGACCTGAATGCTTCAGGAATGCAGGCACATCCGACCACCTCTTCTCCCCTTTTTTCCCCTCTCCATTCTCTTTCATGCCCCTTCTCCCATGGTAGACCTTGCTATGATTCAGGCTTTCCCCTGAACCATTGTGTTCTCCCAAAGAAGCAGCATTTAGGAGAGTTGCAGCTTGCCATGGAGCTTTGTTGTAGTTGCCCTAGAACTCAGTGGAAATTCAGTTCTAGTAGGAAATTGATTGTATTAATTACCAAAAAATAATTTAAGAAAGTTTTGTACATCTCTTCCACAAATTCCAAACCTACAAAACCTCTTAGCTAACAGGATCTGGACTTTTCAAGTTAAACTTTCCTAGCTTCAGTCGCAAACAAATATTCCATGTGACTGTCTATTCAAATAAAAAAAATATGCTTTTTCAAATGGAAAAAGTAATTGAAATATTTCAGTGACCCCTAGCTAATAGATTGTCCTAGTTTTCACCTTTTCTTTGGTGAAAAAAAGGAGATAATTCAACTTTGGTTCAACATTATCTAAAGTTACCTGAGCATGGTCCTGCTTTTTCTATTCAGGCTCTGATGGTGGAAACAAAAGGTTCTTCTCCTAGGCAGGAGTAATGAAGCACCATAGGAGCCGATACCTTTGAATGTTTTGCACTAAGCAGACTTTCTGTCAGTCATGGGTTAGGAAAGGAGGTGAATTTCCACTGTTCTGCACAAAATAGGAGTAAAACTAGTCTAAAATCTGAAACAACCTTGACTAGGACTGATGAACCTGCTACAACAAAGATAAGACCACATACACTTGACCAACTCTCATCTGAACTATTTTCTGGAGATCATGGTATTTACAGACATGTATATACAGGACAGCATGTGATAGTTACAGAATTTGATTACATGAACATTTATTTGCATTCCATGGAAGAAAAGTGGAAAGATGGGATCACAGCAACTCTAAATCATCTGAAATACAAGCTAGAAACTATCATGCTGAAAATCTTAGAAATCAGGCTTGGTAAGCTAAATAAACCTCCTATGTCTCTGAGTTTTCAGGCGAAAAAGTGTATAAATAATGCCCACACTTTTCCTTATATTGAATTCAGCCATTTGTACTCTGCTCAGGCCCGTTTCCCATTCAATTCTTTGTTTCCAAGCTTGTCCATTTTAATTTTTCACCTCCTCTTCTCCTCTCCAAAATCACATTCTTGTAGTTCGCTTGCCTGGAGAAAGTTCCCTGCTGCTTCTCTAGAGCCAGATCTGCTTCTGCTATGGCTTGGTGCTGGCAGAGATGCTGTTGGGGCTTGGTCATTTGTGGACAAACTGCAAAGCAGGCAGTGTTGACTGAATGATGAATATCGATGCAAAGTGAATTGACACAGACAGGCTTTTGTTGCCAAGAATAGTAGGAAACTGTTTTATTCCCTAATTTGCTGACACCTCTGGCAGATTAAAGAGCCAAGTGTCATATCAGAACATTGTTGGTACATGGAGAGGTTGGTGAATACTTCTAGACTCAGCTAAAAAAAAAGGGAAGGAAAAATGTAGGATAAATTAGTGTCACTTTTGCTGGAGTGGGATTTTGTCACTAATATATTGCTATGAAAAGTTCCAAGTTGTTTTCTATAGGCTCTTACATTGCTAAAGCCCCTTTAGTGTGCAAGTGTGTATTTTATTATGAGAAATTATTGAAAAGTAACCATCACACCACAGGAAAATGTACAGTAAATACAAAGCTCATATTATGAATTTGGAATCATTTGTTTAAGGCAGAATATGCATATAGAAATAAATAGTACTCAGAAAGAGAAACATATAAATCACAATCTCCTTCCATTTAACTCTACTTCACAGGAAGAAAACTATTATTTTAAGAGTACTATCAGCATCCAAAAAAAGACTGTTATGTGAAAAACATGGCAACATTGCACTGTGCCTTCTTAAGGTGTGGAAAAAAATCCCATATGAATCTGCACAAATAACATTTAACAACTTTTTCTGAACTACACTTTGGACGACTACCCTTACATTTCCAGGTTTGCCACCAATATTTAGTGCACATGTGAAATCTTTCTCCGAACTTGCTCTGTGTGTGTGTGTGTGTGTGTGTGTGCGTGTGTGTGTTTTCAATCACTCCTTCTGAGCTTGTAGGACAAAAGCTCCTGAAAAATTTTCAACCAGCTTTGCTTTAATATTGAATACTTTATGCTTGTAAATAAATAAGAATTATTTAAATACAATAATCAAATAGAAAGGGATAACAAATTCAGGCTTTGTGCAGTCGCCAGCATATATCTACATAGTGTTAGCTGCATGTTTAGGGCTTGTGAAACATACAGCAGTTTTTCTTTCTGAAGAAGTAGCCCAGAAAACAGAAGGAAGGAGCAAAGTGACACAGCAAATGTGAGCCCTGTTTTAAAATTTCTTAAAACTAGTATATTAAATCAGGAGAGGGAACAGTTCAAAAGAATTACTTTCTTTCCTTGTTACTGAATTTATGGTGTAGGTTGGCAGACAGGCTTAATTTTACTCTGGAAATGATAGAAGTCCATATTTTACTGGGCATTTCCCTGTGCTTTGCTTAGGGTGGGTGCCAGAATCAGTGTATGCCTGTGAGAGTCTGGGCTCATGCTTTGCAATAACTGAGCCACTGGCATCAAGCAGCTACACAGTCATTCATCCACCTGGGTTCTTTCAAACTACCACTTTTCAGAACCTGCACAACAATATTGAAAATTAAACCCAGTTAATAGAAAAAAATGTTAAATCAGTGGCCATAAAATTTAATGGGTTTATAGCAGTCTTAACACAGTAGGACTGAATTATCATGTTAATTTAATTTCCATTTCTAAATGAACCAGAAGGCACAATAAAGGTCAATTAACCACTCTCTTCCTGGTCTTCTTTTATTCTTCTAGTGTCTCTTCTAAATCACAGTCACCTCCAAAGCACTCAAACAATTTCTGGAAGTTCATGTGTTTCTCTTAGAGACTCCATATAAATACAATACTGCTAACCACATATCAGGTGCTCAAATACATGGATTGCTTTACCATGTTCTATCTGTATCTGTAGATAAGTCTGTGTCAGAGCTAAATAAACATTGCAGAGAGGTTTATTTGCTGATATTCATTGCTGTGTCATTGTTTTTGGACGAGTTTTGGGCTTTGGAAGACTAACATTATCTCCAATCTATGTCCTTACAAGCAAATAGGGTGTGTGCATCCCTCCCTTCTTGTTTCCTCTGCTCACAGTGCTCTCCATCACTGCTGGTGATAGGCAGCTTCAAAGTCTTCCCTAAAATTAGCATATTCCATGATGTCCCCCCAAATTCACAGCAGCCAGCCTAAAAGACTGCTTAGCACACTGCCCAGGCTTATCTGGTTTAATTGCTTCCCTCTGCAGTCATTGATTTCCTCCTACCTTACATCTGGAGTGCAGGGCCTCACTTGCACTGTGACAAGCTCATCTTGGTCATTATCCATGGAAACAGAGACTGGGCACTTTAACAGGACTACAGGAATGAACTCGCTAGGTGTCTTCAGAGGCACCTGTGATTTCCATTGAGATGAGCATGCCAGCCATGGGGTTTGTGGTATTTGGGATTGTGTCACTTGCCAGATTTATTGGTGTGTTGTTTGTGTGTGCTCAGGAGGGGCTGTGACACCTGGGTACAGATGCCAGTAAACTGCAGGAGGGCTGAAGCACAAAAGGTGAAGTCTCTGCAGTGTCAAAGCTGATGGGAATTCTGCCTGTTGGTTTTAGGAGGGCCAAGGTTATACTGGAGGTGTTTAACTTCCCAAGGTGATGCAGAGTCCCAGTGATCCTGCTGGGGATGTAGATGGATGTCCTGGATTGCACCTTGGCTATGCAGCAAATCTCCCCTCCCTTCTGAGTCAAGTCTGTCCATGTCTTAAGTCTTCCTCTGGAATATATTCCTTATATGTTCTTGATTATTTTCTTTATTCAAAAGACTGTTTATAGACAAAATTATTTCCTTATTTCTCTTTCTGTGATGAAATGAGATCCAATGGGTCATGATTAGAGCAGCATATGTATCAGAGTGTTTTTATTTTTTATTTATTTGTAAAGATTTTTTTAAAGGAATCGACAAGATTTCCTACCTGCTATTTAAACGGCCTTGAAAAACTGATCTAAAGAGATGTTAAAAAATTATAAATCTTTAATTTTGCATATTCTGTGGGCTGGAATTGCACAAGGTCTGAAATCTTGCCATATAAAACAGTGCTCTTTGTATGGTCATATGCGCAGCATGAGCTGTACAGAACTGACATAGCCTGAGGCAATTTTGATTTCTGTATCCAAGCAGTGCTATTTTTGAGGTCCACAAATCAATTTAGACCCCCCCCCCACCCCCAGCACAGGCAAACCCCCATTATGTGCTGCTGCAGAGTGTCTGCTGTGGGAGCTGGAGCAGGAAATGGAGAGGTGCCTCCTGCCCAGGCAACTGGGCATGCACGACCCTCTCCCCTCTGGCATGTGGGCACAGACCAGCTGCATCTTCATTGAGTTTAATAAACCTGCCCCAGGTCTTGCTAAGCAATGTGTGTTCTGCCGGGCTTTTAAAGGACACAGCAAGTGAGTGAGGTTATGTGTTACTGGGGTGTTGTTTGAAAATTCAGCATAGTTTCCTGAAAGTTCAAACTTTTTCCTACTTTGGGAAACGAAATAAATCATGCCCAGTGGGTTTCTTACAGCAAAATGCAGGCTGCAGTTATGGCAATGTAAAAGAAGAGCAAAAATAAAGATAGAGAACTAAAGTTTAAAGAGATTTCTGCAATTGTCGGTTTCAAATGCAGAAGCCCCTTAGGCAAGTGTCAGGCAAAGCTGGTAGGAGGGAAACTAAGAATAGTCTGCAGAAATAACTCCAAAATGTCATTGAAAAATAGAGGGAATGAATCAATTATATAGAGCTTTTAAAGCCATCCATTAGAGAACAACACTTCTTTGCTATAGGAGGAGGGGAAAATCTGCAAAAGTTTATTCCTATTAAACCATAGTTTGTATTCTAAAAGACAATAATGCTGTCTGTTGGCATGTGTGAATTCTTCAAGATGTATTTATAAATAGTTATTGTGCTGAAGCAATTACAACCTGTATTGATGATATTCCAGGTAGGCTTCATATTGGTAGGTTTTTTGTCTTTTTAACTTTAGGTGTGTCAGATCTGGACAAATGGATCTTGCTATTTTTTTGTGTGTGAAGTCTTGTGCTGGTCATGCCTTTGTGGCTATCACTTAGGTTTCAATTTGTAAAGTCTTGTCAGATATCTGGAAATGATAGCTTATGATCTGACACAAGCAATCCTGTGCCACCCCTGACCAGGAGCAGCCAAAGAGAATAACCCAGGGGCTGAACCCTGCACCAGGTGTGGTGAGCTCGATGGACAACTCTGAATAATAATCCCGTGAATATCAGACCTGTCCTACAATTTCCTCAGCAGAAGAAAGACATTGGAGAAGTTATTTGGTCTACAGTTCTAAGTTTTCATTTGGAAGAAATCACTGTGGAATTGGATGGACTGAATATGTCAATATAATAATAAAATGTGTAGGGAGGAAATATTGGATCCTGAAACTGGTGGGCATCATTTAGCACCTTTGATCTCTATGTGTAGCTCTTAATTCTAGACAAGAGTCAGGGTTAGGGTTAGGGTTAGAAATTTGGAGATTTTAGCCAGCACTATGTACATCAAGATCTTCAAAGTAATTTTGGATGTGCCAGATTTGAGATATTTTTATTGTTTTATCTACCTTAAAAGCTGCCTATTCTCATGAACTGCACAGAGCACACAGTGACCACCTGCTCCCTTTCCCCAGCAAAGGTTATACCTATACCTGATAGATTTTTCTGTGAGATAGATTATTGATGAGTTTTTTTCTGCACTTAAAAATAAACATGCTTTAGGTTTCTTTTCCCCTTTTTATATGAATATTTGTTAGTCTGTTTGTATGACTGGAATGACTTCCTATGACTGATGTACTTTGTATTACAGAACATACTGTATGAAAACTAGTATCTATTTTCCCCATTCTTCAGACTGAAATGGTTATGGGGTTAAGCTAGTGGTGGCTTGAGCTGCTTTTTTGGGGATTGTTACTGAGTTTCAGCCAATTAAAACAGAAAATTAGATACTGATTCATAGAATCATTGGATCAGTTAGGTTGGAAAAGACCATTAAGATCATCTTGTCCAACTGTGCCATTGTATGTAACACAGTGAAAAAATAATTTTCTTTGACCAGCTTGGCCACTGAAAGGAAAGTGCCAGTAACATTATTTCTCTGAGAGGAATGTAACCTATGTGTGCATATGTGTTTGTTTCCTGCTGCATCTGCCAGGAAAGCTGGAGAAAGATGTTACTCATTACCTACTTGGAAACATCTGTCCATTTTCAGAGCATAGCTTTTACATGATATTCATGTAAATATCAAGGCATGATATTCAATATTACATTTACACATCCTGAAAAGATTTAGAAAGGGAACAAAACTGTTACAAACAGTGAAGGGAATGTGGTTAGCAGTCAGAAATGAATGAACATGTTTTTGCAGAGGAATGCCCTGCAAAGCTGCTGCTGGAGAGCAGGGGAGCTGCTTGCCTGGCTTGGAGACAGCCCCATTCAGGTCTTCTGTCTCTTTCCCTGATGGCCTCCTTCTCTTTATCCCAGCCAGCCAGAGTACTGCCTATATGGCACAGCTGTCCTGGTCAGCAAAAGTACAAAAGAAACCCAAGACCTCTGTTGCATGTACACAATCCTACAGTGGTGTGCTTAGAACTTGATATGCTCCTGTTTGGAGCACTGGGACCTGGGTTGGCTGGTAGAAACTTCAAGAAAAGGATTATGATAAGATCTGAACTTCAGATACCAGATTCATCAATTACCTCAACTCTTATTGTTCCTTTAATAGTTGAGTACTCTTCTATTTTCTGCTCCTTTAGTCATGAAAGTGGAACTAAATGTCCATTTTACAAGTCAGTGTCGCAAGGCCCTGAGGAGCAGGAAGCCTTACTATTGACTGAAAACCAGATGGTAAGATATCATAATGTACTTTTGCACAGGGAGGTGAGCCAGTTCAATGCATCTCCCCCCTGCCTCACACCCTGCATCACTCCCTCACATCCCTTCACAGACACAGAGAGCAGGGACACAGATGACATCTCTGGGGCTAATGGCCCTTCTTCTATTTATATTTCTCAATTGGGGATTGACTGATTACATTTTTATAGTCACTTGTCCTTTTCAACTCATAGAAAGATTTCTTTTTCCTCTTCTTCTTTTTTTAATTTATTTTATTTTTAATTTTTATTAAGGCTGACTGTCATCCCATGGAAAGCTTTCTCCTTTCAGGAAATCTGTAACAGGATTGCACACATTGTCTCTCTGTTGCTTGTGCTGCTTTTAGTGTTGCACCACTGCATTTGTCTGAAGGAGATGTTTATTAAATGCAGATACACATTACACAAGCACCATGCTCATGCTATAATTTTGGCCATAGCATCTTGAAATCCACTAGGGCATGATTTGGTAGAGAAATTATAATTTCTCTGGAAGTCCATGTGTTACTGAATGCATAGGTTCATTCTCCAGAGATTCCACCCAGATTTATACAATTCCAGAATCAGATGCCTTTTTAAAGGTTTAAATTAGGCTCTAAACCAGTGAGATCTTTTAAAATTATCTATACTCAAAACATTTGTAAATCTGCAAGTGGGTATCTAAGCAGTTTTACTACAGTTAAATTACAGGAAACAGTTCCTAGGATTTTAATGTTTGTTCAATTCATCCAAATATTATGTGGGAGAATGAAATAAATGTCAGTAATATTTGCAATTCGCAAGTTAACAATATATTATTACTGCAATATAGTTTAAATGTGCTTATTCAATTACAAATGCAAATATTCTTAAAATTAGTATTAGAAAAATTTTGAGGAGAATTAGTCCTAAATCTCTAATGTGTTACAGTGAAATATAAATCTATTTAATTTGGCTGAAATTTTAAATTACCAAAATTATGCAAAGTCAACTTGCTTGAATAGGTGGGGCAGACAAGGCAGGAGTATCCTGGGTATCCAATGGAGGGGCTGGAATGTCTGGAGCTCACAGGTGGCGCTGGCACACCTGAGAGCCTCTGGGTAAGGATTAAGGGACAAACAGATAATGCAGATGTCATCACTGGAGTCTGCTGTAGACCTCTCAAGAAGGATGATAATGCTGATGAATTATTCTTCAAGGAACTAAGGTACACCTCCAAGTCAACTGCCATTGTTCTTTATAGGGAACTTCAGCTGGCTGGAAATTAACTGGGAGCACCACAAAGCTGTAACAAACAGGTCCAATAGATTCCTAAAACGTCTGGATGATAACTTCATGGTACAGGTACCAAGGGATCTCACTCAGAAAAGTGCCCTTCTTGGTCTGCTTCTTGTCAACAGAGTTTATCTCGTGAGTGATGTGGGGATTGGCACCTTCTTGAGCACAGCCATCATGAAGGGATTGAGTTTAAAATCTTTGTTGACAGGAGGAAAAGTGCAGGAAAGCCTCAGCTCTGGACATGAGGAGAGCAGACCTCAGGCTGCTCAGGGACCTAGTTAGAAAAGTGCCCTGAGAAAATGCATATGAAAGTCCTGGGGTCCATTGTGCTGGTCCCTTTTTGAGCACCACCTCCTAATGGAATGAGAATGGGCAATTCCAAACTGTTGGAAGTCAAACAAATAAGGCAGAAGGCTGGCTTGGCTGGGATCTTATTTGGGTCTAAGGCAAAAAAGGAAGGTGTGTCCCCTGTGGAAGCAAGGTCAGGTGACCTGGAAGAATAAGAGATGCAGCTTGCCACCATAGGGAGAAAATTCATGCAGTAAAAGGCCAATTGGATTTGAAGCTGGCCAGAAATGTGGGGGACAATAAAAAGTTATTTTAAATATATTAATGGCAAAAGGCAGCATAGAAATAACACCACTTGTTACAGGATGTGGATGGGCACCTCACAAACAGGGACCTGGACAAGGCAGAGGTGTTTAATGCATTCTTTGCCTCGGTCTTCAACACAGATGATGGACCAAGGGGATCTCAGTGCTCTGAGCTGGAGGACCATGGCTGTGAGAATAATAAGCTCTCAGGTGAACCTGAACTTGAGTGGGATTCGCTGCTCCAGCTGGGTCCCTGTAAGTCTATGAGTCCTAGTAGGATTAATCCAAGAATACTCAGGGAGCTGACAGATATCATTGTGAGGCCTCTCTTAGTGATTTTTGAATGGTCTTGGCAATCTGGAGAGGTCCCAGCTGACTGGACGGTGCCTAATGGTATCCCAGTTTTCAGGAAGGGAAAGGAGAATGACCCTACAACTGGCTCCTGCATTGAGCACGAAGAGTTATAATAAATGGGGTGACATCAGGCTGGTGACTGGTCACTAGTGGGGTTTCACAGGGCCAATTCTCTTCAGTGTCTTCATAAATGACTTGGATGCAGGACATGAAGGCATACTAAGTAAGTTTGCTGATGATACTAAATTGGGAGGGGTTGTTGACTCCCTTGAAACCAGAGAGGCCCTGGAGAGAGACCTAGGCAAGTTAGAGGGCTGGGTAATCACCAGTCATATGAAGTTTAACAAAGGTTAGTGCCAGATTCTGCACTGGGATGGGGCAATCCTGGATGTACAGACAGCCTGGGGAACGAGAGGCTGGAGAGCAGCACCACAGAAAGGGACCTGGGGGTCCTGGTCACTGGAAAGGTGAATGTGAGTCAGCAGTGCCCTGGCAGCCAGGAGGGCCAACCCTGTCCTGGGTGCATCAGGCACAGCATCACCAGCCAGGCAAGGGAGGGGATTGTCCTGCTCTGCTCTGAGCTGGGGCAGCCTCACCTCCAGTGCTGGGGGCAGCTTTGGGCACCACAACATAAAAAAACCATTAAACTATTAGACAGTGTCCAAAGGAGGGCCATGAGGATGGTGAAGGGTCTGGAGGATAAGCTCCCCACCAGATCCTCATCTGCCTGTGAAGTCTGTAGCAGTCTGTAGCTATTTTGTACATGTCTTGTTTTTTTTTAAGTTTGGACTTTGCCTGAGAGAATTCGTGGCTAACCACTTTTGATTTTATTCAGACATTTAATGAGGACATAGTAGATTTTTTTTTTACTAGTGTTGTTTTCATTTTAGATGGATTCAGGTATGTGATAACATTCTAGATTACTGCAGTGCTTTCTTTTCCAGTTTTCATGCTGTGTTTATTATAGCAGTTTCCTATTCACAGTGGTATCTGAGTATTATTTAGATACTGAAATTAATATGAAACCAAAACCATACCAGGCAGCCTGATTACTATCTTTTTCACCTGTCAACAAATGGAATCCTTGTAGTAAGAATTGTACAACTGGGAAAGTCATATTTAAGAGATCTCTGCAGCCCAAAGCTGGGCATATATGGACCTTGTGAGGTCTCAGCTGAAACCTGTTCTAAAGATAAGGCTTTTATATATGACTGCCTTGATTTCATATCCCATGAATTAATGTCTGTGAGTCAGTAATAGAAACATCTCAGAATATTCCAGCTACCATGCTGACATGAGGAAACACCTGGGTATCATATTAGGTGATCTAGAAAGAGCTAATCTGGACAGATGTGGTAAAAGTGGTCAAGGGCAAGTAGTTTCTAAGATGCTTATTTATGTGGTGTTCAGTAACAGCATCCAAAGAGATTTTCACCCTGAAGATTCTGAGGATGCCTTACACATGACATACTGTCTTGTTTTTGGGTCACGCCATCCATGGGATAAGTCATGGGATTCTATTTCCTTCCTAACACTCCATTTCCACAGACTGTTTTAATAGAAGAGGGACTGTGCTGATGGGCTTGTCTGATTTCCAAAAGCCTTTGAGACACATGTAAGTAGTGATGGCTCTTTTTATTCAGAACCTGAGCAGCACCCCTGAGAAATGCGGTGGAGACTGGTCTCCTGAGTCTGGTTACTGAGGAGTTTCAACCACTGCCTGCAGTGAACTATGCTGCATCTTATTAAAGAGACCTCGTCAATGAAACTACAGATTTTACTTGCAGCGTGAGGTATGGACCATTAGCACCAAGCCTAGGAAATTCTGAAATTCTGCTTTCCTGTTAAGACCAACAGTTGTTTCATGCTGGAGATCAGTCCTCAACTTTTCCAATCAATCACTGTGTGTTTGATGAAAAATTCTCCTGCATGTAATAAGCCGCAATAAAAAGGCCAGATGTATTTTTATTGTACATGCAGTGATGCTGTTCTGTGGAGTTCCATTGGTCCTATAGCTCCACAGCACTGAAGAGATGAAACAATTTTGCTCAGAAAAGGTGCAGGGTAAACTGAAGTTGTTTTATGAAAATAACCATGTTAATTTCACCTTTGAAGGAAACACACACACAAATAAAATCAATGGTTGCCAGGAACCATAACAGAGTGTTTCAAAAAATGCAACAAAATAGGAAAAAGCCCCGAAGCAGTTAAAGCAGAACAGAAAAACACAGTCAAAATATTTGTTTCTCCTCAAAAAAAACAAAACCAAAACCAACCAAACAAGAAAAACCAAACCCAAACTTTTACAAATTGAAGCTGTTCTCCCTTATCTTCCAATCTAACATGATCACAATTGAAAAGAGTTTTTTAAAATTTTTTATATTTTTTATATTTTTTTATAAATTAATACTATGTGGTTGTTAAATACACCCTGTTCCTCATAGAGGCTGTTGATCTTTTTATTTTTTCTAGTGCAAATTGCATCATAAGGCAGCTAATGTCAGGCACTGAATCTGGTTAATGACTTGATAAATTATTTGACAGCTGACCTCGAGTTTATAATGTGATTTCACAAAAAAATCTGCATAGAAACTTAATGGAGATAGACATGTTTTTGGTTTTTTTTCTATATATAGCAGCAAGTTAGAGAACAGTAAAATCCCAAATCACCTCCCTGTCCTCTGTGCACCTTAGGACAGCTTTTAGGAGATCTGTCCCATTATCTTCATAGGCACAGAGGTGAGGCAGACAGGTTGGTAGTTTCCAGAGCCCTCCTTTTTACCCTTTTAGAAGATGAGTACAATGTTTCCCTTTTTCCAGTCAACGGGGACTTCCCTTGCCTGCCATGACTTTTCAAATATCATAGAGAGTGACTTGGCAACTACATCAGCCAATTCCCTCGGGGCTCTGGGATGTCTCTCACTTGGTCCCAGAGACTTCTGTCTCTTCATGTTCCTCAGGTGGTCATGTACCTGACCTCCTGATCTTTATGTACAGTGGGAAGCACTGTGCCCCCCATCTTGCTGTCCATCCACTCGAGAGGCGTGAGAAGACTGAGGCTTTCTCATCCATTTCTACCAGAGTTATTTATCTGGGGGGTACACCTACTTTGACCTGCCTTTTCTGGCTATCATATCTGTATAAAGCCCTTCTAGTTATTCTTCTGTCCCTTGAGAGGTTCAGTTCCAGCTTCAGGGAAGGGAAGGCTGTGGTAGCACTGAAGAATGGGGGAGCTGAGGATTGAGGTCAGCCCCCATGTAAATTCAGGGGAATTAATCCATCACCTATGACAATTCCACATGACATGCCAATAACTTACATTCAAAATTTAAATTCATCAAACTGTGTCAGGTGGAGTTGTGGAAGGTTTGAGCCCATGGCTGTTCAAACACACACAGTTGGCTTATTTCTCAATTCAGCTAAATACAAAAAGGGTTATTTTATTTTTAAGGCTTTTTAAATGTTTGAATTGCATGTTGTGGAACCATCATCCAATAAATATTTTCTGCCAAAAATGAGATAGATTTTTTTTCAAAGACATGAGCCTCAATAAGCATGTTGTAGACTGTACAAATGTGAAATTTTAATCCTGATTATAAACCTGACATCTTAAAACTTCATATGATTCCTCTGTAATTAAAATAATTTTCAAATGCTTGTAATCTTTCAACCTAGTTAGTAACAGTGGGATCCATGTCACTGAATCAGGGCAAATGTTGACATGTTCATGGACATGGAATCTGAGTCTTCCTCTTGTCATTGAAATGCCATGCCTGGAGGAAGGCTAAGGAAATTTGCTTGGCCACTAGAGAGTAATATCTAGCCTGTTCCTTCATTTTTGGTGAAGAGGAATTTCAATTCTACAAATTTTATTAGTTTTATAAAAACTTGAAACTCAAGAAAATCCAAACATCTACTCCAAACTAAAATACTGCCAGGTCCTGCTGGATGCACATCAGCAACTGCACTCCAACAACAAGGGACAACCAGTGACAAACTTGGAAACATCCACAAGAAATTTAAAATTTTAAAAACTTCATTAGTGTAACTCCAAGTCCAGTCTTGAACTGATTTGTGACTGTTATTGTACAGAATGGATTTAAGGTTTATTAAATTAGAATACGTCTCTACAGATTAAAAAAGAAGTTCATGTACATATTCTAGTATAGGCATAATGATATTCTCAGATTATGTGTATGATTGACACCAGTACTATTTACATTTTTATTTGTTCCTCTTGTAAATCAATTATCATTTCTTAAATATCCTCAGGTCTCTCTCAGATAAAGATAGCTATCTTCTTATATGGGAAGCATATTTTAAATAAGAGTTCTGTTTTTTTTTTAATTTTGATGGACATCGCAACTAAATTTTTGCATGGGAATGTAAAAATTCACAGCTTGGGCGCACCAGACCTGCTCAGACAGACTCATAACCCCTGAGAGACATAATTTCATTGTTAGCACTATTGAATTTTCTGACTATCAAGTTTTGAGATCTGATTTATATATGGTAAGTGTAAAATAAAAAAATCCCAAACAGCACTCACACTCAATAATCCTCTGCACTTCTTTCCTTCTTTACAAAAGCTCAGAATTCATTATTGAAGTTAAGGAAGTATAACTCACAGCATCATTAGGGGAAGTATTATTAATCATATCTTACACCTGAAGAAACAGGTGGGGAGAGAATTTAAGACATATCCATCGAAGGATGATCCTTCTCTGGATTTTCAGCATTGCCCTTCTTTCAGTCTTCAATGGTTTTTTATCTACTTTTACCTGCTAAAGTGAGACTAGAAAGAAGCTTTATTTTGTTATCACTTTACACCACATCACAAGGAAGTAAAAGGACCCAGACAGCATAAAGCATCTATTGACATCTAATTGTTTATTTTTGGTACTGCTCTTCATTGGCAGAACAGAGATTCATTTTGTGCTGTCAGGGCTGGTAGCTCTTTTAAATCTCTACAGCCTTGCAAGTCCCACTAGGCTAAGTATGACTACATTTAGCAGCTTTGACTCTTTTTGGAGGGTCTGTGATAGCAGTGCAGGAGAAGGATTTTCAAATGCTGTGGGTCACCAGTGAAATAACTGGTGCATCATCAAACCAGAACATGTTCAGGGGTCTCCTATTGCTCCAGCTCTCCCCTCAACCAGACTTCAATTTTGGGTTAAAAGCAGCATCTATATCACTTTCCAAAATTCTTCAGTGGACTTTAAACTTGGTTGGGCCTTGGTTGATTGCAGTCACCTCTCTGCAGTTCCCCAATAATTCACAAAGCAAATTAGCTGTGGCCTTCAGTCTTTCTTCCCATCTGTGAGCTAAGGGAGGGAGTTGAAGTCCATTTTGAGCTCTCAGATGACACCTGAGTTCTGCAGCCAGCTTACAGACATGCTCCAAGGGCAAACATGTCACAATGTCCTTCCATTCACTTGCACAGTTCCCTTTTTTCCTTGAAAACAACTGATCTGGGAGCAGGAAAACCATTTACTCAAAAATAAAGAGTAAAATGTTTTTCCTCTTCGATAATGTTCCCTGTTCTTTCAGTAGGTATTATGTTCTGTAATGTGCTGTGTGTGCACCCATTTTGCCATCGCTTTGGGTCATCCTTGCTCACAATTGGTTATTTACTCAGGGGCTTTTGAAATTATTGAGTTGACACATCTGTCAGGCAGCAAAGGCAGAAATGCTAAAAGGTCACTTGGAGAGAAACCAGCTGCCTCAGACAAACCTTTCTGCCTTCAAATAGCACAATCATTATAGTCTAACAGATGGGGCCTCTGCTTTCATTTCTGCTTTTCTCCTTCACTTCAGGTATTTAGATATACTACCTCATTGCCAGGTCAACACAGGCCTTCTAGTAATTACCTACACAATAGGCAGCTCTCTGCCTAGGAGAAAACAGCTCCATTTTCTCTCTCCAAATGGGGAACCTGTTTCCTCACAGATATGAGTTACAGAAGGTTGGCCACAAACTTTCCTATTAACAGATTAATTTGAACACCAGTCATTACACTAGGAAGCATTTATTTAGTACTGATCTAACACTTCTGAGAGCCTGGGGGCTTTTGGCAAAGATGGTGATAAATAGAAGTGAGTGAATAATTCTTAACAAATAATTTAGTCAACAAATTTGGACTCCCTCCCTGTTTGGTGAACATTAACCAAGCAATTGTGATTTCCTCTGATTTATTCAATATCTGTGTTTTTGAAAAAGCATCCATTCAGATGATTTACATTGCAGCTGGTGAGTGCTGATGATTCTGAGTGGTGCTGTTGGGCTGCTGCAAGTCATAAACCACGTGATATTGCTCCTGTGCTGTGACTGGGCACGGCAGAGGGATTCTGCTTCTGACATAATCACTCTCCTCTTTTAAAATTTTCTTTCAGGGGAAAACATGTCAAAGGCTTGATTGCTCATCAAGCATGTGGAGAAGGAACAATGGGAAGCTGCAGAAGTATTCGGGTGAATGGAAAAGAAAGGTCCTCACCAAGTTTCCTTAATAAAAGATATTTTCAGAAACATCACACGTGTTTACACAATTCTTGGACAAGAAAAAGGCTGATTTTCAATATGAAAATATCCCACATCAAAATCCAAAGTGTTAAAATGGCAGTCATTGTTTCAAAGAATCCAATTAGATTTCAAGTTGAATCAATGTCCAAGAAGAAAGTTAGGCATTTTGACAGAAAACACACATTTGAACTGTGTGGAAATTCTTGATTCTCGATAGACATAGTGGAATTTTTTTAAAAAAAATTAAATAAAATTCCTGCACTGTGAGCAATAACAGAAAACTGAAAATTTTGCTTTCGGAAGGTCAGTGCTCTACAAACTAAGCAGTATTGGAAGTGGTGCTTTCAAAGTAAGTATGTGTCCATTGTGGAATCCATCTTAGAGAGCTTTTAACACCAAATGGCACCAGGACACAAATTTACACTAAAGGGAGCAGAGTGTAGTCTGAGTTAACATATTGAATGTCAGCTCCAGCTAGTCTCTTTTAAAAAATTTCGAAACAACTGAACCCCTTGTAAATTTGCTATTCTTTGGAAACACAGAAGGAGGTAAAGGAAGGTCTTTACTCTGTGGTACTGATCAGCTGGCACAAAGAAAGAATGAACAATTTGGAAAACACCTTTTGGTTTTGGTGTTGGTTGATTATGGTGACTCACTTCACTTAATTTCAGGTAATCCATCCTATTGATGGGATAGACAAACCTCAAGCTGTGGTTAATAAATCTGAAGGATACTATGAACTGTAAGAAAATTAATTACAGGAAGGAAATATTTTAATCACAAGGATTGTGATGTAACAGGTCATAAAATTCTCTATAAGGTCAAATCTTAAAAACAAATCTTGCAGTCTTTTAAAGCCATTTGATAAAAAAAGCGTCACAACTGTACTCCAAGTCAAGGCATTTAGGAAACAGTAATCTCTAACATTTGAAGAAGAATTGCAAGAAAGCAGAAACAGCTCAGTCAAGGACAAGGAAAGGGAAGACAGTGTTTCCCAGCAAGCTTGTGTAATACTAAATGATGCAAAAAGAGAGTCACCATATGTGAAGATCTGCAAAACTCAATAACCTAAGCAGCAAAATTTCCTGGGAAAATGCTGTGCATCCTGTTTGAGCTAACCTACACCAGGACAATATCTGCAGTAGAAATAGGTTCACAACAGGATATCCTAAGTTTGTCCAGATCCATGTGGAATCTTGACAGAGACTGTTGGATTTGCTTTGCTAGAAAGCAAAGGCCCCTAGTACAGGGAGGTCAAGATCTGTGCTCGAGACAATTGTTCCACAAATTGAGGAAGCCATAGGCTAGAAGTGCCAGAATGTCATTCTCTAAAATGATACTGAAAAATATATTTGCATGAATACACAAAAGTTGTTCAGGGACAGAAAGATCTGAGGTAGAGCCAGTACTTGTCCCAAATGATTAGTGACACCGAGGAAGTTGTCAAGGCTTGGAACTTATGCCAAAAACACAGGCCAAGTCAAGCAAGAGAGTCCATGTTGGCACAGGAAAAATTGTTCTCCTGGAGCAAAGTATGCACGGAATTGTTTAGAATGACTGGAAAACATGATGTACTTGTCCTAGACTATTATTCTCATGTCAGTAGAAGGGCTTTACTAGAAGATACTAGAGCTAAACTGTGATTATGCTTGTCAAATGTGTTTACACTAGACATGGAATACCTGGCATAGGGATGCTTGGCAATGAAGCACAGCTTAATAGACACAAGTGCTGGCTGCTAGTGGTGAGTTTGGGGTTTAGATCTGTAATCCCTTGTCTTTTATTTACACCAGTCCAATGGGCAGGTGGAACACTGTGTCGTGTAATAGATTTGCTCTTAAAAAGAGATTGTTAATCCATAGCGAGGATAAATTGGTAAATTGCTACATGAAAATGATGCTGGTTTTAGCTCTGAGCAGAGCTAAGGTTTGAAATTAACAGTGGTATCCTAGGAATTGTCAGCCTGACTTCACTATCTGTAGACTGAAGGGACATGCATAGGCACACCAGCCACACCACTTTACAGCTTGCAAGGTGACTTCAAATTTTGTTTTTTTTTTTCTTCAGAGAAGATGTTATGTGAGTAAAATTCCTGGCAGGTGAAAAGAGACAAGGTCAAGGATACCATATTTTAAGAAAAGAGCAGAGTGTATGGTAGCTGCTGCTGTTTGGAAGGTTGGAAGGTGGTAGAGTGCTGTGTGTGGCAGTGAGAGCCCTCCTTCCTGTGCAGCTACAGTTCCTGTGTGTGCATTGTAAGTCTGAGGGCTGTGCTCAGGCTTCCAGATCCTTTTGTATTCAAGTTACTGGCTTGCATAGGTTTATGCAAGTGGCTGAAAGTCATTACCAGTCTAAGGTTGTTATATGTCCAATGTGAGATGAATTGGTTGTGCTTGACAGCTGTGGGAGAGCTTAGATGCTTAGATGCAGAACATATTGCCATCAGGTCTCTTTCACAGTACACAACAGAGATACTTTTTTTTTTTTTTTTTTTTTTTTTTTTTTTTTTTTTTTTCCCCCCCAATTCCCTTCTTACCATCAAATATTCTGTAAGAGTTGCTCAGAGCTGGATTGGCAGTGTTCAGCCTCGGAATGATTTCCTGGGCTGCTCAGGAGTCCCTGGTCAGGGGTAAGCCTGTGAGATCTGATAAAAGCAGGTTGAGATTCTTTGAGGAATGGTGGCAACCTAGAAACATAAAACCTATAAAGCTATAAAACGTGAGGTTAAGGAATTTACACTAACGGGAGCAGAGTGTAGTCTGAGTTAACATATTTAATGTCAGCTCCAGCTAGTCTCTTTTAAAAAATTCTTAAAATTTGTACCTCCCCAATGCTGTGTTTCAGGATGTGAAGAGGTAACATTATTATCATCCATCATTAAATCCACTGAGTGTCAAACTTATCACCTTGACACTTTAATGATCCTTAAGATGTCCTTGTAAAAGCTGGGTTCCATGGCAACCACTCAAACACAGGGCCTTGGCATTGCTGAACTTCTCTTAATAAATCAGGCATAATTGGCATCTACGTATTATAATAAATTAAAAGTTATTCAACTGGAATGATTTTATATTGTACAATATTAAGTCATTAAGTTTGCTGTTCTGATGTCTCCTTTGCGATATAATTCCTGTGCATGCTTTTTAACACAGAAGATTTTATCTTCCCCTCACAAGGTATAACTGGGGGGATTTGAAGGTGCAGCAAATCAGTGCACAGTCTGTCACCCCCAGCAAAGGGGTTTAAACCAGAAATTATTTGTTCCCAAGGGTCAAAGCAATCAGATTAGGCAGGTTAAAATTGCCCGTACATTTACTCTGGATGCTGCATGATCCTTCTGCAGTGATCTGTCCTTCTTCCCTTTGTCTTCTGCTTTGTCCTCCTGCTCAGCCAGGGGTGAATTGCCATGGCAAAGGTGGGTGTAGCTCCCTGGGGAAGGTGAGAGGGGATGTGCCATGCCTGTGATGCCCTGTGCCAGTGGCACTCAGCTCTGTGCCTGCCCCATCTTGACTGTGCTGTCCTGACTGTCTCAGATCACCTTTGGGAAGAGGTCTGGCTAGGAATTACAAATCCTTGAAGATAGGAACATGTGGTCCTTGTAAACAGAGAGCACAGAAAGAACATTGTCACATATGCAGGTTCTTCCAATCTATTCTGTCCTCTATGGCAGCACCAGCTACAGAAAAGAGGGTTTGAATTCATTGCCTTTGTGTTGCAAAGGTCATCATGCTGTCTGTGTAGCACTGTCTGAATCACACTGCTTGAATGGAATATGAAATGTTGGGTGGAACACTTGAAAGCATATTAAAATATTCCCCTGACAGAATGAATAGGTCTAGTTGTTAAATGCCATCTCCTTCCTTTCTTTAAAGATATTTTATTGATTTTCTGAATGGGTCCTTAATGTCACAGACTTATTAGGTATTTCAAAAATTAATTATTTTGCCCACAGGATGACTACAGTGGGAGCCATGTGAAATTTCCATTTGTTTTCTGCAGATTTTGATTTTTAAATGCCTGGATTTTAAAGCATAAACCTATTTTGCTAATGAGACTGGGAATCAGAAAAAATCAGGATTTTTCATTGCAATGTATCCCATTGGCCAACTACAGAAAAAGACCAGGAAAATGAATTCACAGTGATAATACCAGATGCATTGGTGGGAAAAGGGAATGCAGAGATTTGTCAGGTTCCCAGCTAAGTCACTATGGGCTCTAGCTGGACTGATGTCTGTCTGAAAGCCTACTTGTTACCTTGCCTGACCAGATTTTGTGACTCTGTACTAATCTGTGTGCCATGTTCAGCTTTCTCTTGATGCCACAGTGGTGATTTTCTGACCTTCTTCTGATTTGATACTGAAATAAAAAAAGTCAAAAGAACTGGTCCTTTGGACATGTTTGTCCATCTGTTAACTAGCAAGGAAAGCATGTGAGCATACTCTTTTTGTGGGCACAAATTCTCTTTGTACACAGTGTGTACACAGTGTGGCACAGTGACAGCAGCACGCTCTGGATAGGTCTGCATTCCACACGCCTAAGAAGTTCTCATCACAGCAGAGTATTTGTGAATGTACTTAATCTGAAACCTGTTTCAATATTTCACTGATAGAAAAAACCTGCTAATGCTTATGGAGGTGTTTATCTGGACTGCAGAGCCAATTAAGACTGGTCATCTAGACAGTGAAGCTAAGTCAAAACATAAACATCTATCTATGTGTCATTGTGATTTTAACTATTATCCTGGTTGCCCTTCATACCCAGCTGTTTCTTAGGCTTTCCAGTTGTGTTTTATATTCAGGTATGATATCTCAAGGGCAAAGAGAGGGTCTGAGCTTTTGGTGACAAACAGCTCTAGCACACTGGAAGATGCTCAAAAAGAATGTTAACCATTAAAGGGATATTTATATTTCCCTTCTTTCACCACTACTGTGCAGTTGTATTAAACAGTACTACAGTTTAGAGCTATAAAATAAAAAATGCATCCTTGATCACAATAACATTACCAATACATGGATATTTTAAAGTGAAAAGGCAACTGTTGAAATATATTGTTTATCAACACTTTTATTTTCAATATCTTCTTATTAATACAAGATCAAAATCTAAAGGAAGTTGACTTTAATTATTGAAATTTATGTTTTAAACTGAGACCCAATTTTAGATGTCTTTGATTCCTCACAAAAGCTGATTTATTGCCCCAAATTTAAAAGGTCACAGAATTTTAAAAATATTATTTTAATTTTCTTAGTCTTATATAAACTTCTAGTAAAAGTGTTTTGGATTCTGATGCACAAAGACTAATGTCTACAGAGAAATAATAAAATCCCAAAGAAAAAATGCAGTGCTACTATAGTACATTTTCTTACAATAATGCCTAACATGATAGATGTTGTTATTTAGAAAATAAAGTTCTGAGAGGTATTGCTTGCAAATATTTTCAGGATGATTTTAGCATATTCTTCCACATGCTTCTGCAACTCACTGCATTCCCAATTCCTTTCACTACTGATGAACTTGGCTTGTGAAGCACTTGTGAAGCAGTTGTGCACTACAGAAAAGGACATTTTAAGAGGCTGGAGGAGAAAGACCAAAGTAAAACAGAGACCTGCACAAGAAAAGATCTTTACAGTTTAGGTGGTGCCTTAGGACTGGAATAAGAACATTTTGACTGTAAAGTTATTGTTACCAGATCCCTTGTTTCCGCAAAGGCAAGTATTTTTTGGGGTATATTAGTGCACTTGTTATCACATCTGTGGTACTTTACCTGAGCTCAAACTGTTTCTGCATACCAGCAAGTTTCCAAATATCACCTTTCCAAATTTTTAATTTCTTTTTCTTTTTTTTTTTTTTTCCCCTAAAGAGGAATTGCTGCTTTAGTTGTACCAGGAATTCTTATGTTTACCAATTTCTGCTGATCTCTACATTAAAACGTTCACTTTGCTTTAATGTATCTAATGGAAAGATGATTATCAAGTTGCTATGTGAGATAATTGATAAAAGGCTAGTACATTCCACCATATTCACCATTTAGGAACATTAGCCCAGCACTTCAGCAGATGCTTTTGAGGTCTCTTTTGACAGTAGTGTTTTGGTCCTTTAGAAATTGGGCTTTTATTAAAATGCTGTAAAGGTAAGCAAAAGCCTTAAAATATGACATAGGTGCACCCTGATGCAGCTGATGTCAGTAATACTGATGATGAGGGATGCAGCCTACCTGCTCAGCAGTGGATTTTGCATTCTAATACTAATCATTTAAGTGCCTATTTTTATTAGAAACTTCATTGGTTATATAAAAATGGAAGAAAGGAGTGCAAAAATAGCATGTGATATGTTGTAGCACGTCACTAAACCTCTTGCCTACCCCATTGTTTCTGTTCATTGTTCCCTTTGCAACTAAGCTTTTACTTTTTCTTTTTTTAATAGAAACAGAAAATCTGATGTCTGGCAGCCCCTGCTTTTGACTGTGCTTTAGTTCACTATGCATCAGCAGGTGTCCAATACTCAATTCTTGATGCTTATATATTGTGTTTCATCTGCTGTCATCCTCAGAGCTAAAAAGGGATGGTCCTCAGTTCAAGTTTTATATCTGTGTAGGGGAGCAGAAGTGTGAACTGCAAGTGCAGCTGGTACAGACCCAAGTGACATAGCTTTGATCTGGCTAGTTTCCAATTCCAGCTTCCAGCACCAGTTGTAGCCTCCCAGTATGAGGGCAGGCTCGAACAACCCCTGCAGAAGGAGATTGCTCTGGGCTTGAGCTCAGCTCAGACTCTTCCTCCCAAGCTAAGGTCTTGCTGCATCAATAGAATATACCTGATTTTCCCAAAAGCTGCACAGGCTGAATGGCTTCTTATCTGTGTGCTCTGGGTATTCTAAGGGAGCATAAAATGCCTGTTGGGTACAACTGTGAAGAAGCAATGATTTTTAAATTCTTGTTTTCTCCTTCCATAATGAGATCTGACTTGCAGGTTGCCACTGTCTCTCTTGTACAGTGTGTGGGTAAAAGTGCAATATGACAAGGATGGCTATAAATAATTTTACACTTAATTGTGTTCTGATGCATGCAGGATGTGCATACCTCTATGACATTTGTGTTTTCTCTGTTGTGCACTCTTAAGGGAATTTCCTCTCCCTGAGGATAACTGCTCTGTCCTCTGAACTCTGGGAGGACTTGCCCTGCAACTCCAGAGGGCAATGTTGTCCTCATGATTTCTTTCTCCTTTCCCATATCTAAAATTCATCATTTTAAGGAAAATATAGTAATTTTATTTTTAATTATTGCATGGCAGTACCAAACACATAATTATGTGTTAGAATTGTTTCAGGTTGGTCTGTCCATAAAAATCTGCCCAGAAGCTTGACTTCTAGCAATAGCAGCAAAAGAGGAATCGGGTACTCTTAGTTAAAAATACTTCTAAACCAGGTTGCTCTTGGAAGCATATTTGTTCCTCACCTCTTATCTGAATGTGTTGGGTTTATTGGAAATCAGTAATTGTTGAGTAATGGTGAAAAGGTGTATTTCTGCTTTTACCATAAGACCAGTAACAGATATGTAGAATACCCACATCCCCTCATCATGCTGCAATATCATTGTCCCTTTTATCATAAAAGAGATCATGTATTTCTGTATATGAAAAATGTATTCTAGAACTACTCTGAATTAGTTTTTAATGTACTGTGACCTTGAATTGCCCCAGGATATTAATGCTAAATGATTACTTCTGAATGCTTTTTGAATAGCTGCACAGAGCAATTAAATGCACCATACATCACACATGACATAGTTAAACGCCTCTTCTGGTCAAGGAACCTAAACAGTTCTTTCAAATGATGGTAATTCCATATTACTAAAGATGAAAAAAAAAAAAAAAAAAGAAGTAATTTGCTAGCATTAAGATAAGCATAACCTAGAAGAGGTTATAACTCTGCCTGAGATGGAACAAAATAAAAAGATTTTCTTTATGGTGGTTTACAAGGAAGATCACTGCAAAATCAAAGCACCATCACACTGCACTTTCTCTCTAGACAAAGGGAGCAATAGTAATAAATCCCTCCCCTTTTTGACAAGTTGCCATTTTTTTCCTGTAAAATAGAAGGATAACGAATATGGTTCATAAAATGGATGTAAAGTGTGGGCACTGCTGTTGCATATGGTATATTGCACAGTAGTTGATTTTAGAATGTGGAACGACATAAATGTGATCTTTGCAGAACCTTCCAATAAAATTAGTGAAGTTTAGTAGTGATCACAGGGGCCAAAATTAATCTGATAACTGGAGCAAAAAGAGCCTTTTGCTTGGGTCACTGATTCAAACCTGACCTGGTTACTTGAAATATGTGCTATTTCAGATGCAGTGGCAATTTTGGCCCAAGTCAGAGGAGACATATCACCTCTCTTGGCATTCAGTGGGTATAAAAGTTGAATGTAACTGTTTCTGTGTGTTCTCAAAAATCAGCTCAATCATTTATATTACACATCAGACAGTGGTGACAACTGCCTGATAGACTCAACTTTCAGACCACCCCTCAGCACATGCTCCAGACCATTTCCTTGCCTCTAGCCTGGTTCCTGGCAGCAATTCCTACCCTAAGGTGAACCTGCAGCATCCCTGTCCTTATTTCCCTTCCCAATTTCCCCACCAAGCTCTGCTGAGGTTGAGACATCATCATGTGTCAGGTCAACCATCTAAACCACAGAAATGTTAATGGCAAATACATGTTGACCTTGAGAATAAGTCCTGAGTAATTCCAGGAAATTGAGCAAGGTCCTGGTTAAAAAAATATGAAGCATATATAGAGCATTCTTTGTACAAAGTTCCAGCTTTTGCTGGTTTTTTTTTTCCCCTCAAGTTTGGGACTGGGATGGATTGTGTGTGGTGATGTCCCAAGAATGAAAAGGGTTAAGGAAGTAGGACTGCAAAGCTCTGGCAAACAGGGCAGGTTTGGGAGCTGGCTTTGTTAGCTGTGTGCTACAGAGCCCCAGGGCACTGCCGGGGAAAGGCAGCGCTGGGCAGGCAGAGAGGATGATTGCTAGAGGCAGCAGTTCATTGCAGCAGATCATTACAGCAGTCCTGCAGCACAGGAGAAACCCAGAAGGGGGATGTTAAATTAGGAATTCATTTCTCTCCATGTGTGCTTTAACTTCTGTACACTGAGAAGAAACAATCCAACAACGTCCAGAAGCAGACGCTGGGGGAGAATAGGGAGTGAGAGTCACCATTCTTAGGGGTATTGGTGATTCAGCTCTAAGGCAGTTTTCACTGCATGTTTTCAGTGTGAGGAAGATCACTGTTGAATGACTGCATTAGAGTGTGAAGACAAGCTATATGTGCTTTATAAAAGGAGAAAAAAGATTTTATGGTAAGACAGATTTGATGCTTCATCATCTAAAATCAGTTGCTATGCAGTGAAATCTGCATTATGGCTGCCCCATATCAGCCAGTGAGGATGTAGGCATTAACATCTCTGAAAAGTTTGACCATGGGTTAGCCTAGCCCAAGGCAAGCAGAACATGCATGACTGGCACTTGCATGGCAGGTAATCCAAGCTGACACTGACCTTGACAACATTACATGACAAGATTTTTACTAGAGGAAGCTGACCTTGAGCTTCCCAGCAGTGTTAGATTCCATCAGGCTTCTCTGCAGCTCGAGGACAGCACGGTCCTCTTCTTTTCATTGTAGACTTTGGAAGTGTTTGGTGGGGTCAGCACAACTACCTCTGCCTAGTCTGTCCCTGGTCTTTGTTCGGGATCACCTCATGGCCTTCATGGCATCTGCTGGACTGGGACTTGGTTTTTGCAGGCATATGTGGAAAAGAAAATGTTCTGGGGAACATTTCATGTTTACTGGTCTGCAGAAAGGGCAGTGACTGTCATACATGCAAAACGTGGGGAGAAAATTTTCCAGAGAAAAGGAGGAGGAGGAAAGCCTGATGTCCTTGAGAAGCCTGTGCTTCACTAGAAGATGGGAACTCTTGCTGTTTGACTGGTGCACTCCGTGCACCTCTGTCTGTCACAGACTCCTCCAGAACACATCTTTTTTGTAGGAACTCCAATGGGATTGGGCTATATTCCATGGCTTTAACTTAGTTTCCCCACTCTGATTTTATATCAATCTTTTCCTTTGTTTATCTGAAAAAAAATCAAACCAAACCCAAACAAACCCAAAGCAAACCCTAGCATTTTTAAATATTATTTAACTGATGAAGATGTCAATGATAAAGATGTAATTTCACTGTCGATTGCTTCTTTGGAAAATGCAAAGCTTAATGAAATGTGATTCCACAGATTAGGCATCAGGAAAAGAGTAAACAAAAGGTAGAGATTACTAAAAGCTGGTTTTATGGGGCAGTCCGATTGTAAATCACTTTTGTTACCTTAAATTTGAGAAACAGATCTGAGAGAGCAGATTTTTCTTACCTGAAGCATCTTAGAAGTTTCTGGTGTGATGATCTCCATGCACTCTGGAAAGTTTGGTACTCTTTGCCTTTAAAAAGAAAAAAGTAAAACTAATCTGTCTTTTCTTCTCTCATTTGTATTCACTGTATGCAACCTTCTTTGAGGGCTGTGCAGTCCACAGGATGGAGACCACGACAGGAATCTCTATGAGCAACTGGGAACCTGTTTCCTGTTGTTTATCTGGCAGAATGACAAAATCAGTCTTCTCATCTTTCTTCATTAATTTCTCTCTCTGTCCTATAACTGTGGAAAAATTAGTTGATGGGACTAATTCTGTTTTCATTTACATTAATATCATTATGTGTATACCTGATGACATCAATGAAATGAAATAAACCTGAAGAAACTGCTGAGGTCAGTATCAGCATTGAAAACCAGTAAGTGCAATCTTTCACCGAGGATCTGGAGTCATGTGATATTTTCTCTATTTCCTTTGCATTCCCAGCAACTACTTCTTTGCCCCCTTTTCTCTGGGTATAATCAGCACTGCTTAATTTAATTATCTCAGTTTTGTCTTTGTTCAATGACGTTATTGCATTGTTCAATGTCATTATTCCATAAATTCAGCCACTTTGATAAATGGATGGGCAGTTATGATGCTTAACTGTACCACAACACTAACATTACCCAGAACAAAATAAAATTGTTCTTTTTGCTGTTCTGCAACTGTCTGGCAGTTTTGAAAAGCAAGAAGAGGTTCTGCAGCTATCACTTGAAGCTTTCTAGGGTAAGAAAAAGACCAATGGTTTTATGTGTAGGAACCCTAATGGAGTAGTTTTGCACAATTACTTCAAAATTATTTTGATATTTTTTCTGTATTTTTGCTCGGTCACTTTAAAGTAAACTATAGAATTAAGTCTAGCTTTCCTGTGCTTTAAAGTTAACACAATTCGGATAAATCCCCCATTTACTCATTTTTTTCTCAGACATAGTATATTTTTCTAAAACTATTCTCAGTCTGAAGTTTATTTTTAATACTGGTATTGGCTTCACTTCTACATATCATTTTTATCTCCTAGCTATTAAAACTTTATTATTGTCATTACAGTAATGTGGTGACCAGAACTGAACACAAAACTCTCAACTCCCTGCCAGAGCCTTATATAATAGGAGAACAATGGATGAATGTTGTTAATTTTAAATGCAAAATTATAAATCAATTACAGTGATGGCAAAAGCCCTTCATGACATGCCACAATTTACTTTCAAAGACATTTAAACCTATTTCACATGCTGAACAATCTGTAATAAATTATGATTTTTTTTTCTCCTGAAATGAAGCTATAATTATGACAGTTGAATTCTTGTTCTGAGAAACAAGGTGGCATTTAATTCCTTGAGAACAAATGACACTCACAAAAGAACAGTTAATTATTCTCAGCTGCAAAAAAAAAAAAAAAAAAAGTGGGGGTAGGGAGAGAAAAAAGTATGAAAGAGAATGTGGTAGCACTTTATATGAAGTGTCTGTTAATGAATCCTTAACCAAAGCTGTACTGCAATTGAACTTTGCTTGGTGTCCATGTGATTGAGTGACAATCTTTAAGTCCAACCCTTCCCATAAAATCAAAACCACATTCAGACAAGGGGTACAGTGAAAGGATGTATCTTCAGGAAATATTACGTCTCTGTCAGCAAACCTTCAATATGCAAAGAACAAAATGCAAAACAGACAGCTAAGTAATCTCTGCAGTTTTAGGCTCTGTTGTAATTGTACCATGGTACAATGAGTCCTAATACTTGTTAATTTCCATGCTTACTATTAGAATAAGATGAATCATTTTGCCCTGTGCCAGTGTTCACAGAGGAGTACAGGGGGTGCTCACCAGCTGCTCCTACACCCCACAAATATGTGACCAGGTGCTTCACTCTTTCTGCTTTGTGGGTCCTGCTCTCATCGGTGGGACCACACAAGGTCACAGGCTGAGGGACTTGCTGGATGCAGAGTTTCTTCCCTGGAAGTTCTGCCCACCCCAGTTTCCTGCTGCAGCTTTGCAGGAAGCAGTGCATGGCTGAGTGTAGGTTCTGCAGCATCTCACATTCTCAATTCTCACTGTCTTGGTGTAGAGTTGTCAGTCTTGTCAATCTGCCGTCCTTCCTCAGGGAAGAGACACCTTCCAGAAGGATGATACTAAGTGGAATACCCTCATCCTTCTTGGTTCAATTAATATTTGTGAACTGGCTAATTTAGGGGCTCTCTAAAGTGTAGTTGGAACAACACAGTTGCATGTAAAACAAGGCCTAATGCACTGAGTTACATTAATGTTAAATCAAAGATGATTGGATTAATTGCTGATTCATTTTATCTTCTGTGCATGTGTGATGCTGGCAGAATTTCAGAGCTTTTAGAAAAATTGATTGAGAATGCTGTGGAAACAATATCAACAAAAAGAATTTTGTATTAAGTCTTTCTACTCTCTTAAAAGAGGTATACAGTCTGAAATTTTGAGGATATAATGAATTTCTTAATATCTGTACTTTTTATGCTGCTCATAAAGTGTATGAAAATTAATCGATCATACAGTGCATACTGCATCATCCAGGTACTGGATATGGCAATTGCCAATTATTTCTCTGAAAGAAAGCAGACTTTTCATCAGACTTTCACCACAACAAAGCATATGAGAAAACCTGGCTGATTTCTTATGTGGAAAAAGAATATATTGTTAATGATGTAAAACTACACACTTTTAAATATTATGCACATATTTTTAATTTTGCCACCTTTATATTCAAATCTGCTTAAATCCCTTGGTAGAATGACAGAACAGCGTTAGACCCATGGGGAAACTCACACACTTCGGTATTTTATTTTATTTGTCTGCTCAGTTCTGATAGCAAACAGAAGATTTATTAATGCAATGTAAAATATTCACTGGCAGGTAAAAGTAATTCTGTTAATGAACATGATTAAACCAGCAGCTGGAATATAGAAAATGCAGCGTTTGCAAGATCCATGGAATTAATAGACCTTAAAATACTTGGGAAATCAATTAAAATACATCTTCAAGATTACAAAAATCACTGTGCATGTGTTTAACTTGAAATTCAACAATAAAAAAATAAAACTCATACTTCCTCAGCAAGAACATTTCAAAGTGCCTTTTCCTGACCACTGCAGAGCTTGCAGAAAAATCTGGGGAACTGATATTTTTCCACATCTTTTAATTGGGAAGGTACATTGCCAGCGAGAGCTCGAGGTAGTTGGAAGCTTGCACTTCTTCCTTGTCCTCCCTTAGGGCATTCTCACACTGACTAGGTATTTTCTGTATTTATAAGGTTATTTATATCCCTACACGTGGGATAAATGCTCATTAAAGTTGCTTTGCTGCTGCTGCGCCTGGACTTGTTGGCAAGGGCTGGATGCTCCCAGGCAAAGGAGGCTGGGGGCAGGGAGCGGTGGCCTGGCCTCAGGGAGATGTCCCCACTGTCCTTGGCCCCATCCCACCTCCCCCAGGTGAAAACAGCAGGGCAGATCAGTGATGGCACCAAGCTGGTGGAGAACAGCACCCATATCCCTGCCTCGCTGCTGGTGACACCACTGCCTGCCCTCGAGCTGCTGGGGCAATGTCTGTGCCTGGGGAACGTCAGCCCTCGTGACTGCACCAATGGGAGCACCAGCCTTGGCACCAGGGGCTGGTCAGGGGAAAGCAGGAGCTGGAAGAAACACACAGGTGCTTTGTACAGCAAATTTCCATGTCAGGCTTGGCTCCTGGGTGGCTCTTTGGCGAGGGAGATGTGGGGCAGTGGGGACACGGAGGGTGCTCACTTCCCTGGCCATGCAGCCAGAGCAGCACTTCAGGCACAGGCTGGACCAGCCCAGCCCATCACCACTGCATCTTCCAGCCAAAGGAGGCTGGCTTTTGACAGGACCACTTGGTTTCCCTCTGCTTCCTTGAGGCTGGCTGCCTCACAAGCATAGGAAACATTTTCCCAGACAATCTAATGTCGCGGGTTTTTCTTAACTGACTGTAATAACAGACTTTTTTTTACTCTGTGGATTTTTAATGCCACTTTCTTTTTATAGACTGTATGTTACTGTACAGCTCTATCCCTGTGAAACAGGAAACTGGTCTGTGCTGCTCTTTCTCATGCAGTCAGTAGAGAAAAATTATGGATGTGATTGTGCTTTCATTTACAATTGTTGAGTCTTCTAGCCTTTCTAGGCTCCTGCAGGAGTGAATAAAATGCTCTGGAAAGGTGAGTATACAATGTAGTATCCCTTTGTTATTAACATTTCTGGTCCAGCACAAACAGTAAAATACATCCTTATGCCAAACTATTTTTTTTATCCAGAGATAGCATCACTCAGGGAAAAAAATGAAACAAAGAATAGACATTCTCTTTTCAATCACTTGAAACCTAATCACCTTTCCTTGATATATGCTGCAGATTAGGGGGTTTTATTTACCTGATTACGTCCCTGATGATCTAAACCTGGCAAATCTGGGATAGGTTTAGCATATTTCCCTACTGTGGGAATATCTGATACAATCTTAGTTTAGTCACCAGATTTTGGATCTGAATTAGTGATGAAAGTATTTGATACATAGCAGGGATAACAAACAAAGGCCAATGATTATGGAGGAATAAAGAACTGAACAAATCTGGGATGAATCTCACCATAAACAATATGGTGCATAATAACCACACAGACGTTCCAATGCATAAGAACAAGATTGCTATTTCATAATCCAGCCTATGCCAAATTAATACAAAGTACAATAGGCAGAGAGTATTTTGAGACAGTTACATAGAAAGTGAGAGGATGATAGTGTTTAAGGGAAAAGACATTTACAGATTTCTTCTCTTTAAAGAACAATTCACTTACATATACTTCCAGAAGAATGTGAATTTGAGGATCCTGTCTAGGCAAGAAGTAATTAGTGTATGTCTGGTTGGCAGGCCTTTTTATTTCCAAATTTTTTGAGAAAAGCAATGAGAAAAAGGCTATGAGTACAAGGAGAATGTTATTGAGACTGTTGTCTCAATCACCAAAGGAACACAAAGAGCTGCAGCAAATCTTTAGCACATTTATCATCCAAAAACTTGGATTTGAGCCTGAAAGAGATGCCTGCTTTTATAATGCATTTATTATGCATTATGATTGTTGGTGTAAGACAAGAGAGTATCTGCTCTATGCCAGTAACTAAGTCAGAATTGTTTGGAGCGCAACAGGATCTGAAAGCTGTACTGACATCAAGCAGTTTGCTTAAGAGTATCAATGATCTAGTACCTCAGGTGACAGAAATGTGCTATTCAAACATCAGTTGCTCTCCCAGGGAAATTTTTTTCAAATGAGCATCTTGGTCCTTTTCCATAAGAGACCCCAATTAAAGGAGATTGATGTATTTTTCTGCTTGTAAAAAATAATACAAGTAACTTAAACCTTTTAATGCTTTTTACGTACAGTGAATCCCTTACTTATGCAAACACGATGAAAAGGAATTAGAGTGAGATAGAGTGTGCACCTCCTAATGAATTTCACAATATATCCTGTATTTCCCATTCAAGGAATGAGGAAAGTGCAATACACAGATGGCTCAAGAGCTGCTAAAGTCCTCAAGTTCCTCTGAAAAGAGGATTCACCAGGGGTTTTCTTTCCATTTATACTTCCTCTCCCTAAGAAGATGCAGAAAGTCAGTTCTGTCATCAAACCATAAATAAAAGTGCCTGATTTCATGGAGAAGGAAGCCCTGGTGAGCAGGGTATGAACCTCAATGGACCACAGTAAAGCCCAGGCTCCTCCCTTCCAGCACACACTGTAAGGGATCTTCTCTTTCCTCTCAAACTTTCCCTAATAGTGGAAGTCTTTACCACTATAAGAAATGTTGCTGTCCATATTAATCATCATTCAGTCTAAGAATCATCTAATCATGGAAACATAGAGCAGCTTGGGTAGGAAGGGATCTCTGGAGGTCATCAGGCCAACCTCTCTCAGAGGACTAATGAAGTCCTGTTGCTCAGGGCTGCAGCTCTCCTGTCCTGAACACCTTTGAGGATGAAGGCTCACACACTCCCTGGGCTGCCTATCCCAGTCTTTGGCCACCATTATGGCAGAAGGAAATTCTCCTACAATGAATCAGAATCTGCCATGTTCCAGCTCGTGTCTCCTGCTGCTCATCCCATCACTGCATACCTCCAAGAAGAGTCTTTGTCCCATCTTCTCCACACCTTCCAATACAGACAGCAGCAAGGTCTCCTCTGAGCCTTCTCCTCTTGGAAATACTGCTTCTGTCAGGGAGTGTGTGACAACCTTTTTCTGGGAATAAAAGCAAGATTTCTATATTCTGTCTATAGTTTGTCCTCAATTACTACTCTGCACACTTTAAAAGAAGTTAAAATCTTGTTATAGCCATAGCCTACCTTTTAAAGCTCTTTTAAAAATGTTCTTTGCTACTGCTTGTTCAATTCAGGTTGATTTCTTAATGTTTCTGATTAGGTGAGCAATGACTACAGTAAATACATTACTGATTTTTCAGAATGGTGGGGAAAGACAAAATATGAGAAAGAGTAATAATTTTGGATTGAATGTAATATTTTACTGAATTGAGAAAAATTTTGTTATTAATCAGGAGAAGCATTAAAAGACCTAAAAAGATAAAGGAAGAAAAGAATCAGTGATCAGTTTCCTGCAGCCCTATGTTGAAATCTTCCATTAAGAAGATGTCATCCTAGAATACTTCAATATTTTCCAACTTTTTAAACCAAAATTTCAACTGTATTTGTCAAAAATGTATACGATGTTTTGACTCACACTGCCTTCCATTTTTTTTCAGTCAATAAATAATTTGCCTGGAAGATATCAGTCAACTACATTCACAACCTTTTAGAAAGTCCCAGCTCATGTGCCAACATCAGCACATGGGTAGATGTCTTTTGGTATCTGGAACTATCTTTGGAGTCTTTTCTGACCCTTGACATGTCTGCTTTTGAGTTTCATGCCAAGAAGACAACTCAAAACTTCTAGAAAATTAGAAATACTGAAAATGGGAACAGCTTTTAAAGTAGAGGTGCAAATGTAGTGAATATTTATAAAGAATTCCTACAGCATTCTTGGCATCTGGCTGGTAATTTCATATAATCAGATTTCTACTTTAGTTCCTGTTACGTTAATTGATTGGTTTGTAGTTCTGAAAAATTGCAGCTCGCACTCTGTTCAGCTTCCAGGTTCAGGCTCATTGTTTTAAAAACTGCACCGTGCAATATGGAAAGCTGGGCTTTTTAATGCAGGTTTTAACAACTGCAGTTAAATTATTTGGGGTGGGGGAAAAGACATATCCAAGGATAACACCTGTTTTGATGCAATAAAGCCCTACAGCAGTATTTGGATAGATTACTTCTACAAAACCTTGCTTTGTAGAGTTTAAAATGATTACAGGGCCAAAGGGGTTGCAAGTAGTTAGTCCCAGGAAAATAGATTGGTAATGATGGAAACAGATTGATTTCAACTATTGCCCAGGTGTAATGGAAGGTGCGTGATGGTGGCATTTAAAGATATAGAAGAGCAATTAGAGAGACAGGTGCTGCTTATGCTGAAAGTTGCCTGTTGTGGCATACACAACCTGAAGTAAAACTGCTGGTGCAATGCAGCAGCTTTAAAACAGGATCAGTTATTTTATTTTAAAATATGATAAAAAGTGTCATTGGTTCCTTTGTCCTTTACTGCACTGGTGCCCCTTAGTAACTGTCTTTGTGAAAGTCACAAATTCAAAATAAATCAAATACAGTGCAAGTCTCCCCAAAGCAAACTAAGCTTCCCATTTATTTCTTTGCCAAGTGCTCTCCTGCAGCAAACAAGTGCAATTCTTAAATCTTTACAACTCAGCCTGATGTTTTCCTAGAGAACATGAGGAGAAAATGTAGGTCTCTGCTTGCAGTGAGATTTTCCCCGCTTGTCTTCTGGGTTGGCTTGGCATTCAGCTGGGTCTGGCTTAAAGCATAACATCTGAGTGCCCCAGGCTTGGGTGCTGTGCATCCTATTTCTTTCCTCTTCCCACACTTCAGATTGGTCATGTTCTCTCTGCTTCCAAACTCCAGTCCAGGTGGATAGGGCAGAACTTGGTGCCCTGTGTTGGGAGGAGATTCAAGGCAAAGGAAGGGAGCAAAGGGGATATGGTGTGGGAAGCTAGTGTGAGGGAAAGGGAGGTGCCATTGAGCTCCAGGGTAGGAGAGGCTCTGGCGCATGAGGGAGCACTTCCCCTGCCAAGGCTGCAGGAGCTGGGGTACTTGAGGTCTGGACTGCAGATGCAGACACCTTTTGATGAAAACTTTGAGAAATCTATGCAAAAATAGCCATGCAGTTTCTACCCTCCCTAATGTCTGTATCTGCAGCCAGGCACTACTTACTGTTCACGACTCACTGCTTATTCACACGGAGAACCACACCAGATGATGGTTGCAGGTTTAGTCTCGGAAGTTAATGCAAGAGCTTTACAAAACCACTGATACCACCAGCTCTTAATACTGTAATTAACTACTGTAATAAATGTGAAGTTTTTGAATAATATACCATCAACAGAGTATGCTAAGAAACAATGGAACCCAACTGACAAAAAAGAAAAAGCCCTCCAGAAATGTATTACTAACCCCCTATTTGGATTTGCTCCAACCACACATGAGAAGTGCCTAATCTTTGTATTATACCCAACCTCTGCAAATGGTCTGATGTATCACTAGACAGTGAAGAAGGAAAGTGGGAAAAGCATATGCTGAGAGCTACCCTCTCCTCAGTTTAATTTTGGGAAATTTTGTGCTTCACTTGCTCTGAGGCTAGCTGTTCACTTGGCTTTGTTATATCCAATTGTTTTAGCAGTGAGAAAAGGCATGATTAAGATATTGTCATTCCAATTAGAAAAATCCTGGGTGGAAAAATATGTAATGGCTCTGCTGTTGGGTGGGGTGGAAGGGTCACTGACTAGATTAAGACAGAATGAACTAAATTTATCTGTGACAGTACTGTCTTGGTTTTGTTAGAGGTAGGGCAGGGATTGTTTTGCCCCAGTATGTGTTGTTTCCTCCCTTCTTTGATGAAATAGAAGGATCTGTCAGGGTTTAATCCAATTACTGATGACATTGGAGAAAAGAGCAGCAGAAGTGGGCTGGATAGAAGAAATGTATTAACACAGAAAAAAGTCTCATCTTTCCCCAGATCAGTGAAACGAGAACAAATCCTTGGAATTGTCAAGTGCCTCTTCTTTTGGTTCTTCAAGTAATTTGGGGTTAATAGGTCCATTTGTAATCATTTAGCTGATATAAACACAGTAAAGAACTTCTGGTTGCAGTTCTTAACATGAATTGAAAGTGACTTTTGTTTTTCTGCCCAGTTTGCATAGGGCTTAAAACATAATGATAGAAAATACAGTTTGGGTTGAAAGAGGTGTCCATTATGAGCTTTTGCAAGAATCCCATGAAATGAACAGACTTACCTAGAACCACCAGCAAGTTTGCTTCCAAGGGTTTCAAAAGGGATTATTTAAAAGGAAAAATATTTTAATATGGTTACCTTGTTCATTCTGTTTAATGAAACGTTTGCAGTTACTTTTTTATTTCAAATTGTTTTCATCCTATTTGCAAGTCTAATATATGCACATAATGTTAAGTGTGTGGTAAGTAAACAACATGCTACCCTGGTGTATTTGGGATTTTGCTTGGCTCTATATGTGGGTTGTCTGGTGGTACTGATGGTTTGTGTTTCTACTTCTTGCTTAGGTTAAGGCAGCTACAAGAATGAAAAGTTTGAGCAGTCGCACAAATATGCATAAATATCCATTCAAAATGCACGTGTGTTACTTTCCCATTTTTCTTTCCCTTGTGGGGATATCCTGAGTCAAGAAGTGCACAAAAAATGAGAGCGCAGATATTTGTCAATGCTGCTGGGGTTCACATAGCTTAGCTCACCCTGGTCCCCTCAAACAGCCTTCCTGTTCCCTGCATGGTTTACACCGGGATTTATCCCCTAACAGGGCGATTTCCAACAGCTGTAATTGCTTAAGATATGCAGGTCTCTTATGCCCAAGATCCACATGAACACCCTTTGAAGTCAGTGGGTCCCATGGGGATATGGAGGGATGAAAATGAATCCCAAGCCAGTTCTGGGGAAGGTGTTTTGCCTTCCTGTCACGGGCAATGGTCTCACTGTCATGTCTAGAATTCACTGCTGTGACTTTTGGCAGTTTCAGTTTAATTCGCAGGCGATAATGAGGCTGGTACAAGCCTGTGGAAGAGGTCTTTTTGTCACTGCACTGCCTCTTTTAGACAGCTGGCAAAAAATACATTTTGTATTTATGACTGATGTCTGTTCTGTTACTATATTTAAAGTCTAATAGACTTTTAGATATACTGCCTTAGCCAGCAGGATTTAACTTCATTAGTTTTGAAACAGGAGAGAAATGTTAGCCACTGTGCAGTCTTTGATTATGCTCTGGGGAATTTCCTAGGGTTAAATTAACCACAGGGGAACTCTACTCTTCTTCTTTGAATGCCTGTGAAACATATTGAGAAATACAGGAGAAAAAATAATTATAATTTTGAGATGCAAAAACGATAAAGTTCATCTTATGTCTAATCCCTAGTGCACAGTAAGTTCTATATACTTGGTATACTTGCAGCATTTATGTTAACTACACCATTTATTTTATGTTTTGTTTTGGCTTTATAAAAAGTCGCACCACCAGCAATAGTGTCTGACCATAAAGGGACATGTAGAAAACTACCATTTCACCACTCAGTTTAAATTCAGGAGGGAGATAATTTATCCACTAAACGTTCTGCCTTATCCACAGCATCATTGGAGAATTACTCTCCAGAATCACTTTCATCTCCCAGCTGCTGACAATTTAGCAGTGCTTCTTGCCTTTAATTAATCTCTTTGAATCTACATGTATAAGGTCAGTGTCAATGACTTTGGCAGAATGAGCAGAAATTTTTTCCAAAAAATACATTTTGGGAGATGCAGGGTCATTGCAATCAAAAGCCTTTTTTGACAGTTATTCTTTATTTTATACTTGGAAGATCTGAAAGGAAAGTTTGTTTACAATTTCATATATCAACAAGGATTTCAGTAATTTCATTTCTAAAAATGAAAATTATCCAGCTTTGGTTTTCTTTTCTTATGATGATTTTTTTTAATCTCCTCATTCCACTGATTTCAAATGGAAAATTAAGGGTGGAAGACAGAAGTAAGAAATTAACATATCTAAAGGTGAAGAAATCTCCTTTACTTCCTCGCAGAAGAGTTTGCAAAAGAAATAATAAAAAAATCCTGTGAATTTGTTTTCTTCCAGTTAGCCTTCCTAAAAATGCTTCCCTCTTTTGGACTGAAAAACGAGTTGAAGAAAATATGAAAGTCCATACTTTTAAAATTAGTATTTTTGCATTGCCAAACCCAACCTAATCTTTAAATCAACATGAAATTTCTAAGCAATGCAAAAGAAACACAATATCACTGTTTAAAAATATTGTCAAAAGAAATTAAACTGGTAAAAATTTTCCTTTGTTTTCTCCATTTTCTTAAAGTGCACTTTTCTTAAAGTAGGATTTCTGTCCAACAGGTACAGAAATCCTGTATGAGGAGGAGCTGGATTCTGCACAAGACTGTGAAAGAAACAGGGGAAAATTTATTTCTTCTCAAATTGCATATACTACCTGGTGCAGAAACATCTACTAAATCCCTAGATGACTCCTTTTTTTTCCCTGTGTTGTATAGACACTTGCTACAATTTTTACTACCTTTTCTCTAGCCTGATCTTGTGCTAAAAGTTGAAGCAAATAGTCCAACAATCTTCTCACAAGACACACATGAAAACCACAACCCTAAAACCCAGATCTGTGTGTACATCCTGCGGAAGAAATGTGGGATGTGCTTGGACCTTCCACACCAGGTGGATGCAGATTCTGCCTGGCAAAACCAGGACACGTTTCACATGGCAATGCCTAGCAAAAGGAAAATCTCAGCATGAATGACTGATCTATTCTCTGCCAGTACTGGGGGAGGTTGTTCTATAACAATGCAGCTGAATGCCAGTCAGGTGCAGAGAGAGCATGATTCCTAATCTGTGCTATTTAAGCATGTTGGGCTAGTTGCATGCCTCCTTCATTTAGTTATCCCTCTGCATTTTTGTAGCATCTCTAATTTTTGTGCCCTTTTTGGACAGAATTCACATTGCACTTAGCTTTTACCTAATGTTTATCCATTTATGGTTGCCAAAAAGATGGTATTTCACCATTTTCCAGACTACAGGATATATAGAAGTTGGCTGCCATTTTCTCCTGTTGGGGTAATAGGAGATACTTCTGGCAGTCTTCATCCACACCTACACTCCTATTTCAGTACAATATCCTTTCAGCAGCATGCAGGCTTCAGACTAGACTTGGCAATCCTCCTTTCTGAGAAAAGGCAAACCACAATACCAAATGAGAAAAAAAGAGGACAGCAATACATTTTTCAAGAGTAATTTGGATAGTCTGGAGTAGTTTATGACTTCATTCAACCTCAGACATACCTGTAAGGTAGGATGTACAATATTGCTTCTATTCTAGAAATGGAAAAACAATTAGTTGATTTAATTCAGTCCTAAAGAAGAATGATTCGACACTTGAGCTCCAAACCAGAACTTCATAATTCCTGGATTTACAAGGAGTCTGTATTTGCAGCTCAAATAACATACATTTCCTTATAGTGCCCCAGCACAAAGAATAAAAAATTATCAGAAAAAAATCTCGTCCTTGACCTGGAAACCAGAGACTTTTAAGAGAAAACCTGCAAAATTGGGAGTTTGTTATGTAATAGGTTTTCAAAACAAGAATAGTCCTAATTTAGTCTACATTCAGTTAAAAATCCAGTGAAAAGACAGGGAAAAAATCTTTCAGCAGGACGCATTTTGAAAGAAAGAGATAATAGGTGGAAGAGAGCAGAAAAATAGGATAAACCACAGGAGAGAATGAAGATGTATGTGAATGTGATGTATTGTAAGATAAAATGATCTATGAACTTGGGTTACGTGTGCTATTTAGAAATAAAGACACTGGAATACAGAGGCCAGAATGGATGACCAAGGGATACAAAGGGTCAGTTGGGATACAAAGGTATGTGTGCAAGAAAGCAAATGGTCAGTATCAAGCTTCATCAGAGAGATCCAGGGATGAAGTTAAGATAGTGTAACAGAAAAGAACAGTGAAAGAAGAGACTGTGAAAAGAGTACCAACCATGCTAAAATAAATATTTCTTTTTTAGATGCTGGAGAGCGATATGGTCATGTAATCTGCATATTGCCATCACAGTTGCTATAGCGAGTGTAATGTACTGTATTTTTTTACCACCAGGGAGACTGTTGCAACAGACAGGGAGCTACATTAGGAAGTTGTGCTTAACAAGTCATGTGTGATTTTACTGTCAAACTGCAAAGTGCCGTTCTCCTATGGAAGAAGGCTGCGAGTACTTTCGAGGAGTAGATAAACACCACATGATGCAGCTTTCTGGGAAAAACAGAATCCTTTGAAGCATTTCCAGCAAAATCCTTGGAGAGGCAAAGCATATTTTCAGATGCATGAGTCTAGGTTAAACAGCTATGTCCCCCACTTGTTTACAAAGCAGCTCAACAGCTGCTGTGAGCCACTGGCCCCCTTTGGACAGACAGGATACATTTGGATCTGTCACAGTGAGCCACAGTGTGCCTTTGCTGCATTACTTTGTGAAGATCTCATCCGAGATCTGCTGCTGGCAACACTAAAAGCTTCACCAGCTGAAGAGCAGCAGATGATTTGTTTCACTCTCACTGTAAGCTTCCTTGTCTTTTAACTCTGAAATTTGGGGAAACATTTTTAGTGGTGGAATTTGTCCTGGGAAAACTGCACCCTGTTTTATGCATGAGGAATAAAATATAAAAAGAAAGACAAGCAGCTAATTGTTGGTAGAGAATGGGTTCTTAAATAGAAGAGAAAAAAGGCCTGAAGTCTGTTTAAATACAGAGATGCAGTGTCCAGTTTGAAAATAAAAAAAGAACAGAGCAAAGGTGGTCTTACATCTGCCCTTCAACATTTGGAAAATCAGTCTGAGAGATGCAGTTCTTGGGCTGTGCAGCCCAACCACAGCTCCTGAAAGTGCTACAGGAAAAAAGCCCAAACCAGGACACCACATAAACACCAACAGGACAGCCTGTTCTGGAGAGTAGGGGCAGAGTTTTCAATTTCACCCTACAAATGAAGATACATGCCTTAGCAGGGCCCTGTTCCTGTGGATGGATCTAAAGGTGATTTGGCAAGCTCAGTGCACCTCTCCACATCAGAGGGGCACAGCTGGTCCCAAAGCAAGGACTGATTGGCAATTCTCCTTTTCCTGTCATGGCCATGCTGCGGCTGGGGAGAGAGGGAAGCAGGACAGCAGCAGCACAACTGGACAGGGACACCTGCCTCCCACTGCACCTCTCAGCCGTGTGTACCAGCTGGCACAATCTAAGGATGGATGAAAGAGAAAGGTCTGGGGCTGTCTTAATGCTCTGCTTGGTTTTCCTGCTAAATTGCTGCTGATAAATTCTTGTTATAAAATACTGCTTGTCCAGTGGCTCTTTGCATCCCCCTTACAAAGGCTACAATGGTTCTTAACCCTATGTAAAATGCTATTTGATACCTTTAAGCCGATATAATATCCCAATGTAGGTCCTGCTGCTTACCTCTGTGCAACATATTCCTATGCTCTTCTTCCCCAGCAATGTTTTCCCTTTAACCAAGGCCAAGGAAATTGGTAGAGATAATAAATCTCTCCCTCTTCTGAAGAGGGTGGCAGCAGACCCTCTGCCTCTGAAACTCACAAATCACAGATGGCTGGTCCCTTGCAGTCAGCAGCAATATTGTTTCCTTTGCCCTCCTTACCTGAGACTGGTCACAGCAAAAATTATTACTGATGGCATCTGACAGTTCTACATCACGTTTTGACATTAGCTTTTAGTTACTGGTTCTTTTTTAATAGCTGCTGGTGTGTTCACTCAAATACCTGTCTGTCACCAAAATCAGACAGACCTTAATGTGTCTGTGTTGTGGAAGAGGACCTCAGCATCTTTCCAGCACTTCCTTATAGCCCCAGTGTAGCTTTTTATCACAAATTCCTCACGCGTAGCTGTCCCTGCTCCACCACAGAAATCTTCTGAGTTGGCAGCTCCAATGTCTGCTGCCATTAATCTTCTCCATGCTGTGGAGAGCAGCTGATTTATGGCAATTACCTGTTCTGATGCAGCAGAGCTCAGGTGAGTTAGGTTGAATTATCATTGCTCATATGAGTTTTGTCCTCAGGCAGCCCAAGGATGCAAAACATGCCTCTGTACACCTTGTATTTACTTTCCCCCATGTTGTTTTTGCATGGTCTGGTTTTTGATAGTGGGGGGCCACAGAGGTGGCTTTTTTGAGAAGCTGCTGGAAGGTTTCACCATGTCCAGCAGAGCTAGTCCCTGATGGCTCAGAAGATGGACATGCTGCTGGCCAGAACTGGGCCAATGAGAGAGGCTGGTAGTGACTCTGGGATGGCACATTGAAGAACAAAGTGCACAGAGTTTTTTTCTACTCAGAGAAGAGGAGGAGATGAGAACATGTGAGGAGAAGGAATGGAGACACCAAGGTCAGTGGAGGAGGAGGGGTGGAGCTGCTCCAGGCGCTGGAGCTGAGATTCCTCGGCAGGCCGTGGTGAGGACCAAGGTGAAGCAGCTGTGCCCCTGCAGCCCGTGGGGATCCATGAGGGATGCACAGATCCACCCACAGCCCCCGGGGATCCATGAGGGATGCAGAGATCCCCACAGCCCCTGGGGATCCATGGGGGATGCAGAGATCCACCCACAGCCCTTGGGGATCCATGAGGGATGCAGAGATCCACCCACAGCCCCTGGGGATCCATGGGGGATGCAGAGATCCACCCACAGCCCCTGGGGATCCATGGGGGATGCAGAGATCCACCCACAGCCCCTGGGGATCCATGGGGGATGCAGAGATCCACCCACAGCCCCTGGGGAGGTGCCCATGCTGGAGCTGGTGGATCCCTGGAGGAGGCTGTGATCCAGTGGGTGATCTGGTGGAGAGAGCAGGCCCCTGCTCCAGGCTGGAGCAGCCTGTTCATGGAGGACAGCAGCCCATGGAAAGAGACCCACATACCACAGCAGTTCTGGGAGGGCTGTGTGCCTGTGGGAGGGACTCACGGTGCAGCAGGTGGGGTTTGGCTGCTGCTCATGGGAGTGCACCCACACTGGAGAAGTCCATGGAGAGCTGTCTCCTGTGGGAGGGACCCCATGGCCTCACAGGGGATGGACTCCTCTCCCAGAGCAGTGGAAGAAAACCTTGGGTGATGAACTGACCAAAACCCCCACACCCTGTCTCCCTGGGCTGTAGGTGAGAAGGAGGGAGAGGCTGGGGGAAAAAAGGTGTTTTAAGGGCTTATTTTACTTCTCATTATCCTCCCCTGACTCTGTTAGTAATATATTTACCATGCACCTTTAAGTTGGGCCTGTTTTTCCCTAGGAGTGTTTTCTCCCAGTCCTTATCTCAGCTCATGAACCCTTCATTTACTTTTTCCCCTCCTCTGCCCAGCTGTGGCAGAAGAGGGTGAGTGAAAAACTCTCGTGGGTGCCTGGTGTTTGGCCAGTGTCAAACCATGACACCCCCTTAAGCATTATGCAGTTAAAAAGGGGGAGGGAATATGCATTTTAATCACAGTTTAAAATAGTGATGGTACACTGGTAAGTGAAAAGTTAAACACTTTGACACAGGTTCAGAATTAAAAACTGCAATCAAATATCTTTGCTAGTTTTGTGAAAGCAGTATATTCCCAGGAAGGCTATAAAATGCACATCTTTCACCTGTGATTTCCCAGACTAAGATCTAGTTTTAATTTTATGTATCATTCTCAGGTTTTACTCCTGATTTTCTGTTTTTGAACTGGCAGGGGCCTTGAGTGGTGAGTGGGAAATGAAGGTTGTGCCAAGCTGAGATCAGCAGTGATGCCTTGAGCCAATTAAGGAGCAATGTTAATGGGCTCTCTGTGAATCCTCCTAAGCCTTCCACACCAGAAAGGATGATGCCCACAACACAGGGCTGAGCTGTGCATTTAAAGCCTACAGAAATAAGAGCAGATTTTGAAGTCTTCATTATTAAGCAGCTTCCCTACTGCTTGTGTTGAAAGGGAAGTGTGCTCTGTAACAGGAAGACACAGAAGTGATTTTGTCTCTTATGAAGATTCATACTGGGTGCATGAGTGTGTGTGTGCAGGTATGTCTTACAGCATTGCAACAGCTCATATCCACTGGGAATTAAGCTGACTTCTACATTTCTCTTTCTTTGCTGCTGCTTTTATTTATTTAATGTCAGCAGGGAAAATGGAAAGTAAGATGAATCTTGTGATTAGGCTTGTGTATAGAGGAAAGGAAGTGAATTTAGGAGGGAATATGTGTATACAGCAGACTGAGTGCATGCACCCATTTAGAGAAAAGCTGCAGGAGGAAGTAGGACCAGCTGCTGGAGAAGGAGGGGCAGAGGAGGAGAGGCACTGGGGAACCTGCACATTGAGAGGTTTGGGGAAAGTGGCAACTGGCCCATGGCTCTGCAGACGTGGGTCTACCCTGCCCTGCTGTCCCTCTTTGTTTTCATGTGAGAAATCACAGTGGTGTATAGCAACTCAGCAGTAATACTGATGCAGGACATGCTTATTTGGGAATAAAGAATGGCTTTTTCTTGCTTAGCTTGAGTTGTTTTCAAAGGAGCCTAGGTTAAGCTGGAAAAATGTGGTCGTTCTGGAATGCAAATCTGTGAGTGCCTTATAGGAATATATATATAGCATCTTATCTTGCACTGTTATATACTCCCACACAGACAAGCCTGGAGGCAAGTGGAAAAAATGAAGGCTGGGCTATTCATGATACCCCTGGCATCAGCTCCAGTCACACGTGGGTATGTGGGCAGCTGGAGCTGACATATGCTAATAGAGATTAACATATGTGTGTGGAGCTCAGCCACACAGAGCTGCAGCACAAAGAGCCTGGGCCAAGGCACCTTTACCACTGAGCTTTTTATTAAAGGCTGTGTGTGATCCATGCACACAATGTATGAGCTGGGCTTCAGTGATCCTTGTGAGCTCCTTTCAGCTCAGGATATTCCATGTTTCCATGAATATGTAGCAAACCTGGTGCCACCGTTTATGTGCAACAATGGTTTACCTCTGTGATGCCTTGAAAGCCCAGGTTTGGTACAGCCCACTAAGAGCAGATAAATTCAGAACATAAGGGAGATCTTGGGTTACATTTCTTCCCATTGTTTGATTCCTGTGAGAGGACTACACATGCCCCCCCCAGCTATAGGACTGGTGTCTTTAACAGGCTTTCAGGCCTGTTGTGGTATTTGAGGCAGCCCAGAGTAGCTTGGTAATGGTGCTCTCAGAAGCAATTCTATTTTTTGAACTCTTCACTCTTTTAGCTGTCTAGGGCCATCTCCAACCTGAAGTCCTATGATAATCTGGTGGCACACTGGGTCTTGTTTACAAGATAAACTAACAGCTGCTTTCCTCTCATCTGCTGCTCCTGCTTCGAACTTGAAAAAGGAATTATCTGTGTGTGTCAGAACCAAGGAGTCAAAGCCTCCTTGGAGATGCCCTTTGGGCCTCTCTTTCTGCTACCTTGCAAACATATTTCTATTTTCAGAGATGGCAACCCAGCACCTAATCTTTCACAGGCACATGTATTGCTCCCAGGGAGGAATGTTAGGAAGGAAGGAACTGTTTTGGTTTTTTTTTAACCCTCCCTCCATGGGTTTGCCCACTTCTGCTTATCAGCCTACCTCAGCACTTGGTGTTTGAAATCTGGACCAGAATTTTTCAGCTTTCAGGTCCTATGCATAGTTTTTCAGCAATGGCCTCATTTGCTTTCAAAGCAGCTGAGTGAAAACACATCCATTTTTGTTTTTGTGCATCTGTAGGCAGAAATATAAGAGGAGCGGTCTTATTATTTTTTTTCTGAACTGATGTTTAGTGACTGTATTAAAAGGCCACACACAAGCTCCTCTCTCATTTGCATATCAATACTTAGCCTATTAGAAGCCAATGGAGTGAGGGTCTTGCAGTACATACCCTCTCACAGCGTGACTCTCAGACTTGCCATGACATCCTTTCTTCAGCTTTCATGTCAGTGAATATTATATTGTGATGCCTTGCAGCCAGGATAAACCAGAGCTGTTAAATGTTCAGATGTATGCTCAATCTGTGAAGCTCGCAGCTGCTCCACTCTTTTGATAATGCTAGTAAGCAAAATTAGTAAATAAAATAAATGCTTAAGGTTCATTTGCTGCACACCCCAATACATGAATGAGAATAGAATCGAGGACATCAAAGAAAAATAAAAAACAGGCTAGTAATAACTTGTTCCCCTTAGGCCTACTGCTTAACCTAAATGTTATGTTAAAGGGATAAATGGGTGAACTGAATTATTATACATAGTTAAAAGCTGGGAATGAGATTTGAGATCATACCCCTGTTAGTAAAATCAGCATTATCTCCATAAGACAAAAACCAGTAAATATTTAGCTGAGAAAATGTGTTGTGTTTAATATATTCACAAAATTTTCATATTATTCGCCTACACAGGCAAATAATAAAATCCTGAAGTGGCCCATGAGGCTGGAGCAAGGTCACCCTCCTTTCCCCCCCACTCCCCCCGGCCCTTGCTTGTTCTGGTGCCCTGAGAAGGGGCACATCTGCCACGGCTGCCTGTAGCTGAAATGAGATAGGAAGGCTCCCTGGGAAAGGAAGTTTTCAATGAGATCTGAAGGGCAGAGAAGAAACCAAACCCAGGTGTTAGTCTCTCCATATGGGAGTGGTAGAGGGAGGGGGATGAGGTGATTGGAAGACACCATCAGATTATGGCGGCTGCAACCCATGAGGGAGAGGACAGGAAGGGGGAGGGTGTTGAGGGGAGTGGGGCAGGAAGGATGGGGCCACCTACATGGTCTGAGGGAGGGGATGTGAGGGACCGGATGGGGACTCATCTGAGCACAAATGCCACATTTGGACGGAAGGTGGCCTGAGTAGATTATGTCAAGGCTTCCACCCTTCCAGAGCTGCACCATTCCTGAAAGCTCATGGCCACCTTTCTGTCTCCTGCTAGCCTGTGGATGGAGGAGGGGAATACTGTTTTATGTGCATGCTGTTTTATGTGTTTTAATCATACTGCTGCTGGATTAAAATGTTTGAAGGTGTACATCCCAGAGGTTCTGTGCTTGAAAGAATGTTCCTGAAGGAGGCTCGCAGAGTTGGACTAATGTGGTAACCTCAAATGATAGTGACCAAAGAAATGGCCAAAGGAAAAATATTTGTGGGATGACCCTGTGGCACATGTGCGGAAAAAAATGTCCCAAAGAGGAATGCACTGAGAAAATATCTACTTTCTGTAAGGGGAATATGAAGAACAATAAGATGAATTAATTACTGGATATGATACCACTAGAACTGCTGGTTGGAAAAGGCTGCATTTCTCTCTCATAGCCTTTGCTGCTTAAGTAAGGTATGACTCATGCCCCTGCAAAATATTCACCTCTATTTAAACCCACAATCTCCTCTTTACTATAAAGTTAATTAATTAAAAAAAACCTTGTGGTAGGAGTATCAATGGCAGAATAATGGATTGCCTTGGGAAAGGTGATCAGATAGCTGGAGTCTTTAAAAGGTCAGGTGATGCCATATTATGAAAAATAGGATCCAGAAACAGACACTTATATTTGTTTTATATATATGTTTTCTCATACAAAGGGACTGATTGTATCAAAAAACTGCTTAATTCAGAGAAAATGGAGCAAGAAAGCACAGTATTATTCTGCTTAATACTGGGGTTGAAGATTGTGTTCCAAAATACAAAAATACCACCTGGAGTTAAAAGTTAATTCATCAAATTTTTCTCATCTACAGTATATGTTTGGGGTTTTTTGTCCCTCCAGAGTCTGAATGTACTACTCTAGTGTTAACACTAACTCTTAATCTGATTTTATGTATGCTTAACTTTACACTCTGTGAGTTCTCATTAAAACTCAAAATGTATAAATTTAAACACATGCTTAGCTCTTTACAGAATAATGGTTGCATATTGTGAAATGCATAAGATATATAATACATCTGAATTAAAATTACAACAGAATTCCCAGCTGGATTTTCCTGGTCACTTTTGTTATTTTAATACCGCTTTAAAGACTGTGCTACATGTTAAAATATTAGCTGGAATTTTAAAACAGAACCATGCCTGAAAAAATACCTGTGACATATGCAAGTAATTTTCCTATTGTGAAGTTAGGCATGAGTAACTTTGAGTTGTATGAAATGTATTTTAGAATTTATCCCAAAATTTTCCAAATCTTATTGATAAGCAGTTCTTCAGGAATGCTTAGTGTATGGTGTTTCAGATGCGCCTCAGCTTTGCCCTGGCAAGTAAGTCACAACACTCACCAGACTTTAAAAAAAAACAGTCACTGATATTCCAGTAAATCTCATAATTCTAATGAGCTTTTCTTCCACTGAACTCATCTCCTGCATTGCCAGTGGAAGTAGAGCCACAGAGATGCGAACATCCTTAAAGCAAAACAAATTAGAGGGAATGCACACAGCTAATTTCCAATATATACTCACCAGCCCTAAATCAGAGGTAGAGGAAGATGTCCCACCCTGGCTCCAAACAGAGCACCATCAGACATGGGTGCTGTGGCTATAGGAGATATTTCAGAGCAGGGCATAGGAAGTCTTGTAAACAATTATCTTAATGATCTGGGGAAAATACAACTTTCATATCTGTCTGTGCAGCCATTGCCCTGCACCATGGGAATGTCAGTCTCTTAATTTTTCTGTTTTATCTAATATCAGTATGGATATTTCCATTTCTCAGTGAAGTGCATAACTCTTTTTTTCTAATCCTACCACGCTGTTGGCCTCAGTGACAAGAATCTCATTTATGCAATGTCACATTTATATCCCTCCTTTTCCTCACTTGAGTGTTACCAGCCTGAGCAATGGAAAGGGGCTTCTGGTGGCTGCATTCAGATTTGATGGGCTGACAGCAAGTAAAGAGAAAGATAAAATAACAGACCTACTCTACATCTGTATATTAGTTGCCATTTAAGCCAGTTTTGAATCCCCTTTGGCAAATCCCTAGAAGGACATGGAAGGAACGACAGATGCTGAAGCACAGTTCAAGGGGGATCTGCCTCAGCCCTCCTGGTATGGACAACTCCAGATCTCTCAAATCTGGCTTTAAGAATTAAATCATTCAATGGGGAAAGAAAGGAGACTTAAGATGGAAAAAACAAAACCAAAACCTTAGTTGGTCATAGGAGCAAAGGAAAATTAATACTAAAGGAAGAATTAAAAATTAGGAGTGTTTGGGGAACATTGCTTTTGTGCAATACCCCTTGGCTACAAAGACAGAATTAGAAAGATTTCATGGAATTTGTGTCCAGAAGGGGACCATTATGATCAGTTGCTCAGACTTTCTCTCTGCTGTTAAGGATGTTGCAGCAGCCAGCTTTGCCGCGAGGCATCCCCGGAGGGATGGCAGATGGAATGCTGAACCTGGGCCTCGGAGGGCTGGAGGTGAAGCAGCCAAGGGCTCGCTCCCACCATGTGTGCAGACCTTGCCTGGACACCTGTCTGAGCATTTCCCCTTTGCCACAGCTGCCACGACTTTCTCACCTATGCCCTAAGCTGTTACTCACCCCCCTTGCCCACCTAGACAAAAAGTCAGAATCAAAACATTGCTCTACAAAGCTTCTCCAAAACCCCATACCTGTTGGCTGCTCTTTTGAAAAGCAAGGACAACCTGTGTGTTGTCAGGGGTGGGAGGCAGGTAGAGACAGGCTGCTCCATGGCAGCACAGATAGAAAAGACATCTTCCCACTTGCTTTGCTTTACCTTGATTTGTTGCATTTTCTAAACATGCACAAATCAGGAAAGGATTTGTAGGTGCTACCTTTTGTCCATGCAGTCTGTCAAGACCTAATCAGAGCTGTGGTTTGGTCTGCAGGAATCACTGGTGGGACCTCGAGGGCTTCCCATGCCTTGTCTCAAATGTGTGCTTCTGCTGCCTGTGCTCTTGAAGCAGCACCTGCCATGGAAAGGGCTAAAGACTTGAGTGCATTGTCAGCTCATCGCAATGGTTTGCACATTCCTCTCACCAGCACAGTGAAGATTTTGATGGAGGAACCACATTTTTATACATAGCAATAACAGATTTCTTCTTCTATTTTACAACACATGCTAACAGCTGTTTACAAAGTAGTGATGGTGGAATGCAGTCCAGTGGGTATACTGACTATTCATTTATCCAGAGGGATTACACTGTGGTGAACAGCATTTGGACTTCAATTTAGTATGCATCCAGCCGAATTATGCGATTAGCTGATATGCAATAAACCAGAACAGAAACACATGCAGTCAAGTGGTGCCATATAAAAAGCATACCATTCATATATAGGGTCTTGTAACATTGTACAGGTAAATTATAAATACATAGTTATAAGGAATTTGGCTATCTTGCCATATAGCTATATTTCTTGATGTGCTGTGTATAAATATCTTTAACTATATGTGCAGAGATGCACTGATTTCAGGTTCTTTATATTACTCATTAAATAATTTTATTTTGTTGTTTTACTTGAAATATACCACACTTCAAATGCTAGCAGAAATCAATGTTTTTATGTCACTTAAAAGAGGAGATAAGGCTTAACGGCAGTCTTTTGCTAAAAAAAAAGTTTCAGAGAAAACTCCTCTCCCAGCAGGAACCTCAGGGTGATTTTTAAGAACAGAAAGAAAAAGGTTTTTGGTTACTGTTAGGAATTTTTATAGTTAGGAGGTCACCCCTCTCCAGACCCTCTGGCAGTGCTGTTGCTGCCCTGGATGGAGGGCATGGGGGATGGAGGAGAGCCCACCTCCTTCCCCTGTCCTGCCACAAGGGAGGAGAGTGGAAAGAGCCCTAAGCAGAACTTTTGTTTCAAATCACCCCTAGCAGGCTGCTGAGCCCAGGGAAGAGAGCAAATAGAGGAGGGAACCAAGTTGAGAGGTTTGTCATCCCACTGGAGGCTTCTGACTGTGGATTTTATCTTTTGTACCATTGTGAGACTGACCACAGGCCTTACCCTCAGCTTGCTCCTCATGAGAAACCAAAGGATTGGCAGCTCTGTCCTATGGACCAGCTGTGGGCAGGAGCTAAAATGAAGCTGTAACTGAGCAAACTGTGCACCCTAAATTGAGGGATGCTGCTTAATCCACCTGTGCATGGCCATCCTGCCTGCACACAGGAGTGAGATTACTTCTATCCCTCACCATCCAAGAGGGCTCATGTTGTTACCTTCTTGGCTTTATCTCTTTGCTTGATGTTAAAGTGATCAGTGCCCCGGCAAGGCTCTGAAGGAAAGGAGCCTTTCCTTGTTTTCTCATTTCACAGGACACAAAGCATTGAGCAGATTAAAGAGACAGTGAGCAGGCACTGGCATGGTGACTGCTATTCATCCTCTGTGCCATGTGAGGCCAGAGCCTTACAGGAAATAGCATGTACAGAGGTAATTAAAACTATATGGATGTATATGCCTAAGTGGGCCATATCATGGCTGTAGGCAATTTTTCCAAAATGGTGTAATAGGAAAGTTCTTAGCCTCAACATGAGGCTCAGATTATGTAGGAACAATCCCGTGTGATCTCAAGGATGTGAACAAACAGACTTAGGTAAAAAAGTGTAATTTGTTTTAACTATGCAACTGAAAAGATGTAAGAACAGGAATTGAAAACATTATAATGCAACTATATATATTTACAATTATTGTAATCATAAAAGATTGCTGAATATCTTTCACTTTTTGAAGTGCTCTCCTTTCTCACAGATGAAAATAGATTAGCAGCTCTCCATCTCTGCCTTTTGACAGTTTAAAAAGTTATAGGCCTTATATTTAAAAAAATATTCTTGAAAATATTTCTCTAGTTTGTTTTTTAACTTGGATTGTGAATTTGCACCAATCCTTCAGAACAGCTCGGAGTCTGTAGTCCATTCTGTACATACTTACATGTATTTATTTTTCCATATTTGCATTTTCTGGAAAATTTGGTAGATTTAAAAAATATTTTTGTGTATTTTCAATACAGAAATGTGAAGAAAAGGAGAGAAAAAAAAGTCTATGAATTACATGATATTCTAAAACCATGTTTACAAATGCATTTATCTGAATTCAAGCTGTGACTTAATAGCTGTAGCTGTATCAACACTGTATCAGTTTACCATAGGAGGAAAATATATGAAATGAGACATAACCTACTAAGGTCACTTCAGGGGCTATCACCGAGCGGAAAATGAATGCTAATATTTTCAGATTTAACATGGGTAAGCTCGTCAGAACCAATAGTTTGGGGCTGAATTCTGAAATGCCCTCAGTGAAAGCAATGCAAGGGGGATGGTCAGTGAGATGGAATTATTAAAAGATAGGGTGGAGCCAAGCCCAGCCATATGGTGAATGCCATAACCGGGGCAGACCTGTCATGGCCAAGCAAGCTGGGAAAGCAGGCGAAAAGAAATTGTCCTGAAAGAACAACATGCATCCCGCCATGAAGAAATGAGGGCAGAGGGCTGTGGGCAACGCGCTGGCCAGTGACTGACACTTGCACTGATGAAAGACAACACTGGGAGTTGAGCCCCAGCTATGCAAAGTTGATTAGGGTAGATGGGACCCTTCATCATGCCTTAAAAAATCATCGCAGCTCAAAACACTCACTTCCAATATGCCTAATAATACCCTCGGTCGTTCATGCAAGTGGGGTGAGTAACATGTCTATGAGCAAAATAGCTGCATAACTGGGTGCATCAGACATAGCCCTTCATAACATCCAAACCCCAGAGTCCTTTCTACCAACAAAAGATGTGAGGGTCTTGCTGCAACTGTGAGACAAGCCTGAGACTCACTGTAGACATTCTTCATTTTTCCTCAGTTGTGTATTTTTGTGAAAAAAACCTATACGTTAAAAATTATAAATGTTTTGCATTTTGATAAGTTGTATAATCAACAGAGCCATCAACTAGATATTTAATTACCTATCAAAATTTCATCTCAGTCCTCAAATACTTTGTTAGTTGGATGGCTCTCATGGGATAAATAACCTTAGTACCATTTACTTCAGGTGCTTTCTGAACTGAGCTCTCATGCAGCAAACAGCAAGTATTACCTGCCCCAGTGCTCTCCCAGTTTGCACTGGCACACTCTCCAGCATTCTCTGGGGTGACCTGCTGGTCACTAAGGTGGGCCAAAATTTCTGGATATGCCTGAGCTGGTGTTGACTCCAGTTTCTTGTGTCTGTGTGGTATGGGATACACCAGTGTGGTCTAGCTCAGAGCTGGCTTATCTAGTGCTGGTCCTGTGAGCTTTGCAGCAGTCCGTGGTATGATACAGCTGATGTGTTTTTATAATCTGCATCTTTTAGCCAATAATCAGATTTGCAGGAGGTTTTAAAAATTCAAAAGTAACTCATGTCAAATTTTGGTACTTCCCTATGCCTCTGAAAAGACAACCCTACTCTGTGTTAGGAAGACACTGAGTAAAACATCTTTTTGGTACTGATCAGATGAGTGTATCTCTGCACTTATAGTACAGAAATGAGAAGAAAAAACAGTCCATTAAGCCCAGGAAGACAGTCCTTGTTGTCATGTAGCATTCATATTTTCACTGTGCTCTTGGGCTGTCTTCTACCTAGCTCACACTAAAGCTACTGACCCAACTCATGAGTATGCACCTTTCTTATATGCACAGTAGAAATCCAGTACACATTCTCACATCTTTAGTCACTGAGGTTTGTTTATCAGGTTTCTGCTTTGACATGATACAGATCAATTTATTATGTTCATACAAGAAAATTAGCTAGCACTCTTCTTTGGTATTAGAACAAACCAGCACAAAATAGGTTGCACTTGTATTAATAATTTCTCTTCTGCAAGGGGTGATTATGTCCAAAAATATATCCAGAAATGATTCCTGGCCACAATAGCTCCTAAACCATGCCCAGAACCTGTTTGAAAGAGTTCTTATTGGCCTGGGCCAAAGTTCTGCTGGGGACAATTTAACTGTACAGCTGATGGAACACCACAGCTGGAAAAAGTCCCAGGCATTACTTAGTTTCCTGGTATGGGTATAGTTAGCCTGACCAGACACTGACCTATGAAAAAAAAATACAGTTTTAAAAATAAAACCTCAGGAAAAAAGCATTCTGCTTAATTCTGATTTTTTTTCTTTGCACACTTATCTCTTTGTGTATTGTATGTCATTTCGTAAACATTCACTTAGATCTGTTTTTTGCAAATGCTAGAATGGGTAAATGCTCTTTTGCTCAAATAGGAATATTATTCACCCATTCCTTTCTGTCTGATTTTCTATAAGCTAGAAACCTTTACAAGGTTTTGCTTTAAAAATTAATTTCTCTCTTAGTTTTTCTGGAGAAAATATACTGCCTTTCAGGTGGGGAACTTAAAGAAAGATTACATCTCTGTTAGGTTTTTTTTTTTCTAGGAATAATCCACCCAGTACAACTCAACATCTGTAAGCCTCAAGAGCAAGCTGTCATACTTCAGACAAGCACAGAGAAGTGAAGGAATTTTCTAAGAAGCCAGATATAATTTTATGGCAGTGAATTGCTACCCTATGAACACTGAGGAGTTGTGGCGTTCCACTTCTCATTATGTATGCCCACAAGAGAAATATTAAACCAGACTTTTCTTTGACTGTTGCCTTCGTTCTCTCTTTCTCTTGTACATACTTATAAAATAAAGATCAAACTTCCTTGAATTCTTTTTATCTGCTTTGAAGTCTAAGGAAAACTTTTTTGGAAATTCTATTTTCAACTCTGTGAATTTATTCTCTAATGCTTCTAACTTGTCAAATATGGACTGTGCTGTTCAAGGAGCAGTTAAGAAAAAAAAAGCTCATCTTTGAATCTCCATGCACGGACAATCATTCTCACAATTCAGGAAAGCCCTCAAAAACGTGGAGCCACAATATATTCTTCTATTACCATTTCTTTTGGAACATTCTGAGGCATGTCTGCTAGATTCTGTGGAAGGGAAAAACAGGGTCTTTTTTTCTTCTTTTTACCAGTAAATTCCTTTGAGTATGTAAAGGAAGTACATCTTACAGCTTTGGACATCTCTTTTAATAAAGAGAAAAATAAAAATTATTTATTTAATTTTTTCTGTCCAAACTCAGTTTTTGCCTGAAGAGTTGTTACGGGAGGACATATTGCATTTTTAGAAGGATAAAATGTGTCCAAGGCAGAGCTATTGCTCAAAGGTGGGATGACAGACATGTTCCCTTTCCCTGGGGAGGCGCAGGGGGTGTTGAGCAGGAGTCCCTGGGGTTAACAGAATCTCTGACTAATCTCTCTGCCTGAATCTCTGACTACTTGGAGAAGCACGGAGGAGATACCATCTCCTGTAGGAGATGTTGTCCTGCTCCAGTAAAGCAGAGCATGTGAGAGCAGTCCTCACTCAATACCTTAATGAATCTAGAAACCTCTAATTAGCAGCCCTGCATGCATCTCCTGCCCTGGAGGGCTTGGTGCCACAGGCCCACCTGCAACTGAGCCCTTCCACACCATGCAGGGAGCTGCAGCCTGGCCCCTGGGGCCACCCTGGGCATCTCAGAATGGCCCTGGGACATGGGGCTGTGTGCCACTGCTGAGATTCAGCCCCATCCTTGTGGCTGCTGCAGTGATTCCTCCTCCTCGCTTTTGCCCACAAAACTAGCTTTACTTTCATATTTTCCTAAGAACCTAAACCCAGCTCATCCTAGACAACATGGTGCTTCTCAGTCCAACTTCTGGCCTGAAATAAACCATCTAACCATCTAAACCTTCTTCCCACCTATTTGTTGCTTTAGGCCAGCTGGAGCCTCTGAAGGAAAGTCAAGACATGGACAACCAAAACCTTGTTTCATTTGGAGAATGAAAAACAACCTGATGGTCATGGTGGAATCATGCTGCATGTACAGTTAAGCAGTACTGGGGGAAGCTTGTTGGCTGGAAAAGCAACTGAAGGGGCAGTGCTGCTCTCTGAGGATGTCCACTCAGCTCCCACTTCATGTTTTTCCTTTGCAACTGATGGTATAAAAAAAGTTATCCATTGCTCCTATAGATGGATGACACCCTGTTTAAAATCTTCTTGGGTCAGAAATGAATATGCATTGATCCAGGACAGCCTTTATTGTAAAATACTGTTGTAGCAGTTGAATGGATATTATAGCTGTTAGAATTTCCAGAATAGCTATATAGATACTTCTACTTTGCAAATGTACATATCTAATGATGGATGTGTATATACACACACATCCTGTTCACATCCCACCAAAAGGCTGAAAATGACAGGCTTTACATGGCTTAGGGTGTTACGAGGCAAAGTAGCTAACTCAGAGATCTGAAAAAGCATTGTATGGTTATGCTTTTGACACCAAAAAACCCAAACAGAAATCTGCAGGTAATGAGGTGCTGAGTGCAAGATTTCAACTCTATTGTACATATTATAATTCAATTTGATGCTGTAAAAGATTTTGCTCCTCCTAAACTCATGATCAGCAAGAAGGAGATGTCTTTTTCCTCCCCTTTGAAGCAGGTGGTGATAGTTTTAAACTATTAGGGGTCTAAACTTGGCCACCATCTAAGATATGTCAGGAGCTTAGGTCCTTATCTTCAGAATGAAAAGCACACACCCAAATATTTGATCAGAACATATTCTTCCAGCCTTTCTGACAAAGTCAAACTCAGAATGACAATACAGATTACAATTTTCTTTTAAAATCAAAGAGGTTGTGATTTTGTTTTTTGGGTCCCTCCCCCCATCTTTTTCTCCCGTGGAAGAATTAGAACACGTTCAACCAGAATGTGAAATGTGTCTCTGGCAAACAGGAAAGTTCCTCAGGGATCTAAATTAAGATTAAAACAAATGAAGAAGGGGGCAACTCACAGCAGTGCATAGACACTACATCTTGTAGGGTTTTACTGTTGTGTGTTTGATTGCCTGTGTGAGTTTTGCATCTTGTATATTATTGTTTATCACAGAACAATCAATGAGAAGAGAGATTAGAAGGGCGGAAGAAAGGAAAAGAAAAAAGGAGAGGAGGAAAAATCTTATGCATATGTGAGGCCAAGGGATATTGCCTTTCAGGGTTCATGCACTGTTATCTTTAATTTTTATGGTATTTGAAAAGAATGGTAATGACTACCAGAGTTAAAATGCAAGGATCGATGATTTCAGTGAAAATACATTGCCCAGAATCAGCTAAGGCAATGGCCCCAAGGCTTTTCTAGACCAGTGAACCACCTTTAACCCTCAGCTGCCTTGTGCCCTTTGAGGAACATACCAGGGCGTTTTTCAAAGAAAGGCCCAGAGCAAATGTGCAAATTGCACTTAGCTGAAAACTCCCTCCTGGCAAATCAGGAAAACTTCATCGAAAATAGCAGCATGGCATATTTGGATACAATGTAAGTTGGTATATTTTTCTGTTTATTATCCAAGGCTTTTGGGCCACTACAGAGCCATGGGCTACAGACCATTGAGCTATGAGCAACCAGTCCTCATTAAAGAATACCTGCCAGGGATTGTTCATCCTGCAGGGTAACTTCATACATTAAGAGTCCTCTTGGTAGCAAAATACAAAACAAGAAATTTTAAAAGGACTGGATTGCTGCAAGGTGATTTGCTTCTGCATATTGGGCTAGTTCAGCTGATGATGTCAAGCAAGTTTGCTGTGCTTTACTATTACTTAACCCGGAAGCTGGAAAGCTGATTCTTTCTGCAATCTGCTTTTAAAACTAATGCTCCCAAAACTTGTTTGACCTTGTAGCACAGACAAAGATGGTTTTGGTTATTTTGGTGATCAGCAGAAATAACCAAACCACCTCTCTAGCAAGAGAGATTGTGGAGTCTCCCCCACTGGAGATACACAAGAGCTGTCTAGACGCAATCCTGTGCCATGTGCTCTGGGATGGCCCTGCTTAAGCGGGGAGGCTGGACCAGATGACCCACTGTGGTCCTTTCTAACCTGTTCTGTATCTGTTCTGTGATTCCATGATTTTTTAAGCTTAACACAAAAAACAGACCAAATTACAAAGCTGGGTTGAAATTTCTTATACCTACTCATTTTGCTGGCAAGTATTTGAGGTGTGCTTGTTTGCTTACACAAAATCAGATTTGTTTCTGTGTGTTCAATAACTGTCTCTTGAATATCTAATATGACAAGTCAGAATGTGCTAAAATGCCTGCTTACCTTGGTAGATATATAGGACTAGGGTGCTCTTCCTATCTGATGATAATCAAATATAACATTATCCAACTCTAATGAGGGTGAAAACAAAGAGGAATGCAGGAACAGATTAGAAGTGTTGAAAATTAAGATAAGTAAACCTGCAAATTTGGTAGGCATAGTAATGCAAAGCATTAGGAAACTGGCTTAGAGTCTGTAGCACCAGTTTGCTTTTGCTGACCTGACATACTGGCTGTTCATGGACCACTTAATATAATGACAATGTTGACCTGAGATCCTTATTGTGAGGCACAAGAAGGAAAGATCAGCCTTCCCACTGCCTTTCCTTAATTTTGTGCATTCGTCAGAAACCAAACATTTTGTGAGATATTGATTTGCATTCCTACTTTTCTTGACCCTTAATGATATAAAACCATGTAAAACATTTTAAAGAAATGTTCTAATCTTATATGAAAACAAACTGTTCTGTCAATAAGTGTACCACAAAACCAATTCACCCTTAACATGACGGCAATTTCTTCAGTGACATTTACGAGCTCATTGAAAGAACAGTAGCAATTTTATTCATTGTTTGGAGCTTACTACCCAATGTATAATAAAAGTGTTATGAAAATTAGAAGTTGCATATAACACAACTCTTTTGTAGTGTAAATAACGCAACCATATAAATTATACACATACTAGAATTATATTAAACACATATACATTATATGCAAAGCAGAATAGACCTTTTACCAAACTAAGCTGTATTTTAATTAAGAGAGTGGTAACAAGCCTTTAAAATCAGCCAACACTGTATTTTGGTTTTAACTCAGAAATTCTGGGGCTTTATGAATTCATGACAGACCCTTAGGGATACATTTTCAAAGCATTGCACAGGATTTTAGCCATGCAAATCCCATTAAAATCAGTGGGAGACATGTGGCTAAAACCCACGCAAGGCTTTGGAAGCAACATGCCCCGTTAATGTTATCTAGACAGTGTTTTGGCCTGTGAATTTCCTTGCTTCCAATTTTTACAACTGAACTCAAAAGGAAATAAAATTTGCCATGGGGATGTGGGAATTTTAACAGGATGCAGGCCCTTTTTAGTTCAGAGACATAGTTCTGATCTAACAACTGTATTACCACACGGTAAAGGTAGTTTTGATCTGTGCTTTACATGCTTTATCTCTACCCAGCTATTTTGACCTGCATTTTCACTGTGCAACAATGTAGGCAACTGACTTTGCAAATAAACAAATCATAGTGCTCTGCAGATTATCATTTCTCTTAACAGAGTCTTTGAACTGAGTAAACAACGAAGTTCCTTTTGGAGTGACGATTGCACTCGAGTACTGAGTGATGTAACATCCACTGCTAGGATTTCAGAGAGACCGAAATGCACTATAAAAGTCACAGGTCAGGTGCTCCCCAGTAAGAGCAGTAGCTAGTCGGTGTGAGCTTTTGACATGTGGATCTTCCCTGCTTGCCTGAGTTGCAGGAAGACTGGTGGGGATCTGCAGAGATGGGCAGGGATGAGCTAGGGAACACATTTTGCTATTAGGTGAGAAGAACTTCAGTCTCTGAAGTGGATAGAGAAATGCAGCACTCTCTAGACTGTGTGTCTACCACCAGACATTGAATATGGAAGTAAAAAATAATGTCTGAGGAGTATACTCAGTGAAGTGCAAGGTCCTTTAGTCAAACTCAGCTCGCAGTCAGCGAAGCAGAAACTCCTGATCTGGAAGGTTGGTTGATACTGAAAGGAATGGGGAAAACCTGGATCCACAAGAAATGTGACATGCAACAGAACAAGGGTGCTCTGAATGGTGAACCTGCTTCTCTGTCTGGCAGGTAAAAGCACACACAAAATTTGAGCCCTGGGCAGAAACATTACCCGAAGCCATGATTTTTGAGAGCTGTAAGTCCGGGTGTCTTGAAGAAAGTTAATGCCAAAGAATTCAGAATTATCTCTCCATGCTTTCTACAAAAGGAGTCACAATTTCAGTTGAAACCTGGCGATTTTACAGAACTTCTCTAAGGGGCCGCGCAAGCAGATTTTTGTTTCTGCGGGGCTGGCGGGCCCTGTGGGGCGGTGCTGGCGCCCTTTGCGGCTCCGGGCGGGCGCAGTCGGAGCGGGGCCCGTTCGGCTCCGGGCGGGCGCAGTCGGAGCGGGCCCGTGCGGCTCCGGGAGGGCGCAGTCGGAGCGGGGCCCGTGCGGCTCCGGGAGGGCGCAGTCGGAGCGGGGCCCGTGCGGCTCCGGGCGGGCGCAGTCGGAGCGGGCCCGTGCGGCTCCGGGAGGGCGCAGTCGGAGCGGGGCCCGTGCGGCTCCGGGCGGGCGCAGTCGGAGCGGGGCCCGCGCTCCCTCGGCCCCGGCGCCGCGCTAGGTGGAGCTGCAGCCCGCGCCGCGGGAGCGCCGCCGCCGCCCTTTGTCCGACGGGGAGCCGCGCATCCTCCCGCCCAGCCGGGGCTTGCTTCCCACAGCAAATCTCCTCCCGGCGGTGCGGTGTAAAAATCCTGTCCTCGTGGATTGGGGTTTGTGTTTTGTTTTGTTGTTGTTGTTTTTTTTTTTTTTTAATTGTTGTTTTGGCAGAGCTTAAAAATAAATTGGCCTAATTATCCCACCTAATACTGTAATCTCGGTATTAAGATTTATGAAAACGAAAAGATATTTAAAAATTAAAATTGTACTCCGATGTAATTTGCTGTGCAATTGAGAGACATTAAACTGCGTTGCTTTATCTTTGTGGTGCTCTTAATTCACAATAGGATGATACATTTCCCTGTTTCCCTGAATTATCTGGCAACACCATTATAATAAATTTAAACTTGGGGGTCCGCCATCCCATCGCGTGTATGCTCAACACCCCCCACCCCCCCCCACCCCCCCCCCCCAGTTTTATATTACAAAATTGTCCAGGGGAAAAATATAAATAAGGCGAGTGCTTCCCCCCCTTCAACAACCCCACCACATTTCCCGCCCCCCTCCCCCCCCTCCTCGTATGTGCCTATACTTTTTTTTCTACACTCTAATGACATTTGGCAGGCTCAACTGTGTAATGCTTGACTGGTTTTATTGTTGTCTGCTCCCAGTGGGGAATAGTTGACACTGCTCTCTGTTTTCAATTGATATCCATTTTCAACAATATTGCTTTCTATTAGATTCCTGCACAGTTTGTGCCAGCCAAACTGAATATTTACTGTGTTGCCCTCAAAGCCTCAAATCAACAAACATTAAAATAAGTAAAATATGCATTTACTATCTGACATTTTCAAATTTCCCTTACAAATTATTATTTTGACTATATTTCACAACAAATGAATCAAGGATTAAAGACACAGTATTGCCACTTAAGGTAACTCAGATTGATTTTGAGTTTTAAATGACAGGATAAGAGGGTGCATGAAAAGAGGAAAACCTAATGCACTTATCTGCATTTCATTAGCTTCTATGATCACTTCTCTGAAAGAGGGTACACAGATTTATATTGATTCTAGTTTTCAATCTTTGTGTTGAGTGACATTGTTTGTTGTATAATCTGATTAATTCCAAGTAGTTGGCTTACACAGTAAAATGCTAAAATCAGCCCTTGGAATTTTTAAATTTTGAGTTACCCACTGAGCTTAGCAGCTCTAATGGGACAGAGTTCTGTTTCTTGTCATTTGTTCCATGGCTTGGTGGGTGCCTGCATTTCCCAGCTCTCCAGTCCTGCTCTGTCTCAGTTCCTTTCACCAACTCTTTTCACCTCTGACACCTCTTTATCAGTTTCCACACTCACCTCAAAGGATTCTCCATTAATGGTATGTGTTGCTAATTTTTGGTCACAAGTAATTCATTATGTGCAATTTTGGCTCTATAAAGCCTGGTTTAAGCAGTCAGTCTTGTTGATTTGCATGAAAATTACAGTGGATCATGTAATGAAACATCATTTGTGTACCTTTCGAGGTTTTTTGTGATAACCTTTTCTACCTCCCTCTCTTCCTCATGCACCTTCTTCCTTTTCTTTGTCCTCTTTGTCTTCATCTGTAGAAGCTCTAAGCTGTCTATTTTGTGCAAAAGACCTTTGAAAGTTGTCAAGTAAAAGACTCAAACCAGAAGAAATTCTGCTGCTTCTTTTCCCTCTGCTCCCTTCCATCCCTTCCAAAATGCCAGCTAGAGCTTCAGATAAGATATGAATTTTGAATTATTTTTTACTCCTGTGTTCCTGCTGCTGGGAAGACTGGAGATGAGCACTGAGCAGGGCCATGGCCTGGCCATCAGCCCAGGAGCAGCAGCAGCAGCTCAGGCTCAGCAGGAGCACCAGGACACCTCTCTGGGTGAGGGAAGGAGACCTGTCTCCTGTCTGCACTGCCCTGTGAGCACTGCTGGATCAGCTCTCACTCTTCCAGCATGAGGTGGAGAAGGGGATGCTTGGGCCAGCCACCTCCAAGTCATTAGGGGCCTAGAGACAGCCTTTATCTGTCCTTCAGCAGAATGGTCCAAGTCTTTTTCTCCTGTGATATACTAGAATTAGCCTGCAAGCCTTGCTGGAACCAGAAGATTCAGCAATTGAAGTAAACTTGCATAATGTTGAAGCTGATTTATGTTCATGTAAGCTGCTTGTTTTTACACTTTTTCATTAAAACAGCAACAAAAAGGTACCAGCTTCAGAAGGAAATTTATAAAAGGACTACATTCATAGAAAAATGTGAAGAGCCAGAAATTAGGGAACAGAATAACTCAAGCTACTGTGGAAATTTATTTGGCCCCTTTTTGTGCATAACATTCTGATGCAATTTTTTTTTCAGGTGACAATATTCTCCTTCATCCAAAGTCAAAATGCTTCCTTCCCTGTGCAGGGTGGATAGTGTTTGCTGAACTGGTGGTTATTCAATATTTTGTTTTCCCCATCAGTCAATGCATGACCTCAGGCTTTATTTACCAAACACCATCCAAGCTCTGCACTTAATACAGAATTATTAATTTCCTCCTGGGCTGTTCTTTTACTCTCCTCATCAACAGTGCTTCACAATGGTTAATGGAGTTCTATATTTGGCCTGTGGCATAGGACTTTCAGTTTTTCTCAAATTGAGTGTGTGATATCCTTTCCTTTCCTGATATTTATTACCTTTCCATAATGGCACAGATGTGCAGAGGTCTGATCATAAATTGGTTTCATCTCCTGTGCGGAGCCCCAAAGGCCCTGAAGTCCTGGAAGTGGAACATGGCTCCTCCCCAGTGCTCCAGGGTGGGCAGGGCAGAGCCTGCAGGGGAGCTCCATCAGCCTGGCCATGGTCCCAGCCCCTCTGCCCCTGCTTGGTGGTGTAAAGAGGATGAACTGCCCTGTTCCCTTGTAATCTGTCTGGGTGATTTGTGTTGTCATAGCTTGTACACTGTGGAAAATGCATTCAAATATAACACATAAGATGTCAGAAAGCTACCAGTCTAAGACAAATAATGTACAAGGAAAAGGCACTTGACAGAGCAGAGATGACTTAAAGACTTAAAAAAAGTCAAACCCTCAAAATATTTTGTGACCTGGAGTTCTTTTAGTTGTTGTTGTTGTTATCAGTTCTTAGAGCAAAATTAATCTGTTTATGACCATTTAGGGACACCCCAAGTTTTCTCTTCTAGAGGTTAAATATAGAAGCCTTTGGCTGAGCCAGAGGTAGGGAGGTGATTTTCACCCATGTTTCTTTTGAGGGAAGACAGTCATCAGAATCATCAAGTCAGGTAAACACAGGCAAAGCAGAGAAGCCCTACACTGCTGCAAATCAGCACAGCTCTAGGAGCTCCACACTTGGGTTTCTACCCAGCAGAGAGGAGATTTGATGTTTTCACCTGGCATCACAGCCCTTTTGTGTCCACTCCAGGCCCAGCCCTGATTAAAGCTGGTTAATTACAGTGGTAACCAACCACGGCATCCAAGGTGCTCCTACCACCTGTGAAATCCAGGGTATCTTGTGCAAGACACACACACACACATTGCAGGGACAAGCTAATGTTGCCTGAGATCTGGTTATTTTGTGAGATAATATTATGGGATAGTGATTGCCTGGTAGATAATTGAGTGTGAAAGTGCACTTTGTCATACTTGTTTTGCTTTTTTCCTTGAGTAGGCTGAAAGCTGGAATGTATGGAGTTTCCAAAATAGAAAGAGCTGGATTCTAAAGTGACTCCACAAAAAAAAAAAAAACCAAAACAAAAAAAAAAAAAAAAAAAAAAAAAAACCTAACAAAAAAAAACACCAAAAAAAAAAAAAAAAAACAACAAAAACCCACAAAAACAAACAAAAAACCCCCACATAAATTACAGCTTTTGCATGAGAAAGGATGCAAAGGAAGTTCTGCAATTACCAAGGTAGATTCCACTTTATTGAGTGAAGGGGAAAATAAAGCTTTGTTTTGTGGTTCCAGGATGCTTTTAACATTATCTATATATATTTACCAATTGACAGAAGGAAGAGTGTTGTAGATTATACAGCCAAGGTATGATTGAAGACATGTAGGCAAGGGGGAACTTGGGAAGCATTGATCACAATCTCATTAGATCTGAGATTGCAGCAAAAATGAATGCTAAATGAGGAGAAGGAGAACAAAAAGATGCTGGAGTCAGACTTGTGTTTCTCCAGAGGAATAGCTACATGGTCATAAAAATCCAACTGGCTGAGGAGTGGGGCTGAGGGAACAGAATACCCCAAGAACTATAGAATAGAGAAAGAAAAGCATTTAGCATGCTCCTCTGCCAGCAAGGAGTGTACCAAAAGACAAACGAGGCTAAATAAGGAGTTTCACACCAAAACTGGGGAAGAAAAAAAAAAAAAAAAAAAAAAAGAAAAAGGAAAGAGAACAATCTGATAGGCAAGTTAGAAAAGAGAAACCATGTGGTCCAAAAAGCTACATGCTAAGTCAGAAGAGAGAAAAAAACAAAGAAAGTGTGCTAAGTAACAATAGCCAAAGAAATCAAGCTAATTAGTATGAAGCAAACAAGCTTGACAGACTGGCTGAGGCCAGACAGAGGCTGGAGAGGGGAGGGCAGGTAAGAGGTCAAACGAGCTCTTTGCTCTAGTATTCATTTAACAAGAGGAAGGTCACATCTCAGAAAGTGTGATAGATTTTTCTGGATGGAGAAAGTGAAATGTCATCAAGAATTATGGTTATGTCATAGCAGCACTCTCATAATCTTGACAAGTCTCCAATCCTTGCTTAATTAGCAGGCTTCATGTTTCTAAAGGGGCAAATATAATAAGAAAAGCTAGCTGAAAATATTTAGCAATTCTGAGGAGACACATGACATTTTCCTCATTGTATTTTCCCATTTTCTGTGCCTCAGTCACAAAATTTTTAATTGCCTGCAAAAGAAGGAGCTTGGTGGAAGATGAGAGGCTTATACATTTAATCTACATCATCTAATGCCTCAGTGCCTGCCTGTTGTCAAAATTCCACAAAACACTTTCTTCTGAGCATACCAATAGCTCTACTGAAGTTGATAGTATTACTCCAGGGTCTAAAATCAAGCATTTCCTCCAAGGTTGTATTAAAGCAAATGTAAAATGCTGGCATAATCAGTTGCAGTGATACACTTTATTTTGCTATGAAAGACATGCCAGACCTGTAGCAGAGGGTGAGCTGGGGACACTCCAGTCACAGAAAATGCACCCACAAAGTCTCAAATGGACGCTTGTCCTCCACAGGGAAAATAATTATCTCACTCTCAGGGTCATAATTTTTGCACCTAGCACAATTGGACAAAAGCTCTTCTGCTGCCTTACCCATGCTGGGGTGAGATGACCAAGCTGATGAAGAGGAATATGGTTCTCTACAGTTATTCAAATAAGTTGAAACTTAAATAAAACAAGGCTGATGGCTGGGAAATGCTCTCAATCTCCTCCTTTACACCCTGTGTAGAAGCTGTTCCAAAGTGTTTAACATGCACAAGGAAGAACAGGTGGATTGATGCATTCTTGTAGAAATATTTATGTGTATATTAAATTTGTCATAATTTACTTTAGAAATGTGGAAAAACAGTAAATATTCCAACAAAAGAGAAAAATTTGAGGGATATTACAAACTCCAAACACAAACCAGATGAATGTTTTTTCTCATTTTCTAGTGCTAGATCAGAAGTCTTGTTGTTTTGTATGAAAAAGGAAAGAAAGAAAGAGATAGGAGTTGATTGAGGCTTGAAAAATCTTGAATGACCTGTCAAGAGCTCTTACTGATGAAAGTTAAAGGCAACACTTTTAAAGATGAATTGCATGAGCTATTTTTTATACTGCACAGTGTTTAATAGTGGACTTCAATCTATTTTATGAGACAAATACCTTAATACAGATGATTTGCAAAAAGAATGCAATATTTACCCAAATAAGAATAACATCCTCAACTACATTTACTGCTAATTTAAAATGACAAGGGCTATCAATCCTCAAAGTCCTCAGTATAACCTAATCACCAGCTGGGGTCAGGCCAACATTTGCTTTCTAGCAAAGTATTGTAGAAATAGATGAATTGCCCTGCTCTCCAGAGCATTCAGTATTGGCTGCTTCTGAAATCAGAAAACCAGCCTCGAGGAAGCATCACAACATCTTGTGCCTTTTTCATTTTTAGTTTTTACTATGTTCTTAGCTGCTAATATTTTGCCACTTTTCAAGTTCTGTTACTTTCTTATATGCATATTAGCTTAGTATCTGTAATTTACTGCTGTAACCTTGAAAAGACCCTGGAAAGTAAAATCTGCCTCTCTGAGGTTTTCTTACCTTAGGTATATAAATTTGAAGAAAATTAAGAGGCTGAATTTATTTGCCAGAACAAATAAGAAACTTGGAAAGACTTTTGCTTTTAGGAAACTAAAGGAAAATTACCCAAGCCAAAAGGCAAATAGTGAGTGTGGAAATAGATATCCTGATGATGGAAAAAATCTGTTTATAATTATTGTGGTAGAGTTTTGCACTTTTTTTTTCCCTGAGTGGATAAAAACTTCATATCTTTGATACAGCCTTCTCTGATTTTATGTATTTCTACTTAAACTTAATAATAATAGTGTAGTTCAGTGTAAATTAGTTTGATTTTTCAATTTCTTAATGTAAAATGTTTTGCTGAAGAGGCTACAACATGAAACTGTCCTCAATTTTCTGGGTTTTGGGTCCTACACATTGAAAAAGGTCTGATTTGGATCCCTTACAAAAACTTTAGAAAGGGTTTGCTTTTGAGAAGACAAATCTGAAGGAAAGATAGGTAACTTTTTAAGAAGTTTCTCCCCCTGGACATTTAATTTGTCATTTTTTAAAATGTGCATCTAGAAATATAAACGTTCTGAGTAGTTCTGTGGGTTTATTTGGTTTTTTGTTTGTTTGGTTGCTTTTTTGGTTTTTTATTTGTTTTGGTTTATGTTTGTTTTTTTTTTTTTTTTTTTTTTTTTTTTTTTGCCACTAGCTAGAAAACAGCAAAATTATTTTACCTTGTCATAAATAAATGGACTTCTGAGTAGTTCACTGGGAGGTGATGGATGAGAGTTCATCATTCCACCACATTCTCACAAGCTCTTGTAACACAATACCACAGCATGGGATTTTATGTATAGAACACAAATATCTATACATGTAATAATATCTGTCAGCTCCTGCCTAAAATCTTACCAAAGAAATTTGCAGGACATCTTCAGCATGATAGTGTCTCCAGATTACGGCATGCAAATTAAAAAGCCTGCAATAGCACCTTTGAATCTCAAATTGTTTTTCCTCCTAAGTGCAGACCCTTGACTTTAAAAAATGCTGATATTTTATTATCATGACTACCTTTATCCTGTTCCTAGTTCCCTCTGTCCCATCACTCCTAGGCATCCGAAGAGTATGGAAAGATCTGTACACAGACAGAATTGGAATGCTGCAGGATTAGACACTTCTACTATCCCTTACTTCATTCAGTAAAACAATTGTGCAGCATGTTGTGATTGCTGTCTTAGGCATTAGGCCAAAAAAAAGAAAGAAATTTTCAAATGGAGCTATTTTACTCACCTTCCTGCTCCAAAAATGTAGCTCCCGATTTTCTCTATTTGTCTCATCAATGACTGCAGTTGTGAATTGAAGAAATGATGTCTTAAAAGTGGACATTTCTTAATCAACTTCTTATCAGCCCTAACTTTGACTGCTAAAGGTTATGATGTGAATCACAATTTACCATGTTCTAGAGTCTCATAATTTAGGTCTTTAAATTATTCTCAGGTGATATCTTGGAAATGAATAAATTTATCTGCTGTAATGGTGCTCTTCCTTTTCCAGATCTTTATTAAAGCAGGCCACAAAATTTAGTTGTTTAAAAGCTTACCTGGAGAGATGATGAAGACACCCTGAGTCACATTCTTCTGGTGTTGCTGGGTCTGCATGCACTGCACTTGTCTTCACCACATTGCAGGTTTGGATCTTTGCAATGGGTCCAGATTGGACAATGCAGTCTGAGGAGCTCTTAAACAGATGGTATTTTCTGCAATGTGGCTTAGAAATTTCTAAGAAAGGAATTTTTATGTTGTGAGTTTTGGGGTTTTTCTTCTGTTTTTTTCCCTTGTCATTTGCTTCTGTCACCTCTCTGCAGAACTCTCTCTAACAAGGGAAATGAAAACACATTCCATTTGTCCTTTAGGCAGCTGCTGGAAGCTGTGAGCCATTCAAATAAACAACCCAGGACATCACTAAGGGTATGATGAGTTATTTGCAACACCTCATGAGCTATCAGGTTCTTTTTGCCCTGATATCAGTAATGAAACTCATTCTATAGCTGACTCATTTGAAAAATCCCTGGGTCAGGCTGTTTCTGGGCTCCTGTTTTGAAGCTGGCATACAATGTTCAACCACAGAAAAAATCAGCCCTCATGCTTTTTTCATTAGGTGGTAGCAATTTGTAAGCATAACACTAAAGCAGTGCAAAACTCATTAAAATATTTGTACAAACAGGAGTGATCTGATCCTGCAGATGCCTTCTACACCTGCATTCATCTCAACTGTGTGGAAGCTGGCATCAAAATGAAAAATCAAAGCAATTCACCAACATGACCACATTCACATTGCAGAAATATATCTTCTGAAAACATTGAAAAGTAGAGACTTGTGGTTCTTGCAGTACCCATATAGTGTACCTGTGCATTGTCTATCACATTTACTTGTTTTTAGGTTCCCTGATATGAGAGGTAAAGTGCTTCTAAGGGCCTTTCCATTGCTGCAGAAGCTCTTTTTCTTGATTGAATCTTCTCCTAGTGGATGCTTTACTTTGATCATTTTATCCAAGTGTTTTTTCTCCTGTGGTTTTATTTTCCTTCAAAGTTGTAGAAGGTGAATTATTGTCTGTTGTACCCAAAGTCCACTGCTGAAGGGAAATGTCCAGCAACAAGTGGTGCAACAGGAGACATCATAGACTGCCTGTTTCAGGTTGCAAAACTAAAGCTTTTGGGACATTTAGGGTTGGCAATTCTGCATATGACTTTTCCTTAGAACTGCCTGCCTGGGAGTGATAACCACTGTGGGATCTACCAGTGGCCCCTAGTATACAGGTCAACTTCTCAGAAGTAGAATTTTACTCCCAGCAATGAGGACTATTGGCAGCAAAAAAATCCAAGATTGTATCAACCATCTTTTCTAGATCACAAGACTCCACATTATCCTTATCACACTGATGGATTTCTTGTCTCTTTCCTCTGCTCCCAGAAAAACTGAGGGTGACTGTGCATTATCCCTGCCACCTTCCAAGGATGAGGCCATTTTTTCCTAAATACTAAATGCAAAATACAACATTGAAGGCTTCTGTATTTTCAGGACTTGATGAAAGAATCATCCAATCCCTCTACATTTCTTTAGAGAGCTGCTCTGTTATCTCAGGATTACTCTTCACCATCCTCTGGCTAGAATGGCAAGACAGCCCCAAACAATTAACGAGGCCAGAATGAATTCAACTCACAGTCTTAGGCAGTATTTAAACAGATTCTTGATTATCACACAAGAATAAAAGTATAAATGTCTTGATTTCCTGGAAAAGCAGACCTACACTGTGATAAAGGCCTCTGTTTAAAAAGAAAGGTTTTGCCGTCTTTTCACTCTAGGAGCTAAAAAGACTGGGAATCCCTTGCAGCCTCTCTGTTTGACAAGTATATATTTTTTCAGATGCAAAAAGTGAAAGTGTATCTGTTTTACAGAGACTATGACATGTTTTTTTGTCCTTTTAGATCTCTTTTAGCCACTTTCTTTTAAATGAACAGGGCTTTGGTTTTTTGTTGTTGTTTTTCTATGGGTTTTTTGGTTGGTTGGTTGGTTGGTTGGTTGCTTTTTTGGTTTGTTTTTATTTTTTTCTGAGTCTCACTCTGTCTATCCCATTTTTGCATGTAGTAAAATAGTGGGGAAGGGTAAAACCAGCAATGGAGAAGGATATATCTCCTCCATGGTCCTCCACTGCTGTGTAGAAGACAGCCACTTGCCAGTCCCAGTAGTCCCTGTTGTACTCCAAGTAAAGGCTGGATTGGACAAAGGATCTGGAGGATGAGCTGAATTCCCCCCATTAAATCATACCAGATCAGTAGAAAGTTTTAAGCCTTCTGTAAGCTGTTACTCCTCCCAGTAACTGGTCTGCACTGGAGCCAGCCTGGTTGGGAAGGGGCTGTTAAACACTGGAACAGACTGCCCAGGGAGGTGGTGGAATCACCAGCACTGAAGATGTTCAAGCAAGGACTGGACATGTCACTTAGTGCTGCTCTCTGGCTGACAAGGTGGTGGTCACTCAAAGGTTGGACTTGATGATCTCAGAGGTCTTTTCCAAAGTAAATTATTCTGTAATTTTTTGATTCTGTGAAATTTCCCTGGCTCTTGGAGCTCTGAGGAAGTGCAGGGAAGATGAGAGAAAAACACATTGAGCCGTGCATATGTGAGGCTCCATACGGTGAACATCCTCTGTGCCTGGGATCTGGAAATGCAGTCTGTTTAAAAAAGGCTTGGAAAAATCACTAAAGCTTTTCAGTGGCCTCAAATCGCTTGTGTTTCTTTTTTGATAATGGCAATATGCTGTTGTCTCATGGGTAACCAGTGTGACAGGGCATTCCCTGGGGTCAGGCTGGCAGCTCTGCCAGGTCAGCCTTGGCCAGTGCACATCAAGCCCTGGGCACACAGATGGGGCACTTTGAGGTGCTCACACTGCACAGGCTGTGCAGCTTAGCAGGGCTCTTGCATGGTCTGTGCTGTCAGCATTGCACTTTCCCCAAGCACTATATGCTTTCAGTACAGGATTATAAAAAAAGAAATTAAACTGGACCCCATTAAGCATGTTTACTCTCTGCAGCAAATATTTTTACCACGTAGTTTTGTGCACAGGAAGTGCTGTAAACTTCAGCATTGCTGCTGGCTCCTTTGTAATCACTCTGCTGATTATGAATTGGTGCCTTTTGGCAGTCGCTGCTCACACGGTTATGATTCCTGCTGGTGGGAGGGTAATAGAGGGGAAAAAATGGGAAAAAAATGTGCAGGCCAAGGAGACCTCAGAACAATTAATGTCCTTCAGCAAAGTGGAGCAGGGTGCAAGATAAACTACCCAAATCCAGGCTTGTGGCAACTCTATTTCTATCTTCTCCCTCCTGCAAAGGCTTTATCTAAAAAGATATATGTGAAGAAACTAGACCTACCAGTTGGGACTTGATCACAGTATATCAGAAGAAACTATGTAGCCTGAGAGCTGGATTACAGATATCATGACAAAAGTCTGTTCAAAAAAATAAGTGAAAAACATTAAGCTGTAAGATAAACTAAAAGTCAGCCCTTTCCTCTGTATGCAAAACAGTGATCTGAGTTAAAAAACAAGAACAAATCCCCATGGTTATACGATAGCTGATGTGTATTATTTATTTTTTATGAGATAATCTAAAGCTTTATACAGTAAATGTGAATATTATAGGATTTGGTGTGCTGTTATTTTCATTACGAACTCATATTTTTTAGAAGTTTATAACCTTGATGTTAGAACTGGTGGGGGGCTTTGGACCTTGCTGTAGCTTAACTCAGCCTGGGGCACTGACCCTCTCTGGTCTCCATGGAACTGGGCACTCACCAGTCTGGCACTGGTGTGGTGGGGCCCAGGATGCTGTGGAACTAATGGGAATCTGTCAGTTGGAGAGGGAGAATGGACCTCATTGATTTATTTTGGATGAGCTCATTACGTGGGGGAGAGCAGGGCATGTACTACATATGGAAAACTTTATCCAGTGAATTTCACACCCATCATGGAGTTGAGCAAGTCAGTTCTTTGTTAGACTGCCGACAGCAGATGGGTAACTGAAGGCATTGCTCAGTAATATGTTATATTTCTCTCTTTTTTTTTTCTTTTTTTTTTTCTTTTTTTTTTTTTTTTTTTTTTTTTTTTTTTTTTTCTGTTTGGTTCTGCCTCAGGCTGGACATCTAGGAAAACCCAAGTCCTTTGGTTTGGAATTTCCAGGTACCCTTCAGGTTGTTGTGCCTGACTTTCCCCCTTCATTTTCCTTCTTGGAAGATCAAAATTCTCTTTAGACTGATTTCATGACACATTCTTTCTTTAGGTTCTTTCTGTCTTTTCTTCAAGGTAGAAAATCTGCCAGTTTCCAACTCATGTTTGTATCCTCTTCATCTATCTTGTATCTTCTTTTCATCTCACCCTATTCTTTTTCCTTTTTCCTTGTTTAGCCCAGTGTTGGAAGAGGGCTATTAATGGTTCTTGTGAAAATAGCGTTTCTGCTTGCATGAGAGTGCTGCCAGACTGATCATATTTGCTCACAATAATGTGTCTCACTAAATTGTAACGGGGCATCTGATGATATTAGATTAAAATTCCTAGACTTCACACCTGCCCTTGCACAGTCTCTTAATATTTTTTCCCTAAGAAGATGACTCCTTTTAGTGCCTTGGCTTCCATAAACTTCTTTGTGCCTACTCCTTGATCTGCTGTGCTAACTGAAGTTCTTGTGGGTGATGCTTCAAGCTCTCAGTTGTGCACATAGTCTCAGTGAAGCCACTGTGCTATGGAGTGAGCACTAGTAACCAACGTGTTGGCGTGGATGATCAGAGTGGGTCCTGTTAGAAATAAACTTGGTATGATGAGATCCAAACTTTGCTTCTTTTAAAGTAGGAAATCCAAGATTATATCTTACTCCCATCCCTGTCTCAGCACTTTTTTGAAGGGTCAGGTTAAAAAGCAAATTTTGCTCACAGAGCTGCTTTTAATTGCCTATTCACATTCTCCAGTCTCAGTTCTTGAGGAGAATATGTCTGAGCAGATGGCTTTGACTATAGCATGGGCTGTGTACCACATAAGAGTACTCTGGCAAATATAGCTAGGTGTCTGTCTGATATGGATGACAAGAGACAGTGAAATATGTGAGAGTGTGAAGCTGAAGTGTGGTTACTTCTAAATGCTGAATTAGCTCTGGTTCCATTTTTGTTTCAACAGTTGTTACTTTCTGTAGGAGCATTATAGCAAGCTGAACTCAACTTTTCATTTCACCATGCTAGCAGGATGAGTGACCTTCAGAGCAGAAAGATGTGAGAGGTGTAGGGGACAGTCTGACAGAGCACAGGAGTCAGAATTCCAGGAGTAGGAGAATCCAATGATTAAATGCAGTGCTAAGTGATTTTTGTGACTGGAAAACCAATTCATCTCAATGATCCCTGGGTAGAATAGTTAAGCCACGTTTATTATCTCTGGTTTCTCCTGAAGGAGAAACAAAACTGGGGTGCTGACATGATCCCATGAATAAATGTTGTCATCTTGGTATCAGGATGGGAAATTATGCCTACAGGCCCCTCATGGTTATTCTCTCCATCAGGCTGGGTGCCATACAATAGGTGAAGAGGTAATTAGTACACTGGGATAGTCAAAGTGCTTGGGCTACCATTTGGGAATCATCAGCAAAAGTCTTTTCCTTTGTAATCTTGTTTTAATTCCTCAGAGTCCTCTTTATGTTTTCTTGGTGTGTGAGGTAGTGGTGTTCTTTGGGAAAAGGCTCATATGGAGGAGTAGGTTTATGCTACATCTGGAGGACACTGAGGCTTTTCTGCCTGATATCCTCTAGAAACAAGACCCAAAGCAAGAACAATTGGCCAGGTTGCAAGAAGTTATGTGGCTCCCCATTTCTCAGCTCTAGAGAAAACTGGAAAGCTTAAAATTATATCATTTGCCTAAAAGTGTGATTTAAACTCTTGTGGAGCTCTACAACCACATCCTTAAATTTGTTTTAGTATTCCTGGGAGGATACTGAAAAGAGAAAATGAAGATTTGGCAAAGCTAAATACTCATAGTCATATGAGAAAAAGAGGTTTTTGATGTTCACTTGTCACTATTTGTCATTACATAGTTTGTTTTCAACATGTTTAGTGGCACAGATCCTGAAAAACAGTGAATGGCTAAAGTGATGTGTGAAGTGTCTCTGCAGCTGGATATGGTTTCTCCAGATGATAAATGACCAATACATCTTTGAGAACTGGAATGGACTCATGAATTTACATAGAGAAAGTAGATGACATTTGTCAGCTTCCACTGTCTGGTTGCTAAAACATTTAGTTTTGGATGCAATTATCTTTTTTTGTCTCCCGTTTTCCCTTGCAATAGGGAAGGAATTCCCTTTACACATCTCTGTGTCTTCTCTTTACTCTTCTTCATGTCCATCCTCAAAATACCTTTTTTGATGTTTGCAGAATGCCCTCAAGACTTTGGAGAGCTGAAACTCTGGCTTACCAAGATGGTCACATTTTCCCTCCCCCCTACTTTTTAGTTCCCTTCTCTTTGCAGTTGTCTGTCATCTCCCAGTTTATGCTGAGATTAGCAACTCTTAAGGACAAAGACTGCAGGTCCATGAGTAGGGCTCATAAAACAGCAATTATAGTAATTGAGAACTAATTCTGAGGTAATTGAGTCATCTCTAGACACCTTTCTTTAAAAGGAAAGGTATATTCTCTTTCCATCAATGTCCTCTTGCAAACTCCACGATCTTGTTTCCAACATAAAAGCAATTCTCAGACCGTGTATGTTTGTGTGTGTACTTTATAACAGAAATATTTTCTCAGGGAACTATAATGTTTCAGTTGCCACTGCAAACATGTCAGAGGAGTATGTGAGACTGAGCTGACACAGTGCAGAAACTTTATTGGCAATTACTCCTGAGACACGCACAGCGGACATTTAATTACTAACAAAGCCACTTATATTGTGGACTTGGAGGTTGTAGATTTCCCCACGATTCCTTAGACAAATGCTTTAACCTTTTTTCTAATTAGGACAGTGATATTTCCCCAGAGGAAGGCTATGTGGCTGCTTTCAGAACCAGGGTGGGAAAGGGGACAGGAGAGGGGCACAGGAGCAGTCTGGGCAGTGTGAGCAGACACTGCTCCCTGCACCAGGGCATCCACTGCCCTGATGTGGCCATTCTCATGCTGCAGCAGAGCCAGTCAGTGCCACAGGATCGGCAGTAGTACAGAGCAGGGATAAAGACATTGTCCCTGTGTGGGCTGCGCTTCCCTTCCACTGATCCCACAGTTCGCCAACAGACAGATAATCCTTCCCCAGCACACCAGGATCCTTGGAGAGCTGCTTCTTCCAATAAGGTTCTTGATCTAGATTTTGCCATGCAAAGGATAATTCCCCCCTCCAGGTAAGTACAGGACTCACTACATTTATAAAGCAACTCCTGTGCTTAAGGAATGACTCCCACCACTATTTTGGCAGGAGGAGATTTAAGCTGTGAAGGCATAATGAATTTCGATGTGTGCTCTGTGCAGTGTCAAACTGTTTAATTTTGAGAAGCTGAAGTCACTAGCCTGTTGTTTCATGTTTCTGTCTAATTGAAATGTTAAAGAACTGATCTTTCTGCTGTGTATTTAGTCTGGACATTCCAGCCTTTGAACTCTCACCAGAATTGTGAGTAATGTTATCCACACACATTCACTCCATTGTTACAGCAAAATCTCTACATCTGATTTTATAAAAAAAATCAAAGGGCCAGCATGATGTTTACATAAAACATTGAAAACACTCTTTTGGAGGTAAAAAAAAGGGATGGAAATAAAGAAATAAGGAAAGAAAGATAGAAAGGAAGAAAAAGAAAAGGAAGAAAAGAAGAAAAGAAAGAAATCTCAGCCCATTACACCAGCTCTTGGGAAGGAGGGAGGAAGTTTTCATTAGACTTACCATCATTTTCAGTTTTAATCACCTCTCTTCTTTTCAAATTAAAAAAGAAATTTTGATCAAGGGCCTAGAAGACCCAGAAGTGCCTTCTGGGGTTATCTGAACCAGTCACCTGTTTGGAAGAGACAGCCTTTCACCATCAGATGGATATGCATTTTCAATAATTAACTATTTTTAGCGTGGCATAAGTGAAAAATTAATAAGCCCCAGCAGCAAATAAGCATCGCAGTGTGGGTAGAGAAGAAAGTACAGGCCACAGCTCAACGTCCCTCTTTGAAAGTTCAGCTCCTTTCCTTCCCCCCCTCCCCTGCTGCAGTCCCCAAAGGGTGACTTCCCTCTCTAATAGACCCACATTTACAGCGAGAGGTTGCCATTTCCCAGCTAGTCCAACATTAACATTCATCATCTCATTTCAGCACCTCCTGTGAGTAATTGCAGCCCTGAGAAATGGTCTCTCCCTCGGCTTTTTTTCTGCCCAGCCGAGGGCTCCCCACCAACTCTGGGCACTCCCCCAGGGAGTTTGCTATTCCTGTGGTGCTCCTGACAGTCATTTGTTCATTCCCTTTGCTGTGGCCAGCAGGGAGTGGGAGGGCTGAGCAAGGGAGGAGGTCTGTCAGAATTGCCCCAAGCAAAGGGACATTGCAGCTGAGGTGGCAGAGGAGGAAGGACAGGGTCTCTACAGAGTATCTTCTCACTGGTCATGGAGCCAGGAGCGCCGAGAGCAGCCCTGGCACCCCTCTGGGCAATAACCAGGTCTGTGCCCAGCTTCCCACCCCTGCAGTAAAGACACAAGGCTTGTTCAAGGGCCCACTCATGACCGCATTGCTGTAAGGTGACAAGCACAGGATGCGGGGAGACAGAGTGGCACCCTGGCCCATTTCGTTTCACATTATGCCCTCCTTTGACACCACCATCTTCAAGGTCACATTTCTGCATTCTGCAGCATGTTCAGCATGGATTGTTCTCTTTGAATTTTAGCCTAATTTTCAAAGTTAAACTGTGAGAGTTCTGGGCAATGGTGGAGGGAGGTCTGCAGTGCCTCTGCAATGTTTGGCATACAAAATTACTCTAATGAGCCCTCGGTGATGATTCACTCAAACTGAAAGGGACTGAAGACTCTGGGGCCTGCAGAATACCATTGTGTGAAGTGGGGTGAAACCAGAGCAAAATGATCTGCACCATTATATAGGCAGCTGCACATCCCTTTGCAAGAGTTTGCACAGCCTGCCTTGAGCACAGTCTGCAGATGTTTTGGCAGGTTTTAAATAAATGGCTGATAATTTTGCTGTTCTTTAAATTAAATTTAAAACTCAAAATTTGAAAATTTGAATTGCATTTAGAAAGCTTCTGTCTAATTTCTGTGTGACATCATCAGTTTAAAAGGTTCAATGATCATGAGGGCATCAGTAAGTAGGGAAGAGCCAATGGAGAGAAGCACCAGCACTTGAAACTGAAGGAGAGACTTAAAGCACTGTGTGAATAGTGAAATGAAATTTTGCTCAAGGAAGGGTCTCATGGATTAGAGAAGCTGTAATGAAAACTGTGGGCCCCTCTATATAAAAAAAAGAGAACATGTACAGACAACCACAGAAGGCATTATTTAAGTTATCACTTGAATTAGAGACTAATGAAATATTATAGGCAGAGTTGATGGATTATACAGTAACAAAAGCTTGAATATCTCTAAATCTGTTTTTAAAAGATGAAATTTAATGACCATATCTTAGTTAATAGATAGAAAATGACCTAAAGATTTTAATTTGATGGAGCAACTGTCCCATATTTGACTGGGAAGATTTTTACATACAAAGGTTGGGACAAAATATTAAGGCAGGTGGAATTCCCTGCCTGACAGATGTCAGCTGCAGAGAGTCTCAGGGGTATCAGTGAAGGAATATTTGAGATTATATGTCTAAACCATTTCCATTTTCCTTTCAATTTTTAGAGTTGCCCAAACTTTTCTTTCCCCTGTAGACAATGCCATACTTTTTGTTTTGCAAAGCTAAATTAATTACTTGTTTAACAGTGGTTTTACTGAGAAATGTAGCTATATTGCTGGAATGGGTTCAGGATAATGCCAGGTTTTGAAAATGTCAGGTTTTTTTTTTTTCTTTTTCTTTTTTTTTGGAGTACCTTAATGAATAAGTTGAAATAGCAACTGTAATTTATAGATTTGGATTCTTGGTCACAAGTGGGAAAATACCCACTAGAAAGTATTATATGAGTGAGAGAAAAAGGATTTTATGCTGAAGCTGTGGATGCTTGAGATCTACATTTTCAATTAAAAAGGATAAAACTAAGTACAGAGCATGTCAAGTGAAACTTTAGGTGAAGTATTAATTATTTGTAAAACATTATGTAGATATGCCTGGCAATAGATAAGTACATCTTTGTGCAATGTTTTCTGAGTGGAAACAGTGATATTTTTCTGGAGAAGTAGGAGATGCCATTGGCTATGTCCTGTTTGAAAATGTATTTATGGTCAGACCCTGGAGTACTTGAAACCACTGATGTGAGGTGCTGACAGTACAGATCAATGCTTCTTCCTGGCTGAGCTGACCTTTTTGGTACCAAGAAATGAAATCCTTATGGGACAAAAACTTTAGTCCCTGGCTGCTTATAGTTGGATTCAATTACCCAAGCGGTGAGCTGAAATAAAGGTACAGAAGTTGGAATATTTTTCAGACTGATCTAGACAGGAAGAAGACAGATCACATGCCCATTGATAATATAATATTCTTTGTATGAATTTTGAATGCAGATACAAACCTGCAGTGTTGATTTCACTTCAGTATATGTAACCTAGAGTGCAGATTTGTAATTAATAATAAATATGGGCAAACAAACTTTGCACAGCATCTCCCTTCGCCGTTACGCGGTACAAAATCAAAACACAAGCCAAATATCACATTCCTTGAGAAGATCATACTCGGGAAAAATCCCATCAAAGGCCGCCCCCTGAGTTCACCCCACACTAAAAATAACATGCCCCAGAAAGCTGCCTTCCCAACAGCAGGTCCCTTCCCCACAAGCCGTTTGGTTCTCTGTGGCACAGCTAGATGTAGAGCAGCAACACGCAGAGCTCACATCAGCTCAGCAAACATTCCCCCTTGTGCCGGGAAATTGGATGCACCATTGTCATTGCCAGAAGAGAGCTGCGATACTGACACATGAAAGTGCCTCTGACAGCCTGGGGAAATTGCTTTATTTTTTCTTGCAAAAGAAGATTTGCAATCCAGGCTAACAAATAATTCTTTTATCTAGTTGTTTGTGTTATGGGACCCCAATCCAGGAACAGGGCTCCTCCGTGGTGCACACTGTGAAGACATGCAAGGAAGAGAGCAGTTGGCACCCCAGAGAGCTCACAATCTGCATAACAGGCAGGAGCTACCGGGTGGAAGGCAGCTGGGCTGAGAGAATACAATAACGATAAAATGGGTATGCATAGCATCCTTCTCATTAAAAGATGGTGGCAATTTGAGGGCATCGTGGTGAAGGTAGCTTGAAGGAAGAATTTCAATGAGGTTAAGAAGCCAGCTATACAACAGGGATATTTTGCAGTCATGGTTTGGGCTGGGAGGCATCCAGGAGGTGCTTGAGGGAGAGGGGAAAGCAGGCACTGAGGCAGGAAGGCTGATGCCAGGTGAGAACCGTCTGCTAAACACAGGCTTCATTAGCACATCTCATGCCACTGTAAAATTTTGTTTGTCATCGTGGTGGGGTAGTCTAGGCCACACTTCAGGTTTTGAGTGGAATTTCAAGTGTTCCTAAAATAGTTCCTGGAAGATAAGCAATGATTTGGGCACTTATGCTCCTGGGATAGACGAGATTACCTTTGGATGATTCTTCCTGATTTATGGAAGAATTTATTTCTCATCAAGTAAATATGGTGTTGTTTTTAATATGTTGCATGTCCCAGGATCCTCAAGCTCCCAATGGATAGCCACCTCTTGAGGCCAGGCAGGGGGAAAGGACATTGGCTAACATATACAACTTCTCTGCAGACCAGTGGTTACAGATTTTATGGCAAAACAAGGTCTGAGGACTGACCCCAAGTGTAGTCTGGGATAAATGAGAGTTCTGTCTCAAATCTTCAACTTCTGACTAGATTTCCGTACATCTAGAGACTCACTTAATGGTGCTATTGATCCTGCATTTGTCAAACTAAGAAGAGTGATTTTTTTCCCACTGGCTTTACTAGGCGCTGTTCATGGACTGACATTTATAGACTATTTTGTGATGTTGAATTGTGTGGGCGGGTATTGTAACATGGAACTAAAACAGCAGGCCTGTAGTTTCATAGAAGCACTTCAGGAATATGCAGTCACTGTAATCTCAGAAGAAATGATTTGCAGTATGAAATCATATACTAAAATATGAATGGACTGGTTAATGGGTATTTGTAACTTGGACCACAGTTTGTGAACGGTCATTAGGAGTTGAAATCTGCTCTGCATTTCACTCTGGCTATGCACCTGAAGTAGCTGCAATGCAGTTAACACAAAAACTGAATTTTTAGGAGAGCAAAATTTAACTCTAGAGATGCACCTGTGTGGCCAGAATAGTGCCACATGAAGTTCCTAAAATCTCTCTGCAGCTTTGAAACCTTAGCTCCTATTTCAGAAGTGGCTTAGGTGCTTAGCTGAGAGATATTTTCCAAAGCATCTAAGTAGATTAAAGACTTAACCTCCTTCAGAAGTCAGTGGCAGCCAACTATGCTGCTAGATAGCTAGATAATACTGCTTAGGCACCTTTTTTTTTTTTGATACGCACTGAAAGTCAGCAAAATTAGTCTTTCTAGAGACCAGCACCACTTTCTGGGATAGGTTTATGTTTTGTAGTAAATTGGTGTATTTTAAAACATAATTCAGATCAGAGAATTTACTTATCCCAGGGGAGAGCATGACAGATGTTATCTTTGTATTTGTACTGCCCTCCATGTGACCAGGGAGCTGTACCTTGGCATGTCCTTTCCTGTTGCAAGATGGCCTTTGTGGGCAGCCTGAGCCTGTGCCATGGCATTACAGACACTCAGAGCTGGCCTGGCACCTGCTGGGGCATCACATTGCTCCCCAGCTCAGATCTCAAGGCAGAGCAGTCCTTACAGTTGGTGTGTCTGGGTTTTGCCTGCTGCCTGTAATAGGAGCTTTCTGCTACCTCTGGTTGTACAGCAGAGTGATGCAGCTGTATTGTGAGGGAATGGGAAATGTGGGAAACCACTGGGTTGTTGGGTTTTCCCTTCATCCATGCGGGTGGGTGAGTCCCAGTTGCAGAGAACCTGCCAGTGTTAATATCAATGCACAGCATTGCTCCTTCCATTTCTGGAATCAAAGATACGTGTGGGCACTAGTCCAGTGATGCAGAGATGCTTGGTGTAGCAACCAGGGGAAGGAGCAGAGTTATGTACAGAGGAGACACACCAGTCAACACTCATCTTCCTAAAATACTTTTTATCCTGTGCCAGAAAGCAGCGGGTGAAGGGTGTGTGACCGTGTGTGTTGACTGTGGGTGGGGGAATGGGACTGGGGGTTTGTTTACTACAGTTTTACTTCATTAATATTTTAGTCTCAGGTGCAGAACTTGAAGAGTCTCACTGAAATCGCAAACAGCACTGATTGTGGTGTTTGTGACAGTGCCATGGGGCATTTGCATTATTTATCCCAGGCTGCACTACCCATACAGCTTTCAGGGAATATTTTCAGACAGAATCGCTAATTAGCACATATGTGGAATCTTCTCAAAGCAGTTGGGAACTCTCCTCATTACTTTTTAATTTTTTCTATTTGCTGAACGTATGTCATGGATGAAAATTCAGAATGATGGTTTGAAGGAATTTTGCATATTAAATACTCCAAATGAAAAGAGCAGGATCTTCTCTCTGGACCTTGTGAGTGTCTCTGGTCTGGCAGGTTCATGCAGCATCACCTTTGGGCTGCCCTTGGTTACCCAAAGTCTCTGAGGACAGCTAAGGCCTTTGCTCATTATCCTGAAGCCTTACAAGCCATTACTGGGTGGCACTTAATAACCAGCCACCTTCACCTTGGATGTTGCTACTGATTAGTTCTCTGTAAGCAGATGATAGAATATGCTGAATATCTCCCATTTTCAGATAAAAGAGAGTTTATATATGTGCATATCCAGCTTTAATAAAACTAAATTTTTGTATATAAGGAAAATTACCTGTTATTACGGCACTAAAAATGTTTTAAAAAATGGTTTTCAAAATGTTAAAAAAATGTTTTAAAATGTGTTAAAATCCCTCCATCACTGCTATGTTTTCAGATAGCTCCTGACTAATTTTGCTAAATTTTACTCTTTATTTTCTTATCACACATTTTGTGTGTTCTTTAAATGATTTATCAGAATTTACAGGAGTGGTAGTGAGAGCAAACTGTTTCTTGTACACTTGTGCATTGCAAAAGACTGATTTAAGGAGCAGCTTTTCTAAGTTACAGCTCAATTTAGCAGCAACATTAATGTTTAAATGTTATTTATAATGGATTTAAATACAACACAAAAAAAGCCTCAGTCTGATAGCCTGGGCACCCTTTCCTGGAAATTAAAACCACAGCACTAAAATGATGAAAACCCAAAACATTAGCGCACCTATCATATACAGTCAGCTGGAACACATAGTGCAAAGCTGAAAATGCTGTGCCTTTTGTTCTTGCCCACAGAAAACAAAAGACAAATTCTCCGTTCCCTGTCACAATTGCTCCATCCTCCCAAGTGTCTGCTCAGGTTTTCCAGCTTATGAGTGAGAACCACAGAGGAGAAAATGCAGGAAAACCAGTGTCAAATGTAAAGGCTTAGGGCTGGTTAAAATATAGAGAGGCTTTTGCTGAGGAAAATTCTTCAGCAGAAAGCTTAATGATGCAATTTCAAACCTCAGAAAGATCCCAGTGTCCTGTGCTATGTTTGTAACTCAGTCCTTCATCTATTTTGAGGTCTCGACATTCTGAGCAGGCCCCACGATGTGCCATAGCTTCTCTTTGTCTTGAGCCAGGGCAGAAGTGCCTGGGGACGGCTCTGGCTGTGGTGCAGCATGGAAAGCCTCATCCTGTTAGGGAAGCCAGGCCATGCAGGTCAGTAAGGTCATGAAGTGTGTCTGACCAGGAATCAGGTATCACAGCAGCATTTCTGAATCAAAACTGCTTTGATTCTGATTTATATTGTTCCTAAGATTAAAAAAAAAAAAAAAAGGAAAAAAAAAACCCTTGGAAATTGAAGTATACAGTCTTTCAATGAAAACTTCAAATAACCGGGGGCAAAAAAACTCCAGATGCGCCTTTAACAAAAATATTGATTTCTGTAAAAAAATCAATTTTCTGCCCAAAAGCAGCTTTACTGGAGAATTTTGGCAATTCTACAAGGGATCACTAATTGTGAGAATTACTGGTGGCTCTCTGTCTCTTCAACTCTGACAGATCTGGCTTATACATCTCTTCCTGTGTCAACTAAAACAGGTTGGCACACGGCTGTGTCAGAGCCATTCCTCTCACAGTAAGAGCCTTGCAGAACAAAAGAACTGCTGCTGTCTGTTGTTGTGATCTTTAATATGTCCTGAAGAGATGGCCTCAAGTGGTGGGCAGGTAGTCAGTCAGGACCAGTGTTAGTGGAGAAGTCAAAACATAGGGAAGGGGAGAATAATAATATTTTAGTTAAATTGTTTAATTTCAAATGTAGATTCCCAAATGCAGTTGAGCCAATTCAGGTGAAATTAATCAGGAAAGGGAAGTAAGTGTCAAAGATCATTTAGTACATCAGCAGAATAGTTGTCATTGGCACTTGTGAATGACTCAGTGATGGTTATGTTCAGCCCTGGTAAACGCAGGCTGCAATATCCCCAGTGTGTTTTTTTGGAAGGATGGAGATATTGTGACTAAAGGTGAAAGCCTGTTTTATTTTTTCACCCTTGTCATCTACTCTCTGTGCTGCCAACCTCCACTTCAGTTGCCACAGTGCATAAATTACAGTTTAGATCACACAACCATCCATCATCAAATCACCCCATGAAAGTGCTACTAAAGTATGTTGCCAGTTCTCCCGGTTGACACTCTTTTTGTGATTGACACATATCTAACTTACACCATCACTTGTGTCACTGCTGAATTTGGCCATGAAACTTCCTAGGGAGCTGTGCACATTAAGTCAATCTGAAAGTTTCATGTAAATTAGCTCCCTTTTGTTGTTCTCTGAGCTTTCTGTTTCTTTTATTTACAGTTCCCCCTAATTATTAGGGCAGTTTATTGGCTTCTTTCTAGCTCATGCACCTCTTACTGAGGCAAGGTAGTAAATGGGTTAGATACCTCAAATTTGTCTAATTATTATTATAAATATTTATTTACTATCACTGCAGTACCTGAAAGGTAACAAATACATAAAATGAACATACCTAGATGACATGCCTTGGTAGCAAATACATAAATGAACATACCTTTATGACATGCCTTGGTAGCAAGTCAGTGTCCACAATGCATAAGCATATGAATATTTTTTGCGTTATCTGTATATTTGCTACATAATCCATGAAGAGTCTACATGAATATATATGTAAAATCACCAGATTGCTCTTTTGGCTTACAGTTGATGAGTCTGAATGAATAATCATGAGAGCTTTTGATGGGCACATGGTTATGTCTTTTCCACATGCAAGTGCACCTAAGCCATGTTAAAACCTGACTTTGAATTTGGGTTTGGATTTTTTTTTACCAGTGTGCTGCTGAGATGCAATACAAAATAATAATTTAGAGAATGTGTTTTGATACATACCTATATAGAAGTAAAACCTATAATGAATGAAAGGCTCAAACAAAATGAAGATGGAATAAAATTATTGATTTTTCCTAAATGGTGTGAGTCAGGTGTGCTGTGCTTGAAATGATGTACATTATGTCTGCCTCTCTCTTTCAGACCCAGAGATGCTGTAAACTAACTGCTAGGTAAGGTCTGCTAAGTGTGAATCATTTGATTGCCGTTGTTTGGTGCAGCATCTGTTCCAAAGCACGTTTAATTATTTTTGTGTGTTAAATTCATGTAGGTTACTCGAGAATTGCTTAACTAAGTCTTAAAATTGCAGCTATTGCAGAATTCATTATCTTGATTATCATTAGAGATGGGCAGAGGAGATTCCTCTTCATACTTTATTCTGAAACCCTAAAGTGCAGCTCAAAATTACACTTCCAAACTTACATGCACCTTCTGTTCTTTTGCCAAGCCCCTCTTTGTACCTGACCTCAGCTTGAGAGACTGCAGACCTTTCCCTGAGTCCAGGTAAAGTTCTCTGAGTTCACCTGAGCAGGCCTGGAAGAGCTGTGATTAATTTTTTCTGCTGGTGTTAGAGTATCTCAGATGTGTCCAGTGAACCAAACAGTACAGAAAAATCCCAAAAAAGACCACATTTAGCTGCAGAGTGATAAGGTGGGCTGGCACCTGCCTATGATGTGTGTATTAACTTGATGCCAGATGTAGTTCTACATTTTAAGATGATATTTAAAAAAACAGAAAATACCAGGCAAGAGTCCTTTGCCTAACAAAAAAACCAAAACAACATAAAGCATTTTCACTTAAGAGAAATAAACCAGTAGGGCTGATGATTTACTTATCTTTGTACTCAGGCTGATGATCTACCCTTTGCTAAGCTGCAGTGAAGTCTAACTTTTATTAACCTGTGGCTAATAAAGGCAAGCAAACTGCACTAGCCAGTGCTATCCTTGGTATATCAGTCTTAATTTGAATGGGGCTTCCCTATTTTATTTCAGTTTTTTGAAGACTTTGAAGCTGCTCTTGGGAGCTCTTTTCAGCTTTTTACCACTGTAAGAGCTAGAAATAATCTTTTAGTTAGAATCAGAGCTTTTAACATTAAAAAAATCACCTGATTCCAGCAAGTGGGAGCTCTTGGTACAGCATAAAAGTGCAGAGCTCACAGTAAGAACTGGCAGTGCTGCTCAGGGCCCTTATCACTGGTCTTTGATGCTGTGAGCATGGAATAGAGCTGGCAGCGCATCTCGGCAATTTATGCAAGCAGCTCACGCCTTCATAGCACTTACTTGTCCTTAATGGGATTGTGTTATAAGATAATGGATATCTTATTTCCTAAGGAGATATTTAAAACAGTATCTGCATTTGGAAAACCCTTCAGAACTGGAACTGAAGGAAAATGCATGCAATACAAATACTCCTTATCCTGCAAATGCTTTATCATGTGCAGATTTTAGGATATGGACTTAAGTGAAAAGCTTAGCTGAGTTTTTAAGAGAGAAATTTCTCAACTCTGCTTGGGATTTGAATTGCTATTCTACTGTCAAAATCAATGAACAGGATGGCTAGAACTCTGCTCAGTTCTTGCAAAATGCACTAAGTAATTGCTAAGTGAATCTCAGTTGTCTTGAAATACAATTACATTGAAAGTCAGGTTCAAAAAATAGTATGAGATTTCCAATAGATTGGTTGACTCACTTTAATTAACAATTCTTTAATTATAGACATTCATTAATATCATAAAGTTCTTCTAGTTGGCATCAATTGGTATTGGGCATGTAAGTAAAGTCTCATTTCCCTGAGGGTGTACATGGCTAGTTTAATTTGCCTGAGGGCTTTTGACTGTAAAATCTCAACCAACATTAAGCAAGTAAAGCTAAGGTACATTGGTGAAATCCCAAATCAGGACAGATGTTTCTTCACAATGATGTGCAAGCCCCGATATTCCCATGGAAACAGTTCTGAATTGAACATTTTCATGTAGTGATTTCAACTACATAACCAAAGTTATACAATGTGTGCATGTTCATATGCACATGTGGCTGTGGGTGTATGCTAACAGGCTTGGGCACTTATTCTCATAGCAAGGTTGCCTATGTTCTTATGTGCACACGTGTCTATTTGTATACAGATTAGTGCACCTATTTAATACTGTAAGTACGCGATAAACTATTGATATTTCTCTTCTGTTCTTTATTCCTTGAGAAAGTAGAAAAGGCAAACCCCTATTTCAGCGACAAATTGCCAAAATAATGTTGAGGTCTTTGAAGACAGTCTTTGGATTTTTCCAGATGTGAAAACCATAGCCAGAAGCAGAGACCTGAACCAGTGCTGGTGGAAAGCTGGTGCATTTGTGTCCAGCACTGTGCACACACATTATGGCTGGGTAGACATTGCTGGGAAAGACCTCTGCTCTGTTATACTCCGGTTTCCTTCTTTTTTCACAGTCCCTCTGCTTTACCGGTGAAAGTAATTTCCATTTCCCATATACATATTATCTTTCATTTTCCATGCCAAAAATTGTTTCAGTAATTTATGTCAGCATTTCTAATTTGTATAGGATGATTTTTAATATTTCTCTCTCCTTAATGATGTTTGCTTCTCAGTCATAATCTACTCTCCAGATTTCATTTGTAGAGAGTGAAACCTTGCAGGGAAAATGGGAGACAGTAATTGGACCTTAGAAAGTGGCAATCCAGAGTAACCAAGGCTTTTTGGGAATGGGGAAGGGAGCTGCTGATTAGATGCTTTTAACAGCCAAAACTAAAGAAAGATATATTTTGTGAGAATGTTTCTCTAAGTATGACTGTAAGAATTATTTCATTTTATTGATTTCCTTACAGCTAGATGTCAGTAATCTAAGATAAACCCTTCTATGCTTGAAATCAGAACCTACCTGTTGCACTGCTCTTAAACCAAAGGCAATACCAAATCAAAGGGCCTTTGAGGAATCATATGTCCTGCACAAAGTAAAATCAGCTGGCACCAGATTGCAGAAAGCTGGAAAGCTACTAAGCACATTTCATCTGGTCCTAGTGCTGCAGAATACTGGGCTCTGGCTGGCCCCTCTGTGCCTGCAGGCTGTAATAGGTGATGCACGGACACAATCTGTAGTCAAAAATGTGTTGACATTGATTAGATTAGGGGAGGAAGATACTGGAGATTGAATTCAACAGACACCTATATTTTTTCCATAAGACTGGAAATAATGAGGATTCAGTATTTAATTGTTGAGTTTGTCACTCCAAATCCTGCCACCTCTTCAGACTTAGATGTGACTTTGACAGCCCAGCCAGACCAATGTTACCACATGGGTGTAGGACATCACTCAAAACCTGTCACTTGATGATTTATCATGTAAGGCACCCACTCCTGATTTTCACAGAATAAAGAAGAGTGTCAAGGCTTTGCAATGGAAGAAGTGACCTCGCTTTTGTTGCATTTTAGCCTTTTGCCCTCAGCACAAAATTACCTGCTATACCTGCTTTGCCAGCACTGGAAGAAAAACGAAGACATGAAGTTAACCCTATGGTTCAAAACCAGTCCACAACAGCTGTGAAAGTAAAATAGAAAGGCAGTATGTGAAAAATAGGTGTTTTTCTTTAGAAATGTGCACATAGAGTATCAGGAACGGCAAGTACCCACTGTTTGCAGGTATCATTGGATATGCTTGCACAATTTAGGGAACTACCTTTAGTGGGCAGCCAGGAAGGAAGTTCAAGTTTATCTAGGCTCTAGGTACAAGCAAATAAATTAGACTGCCTTGGGGCCTTAGATATTTCTCTATTTTTTCCCTCCACTTGGCACTTAGACATTTCTGTGCATACCTGGGAGATTGAGTGCAGGCATTTGAGGCATTCTCTAGGAGTTTCAGTTTCTCCATCTCTATGAAAGTACATGATATTCAATTTATTTCACTTTAACTAAGGGCTCTATATAGTTTTATTCTGTAGTTTGTTTATTAATTCTCCTCAGCAGTATTTATTTACCTGTCTAAAAATTTCTATTATTTCCCCCAGCTTACTTATAAAAATACTGAATCACATCATCACACTCACCATCTTTAGGATGCCACTGCAGACCCTCTGGATTGGATCGAAAAGGCCATTTATGGCATTTTTCTGAATGCTCTCATATGGTGAATTTTGAATCCATTTGAAATATTGATATTGTACGATGATTATTTTTAATTAGGATATTCTTGAGATACTAAGGTGAAGTGATTCAGTCTAAATATTGTCATTGCAGAGATTTTTACCAATGTATATAGTAATTTCATTAAAAATATGATTAAATGAATTTGACAAGATGTATTTTTCATGAAACCATATTGATTGGCATGATTATTTATTATCATCATTTATATCTGTATTGATTGAACCCCTCATTTGCTGGTCCATGAGTTTGCCTGAGTTTTGATGTCACTCTAACCAGATTATTTCACTATTGCTCTAAGATGAGGTTTCGAGGAGTCCTCAGGAATCTTTACAGTGTTGCATACAAAAAAATGACAGCAAATACCTTTATTTTCTTGGCCAAACAATTGAAAACACATATTATCTGGATGTGGTGAATTAAGAGATTTTATTTTTTAAATGGTGTTTCACATATTTCTACCTATTCTTTTCATTGTGGTAAGCTTTTCAGCATTATACATTGCCTTTGATTTTCCACTTAAAATCCCCAAAGCAGGTGAATTCAGTCAGAAGTTAGGAAAATGATCCCTACATGGCCATCAGAGAGATGTCTGAAGTGTAACAAGAAGCTCCAGGCAGCCAACAGTCTTCAATCCCACATCTCCAAACCTATGTCTTCCATTCTTAAACTCTCATATGAAAATTTGATCTTGGTTCCCAAAGTTTTGAAGGACCTCTTCTTGTTCTTTCATTTCAAAAGACAAGCATTATCCTCTGGGAACCATGGGACATGACAAAGCATGTATTACCGGGCTGTTAATGCACTCTGCACTTTGGCTCTGTGCCTCACAGTGCCCCAGGGACTTGCATTGATGGCCCAGTGATAGGACACACCCCATCATGTCTTATTGCTTAATTGGACTCCAGACAAATTCAGTTAAACCACATATGCTGCCTTTTATGACTACTGCTTTACAGCTTGTATTTCCTGACTTCTTGGGTGCTTTTGGAGGAGTTTGTGTTATTTCAAATGTATCTCTTGAAACCACAGATTGTAGAGGCAGAGGTTAAGCTCTACCCCTGGCCCTTTTCCATCCTTGTGGCAAATGAGGATGTGCTCTGGGACAGGAAAAACACAAACCTTGAGGTGCACACCTGGGAAACCTGTAGCAGAAAAGTAGAAGGCATCACAATTCTGTCTGATCTGTTGGCCACAAGACTTACCTTTAAGAGCATGTCAGTCATGAATATTATGTGGCTGGTATTAATTTGGCATCCATGGTACCCTCATATCAGAAAAAGCACCCCTAGATCATCTGTAGTGTTTGAGAGGTTTATAGTTCTCTAGTCAGGAGGACTGCATGCTGTAGCTGGAGCAATAATGAAATATCCTAATAGACCTTTCCTTTCCCTGTGCTACAGATCAGTATCCATGTGAGGAATGCTCACAGCCATTGGGATAATTGCAAATAATAAACCTCAGTCAGGCTGTGATATACCTCAGCATTTCACATCACATTCCCTGAACTTGGGAAACTGAGGCCAAAAGGACACCTACCTCTGACAAGGGAAAAACAGCAGGCACTGAGCGATACCAAACAGCTTCCACCAACTTTTGGTGACTGGTCCTGGTCAAGGGAGAGTATGGAACAGAAGGATGTGATATTTTTTAGATGTAGTGCACTGTTCCATGTACAGTAAAGTTAATGTTTGTCTGATCAGAGTAAGTTTCTGGTGTACATAGTTACTTCTTGTATAGGGCTGAAGTTGATGACTGCAAAGTTTCATAGCACCTTCATGGGATCCTGGACTATGAATCATCTTTGAATGTTGTGGGACCTCAGGTAATTTCCAACACCATTGCTCCTGCTTGGTGTTAGATTAAACTGTGGATTAATTTCAGTTTTGAGAAATCATGAGTGTCACATGCTCTGTATACCATGGATGACAAAGTGCTAATGCGCACTGCTCAAGTATTTAAAGCATAAATCTTGAAATTAGTGACTTAATCAAAACTCTTAAAACCTTAATTTCAGAATAAAATTCTCAAGTGATCATGATTTGTATAAATTGCTTTTAGACCATGGACACAGTTTGATTGGTTATGCTAATAAAAGAGCATCACCGTGCTTTTTAGAAAAGAATATCTCAACGAAATATGCTTTAGGAAATTATCAACTATATCTATCTAACTGTCTATAAGGAACCTGGGGGAAATGCAGGGGGTTTAACATTAGCCTAAATTAATCCTGATGACACCACGACCAAGGCAAAAGCAGCAATGAAACCTATCTTTGCTCAGTATGACTCCAGCATTTAATACTTTGATTAATATAAAGAATCAATTGGATCTCCTTCTGACTAATAGTTTGTCGTTCCTGCTGTCTTCATGAACTGGCACCACTGCAGCCATCTCAGGAATGTAGCAAGGCCTAAAAGAGTCTTGCCAGCTGTTGGACCACAGTGTCTGTTAATAACAACTACTATTTTTATTGGTAATATTGTAAGTCCCTTATTGTATGGCTGCAAAAGGGGCTGCTTGTTGTCATTTATGCTTAAAATGTGGATTTTTATCTGTCCCAGACACAATGAGTTTTTGGGCAGTGTGGTTTGCACTGAATTAATGTTCATAATTTCCGCGGTATCGAAGACCATCCCTTTCTGTGTTTCTAAAGCCCTGCAATTACTTTGGTGTAGTATTTTTGAAAGAAATTATGTGTAGTGACAATTTGAGATGAGCTGAAAAAATAATTTAAAAAAATAATTAGACACTTGAAGATTTTAGAAAGTCAAATACATATTTCCACAGAATTTAGAAATAATTGCCTGCCTTAAATTACAATCTAGGATAGTCTTAAAAGCAAGAGACATTCTAACACTTTCAATGATCTGGATGGATTTGTATTTTTTATTTCTCTCTCTCAAATTGGTGCTTCAGCATGGTGGGTCAGTGTGAGGCTGCTCCCCAGCTGATGCTCTTTGGGTGCATCAAGGGCTGTCTCAGAATAGCAAAGTTTATTTTTCCACCAAGACTTTTATGCTGGTTCATGGAAAGGAGAAAAGCAAGCAACACAACTTTGGCAGCCAAAAGTGAGTTCCAAGGAGGTAACATCATATTCAAGGAGACTGCTCTACTTGTGTGTGAAGCAGTGTTTTAATTAAAATATATATATATATATAAACTCTTAAATGAGGATTATTTATATGAATGTATTTTAACTGTATTTCACCTAAACCAACAACATTGTACAAATATAGTGTAAAATTATAAGTCAGATTTTGTTCACATTGCAGTTTTAAGAGACCTCAGAAAAACTCAGAGCCTCCTTCATCAAGTGGTTTTGGTATAGGAGCATGTTTCTTGTGTCAGATATATAATGCCACTCTCCATTTAAAGTTCAGCCACAGGGAGAGTGAGGTGAGACATTATTATGAGCAGTCACAACCTAAAGAAAAGAAAACCAGCTAAACCGGTGAGCATTGTCCCAGAAATACAGTATTCCTCTGGAGGGAGGCTTCTATTTCTAGTCTAGACCTTTATCTGTGAACATTTTACGTGCTTTACCACATTGAGGTTTTCAGACCAAAGGTCCCATTAGACCTTGAGGGATGTCTGCACAGATAGCACCTCATGGTGGCCTTACTTGAGCCTTTAGTCTGACCACCTCTCCAAAAGATGCAAAGCATCTCGGACTCAGTATTTGTCTACACCTTCATGGGGGCTTTGTGGAAATAAAGTGCAGTGTGTGTTCTCCTCAGAGGCTTATGCACAAGCTCCTTCTACTACCTATGAAGAGAGCATTTTGTTGAAGGATTAAGTTTTAACCCTTCTGCAAAGAAGATATTTTAAAGTGTGCAATACCAGCTTGGATGGGGCTTTGAGCAACCTGGCCTACTGAAAGCATGTCCCTGCTCATGGCAGGGGGGTTTGAATCGACACAACCTCTAAAATCTGCCTACCAACCCAAACCATCCTATGGTTCTGTGATGCTGAGTGTGGCGCATAAGGCACAGCCACCTGCCTGGTAGACATTTTTCTCCATTTCTGTAGATTTGTCCTGTCATATGTGCTGGCTGGTCACTGTGCCCTGAGCTAGGATATCCCCCTTCATACCCTGCCATGCCAGGCTGTCTGACAGCCTCATCTCGTGCTTTATTGGGAGGCAGCATGCTGTGGTGCTCAGAGCACAGGCTGGAGAGCAGAGCGCATGGGATCTCTTCCCAGTGCTTCCCATAGCCACAGGCTCATCCCTAAATTATACCAATCTTCACAGCTACAGCAGAAGGACAGTGATATTTATTTACACAACTCCTAAGCATGTGCAGTAGGCTTGGCATGACCGTGCAAATTAATTCCTGCTAATGAAAGTTTGGGTTTTTTAATATTTCCCTTATGCTGTGACTCTGCCCTTCCTGTCATCACTTCTTATGCACATGAATTTGCCATTATGCCAGCAGCAACTCTGGGTCTTCACTGCTGCTGGCTGGTTATTTGAGCTGTGGTAATAACCAGGGGAATTCAGGCTTCACTGTGTCATACTCTCAGAATGGGAATTATCTCTACAACATGTAATCACTGCCCAAACGGAAAGATGTTTTAGAGAAGAATTTACAACATAAGGCCTTTATTCTGCAAATAATAGTGCACTGGACTACTTTGATGAACAGGAGAGACTTCTGACTTAAGAATATGAAAACTAAATAAAAGAGTATTTCTTTTCCAAAACTGATAGCAGTGGATAAGAACGTGGTTTGAAAGATGGAGACCAAGTAATCAGATGCATAGAGATTTTCTGCTCCAAAGTTCATTAGTTTAAGCTGTGGTCCAGTGAAACCAAGTCCTTCTGTAGAGAGTCATATTAACATATGTGTTATAATTTTTGAGGGTTTCACGCAAGAGCCAGAATCTTCTGCTTTGCCCACCATAAGGCATATGCAGCTCGGGACACACAGCCCTGAAAGATAGCACAGTTAAAGAAAGGTGATGTATTTCTCTGTGGTGGCAAATAATATTGTTTAATAGCTCTTGTTCGCTTAAGAAGCACCATATGGATTAGCAGTAACAAAGATGAAAGGTTTAACTAGTCAGGCAGGAACCATGGAGAACCATAGCCCATGGTACAGTGCTTACTGGATAGATAAACAGTTATATGGCTAATCACAGAGGATGGTAAGAAAACCATTGATTACATGTTTTTTCATGGGAAAATGTTTCTTTTTTGCTGAATCAAGAGTGTTTTTGCAGACTCAGAAGAAATACAGACTGAGTTCTGGCATATCCATGCATCCTGCAATCCTGACCAGTCTCCAGTATATTTATTACCTCCTCAAAACCCCAAAAAGTTTGACAGCTCACATTTTCATTCTGATGCAACCAAAATCACATTCTGAAACTTGAAAATTTTTCACAAAAGGGTTTGTTTACCAGACAGCCCTATAAATAATATTTCTCAAAGCTGTGTTTGACAAGCATGATATTGTTAATATGGCTCCCGCTGGTGTGTCATCCATGGCCAGGTTTTCAGAGAAATGTCTGCACAGCAGAGCTATCGAAAAGCTCTGTATATGAGCTGCAGATACCATTTCTTTTGGAAAACTGTCTGCTTGCAGGGCAGTGAAGAATAGTGCCAAGTCAATGTTAAATCATCATATGGGAAATGGTTAACAAGACAGCTTTCCTTTCTACCTCCCATCTAATCTCTGCCAAATCAATCCACCACCCAAGACTGGAAGTTGAAAATGTAATAAACAGGTCCACAGTGAAGGATTGCACTATACCTTTGCCTGGAGCAGTTCTCTCTTCATCTCTCTTCACCAGCAGCATGCCCTCCTATTACCCAAGGGAAAAAATTAAATATTCAGATTGTTATTATTTATTTAGAGGACACAGAAAAAAATCAAACCAAGTCAATATTTATCCATCTGAAAAAAAGCCCAGTATATGACAGACGCTTTATTCGGGCTAAATTAGTAGACACATGTCTCAAAGAAATGTTGTTGTTGTTGATTTATTCTTTTGTCCTTCTTTCAGTTAAGCTTTCCTCAGGTGTTTTTCAAACCACAGAGCTTCTAAGGCTTCTGCAAAAAGTCTATTTTTTACTAAATTGCATTAGCTCTTTAAAATATACAGGAAAGATGAACTCATCTAATAACAACCTCGGAAAATAACTGCAGCTGAATATAAATAAAATTAAATTTTCACAGAGGAAAAAGCCATTTCAAACTATTTTTTCCATATAATCCATACCACAGATACTCAATAATTCAGTGAGCTTTCAGGCAATATAAGTCAATGTTGACTCATTAAATGCATTAGCTATAAAATGCATCTCTAGTAGGAAGGATGAGAAATGATTTGCGTTCTTCTCTTTTCATCATTATTCCTTAGTGGCTTTAGTTTTAGGTTTTGTTTTATTCTTTTGTTCTTTTTTTTTCACATTTCACACTTTAGAAAGAATGCTTTACAGAAACTTCAGGAGCCCTACTACATCATTAAAAAATAAAAAACATTTTCTTCCTTAACAGAAACCTGACCATGAGCAAAATTGTCCTGGTTTTACTTAATACAAATGCCGACAGACATTAAATTAATGCTTAATTAATCCTTCAGAGATGGCCAGCCAAACAAAAACGTGGAAAATTAAACTGGTCGGGCCAGGAGTGAGGAACTCTTCCAGCCTGGCAGGGCCCAGTTGTGCTGGACTTTGACAGGCATGTGAGACAAAGAACAAAAAAATCTTAATAAATAAAAAGTATCAATTACATTAATTTGAAAATTCCCCTCGTCTGTGAAGGGGTTGTGAGTTGCAGGAATTTTGTGGCATCAGAGTGCCAAGTTTTCAGTCTGTTAACTGGATTTCTGGCATTGACCAGCTATATCTTGTTAGGATGTTCAAAATTAATGGATTGCAGCTTCTGTATGTGGAAAACTGAACATCAACCCCTAATATGACAGTTGTGATTCATATATGTAGTTTCAGGTGGGATGATATAAGAGAACATGGACATCAAAAGTTAAATGATGTAGGAAATTATGTAAGTTGCGACTGTTCAATAAGTAAATAATTAAATAAATAAAAGCAAAACAACCCTAAGGCAATACATATGGGTCTTGGCATATAACTCAGCAAAAGAAAACTGGGTAAGATCAGCCCCAAATGAACTGATTTTTTTGCTTATCCACATATTTCTCTTCAGTGCCACATATGGAACAAATAAACAATATAATTTTGTCTGGTTAAGTTAGGTGAGTTGGCTAAGCTAAGAATCTGGAATGCTATTACAAGTGCATTAGGTTGGTTAGCCACTCAAAAAGGATTTAAAAAATCAGCCTCCTAATGCCCCTTTGTTTGCTCCCCTGCTCCAAGAAGCCATTCATTTCTCCCTCTAATGCCTAAAGAATTATTTTCACATTCTCGTCGATTATTACTTCAGTGTGAAACCATTGTCTGCAATATGAGTTCAGCTGTTATCTACTCCCTAAAAAAAAATTATTTCCACATTTGCTATGTAACAGCCTGACAAACAAATAACACCTGCAGAGGATCATGCTCAATAAAGAAAGGGAAGAAAAATAGGTGGAAAGCATGAGAATTCCACTAATGCTCAGTGATTGATCTTGTCAGTACGCATTGCCTGGCAGAGCACATTGCCCCAGCACAAGCACACAGCACTGAGGAACCAGCAGCACGGGAAAGAAATGCATTTCTGTATAGATCACAGCCAGACACCCTCCCCCAGCTTTCTGAGTGGAGCTTGATTGTCAGCATTATACACACGCTCAGACAATGCTTTCAATAGACGCCTTTTTGGAAGACAATTGCAGAAAGCATGATAACGGGATTTGTCACCCTGATGTGGCTGCTGTTTCAGCAGGCATTATAATAATGAAAGGAAGTTTTACTAATTGAAAATGTGAATGAAATTCAGCTGTCTTTTTATTTTAATTCTTTTGGATGAAAGCCAATTAAGATCATCTGTCTAATGCATCTATTCACCCCTACTTCAACAATGTGTCAATTATAATGGATGTCTAATAAACTCAGTCTTCCCAGGACAGAGAGCTGAGCATACAAAACAACTAGTGAGAAATATTAACACATACCTGTAAAGTATTTTGTAAGGATTGACCAAACCCTTCAAATGGCTGAGTTTATTTTCCACAGCATGCCTAAGAGGAATTAACCTGCACATCCTCAGCGGGGAGTGGTTTGGGCACATCTGTGTTCTTCCACAGCTATCCTGCACTAGTGGTCCTAAGCACATCATGGGACCTCAATATTCAAGGCTATTAGATATCTAATAATTTAAACAGTACACAGCATTTTTGAGGAAAATAAGTCCGAGTGCAACATCACCTGTGTGTTTCATCTCATTTCATCTCTTTACTCACGTGTTTCTGCCTCCATGAAGCATCTGACTCGGGCTCTTCTCACTCACAAGTGTGGCTCAGAGGGGGAGGTCTTGTGGAGGGAAATTGATCACACTCAGCCTGTGTCCATTGTATATATCTTTCAGGTGTTTTGCCCTAGATTAGTCTGGTTGTGTGGACTGAAAGCCAATTAGTGGCATTAAATGCTTTTCTAGAGCTCATCTTACAGCTTGGTTTAATGCATAAATAAGCCAACTCACATCATTCAAGACAGTGCTGCAATGCAAAGAAAATGCAGTACATGAAGGCAATGTGCTTCAAAAGGACATGCACAATATGGATTGAAGTGTAACAGTAGAAACAAAGATGCTCAGAAGAGAACCACCATGCAGAGAGAGAAATTTAAATAATCCTAGTGAAATAAGTGTAAAAATGCATCTTATAACTGGTTAAATATAGTGTTAGCAATAGGTACGGTACACAAATATGAAAGTCCAATATTTAGACCTCTGATATTATTAGGACCCTTACAGAAGTGGATGTTGTACAAACATTGCAAATGTTCATGTAAAAACACTGTCTCTATAAGATGCACGTTTTCACTACGTAAAAAGCCACTTAAAAATGTCTGTGTTAAACATTAAAGCTTGTCTGTTGCTGCCACCAGTGCCTCTTTCTGTGTCCATCTCTGCCACCACTTTTTCTGCTTCGGCTGTAGCAATGTAACACTGGTTACAATATCAGGAACCTGATTAAACCATCTTTTAGGGGGGTAGAGTAATAAATGCATTCTTTTAAAAAACTTTTACAAAAATCTCCTCACTGAAATTCTTCTGTATTTATTTTTCTGCAGATACTCTAGACTATGATTTTAGTGGAAGAAACTCTTGCCTAAAAATGTTTGAATAAAGTCTCAAAGTATATCTTGCACACTTCTAATTCATCCATGGCAAGAGTTTGAGTAAAGTAGGCCAGGAAAATCCTATTCAAAGGTTAAACTCATCCAGTCAGGCAACAGAAACCCTTCCCACTTCTTTCTCCCCTGAACTAGAACAGACCAGATACAAAAGAATTAAAATCTTGCTCTTGGGTACAGGGAAATCAGCCCCAAGCCAAGTATTAATTCAAAATTACTATCTCACAAACCCCTACACATAGCAAGAACGTTCAAGAGCCTCATAGATCATTTATAGACAATATAGAAACAGAAATAGGACACAATGAATTGAATCTACTACAGTGAAATTATATGACCAGCTGTGGGTCCACCAGAAAGCCCTTTTTGCTGCAAACACCACCTGTGAGAGCAGCAGGTTCTTTGGGAATGAGAAGCTCAGACAGATCAGCAAAAAGGCCAATACCAATCACAGTACATCTAGGTTCATTGCTTGACTCATTAGGGAGGTTTTTACCTCAGCTCTTTGTGTTATTATTAGCCTTACAAGAGTAATGTGGGATTAAATATTTCTCTATGCTGTACCTGTGCATATACTCCCATTGACCTTTCTGTTCTGAACTCCAATTTAAATTAATTCTTTATTAAAACCACTATAAAAGTGAAATATATGGCTCCACAGCTTAAATTCATATTTGCTGATGTAGTGAAAAACTTACTTTGGAAGTCACCATCTACTTCCAGGCTCACCTGAATTGTTAGGCATCTATATTTGTATGCCTTTGCCAGACTTAGATCATCAGATACTTCCCAAATTGTTGAGCCCTATGGTAACCCAGAGAAGTACTTCCTTAGATTTTGCTGTTAAAACTGTTCCACCTGCGTGACCCTACCAAATACTCATTTGGTCCTAGATGAACAAAGTTTAAACTCTTACAGAAGAAAAGTTAGTTGACCTAGATTATCTCATGCAAAAACTTTGATTCTGGGTCTTCTGTATCCTAAGTTTATTGACTGTGCTTTTTGGTTCAAAGAAAATAACCTTCCCGAAGCTCTTCTTTTGGTTTATCTTTTTGACGGTCATAGCAGTTCAGGCTTTGCAGGTCTGAGTACCCCAATGGACTCTGGTATAAAGCACACCCACTCTACTCAGCTCTGCTGTAATAATACATTGCTTGTATATTTCCTGACTTTTCCCAGACACCTGTGGAATAGATTTATGGAGCAAACGCAAAGTTCTGGGCAATCCAGATCTTCTAGGATTAATAAATAATTTTTAAGGATCCATATTTTCCATTTCAGTCCCTAAAACAGTAATGAAGGTCTTTAACTTGTGAATTTAGACCCTGGACCTTCTAAGTAAGGATTTATTTGGTAGAAGCATTTCAGGGCAAGATTTCAAAGGAGTACAATGTGCATATCTAGTATGTATCAGAGAGGTAGCCCTCACCTTCCTCTGCATCCCAAAATCTCACCATCTCTGACATCATAAAAGTTTTGGAGGATCCTGTTTGAAACTCTGGTGGGTGTACAGTGCAGACTGGCATTACTTGAGATCAGAAGGGGAGATGCAGAGAGTGAGATGATGTTTTGGAACAGTGGGGTGAAAATACAACCTTGCAGAAGCATTTTGACTTTGTATAGTATTAATATAGCGCTATATTTCTGAAGTGCAGTGAAAATACCAAAAGCTTTATCATGATTTGTTAGGATTGCTAGAGCTCTGTCTGAATGATGTTCTACAGGGAGACTCTGCAGCCTTTAGATATAGCCCAGATGTTGGTGTCTGGAAGAAAGCTGAGCCAAACACTGGATTATGCATGGGATAGACAGAAGGCTGTGAGGAGGACTTGGGACAGGGGAAATGATAACCTATGTTTTACCTCCTTTGATTATGACTCTTCTCAAGAATGCATCACAGAAATGGTCAGACCTATAATTTGCACAGATGGTTGGAGCTCTGAATAGAAAGGCAAAGAAAGAGAAGTGAGTTTAGATGAAAAAGAGAAGGAAAGGTGGCCTGAGTGTGACTCATCACTTGCCTCTGCTGCTTTGAAACCTGGAAAGAAGATAACACAGTTTCTAAAGAGTATGTTGTATGAACAGAGATGAGGATGTTAAGAAAGAAAATATTTCAATATCTTTAAGGCCACCAGGTATAAATCTTCACTATCTCTGCTAGCAGGCCTTTACCAGCTCAGGTGCCACTGCACTAAAGAACAACACATGGTTTCAGGAAATTTCTGTGAGGACATATTATTCTGGAAAAGTTTTCATTCACAAAGGTGGGACAAAGAGGGTGAGAGTTGTTTGGAAAATGTTGTTGAAGATTTTCACTGGGAGCAGTTCACCAAGACCAGATGGTATAAGCCAGTGAAGAGAAATTACTTTGACAGTGGAGGAGAGGCTCTCTGAAGAGCAGTAGCACATAGTGCATCAAATAAGTTTAGAGATGAATAAATGGAGTAGTGGTGAAGGACGAAAATGTGGGTGGTTTTAGCAAAAGACAGAAAAAAAAAATTATACCATAAACATGCAAGATGGAAGAGACCAAAGAGGCACCAGATGGAAAGTTTAAGTTCTCATAAGAAAATGAAGGATATGATGGACAGCATATGTAATGGACAGCAGGTCAGGAGATGCTGTTATTGCATTAAGTAGAAGGTTTGAAGGAGAACTGTAGGTAAAATAAGAACCTCCATATACTGTCAAAGGAAAAGAGAGGAAGAAAGTAGAGGGAGGCTATTACTTGTGACATTTCCCCCATTAAAAACTGATGCAGTACAATGTAGAAGGAGGGTGTGCATCAATGTATAGCTGCAGTGAATTGTTGGGGTGGCTTTAGGCACAGTCAAGTGAATTGGGATGGAGATACAAAGGTAGAAGAGCTGAAGAAGTAGACCAATGAATTTGCAAATATCAATAAGTAGATATGGGGCTTAAACCGATAAATTTTAACATTCATGTTATCACTGGAAGCTCTCATATTTATTCTCCCTCAAAATGAAGATTTCAAGCTGTGTAACTGAGTGCTAAGCACAGCTTTCTCAGGCTAAAAGGGTGCCTGACTGTGGCAACAATTGCTCAGAAGGCAGCTTCTCTCTTCTTGCTTGACAAGCAAAATTCCATCAAATGAAAGGCAACTTAGTCACTCCCTGATTTTCCTAAGATAACAAGTTTGTCCACAAAAGTCTGTGAATATTATCTGTGATTTATTCAGTATTTATTATCGCGTATGTGAAGTGGAGCCATATGTAGTGATAATGCTCAGTGCAAACAAACAGTACCAAGCATAACACTTCAGGAAAGGTGAGGTACTACATGCTATCATGCAAACAAGTGCAAAGTTTTAAGGTTTATATTAGGGTTGTATTTGTGAAGATTTTGCTAAATAATCCACAGTATGGATTGTACTTATGAGAACAGAATTTATCACATAATATTTTATTACTATTACTGTACAAAGTAGAGAAATCTTTATTTTGCCTTCAGTTTTCCCATCTTATAAGAATACTGTGAAGAGAAAAAAAGTGAGGGACATTGTTAGGACTTATAACAGCTTGTCCAGCTGTGGGGCATTCGTTTGTCTTGTCTGCAAATGCTATTCCAAATTATCTCAAGGATTTGTCTCTGCTACTTTCCTCCTCAGACTGGCTCTGACTTCACCGTCTGTTGCCCACAGAAATGCCCTCTGACTGCATCTGGAAATGCTGTGCAGTAAATGTGATAACATTTTAATCTGCACTGCCATGCCAGTGAATTTCCTGCCTCTTTTTCAGCAAGATAATGAGTATGGTGCAAACATTCCTGCATCTGTCCAAAATTGGGAAAGTATTGTGCCATCTTCCTCTTATATTTGGAAAAGGCAGTCCTGAAGTGCAAACCACCTGCGAATCCTGGCAGTACAGTCTGGCCTGGGACTTTTTGGCAAAAATCCAGGCCAGACAATCCAGACCTTTTTGGCCAATTACCCTGTTGTGGATCACAGAGCACAGAGTCCAACTCAGTACATGATTGTGGCATGTTGGCTCATTTCTGCCAGGAGACCAAGTGCTGCAGCAGCTTGTTCTGCTTCTACAGATGCACCAGTACCTTCAAATCACAGAAATCACAGATGGGGAAAATCTCAAATAGTGACATTTCCATGCCTTAGGAAGAAGGAGGCAAAGTTTCTAAGGAACTGTTTGTGCATTTTCTGTATCATTCAAGTGTCTCCATCACCAAAGAGAAATAAATGTTCCTGGATCCATCAGTGATCATAGCACAGGTTGCTAGATGAGCCCAACAGGCTTAGATTAGACAGGAGCACCTTGGAGAACTCTCACCTTACGTCAGGGGAGCTGGCTGTGCTGCCGACCTTCTCCTCTCAGATTAAGAGAGCAGAACCTGGCCTCTGCCCTCTACCTCACACTCGGGTTGGACATCACCAAGGCTAAAGTCACTTGCTGTTGCCATACAGTGCCCCTGCTGCTAAAGGACCAGTCTGAAGACATTGGTTCTGCATCATCTTCTGATTCTACACCAGATGGAGAAGTGCAGGAGCTCTTTCACAAGTCCAGAGCCTGCATTTCCTCTTTATTTGCATTTGCATATTTTTAAAACAGCCACTTGTAAGATACCCAGCTGCATTTGGACAGAACACCTACAAATCATATTGGTCCTCCATAGAACAATCACTCTCTGAGTAGCAGGACCAAAGGAGATGGTTGCTTAGACATTTGCACCCCCTAAATCCTCTGCCGGTCTACCTAAACCACTCCAGTGTCCTCCATTCTTCTCATCCATCTCATTTGTTTGCCCCTTACATGTTGGGCTAGGCAAATCACGCGTGTCTTGCAAACCCTGAGCTGAAGGCACATCTCAGCTGCCTCCTGTCTCCTGAGTAAAGTTAGGGTGAGGTTTCTTCTTCAAAAGTCTTATAGAAATATAATTTTTTAAACCTCAGCCTTTCTGCCAAATGCAGCTGAATGTGGCAAATAGGTTTAGCAATTGTTAGCAAAGAAGGAGAGAAAAAGCAAAGAAAGGGAGAAAAGCGCAAGCAGAGGCAGGTACAGACAGACAGACGCGGCAACTGTAAAAATGTCACGTCTGCCAGAAACCTGATAGAAAATTCCTTGGTCTGGGCCAAGGGAGGTTTGTCTTCTTCACTGTGTAGCTTGGCTCCTGGGATGCAAATGAGCAAGAGAGGGAAAAATCTTCAAAATGGATGAGACAAAGCTGCCCTGTAAGTGTGGCAGGAGGGAGAGCCCCAGGGCTGTCAGCAGTGCGGCTGCTTTGTGGCCCAGCTGGGCTGGGGACAGAGGTTTGTGTCCTGTGTGCTCCTGCTGGGCTCCTACTTGGAAGAATATGAGGAACAACAGGGTAGGGTAGGTCTGTACGAGTCCTTCTCTTGCCAGGCTACGTTTCTGCATGACCATGGGAGCTGAACAGGGGTTCAGATTTCTAGTTCTGATTTCTAGAGGGTCTGATTTCTAGTTCTAGCTCTTCCTCTCCCCTTCATACCTTCTTCTTTGACATGCTAGGTCATTTAAACTGGAATTTCTGCAGTACCTAAAACAGAGACACCCTCTTCTTATCCAGAACCTCTAGATGACACTGTAATACAGATGAAAAATAGACATTAAATCCTAGCACTTGTCCCCCGCATATTTATTAATAATTAATATCAGATTTGCTTTTTATTATTTTAGTGGCTTTGTGAAAATAGAAATAATTGTTGCTGATTATTATTTATTTAAGTGATGACAACATGATTAATAATACTTCAGCATGGGAAGGACTCACACTGAACAACCTAGAATGGGGAGATATTATCTCTGTTGGTGGCAAAGCTTATAATACACATGCATTGCAAAAATGATAACCCACCTGTAGAGGAAGAACGATTAAAGACAAAGATGGATATGGCAACACACAGATAAAGGAGATCAATATTTAGGATATAAAGCAATTTAAAAAGTTGGGCCATGAATTCACTCTAACATGTGCAGGCTGAAGTGAGGCTGACAGACCTGTTACCTACCTGCCCATCATGGTCGGCTCAGGATCTTCCTGTGGAGACACACAGACCTAACCACACCTGGAAATATTCTTCCCTGGTAGACCCCCACTGTCATACATAGCTTTACAAAAGTTAAATTCGGACAGTGATTTCTGAAGCTGAAGAGTTACTGAATTACTGAACCCTTTTAGCAAAACTTAGGCCTGTTGCCCCCACACATTTTTTCCATTACAGCAAGCATCTTCCTGCTTTCTGGTCACAGCAGCTGATGCTAAAAGCCCAGTATTTGTGCTTGGTCCTACAGCCTGATGCTACTCTGCTTCCTGCAACACATCTCCATTTTGTTATAGGAACAGAAAATTGTAGAGCTGGTTATAATGTTTCCCCATGAAAAGTTGACGGGGTTTTTTTTCCAAGAAATTGAATTTCCTGAGGTTTTGACTATGAAATTCCACTGTGATGCTTTGAACATCCAGCCCTTTGGCTACCTCATCCTTGCACTCTTACTGCACTTCTCATAGCAACTAATACCTCAATTTCTTTTCAGGAGAGGACATGTTGGATGCAGGTTCAGCTGGAACCTGGCTCACTGAAGAGCAGAAGCATAAAGGGGTGGGACATGTATTTATTTTTTTCCCCAAACACTTTTTTTCCTCTTGTGAGAATCACAAATTTCAAATAATTGATTTCTTTGTTTACCAAAGGTAAACACTCTACCAGTCTGGTTTTATGTGTCTGCAAGAAACATTTTAAATGAGACATTTTCTACATTTTCTATCAAACTGCTGTCATGCAGCCTGGAATCCTTGGGAGTGCCTTTGGAAAATTCCTTGTTGAAATACCTCTCCTGCAGCCATTTCTACTTTCCTTCTCTTGTCCCTTTACCAGTGATTGTCAAATGGTTGTGCCACCATCCTGGAGCTAAAGCTGATTTTAAACAAGCTGCTAGGTTGCTGTATAGTGAGCACTTGGTTCAGTACATGCTCAGCTGTTAAAAACAAAATACCTAGGAAGATCTGAAGTGAGAAAGAAGATTTCTACACAGACACATATTATTTCTCTGTTTCTTTTCATTTAATTATATGAGAAAAGCTATTGAGTTCAGATAGTGTTTGCTTTTTGGTTACAAATGCCTGGATTAGAGTTGCAGCTGTGGTCATGCTAAAGAATATTTCCCTGCCTTCTCTTTGTGTTTCTTCTGCACAAGGTTTCTGTATGTTTCTTCCAGAGATTTTTCACGGTAATTAGGCCTAATTCTTTAATTGCCTCCCCCTCCATCCCTAAAAATTCTGCTGCTTCCTAATGATTCTGGATATAACATATGTTGCCAGATATAAACAGGGGGGGCCATTAACACGGTAATAAATTTGCATGCTCTATAAATTCCTGTATAATTCATAATCTAAAATAAAAGATGAGAAAAACCACTTTGATTTGTTGTGTTTGGACTCACCTCCAACATGTAGATTTATATGGCAGGAAACAGTTTTGAAGCTCTTAGTTCTTTAGGCTGGGAAAAAAAAAAAAAGGGCTTTTTATAATTTTTTTAATAGAGTACAGTTGGATCATCAAGTTTCAGTTTCATTTTGAAATGTGCCCTGGGAGAATGCGCCATAAATGCCAACATATTCAGCATCATGGACTCAAGATGATATCAGCTTGTTATAGTGTTCTGTTGCAGTGACTCCTGCCACTTCCCTTTTTCTAAAAAAAAAAAAAGGAAAAATAGAAGGAATGGTTTAGAATTTTGTTTATCACCCCTTCCCTTAGAGGAGCAGAATACAAATGATTATCTTCCTTCCTCATCTTTGGTTCTGCCTTTATTGAAAATTCTCAGTCAGGGATCCTACTGGTGCATTTACTGTTGACCTTAGACAGCACTAACATGATTTCCTTGCTGACTAAAGAAAATACAATGCTGGAAAGGACATGTATTTTGATTGACAAGCAATAGGTACATCTGTCTGCAGTCTTCCAGATTCTTAAAGATGCTGCTGAATAAATCTTGCAGTTGCCATCTTGCAATAAACATAATTCATTCCCCCCAGAAACACATTCAATTTTAAAAGAAGTTTTGTGTAAAATGACAGCACTAGCAAAATGAGGAAACATATATTACGGGTCAGGCTCATAGGCAATGTAAATCAACACTAATCAGCTGAAAACAATGGCCACATTTCTGTCTGGTAGAATACGTCCCTTTTATCTTAGTTATATTAGGCAATTTGTTAGAATATGTGATAAAATGTGTCTAAATGTTACAGGTAGGTTATGAACATGATAGCTATTTGACAAAGCAGCCCCTGAGAGAAAGTGCATTTTTCACCCCATCAGAACTTAGTTCCCTTGATGAAGATAACAGATAGGTTTGCTCTGTGTAATCCTGTACATAATTATCTTCCCTACCTAATTTCTTTCTGTTGCTATGCATCATTATCTTAAATATTTTTGTAACCATTTCATTACCATTTCCATCCCATTGTTCATTCCTTTATCTCAGTTTTTTGTCTGACATCATAAAACTGAGTATTTATCTTGTCCTGTCCACAGCCTTTAATAACTAGCCTGGTGTCAGAAACCACAGCTTTAATAAATACACCCAGCCTGATGTATTATTAAGCATTGAGAAGGCACCCTGGTGCCTCCAGCTTGTGCAGAGAAGTAGAGGAGCCTGCACTGCTCTGAAGAAGCCCCTCCAAGAAACGGCTACAATATTTACTTGCTGACATTTAAAGATAATGGAGTTGTTTACTCAGTGTCTTTTTTTCTTTTTCCCTCCAAGCAAATAAGCATAAAAGATCCTGTGAAGGTTTTATTTCCAAAATGGCATTCTGGAACTTTTTGTCCCCCTTTTAATTATTTTTAATTTACTTTTTTTAAAATTCTTTTTTTTTTTCCCAAATGTAGACATTTATTACTTTTAATGATTAGTCAATTAGGAATACTGGTGGCAGCTAACCTGTTAGAATGGAAAGAATTGATTACAGAGCCTCAGGAGCAGGCCCTGGCTGAGTCATGAGGAGACATGAAAGGGTACAGTGGCAGTTAAGTCTCCTGGCACATGAAGGAGTGTAAACCATTGATCACAATACGAAATGCTGAAAACTGAAAAGGAATCCAATTTATTCTAAATAAAACTACTCTGTTCTCCAGTGACAGATTCCAGAGTCAGACACCAGAGAGGAACTGACAGCAGATGTTTTAGAGCCAAGACACAGAGAGGCTGAGTAATAGTATAGAAAAGAAATTGCTTTGAACTTCACCCCTGCTTTAAATACTTCAAATCAATAGGGTCACAGAGCTCTTTAATAGAGTGATGAGGTCTTGCCCCAGCAGATCTTCACAGTGACAAGTTGATGTGCTTCCTAGCAGCAGGGTCATAAAAATTTCAGGCTTCCCTCTGAAAGGGGGCTTTGTATTAGAGAGGTCCATTTGGAGTAACTCCCTTGTATGGCCGCTCTCAAAAGCTGAGCCCTAATAGTCTACATCTAAATGGGACTGACCTCATGAATTACCTCAAGAAACTTAATCTATAAACTGGCTTCTTCTTATGCAGACTGATGAATTCTTGTTTATTCCTAAATGGCTGTCACAAAACCTATTCATCAAACTCTTAACGGGGAAGAGAGTCTCACATAATCCTGCTTCAAGTGCGGCACCATTAAATAATCATTAGACTTCATTGCTGGTCTTGAGACCCACTCCAAATCCACAAAGCAAGCTTTTTACCATTCATCAGAACTGCATTTAGATGAGATTTTGACCTGATAAAAAAGGGTGTTTTTTGTCACTATCAGTTTCATGGCTGTGCTCTTTCTCCTTTCAGAGGCTGTGGTGGGGTTTATTTTTTTTTCCCTTTCCTTAACAAAAGTAAAAGAAAATAAAGGCAGATGGCCAACTCTCTCCAATATCCGTTTGCTTTATTTGAGCAGTTTAATGTAGTGAAACAGAGTGAAATGTTGCTACTTGCTAAATGGTAAACAACACCATTACCCAGAATTCAGCAGCAGACTGATACAAAACAGGGTGCTGGTGATTAATTAAACTGTTGTTGTAATTGTAATGCATGATACATAATAGATAGTGTGCTGTGTATTTTAAAAGCTTCAAATTAGCAAAGAATAACTTCCTTACATAGCACATCTCCATTCCATGCTGTTAATGCACAAATAATCAAAAATAAAAGGTCATTACTGCTACCTAGTAAAAATAATGTATTTTGATTTTCCTTACCCTGTAACCATGCACTGGAAGAGTTGCATATTGCGAGGCAGCAGATCATACAGCCCTGCAGAAAAAAATGTGAGTCTTTTTCTCCTGTCTCTCTTGGATACAAAGGCACAATATTCATTATTAATCAATAACAATTAGAGTGATCAGCCTGAGCTGCAAAATATCAGGATCTGCTTCTGAGCTGTTATAATTCCAGTTATTATCACCTCCCTCAAAAGAGCAAAGTTCATGTTCTGCAAATAACTACAATGAACCCTCTCATTCATGTGGCAAACTCGAGCGTGGCTCCCACGGAGAGGTAGGTTGAGGTTGCTTTCCCTATTCTCTGGGATTCTGAAGCAAGCACCTTAACTCAAGAGTGATAGTGTGCCTTGTTGTGACAGGACAATACATGTCTTTAAGTTCAAATATGTCCTGAATGCCTGGCCAAACTTGGTCTAAACCCCTCTTGTGTATCCGGTTTGAGCTGAAAATAAAACAAGCTTAGCCTGCTAATTTTTTTTGCTCTGTTTACACAGTATCTGTTAACCAGGGCAGGATGCTCTGACTTTGGTGGTTTTCTCACTCACCACCAAAGACCTGGGACCTGATCCCTCAGACTGTGCATCTCTGCTGGGGTCTCTGAGCTGGGCTGCTGTAGCCTTTTTTCCATGAGCTGCATTTATGGCACCTGTCCTCCCAACACAATATAAACACCAATGTAGATGATCGAGGCACAACCCACAGCAATTGCAAAACTTAATTTTCTTTTCCAACTCTGAGTGCTCCTCTGCCTGACTATCTTGTCTGGTTCATCTGTGGGGCTGCAGAGGTTACTCTGAACCATGCTGTACCTGCCACTGGGAATCATCCAAGGGCAGAATGTTCCACATGGGTGATAGACTGCTAACAGGTCAGCTGGGAAGGGTGAATAATCAAACTGAATACTTCCCCATCTCATTTTTATGTCACTGCTAAAATAATTATTTTTAAAAATTCTTAAAAATAGAGAACACTCAACCCAAATAAGGCCTCTTCTCCTGCTTTTAGTTTTCTGCATTAATTTTTAATACTCAGATACCTTGACATAAATGGCAAGTATTCAATGCACTATACTTACTCTCTGATCAAGATTTTCTCCTCTCCCTGACACATATCTTCAGGTACCCTATCCACATACTCATGTGAGTACTTAGTTCCTGCTCAGCTCTCAGTTAGTTACTAAGAAGGAGATGGTTGAAGGGAGATTGTGAAGGATAGAGGAGAGAAATTAAGTACAACTGCTGCCTGTGTTTACAGATGAGGTTCACAGGATTATGTGTCTCAGAGAAATTTAATAAGATTCTGTGAGTACGTGATGTACTCTACTGTCTTGTGTGCATAAAAGATGCACACAGGTCTTGACATTCATATTTATTCATAAAGGATTCTGAAATGGCATGATTTTAAATATAGCCTAAAATCCAAGGATAGTAATAAGGATGGAGGATGATAGTGGAGCCTGATGCCTTAATTAATGCAAAGGCTAACCCTGATTTTTGAGAAATGGCAAGTTCTTCTGCCTACACCCTTGCTGCTGCCATCCTCTGCTATGCAGAGAGGTGTGAATCCTTGGCCAGAATGCAAAGAAATAGTGGAGCCTTCTTAGTCTGGCTGTACACTGCTGTCAGAGGGTAGGATAAACATCTATCTGCTACCTTTTTTATATCATTCCTGCTGTTCCCATGGTCCAAGGATATGTTGTTTATCCATGATGCTTAGTCTCCTTCTCCTTCAACTCCTTCTGTTTCCCTCTGTGAGGGATGTGGGAATGCTTGTAATAACATTTATGAATATTATATGCTCCATCTACTTTTTGGACTGCTATTGGAGTACTTACAATATTGCAAAGGGTTAATTCCAGTGAGGCATCTCAGCTTCGAAGAAAGGAAATGACATTGGGATAGTAGACCTGGTGATCAATTTGCTGAACAGGCAAGGCAGGCAATGCCTTCAAGTTTTAGCTCCCTTTGCTTTGGGTCTGGAGTACTGAGGAAGATAATGTGCTGAAAAACAAAGATATGGAACAGGAGAAAGAAAAGTTCTCTCAGTAGGAAAGCAGAAACAAGACAAATTTTAGTTTGAGGTGTCAGCTACTGTGATCCATGTCTACCTCTACCTCTTTCCACCAGGAACCACCTGAAATGCAGCCCATCATTATTTGTGGGTCTTTAACTTTCAATTAAAATAAAAACATCCCTTCATCATCTCATACTTCTCTCTGTTACATTCCTTCATCATCCCATACTTCTTCTCTCTGTTTTGGCTACTTGGCACCATCCTGTTTCTCTTCTTAACATATGAAGTTTTTCATGTTTCCAACACTTCCTACATTTTCATCTGGCTTCATACTGGTCCTCAAAACCAAGAACTTCCAGAAATATTACTTTATTATTTGTCCAGTTTCTTGCCTTATCTCCCTCTTTTTGCATGAGTCTTTATCTTACTTAATGTTACACTGTACTTCAAGGAGGAATTGCATTAGCCCTGGATTTCCTTTTTCATAACCTTAGGTTAGACACTATTTCCTCGGTGTTTTGTTTCCTCAGCTATGATTTTGATTGACTGTAAATTTTCAGTTTAGCTTTTACACACTTCCCACATGGATATATGGATATATCCATGCCTATAGATAGCAAGTTGGCTGCTTGGTTTACAGTGTAAGACAAGCTGTAAGAGTCCAATTTTGCTCAATTTGTGCTAAAGAGTAAGTAGTGCACAATTACAATACTGTTTTTTCTTGGTGGCTAAAGCACTATTGACAGTCTCTTTCAAAGACCTTTTATGTAGCACATCTGAAAGACATTCAAAATCTGTATTGAGACACCTTTCAAAGTGCATCATGCTTCCTATGATTTAGTGATTTAGGGAGAGGGTAATAAGACACATCATTTTACCACTGATTTGCTCAGGCACTTGTGACAGATGCAGGAAAGTAGTTTGACTCCGAGTATGCAAATGAAAATGATGCTGACCCCACAAGGCATTATCTGTGCAGGAATGCACAGGCTCTACTTTGCAGGAGGGTACGAGAGTAAAGATGTTTTTCCTGGTCCATGAAAAGTGTTTGTGAAAATACCTGGCCAAACAAATATTTACTGTGCAGGGATATTATAGAAAATGAACACTGAGTTTTCATTTTAACTCTCAGAGAAGTTACTGAGAATGGTTTACGCTTTTTTGACCTCTATTAATGTATTTTCGTGAATGTACATTGGTTAAGGTATTTTCAAGGCAATATAAGCCTCTCCAGCACAACAGCTTTGTAAGTCCTGATTGATTCCTCACTCACCCTTTCAGTGGCATCTCCAGTTTCTATATCTTTTCTTCCTCTCTCTGTCCTATTCTTTTAATTAAGAATTGTACTGATCTTTGATTTTTTTTTTCTCATTTAATAGGCTATGCCCAGGGCATTAACTCTTGCTTTCCCTGACTTCTTTGATTTTTTTATTCCTTCATAACTGTATTAAGCAGAGTGAAGTTTCAGGAAGGTATTACTGCCTATCCAGAGAAGAATCTTGAATCCTCCACCTAGAGTGATAGATTTGTTGTGGGGCTTCTCAGCATCACTTATACAAGCTAACATTCTTCTTGCACCGGGACGTCAGTTCTACTCTGTGTGAAGGTCTGGTGTTTTTTTAATGGACATCTCAATCTCACATCACCTCAGAGGGATGGGCAGGAAAAAGTGTCTAAAGAGAAGTATTTCTATAAAATATAAGGGTCTTTCTTGATATTTGGTAAAATGCCTAATAAATTATTTGGTATCAGGAATTTTTTTATGTAAATAAGGTTTACATGTGTTTATGAAGACTTTCTCTAATGTCACATATTACTATTATTAAAGGTAGGAAACGGCTGAATTTTTTCTATAACAATGAGAAAAGTTTTATTCATCTTGTTTAGCACTTGACAGTCATGTTCTGATCAGTGTCATTCATTTAGTTTCTATAAGCCCATGAAAAAAGTTTATAAAGTATGCAAGAAATAATTAGGTTAAAAAAAATGCACTTCCTAGCCAATCTGAAGCAAATAAGTACCCAGATAATACCAGGCTTACTCAAAGTGTCATGAGAAACAGCTGTTTGACCATGCTGATTTCATACTGAGGATTCCTGAGATTCCAGTAGGATTTGAGATTTTTACATGGTCTGGTAGCATGATAAGCATAGTACTTTAATAACCATCTTAGTAGTTTTCTGGTATCATTGTTATGCTGCAACAAATGTAATCTCTTTATTACCTGGTACCTCGCTGTCTGTGTAAGATCCAACAAGAGCATAAGTGCTGTAAAAAGCTGGTGCTCAGAAATCTGAAGGAGGGTGGGTGGTCATCAATTTCTCTGTGGAGAACCTGGTAAATAGTTAGGGAGATCTATTCTCTCTCACGGTGGACACAAGGGCTTTTAAAGGTCTTTTCCCTTGATTTTGTTCAGCTGTCATGCTGCTTTATAGATGAGTCACAAATGATGTCACAGGAGGAAGAAACTAAAATTCCTGGTGTGAACATCTTATGCACGTGGCAAAGCGTGACCACCTAAAGAACAACAAAGTTGTGAAGTCTTAGTCTAAGGATTTGTAGGGAAAATTCAGGAGGGGTGGTGGAAAATTACCTATTAACATATTGGCACAGTAAAATAAAGCATTTTTTTTTCTATACAAATAGATTAGATCATAAGATCTGGCACCAGCACAAGTGGAACTGAGTTTTCTTGCCATGAATCACCATTTTGCCTGCTTCACCATTCAAATGGCTTCATCATTGGCATTTGGACACCATGGAGAGGGCAGCAACACCTTGATGGGAAGTCTGGATTTTGACTCTTCCTGGATGGCTGCTTGTCACAGCTTTTGTGTTGGTGCTGGGAGTTGCCACTGTCCCTGGAGGCAAGGAGACAAATAGGCTCACAGAGGGTCTGGTGAGGCCCCCACTCACACTGCTGAATGTTGATATTTGCAATCTAAATAGCTGCTGTCAATAGATATCTTTTCTGGGACAGAGGGTAGAGATTATTGAGGAGTCACGTGTCTGGACAGGGATAAAAAACAGCATCTGTATTGTCAGTCAGGAAGCTCTGCATAACATTGAGTGAAAACATGAGTGAAACATGCCCAACATGATTTTACTGGAAATGTCAGACTTAGCTGATCTAAAAGCATTTTTGACAAGCCAGTGGTTCTTTGTAGTACTAGCTGGAACTTGCTTTGAAGTGACTTTGCTGCTTTTTTATACTGCAAAAGCTCAAAGGTCAGTAGATTTATCCATTCCAAGGTCTCTGTGGAGAGGTCAGCTCAAAGCTTCACTCTGTTTCACTCATTCAAATGAACACGGGGAGACTGCAGAGGTTACTCAGGAGATAGGATTACAGTGTCTGCAGTGTGGAGAAGGTGTGCCTCTCAATGTCCCTATTATAACTGTTTCTATGTGAACAAATGACCCAATTCACAAACCAATCTTTCGTGAGATCAGCATGCTCTACACAGAATCTCTAGAAATTTATCTACATTAATAATTAGCTGTATAAAGGTATTATCTACCATCAGATTCACAGGACTTGAGGGCTCTGCAGCCATCAAGGTAAGACCTGTAGAATATGAGAAACTGTATTCCTGAGAAATAGTTTGTGCTGAAAATTGTGGGTTTTGCCTCTGTGTTTGTTCATGTGTGTGTAACCTTTTGTTTCAGGCATGCATCCTCTTCTGCTTATCCACATTACCCTGAGATCAGACAACTGAATGCATTCTACTTGCAGCTGTTTCAGGAGGGAATTTAACAGCATGAGCTATCCCACTTATCAAAGGCAGGGAACATTTAACAACAATGTGCCACAAACCACAGCAATTCCCAGTGGTCTCTTGGGTAGGATTCAAGGTGATGGCATTGACCTTTATAAACCAAAATGGTCTGGTCCAGCTTATTAGCGCCTTCCCTCCACACAACACTCCACAGCAGTAATTGAGAAAGGTTCAAGCTGAAAGTGTTTCGGAATATTGCTTTGATTGTGTAAAAGCTAGAGCTTTTCTTCTGCAAATTCTCCCAAATATATCAGGTATTGGGGGAGATTATGGAAAGGAGTGTAACAAAAGATTGATGGATTGTTCATCAGAATGGAATAGCACATTGTGAAAACATATATCTTCATGACTTTTCCTGTTGCTGGCAAGAAGTTTCATTTGACTTTGATTGAGTTGAAATCACTAGCCCACTGACTCAGCAATTCATTCAGGAGAGCATCATTTTATCTGCAACACTGGAAGAGCAACTATGTGAGCACTATCCTGCTATCCTAAGAGTCAGGCTGTAAGGGCAGCCAGCCTCCAAATCTCTGTTAGTTCCTAACACAGGAACTATTTCCCAGACTTTGTGGTGGTGCTGGGGCAATGAGAAGGGAAGGTACTGCTGAGATGCACTGATCTTCCCCAGGAATCCTGGTTATTAAAGAACCTGTCAACTCTGTGCCTTGGTGGGGAGGCGATGCATAATAAGAGGGAAAAAAAGCCCATTGTATGCTGCTTTAGAAGCAAGTAATTCAATTGCTTCAAAACAGGCACGTAAAAAAATAAAGTTAATTTTTCCATTTCATAAGTGTTGTAAATTAGAAATCTTGAGTTTTAAACAAAAATTATCTAGACTTGCCCACAGGAAATTTTGCATTATTTTCTGTTATTCTCACAGATAACTTCCCTTTGAAGTTGGGTGGTCATGTCATCTGGTGCTTCATTCACAGCATGGAAAAAGCCTTAGGACACAGCCCGAGTGTGCCTGTAATAGGAGAGTGGAGCAGTTCCCAATCATTATAAAATTAAGGTAGGGTGGTTTCTCACCATATGTAAGTTGTTTGAAGAGAGAGTAGCATAACACAAAGGCACGGCTATGTCAGTGCCAGAAAGGGACTACAACTGGGTTTAGCACCCTAAAACTCTCCGTGAGCTTGGAAGTGGCAAAACATGGAAATGGGGAAGCTTAGGAGGGATTTATCTGAGACCTGGAAACCTGGTTAAGGAGTTTTGCTGTGTCTGTCAGACTCTTTGCCATATCCAGTATGTCTGTAACAGTGCTCTGGAAAGCAGACTACAATGAATTAGAAAAGGGAGAGAAAAGGTAAAGATATTATCTGAAAGCAACTGCTAGTCTCACAGGATTCCTGTTATGCTACTGGATATTACAAGTCTTTGGCCTACCTAATAAGAGCCCATATGCTTACAGAAAAGAAAAAAATGCACAGAATTTTCAAGTTACTCAAGTCTTTCTGAGTAGCAACAGCTCCTGAAAGAATGACAGAAATGTTTTATCCTTCCTCCCTTCCTTGTTTATAGCTCTGACCTGCACTTCTTCAGCACTTCAAACAAAGGCAGAAACTCTGTATTTGCTCTGCCTGGATTTTGTTATTCCAGGTTCCTTGTGTGACAGCAGAGTCTTCTCAGATTGCTCTTATCTGTGTTGGCTTGTGGGGATGTTAAACCTCAGAGCCCTAAGATCCCACGCACCATCAGAGCAGCTATCACAGCACATGTTGGCCTCCCAAGATATAAACAAATCTTCTAGTATCAAAAGGCAATAAAACACAGAAAACTTTAATCTTTTGATAGTTTTATAGTGAATTGCTTCTCTGTGAAGTGTCCTAGATGGTGTTTCTCTGATAGGCACAAGATTGAGAAAGAAGAATAATACAACAATCCCTACACTTGCTTTTACCACCATTCTAACAGTGCACATAATTTCTAGAGCAACTTCTCTTGTGTATTAAAACACACAACACCTCTAAATATGTCCTAATATATTAAGCACAGAACTGTCTTACAACATCAATGGATATACAAAGAGCAAAATATTTAAGTCAGGGGATAGAGTTAAAAGAAAAAATGTACCATGGAGATGATATCTCTTGTTTTTGGAGCATCCAGGGCCCCTGTTACCCAGATGAGCTCACGGCTCAAATCATGTAAAGCTCTATCTCCTCTGTTATGATTCTCCTTCTCACCTGTAAGCTGCAATCACTGTTCAGGTGGAAGCCCAGATTCAATCTGTCATTAAGCACCGAGCATGGGGATCATACTTCTCTGTAGTTCCTCTGTAGTCAAAGAAAGGTCTCTTCAGTCCACTTAAAAAATTGGATCACCCTTGTGAGTTGCCTGGCCCTCCTAGGACCAGAGGGAAACCCTGGAAGCCTATGCACACTTACCCAGCCTCTTGGATGCACTTTTGCCTCCTATACATCCAGGGACTGCATCTCCACCAAATGCAATTCTTTCTTGGCCCACCCCTCCATCCTCCAGCCTTGGTCGTTTGTGATGGCCACAAACCATTGCCCGTGAGATGTACAATTACAAAGCAGGTGGAGGCCATGCTAGGAAAGACTATGTGTGGAATGCTGAGGAGGCAATGGAATGGAGAATGTGAAAAGGGCACGGGTCTGGGATGTGCTTCCCCACAGGGGATGGATGCTCCCTATCATGTGTGATACCCACTCACATACAGATGAATTGTCTTTGCTGTCCTGGCCCTGCTCTGCTGGCTGCTGGAAAGGAAAGGTGCAAAATCAGAATGGCCAATGGCTATTTTGCTATTTGAGGAGGAGACAAGAAAGTTGCACTGACCTTTAACAGAAGCCAATGTTCCCTGCAGGACAAAGCTTTAGTCTTAAGTTGCTCTAAATAGTCAGTGGGTTGGAGAATGTCCTTATTCTGGGCTCTGGTGGTCCTGACTCACTGCCTCAGCTGAGGTCTCTCTGCCTGGGCATTTGGGGTGTGAAAGATGCTGCCTGGTCACACAGATCAGCAAGTTCTCAGGCTTCTTGAAGTGTGTCAGCAAGTCTATTTCCATTGCTCTAGTAGTAGTAATAGAAAGGAATCCCAATTTAGTATATGGTACCTATAATTTTAGATAAAATCACTCACCTAAGCACAGTCCTTACTCCAATACTTTAAAACACACAAACAAGTACATTACATACTTGGGAGAGTCCTTATACCAGTAGATTTCCTGACACGTGACATACACATGAACTTTTACTTGCCTGTATAAGCACAGACACAGAAGTGCCTTATATACAAAGTAGATTGTCTCACCTTCCCCCTCTATGAATGGTTTTTGTTCAGGTTTCTTCCAGTTCCCTGGTCACCTGAAACCCAGTCTGCTTCAGCCAGTACGTGATCCTCAGCTGGTCCAGTGCTGGAGAGAGGCTCTAATGCATCTCTCCACAGCCCTTCATCCTGTGGTGAGTGGCTCAGGACTGGGGTCCATGCAGAAGCTCCCACTAGACAGCACAGCCCTGACATCAGAGGAGGTTGCTTTGTCCCTGCCGTGTCCTCACAGAGTATTTGTTCCTGAGACTGTCCCCATTGCTGCTTGTGAAGGTCTCTGTCCTGCAGAAAAGCTTGGGGGAAAGGGTTGATCCTTTCTAAGAGTAACTCTTGGATTTAATTAGGAGTGCTCCCATCTCCCTTCCTTCCTTGTCTTCTGCTCTGAGAGTTACCCACAAAATAGATTTCTGTAAAATCTGGGTAAAGCTCTGATCTGCTTTAGCTGGTGGAGTTACATGAGGAACAGAATCAGGCCCACCAGCTATTTTTTTTGTAGAAGAAAGAAATATATATTTCTCTTGCATCATGAAATTTCCTTGAGGAGATTTTGTTATGTTATGATCCAAGTCCTGCTATTTGGCACAGCAAGTAATTATTGTACAGTTACTGATTTTCTGACTCACTCCTTTGCAGATCCATTCTGCTGCTTCGGATTCATTACAAGCCTCAAGGAGCTGAGCAGAAAAACAGCATGTCCCACCTTCACATGTCAGATAGTAAAGCTTAGTCATGCAGCTTAAAATAAAGTAAGCAAGGGGCAGATGGCAAAAAGGACAAAATGTGGCTTATTTAATCTGCCTCTGTTTGCAAGGAAGTAATTGTCTTTTAGGCTCCAGAAAACAGAGTGCTACCAGCAGACAAACAATGAAGTCTCTCTTTCCAGGGCACATATGACACTATTTGTATAGCTTCAACAGGAGCCTGCAGTTAATTCAAGGCTTTCAATAAAATTTACATTCACCATATGTAGATGATAAAACACCTTCCTTGAATTTGGAAGCTGAATTGACCTGCTTCCCCTCCCTCATGTGATCAGTTCAACCAGAGAAACTGTAATCCTCTTCTGAGCCCATACAGTAAAAATGTCTTTAACAAAGCAGACCTTCCAACATAAAACTATTACGTGAGGAAACAAGGCACTAAGTGGTACAATAACTTGAAACACATAATACTGTCAGAAACAATGACTGTATGCCTGACAGTTTCCATCAAACTGGTACCAATTTAAAGCTTTTAGTAAGTGCAATCATTAATGTATGCAGAGCTGTTAAGTAGTGAGTCAGAGTAACTTAGCTACATTTTGTTTTGCACTGACAAACCACAAAAGAACAACTCAAGTACTGGAAGTACAGTTGCTCATTAGATATTTACTTTTGCAAATACCTTTGGAGTTTATTCGGTTATTTTCAATGAAAGTGTACAGTGCAGTTCTGCATAGGCTGAAAGGATCTCTCTCTTGTCAAAGATAAATAGGACACATTTTAAACCACGTTACTGGTGAAAAGATGAGTTCTGAGCAAAAACAAGAAGAGGGATAGTACAAATCAAACTGCCTAAATGCTCTGAAAAGTTTCAGCTTTTAGATGTTTTTGAGATGTTTTTGAGGGAGCCAGAGGGGCACTGAATAAATCTAGACGATGCTGCATTGTGATTGTACCTGTTGAAAAATGGCAGCTGGGAGGTGTGCACAACTGGAGAAAACAGGGCACAGAAATCTGATGATGCCTACAAATTTATTCTACATTCCTAGATTTCCAGACTTGAGGTCCAGTAATTTCTAGGTGTCTTTATAAAGCAGAGAAGGAGAATGAACCATTAGGGAGAGGAAACATCAGCCATTATGAGGAGACATTCGAGCTGAAACTCTTGTAGAGGAAAATATTGGTGAGAGGGGAAGGTGTTTCATGGTTATAGAATCATGGAGATGACAGCTAACATTAACACAGCTCTTTCATTCACCAGTTGTCCAGTCACTCAGTAACTACTAAAGAGTAGTTTTAAAACTACTACTAAAGGGTGTTTTAAAACACAAAGAAGGAAACTCTGGACAAGCTCTCACAGAAAGACAGTTTCAGCCGGTTCAAAGAAAAGATGGACAAATCCACAGACCAACAGTATAGTAATAGAGTGAATAAATGAATGTGCCCTGGCATCATCTCTAATTTTGGGACTATGGTGAATGGATTAGAGGGGAGGGCTAGGTTGTTACTGTTGGGGCAGATCACTTGCCCAAATAGCCCATTGTTTGGGGCCAGCTGGGCATTCTTGTTTCCTATTCTTGCTTCCTGGACTCTAGTGATAGGCAAGGTGTTGTGCTCCTCAGTGCTAGGAATAAACATTGGCATTTGTATATGCAGAATTTTAGTAATAGTTCTCACTTAGTTGCTATCTAAAGCCTTTACTAGTTTTGATTTTGAGGTTGCAGTCCATCTGGTGTTTAAAGATCTACTCCTGGGCTTCTCTTGAGGCATACTAAGCTTGAAAGTGAAGAAGAGCTCAGCACCACCTTCATCATTACCCTCAGGAAGCAGTTTTTTCCTACCTTTTTCATCAAGCAGAGAACCTATTTTCTTGGACAAAGACAAAAAAGAGCTGAGATGATTACCTCCAGCAAAACTTTAGAGCAGATCACCATGTTGAGGCCAAGCATCAGAGCAGAGACCTAAGGCACAGTCCCCTCCTCTCCACATTTAAAAGATCTTTTTTCTTTTGTATTAACAGCAGTAGAAGTTTTGGGAGTTGGTTGGAAGCTGGGGTAGTGAGGTAGGATGAGAGATGTACAGCTGCTGCATCTGTGTCCTGTCCTGGGAATCAGGCATCTTCTCTGCAGAGCAGTTTTCATTTGTAAAGAGTTTCTCCTACAAGGACATGACTGGCTTTGGTTACAACACTCGTTGGCTCAGTCTTCCCATTGCTCCTGAATGTTGCATCTCCTGGACCGATTGCCCTACCATGTTTCAATCTCCCTGGCTAAAGTACTGGGTTAATGTCAAGCGATACTTTCAAAGGCGTTTGTAACAACAAAATAGTTTAGTGATGTGAAAATCTGCCTGTTCATTGTAGGTCAAACACATTTACCTGCAGGTTACCTACTCAATTTCCTCATTATCTAATGATCTTCCTGGAAACCTAGAAAAGCCAGAAACTACTAGTGTGTGGCTATAGCAATGAAGTAAATGCAAAGGAGCATACTGAGAGAAGAAAAATGCCACTAATGTTTCCAAACCACCATTACAATAAAAATAAAATAAATTTGGGGCTAGGTCAGAACCTTGGGTCAGTTCTGGTTTTGTCAAAACCAGATTATTTTTTCCTTAAAAGCAACACAGCAGAAGTGCGAATGTGGCATGTCATGTCCTGTTGCAGCTCTCTGTACCTTACACTGTGCACAAATTTTATTTTGAAGATGATGGTGTTTGCCAACGTGTCACAAATAGTTGTTATCCTCCAAGCCAGCAAGTTCCTAAAGCACCACCAATGCAGCAAAGTCTTATTATCTAACTTTTAAGTTACCTTGACTCAATTTGTCTCCTCTAAGGCTCTTCCAGGAGTGAAAATAATAATGATAGAAGAATGGTTCAAAAAGCAGAAACAAAACCAGAGAAGCATTTGGTCTTATCTTTTTAATTTTTTTTTAAATAGAGGCCTGGGGAAAAGACAAGTTAACACTTCTGATAAAAGAAAGAGGTTAATCTTACCTCAGAAAGATTTTCAGTATCTGCCATCCAACTCCTCCTCTCCAAATTCAGGCACCTCTGTTAGTAATGTGGTGTCTGATTAGCAAAAGTATTTAGCAAGCTAATGTTCACTGTCCACAGCAGGAGGTTCACACAGCTTGGCTGATGAGAAATGAACTGCCTGGAGCTAGCTTTTAATGGCAACTAATTTCCCATATTTGATACTCAGCTCAGCCAACTAATATCTAGCTCAACCGTGACAAGACAATCACAGTTCCTTTTGAAAATCCTTTAATCTGGGATGCAAACCAGTGTGCTCAAGGCTATAATGAACTTCTGAGATTATGTGCTAGCTATTTTATAGGAGGTATATTTTCCTCTTTTCTTTTTGCTTTTCTGCCTCAGAAAGGCTTAAGAATACATATTTTCATAGTTTCCTGCTTTTATGCAATTTGCTTAGTGCACAGAGATAATCTCCTCCTGAAAGTCAGTGACAAAAGTTTTAAAAGGACAAGTAAACAGCTTTCCCGTCAGATAACCCAGAGGATGTGGCAGTTCACAACAGCACAACATCATAAGTGGCTTTTAAATCAACTGATCTTGTTATTCTGAAAGTGTTTTAAATATCTAACATGTTTTATACTGCGCTGGCTTGGGCTTTGACAAATCCCATTACTCTCTGTTACTCTATCTCATTACACAGTGAATTATTAAATAGAACACTTAACCTAATTAGATATTATTGCCATGATACATACAGACATCCTGAAACGAGTCATTCCTTTTTGTTGTTCTGACTAGTCCTTCAGTTGTTTTTTACCTCTTCTGTGTCACTGGTGGGGTTTTTTTTTCTTTCCTAAGAATCAAATTTCTGGTAGAAGAAAAGTTTTTTCACTGTTTCTTTTTAATATGGTTCCTGGATGTAACAATACACAACAATACACAATGTATAGATGAATGTTTGTAAGAGCATGTGTGTCTGTACATACATACACACAAAAACACACAAGTAAAGTTATTCTGGGCTGCAAACAGAGTTTTTCTCCTCTTGCAGTGTGCACACTTTCACATCCGTGGAGATAGTAAGATATGCTTAGCAATATTTTGGTTTTAAACTAGACTAAAATTTTCATTCCAAGGACAATCATTCCAGGAAGGAGAAAAGTCTCCAGCTCTTCTATAAATTGGCTGACAACCCCAGTCTGTACCAGTCCAGTGCAGGACCATAGAGTCTTTTCTCAAGCCCTCACTGATGGCCAAAGCGTGCTTCTGTAAGGATGTATGGGAAAATTCCTGGCTAGATTTTTAGAGCATTATCAGACTAACAAAGCCAGGCTAGTACATTTTCTCAGTCTTTTCAAAATACAGTGCAGCCATGGCTGGCTAATTGGAAAAGATGCTTCCTATCATACAGTATACTTTTAAATTAACAGACTGTCACTTGCGGATCTGTTTCTGATAATTTCATTATTTTTCCAGCGAACTTTCAAAATAAAATATTTATTTTCCCCACTCATACTGTGCAAATCAGGTCAAAAATATTCTTGACATAGGCATAACTTATAAGAGTTGCTTTGGCTATTTACCAAGCTGTCATGTTTATCAGTTCAGTGGCATCTCCCATAGCTGGAAACATGACAAATGCTGTAGACAGTGTTATTGTTGTGGGAGGCAGTTATCCCATGTTTAATGATATTAACTATAGAATATTCATTTTTCAGAAATGGCCCATGTGTATCTTCCATTCAAGTAGAACCCTCCAAAATGTATTAACTCACACCTAATTCATGCTGTCTGAATACATCTCTGTGCTGAGGATGTCCTGGGAGTGATGCAGTTCCTTGGAGAATATTCCCATTGCCGTTTGCTTTGTATGACGCCACTGGCTCCTCTGTGTGTCTCCCTTTTTCTTGCTGCCCACCATAGATGAAATAGCCCAGTGTGTCATGTCCTTCTCACATTTGTTTTATGTTCTTTTGTGATAAACATTAGAGAGTTTTGCATTTCTTGTTCTTTTACTCCCATATACATTCTCTTTCTATATCTATTTCTTTATTTTTAAGTGAAAAGATGCAAATGCAGCTCTGCAGTCAAGATTGACCTTCATTTTTCCACATCAACACCTGAGTTAAATACTTTTGCTACTCACAACATGTCTTAGCAATCACAACTCTGTGTACTGTGAATATTCACAACACTTCAATGTATATTTTATGTTGAAGAGGAGAGAGATACTGAAACATGCATCAAATAAGAAGAGAAAATATAAAATGGTGGCTACTGTCTGAGTCAACGAGCTGCTCGTGTTCTTAACTGTATGTATAAAAGTGAGATTACTGGATTACTTTAGCTATTTTATGAGTTAAATTAGAAACTGATGTGCCTGACATTAAGACTTACTAGACACTGTTACTTGATGCTGCTTGACGTGTCATCTCAATGTGGATGAGCTGGTTTCAAAAAGACCAAACGTAAGTATTGCCAATTCCACAATCTGAAAATCTGCACATCTTAAAAATGTTTCACTCAGTTGATATCAGAAAACTACCTTCAGAAAAAATGGTATGGATGAGACAGATTTTTTGATATACTGTTGAATATCTGAGATGTAGCAGCATGCCCACCCAGAGCTTGCTAAGACAAGTTGTTTTACAATCCTATCAATATCCACAGAAATTCAAGCCCAAAATTTGCCAGAAATTCAAGATAAATATCAATGATATTGCAAAGAAAAAGTGTCTTCTATACGTGTCTGTTTTAAACAGTGTTTTCCTGAAGTGAAAATAGGTTCCTAGTGCTTGTTTTGATGGTACACATACAATTGTGTTGTACTGGGGAAAAATTGTGTTTAAAGGACTTTCTGAATGTAAGTCCAAGGGTTCCAAAATTAGAAGGAGGGCAATAAGGAGATGGAGGTTTAGGAGAGAGGGATTAGAAGAATGGGCATCCATCTATGAACTCTCAACCAGAGCCCTTGTGAAAGAGCATAGTCTGTACACACATGATCCCAACTGCTTTCCAAAGGACTCTTGGCTCATTCAGTTCAGGAAAGGGAGGATGTGTTATACCTGTGAGGGAAAAAGTTTATTACCTGCAGGGTCTTTGCTTTCTTTGTGATTGCTGTTAGGTTACTCTCAGTGCTTCAGGTAGGATGTCATGAAAAGATAAGGGTAATGTCAGAGAACCCCTGGAAAACTTGATTCTCTCCCTCATTCCATTACCAAATTCTGGTGTGATGCTGGACAGTCATTTGGATTGGCCAATAATTGCATGTTCCTCTACTTGAAAGTGCTTTAGATGATAGTTTTTACATTAAAAGTGCCAAGCACTTCTGACTGCAGTGAAATTCTTGACTGTATACGACTACATTATGCTAAGTACTCTAAAAGATTAATTCCTAGACATTCTAAAGTGGGCACCTAAAATTAATGGGCTCTTTTTTTTTACTATTTTCATCTTAATCCCTCTACATTCCTCACTAGTCAAATGAGATAATTATACCTCTCTCCATCATCAGGTTGTTATGTAGATAAAGTCATAAAAGGTTTTGAACCAGTTAGGTGTTACAGTGATGAGTGCTTTGAAGAAGACTTGCAGTAAAATGCCTGCACTCAGTACCAGAATTGGATGTGGTGTATGGGAAAGGGCCTTCCCCTGACAGGACTAGAACCCAAAGTGGTCCAGCATATGGTGAGAATTATCCTGTCTGAGCACCCAGTGAAAGCAGTGGTGGGCCTCAGCACCAGGATCCCTCAAATCAAGACTGCTTCATGTCTTCTGCTTCTCAGCCAGGGTCAAGCCTCACTGGAGACTTTTTGCTCTTGTCTTAGTTCTCTGACAGGTAATAATGAATGAGTTCTGAAGGTTTTCTCCTAAAGGAGTCAGTAAGAAGTATCCAGATGCCCACTCTCATAAAAAAGCCCCCAAACCCACACAAAGTACAGACTGTGAGGTCTCACTCATCTTTGAGAAATTTTGGTTGAAACTAGTTGGTACATTTAAAGCACTGTGGTCATCAAGGTCTTGATGTCAAGGCAAGTGCAAAAATAATTTGTGGGGGTAGACAGGTACCTGAGCATTTGTATTCAGAGTGTCAGCTGAACCATGTTTCTCATGGTTCATAGTGATTTAAAGCTTCATACTGTTCTAACAGGCTGTTCCACATTCAACCCTATTTTATAAAGGGAACTGAAACATCAGCTATGTTAAATAGCCTTACAGACCCACTGCATGGAGAAACAGGAAGTCTGAGGTCCTAATATGAGCATCACAGGTCTTGTCAGGCTTGAGCCAGCCTTCAGTGAAGAGGACAGTTTGTTACCCTTTCCCGAAAGAGGCTGGTGGTGGGTTGTGGGATAAAAGGCTCATGACATGAAGGATCCCAAAAACACAAGGGCAGATGGAGGAGCTTCAATACCCTGGTCAGGGACACGAACCATTACCCCTGTTTTCAAATTAAACTCTGTGTTGAACTGTTTTCCTATGTAAGGGACATTAAGGGACATGGGTGCAACAAGTGGAGTTATACAAAGGACATAGGGAGGATCCTGGGCACCTGGGGTGCCAGCCAGTGGAGAGGCCAGAGCCCTTGTGCACTGCCTGGGTGCCTGTGTACCAGTGTGGATTACTGCCAAGCATCAAACTGGATTTGGTGGCTGGAAAGACAGGCAGGGACCTGAGGGTCAGCAACTGAAGGCCTTAGAAGCCCATGTGTCTGGATGTCAAGAGCTGGGGAGATGGGAGGTCCAGGGACAGTTTTGGGGCAGAGAAAGTTCTTAGAGACAGCTAGTAGAAGCACCCATATGTTGTGTATATAGGTGTAGATTTTTTCCCATTAGCGGCTGTCATCCTGATGAGTTAGAGAGGGGAACAGGATGAGGCCATGGTGCTGTTTGTGCTTGCAAGGGTTGTTTTCCATCTGTGTGGATCCACGAGGCTGGTCACAGGTACACATGTGGGTGTGTACACATGGTGTGTGTGTGTGCCTGTGGGGAATGCCTGCTCAGCCTCACTGCCGGGGGCTATGGAGCTGCAGCAGCCTCCCCTCTGTGCGCTGCTGGGCATGGCAACCCTCAACAGATGGGCCCTCCTCGGCCAGAGGGTTTCAAACCTGTCTCCTAAACAACTCAGGAATGCTGCTCAGGAATACTGGATTTGCTTCCAGGATGTAAAGGACGATGGTCTAATGGCTACAGATCCGCTTGTAGCTCTTCCTCTGAACTGTGCCCTGTCGTAGCCTCAGCTGCTGGATAATCACTCCTCTCTTGGGAACGGCAGGCAGCACTCAGCAGCTCAGTTCCAATAACACATTCACTTCACAAAACAGAAAACACCACTGCATTGCTTCTTCCCTTTGTGATAATGCTGATAAACACTTCCCTGCTCCATACTGTTCCTCCTCCCTTACAGTTTTGCCTCCTGAAAGCTTTCCTGGAAGGAGTTAGTTGGAAGGAGAGGTTGTTGCTGGGTTATCTTTCCTAGGCTAGCTAACAAGACTGTCAAATGACTTCCATGTTCCTGAGCAATAAGACTTCTCCAGACACAGATATTTCTACTGTTTTGTAAACAGTAACATAGATTGAAGGAGGATGTTATCATAGCAGAGAAATTTGGGGGTGGGTGAGAGGGGTGAACTGAACATAGAGGCACATGAATTTTAGGACAGGAGCAGGCATATGCAAGGAGTGTTCCACCAGCTTGATAATAACTCGTCAGCTGGGGCTGATGAGGGGCACGTTTCCTGTGACATCCTCGACTGGCCCTTCACTGCCTGCCTATCCCCTGATCACATATTCCTCCCAAGCACACCAAGGATAACTATTTACACATTTGCACTCAATGAATTACAATCTCATTTATCTCTACTTACCTCATGATTCAAGAAATTAATGCTGTGTTAGGGCGGATGTATCAAAACTGATGCCTTTAACTCTTAGGTCCTGTTGTGGCTGGTCCGTGGAGCTTGTTTGGAGGATTGGACTCTCCTCATTTACAACATTTCTTACAAAAGAGCCTTAAAAACTACTATTCAAACTGTTTACTGTGTAGAAACTATTTGTTAGGTGGAAAAAACCCCAGGCTTTTTATTGTAATGCAATTTTTGGAGAAAATAATCCAACTTAGAATTAGATAATACTTAGTTGATAAAAATCTTCTTACAGGCATTTTGCCACGCTTTGTTGTTAAATTTTCCCACAAATTACTTGTTCCCAGTGTTGTGAAACTCTGCGGTTTACTGTAAACGTATTACTGCTAAGAAATGAATACAAAGGTCTTTTTTTTAATTCTATTTTTTTTAAGTAGGAGCAGTGCAGCTATTGATCAATTTTGTGACATGAAGAATGGTGATGTCATGACCTGACAGGAACAAAAACTGACCGCAGGAGATGGAAGAGGAGTAGACCCAGACAGGGAAATAACCCACCAGTAATACAGTGTTTAGAAAAAAAGCACAGGGGCAAAAGGTGCAATTAAAAGAATCAGGGAGACAGGAGGAGGAGGTTGCTTTAGATTTTGAAATCCTACATTTGAGAATTGAAACCTCATACACCTCAAATTTCTACTGTCTTTTTCTGTCTTATATGGAACTGTTGAATTTGCTCTTTGGTTCAGCAGTTTTTTCTGCTGAATATAAAATAATTTGTCTCAGACTAGATAGCAGGGGGCAGAATTTATTTGGTGTAAATGGCTCTCACTTCATACTTGCCGAGAAGCTGCTCCAACACTCTTTGTTCTCTGTATATGAAGCAGAACTGCTGAAACATGTCAACAGTTCAGTGGTTATTGCAATGCTCTTGGTTATGCTCTCTTCATCTTCTGCTTTTGCATCATGCTGCTTTATACCCTTTTCTTGCAGTTTTGTCAGAGAGGTAGCTACATTTCACTGAGGGTGAATGTGCAACTTGTAGTCTTTGGGAAAAATAATAAAAAAGCAAACTGACACTTATCTGTAAATGCCTGGAATTAATTCTGGGAAAGAATAATCCTTCAAAGCAGCAACACTACATGAACGTCAAATTGTCAGACACTCAAAATTTCTTTCTATACTGCCTTGGCATCTGCACTGGTAGTTTTTTTCTTTGCCCTTTCCTTATGTACATTAATACCACCACATATAACTGTGAGTTCACTATGGCTGGGTGCAGCAAAAATGTATCTGCATCCCTGCAGGTGGATGTTGAAATACTGTGTTGGGCTGGTGAAAAGCAATTTTGCTACACAGCAAATATCTAGTTTTACTCAAGTTTTTTATTTTCTTCTCCTCTGCTCTGAAAAACTGTATGTCTCTCAGACCTCAGAAAACAGTGCTGGATTCTCTAACACTGAATTGCATTGTTGTAGCTACATTGGTTTCAAAGTGGATCCTCCTGATATACCATCCTTCAGTGAAAGTAGAGTTGAGGTCACTGTTCTGAGTGTATTTCATGTTAAGTGTCTCTGGTATAGTATCATAAAGGCAGTTTTCTAATGTCTGTTTCTTCTAAATAATTAATCTAGAAGTCTGTATGCCCTGGCTCTAGTAATACCACTCTACTTGTGTTTGCCATTATTTATGATTTATGTTAACTTCGTTTTTCAGTCAAATAAAAATCCATATTTTGTGTGCACCCAAGCCAGTTGTTTGTGGGAGAATAGGGTCTTTGATAACACTGAGGGGAAAATTTAATTGTACCCCCACCCCCACATCATTTACATAACTCAGATTGATGAGATAGGAAGGAAAGTGTTTACAATGCAAGAAGATAGGAATTTGGGGATTTAAATAGGAAGCAAATCGAAATGAGCTGTCTGAGGTAATTATGGAACACATACTTCATATGTTTTCATTAGATATTGCTATTATACTACACAAGGCAAAGGAGTTTGATTAAACTACAGCTCAGTATATAAATTTATGCATAAATTACCCAGAAATCAGTTAGTTCATTATCTTTCAGGAACTCAGCAGGGGACTGAGCAAAAGTTTAGGTCCACTGGGACAAATAATTTGAGCAAGAATAAAACCTGTGTTAGGTAGGAAGAAAAAACACAGGCTAGGTCCATGAGATGGAGCATGAGGAGGGGTTAAATTAATGCCTGTGCAAAGGCCAGGCAGGGAGCCAGCCCAGGGCCGAGGCAGTGTTTGCCCACAGCTCCTGTGAGACCCACTAATGCCTGGAGAAGGGGCACTTCACACTAATGCCTAAAGAAGAGACAGTTCCCACCCCTTCAGTGCAGGTGACAGCTTTGTCCTTTCTATTTGGAAATGGCACTTCAGCTTGGTTTCACCAATGGTTTGCTCATGGAAGCGGCCCCAACAAATATCAGGCAGCTAAATTGCTTTCTGATTTAACCTCCAGCCTCCAGCATGATGATTTTCTTTTTATGTGAAGGAAATATTTTCTCAGATATTCTTAGCCCTTAGTTTGACATTACACTAATTTTTGAAAACATTATGTACAGGAATTCAGGAAGGATCACAGCTGAAATCCATTACCAGGTTACCCTCAGCCTTGAGCCAACTTTTGACCACTGCATGCTGATGGGAAGGAACCATGGGATGAAAGCGGTGCTGCCAGGATATCTGTGACAAGCAGTCAGGGTAGGATCTCCACAGACCCTTTGAGCTATAAAATCTGGGATAAATATAACCTAGTGTATTTTAAATTAGTTTTATTCTTGAGGCCAGACTCTGCCATTTAAGGAAATGAGTATTCACAAGAACATAATACCAGCCATTTGGTGAGAGAAGCTATCACAAAACACTGCATTAACCTTTCATATAACTGTAGTGGGTCTGTGAATTCACTTTAGGTCTTCTTACAAAGATTTGATTGGTAGAAACTGTGGCTCTCACAAATATACATATGATATTTTTTTGCATTTGTTGAAGCAGAATGGACAGAATTCCCCCAGCTTCTCCTTACATAAAATGGTGCTCGAACACTTCTGTTTCTAATGGGAATACAGGTTTAGTATCCATGTTCAGACTTGCAGTATGATCTCATGGAAATGCCTCTCAAGGATCTCTCTCTCAAGCCTGTTTATACTTTTCTACATTAATTTTAAATAATGTAACAAATTATTTTTTTAATAATTTTTTAAATTTTATTTTTAAATAAGGCAACAAATTCTTTTTTAGATGTTACAAATACTGTCAAACAGCTTAGCTTTTAACTTATAACTCTGTTTTAGACTCCCCCCCCAGCCCTTCCTATTCCTGCTGAGAACGCTTCTTCCTTTTGGTCCTTCATCTCTTTAAATTTCTTTACAATCAATTACATGACACTGATCTGTCTATCTCAGTCTCTGTCTGCAGTATATCAGCACCAGCTCCAACTGTAATCCACTCTGCTTTGTTATTGACTGCCTCTCTCAGAGCCCGGCATCATCAAATACCACTGCCTGACAAAACAGCCTTTTAATAAATAAACACAACAAACCTTGGCCCTAATAATAAAGCTTCTGACTCTCTGATAATCCCATTTCCCATTAAATCACTCTGAAGTTCAATATTCTTTCTATAATCCCTGCCAGTAAAATTTATTACACCGAGGACTTTTTGGGGAACTGTGTTACAAAAATGGTTCCTTTACCACCATGATCTCCTGTCAGCAGATGCCATGTGGTTAGCTTGTTAACTCTCTCAGAATTTTAACTGGTATTTCATAGAGGTACACATTTTCACACCAGAAGGGACATCTCACTTGACTCTCAGTATGACCTGAATGACAGTTTCATCCAGCCATTCTTAGGTTGAGTAGATGACTCCTTGTGTTGCAGAGTATCTCTCAGGAAGACTTCTAGTCTTGAATTCAAGTAGTAAGAGTTGTCCTCAGCCACTGGTCATTTATTCTTGGCAGTTAATTAGTATTGCCATGAAAAATATACACTTTTGAGTTTGCTGTTTGAATCTGGTTTGAGTTTGACTGATGCAGCCTCCAGGCACTGCATCCTGCTATGTGTCTGTGCTCAAGATTAAACAACTTAATGCCCCCAGTAATTTTCTCTTGCAGGCCATGGAAAGTTCATTTCAGATTCCAAGTAGTCTGCTCCCTCCCTCCCTCCCTCACTTCTTTCCCTTCAGTGAATGTTGTCCACTTTTCACAGCATCCTTGTGTCAGCAATCTAAGCCCTCTCCAATCTTCTATTGTCCCCCAGAAGTGTAGGTGAAGTAAGCAGAAACATCATAACACAGTAATACTCTTGCTCCTACCAAATACAAAGGTAAATTAATATCCATAACCTTACTTTCTATTTCCCTGTTCACCCATGAATGGGTTTTTTTAGGTCTTTTGGCCGTGACATCCTGCTGGGAGGTTTGCAGTCTCCTCCTGCCTTTACTGAGTCTGTGATGCTTGCTGTAACTGAAACCAGAACTGTCACTATAGCTTTCTCTTGCAAGTTTTCCCCAATATTTTCTCCGACAGCACTTTCATCCAATATTATCTTCACCTGATTACTTTTCCCAGTGTTGTTTTGAATAAAAGGAATGGTTTCTTGCTGTCACATCAAATACCTTTTTGGAAGTACAGACATTAAATATGATATCTTCTATTTTATAGATTTTATTCTTCATATTTTAAAGAGCTTTTTAATGCAGCACATTTGCTAATATATCTGAATTTATTTTTTTTGGGTTTTTTTATAAATAGGGCATGGGTCTTTGATATGGGCAATTAATTTAAGCCTTCTGATTTCTTTCATTGACTTGATCTTAGACATAGCTTTGATTTATCATGGTATATTTTCATCTCATGGAAAATAAGTATCCGATTATTTCTCTAAGACAGATTGTGAATGTAGGAATAAATATTTTTTTTTTACTCTGTCAGTCACATCAACAATTTATTACACCTCCTATCTCTCATTCCACCTCTTCTTCAGTGTATATGGATTGTGTCTTCCCATTTATCTTACATCTCATTCACACCTCTTTCCATTCTTCACCTTGACTTAACTTATAACTTTACTACATCACAAACATTTCTATAATCTTCCTACTCCTCCCCTGTATTGGTGTTTTATGCCTGGTGCTAACCTTTATCTCATACCTGGTTACTTTTTGTACTTTTGTTCATTGCATGGTGTAGGAATTGTTACACTCTGAGGTTGCCTGCTCCAATGGTGCTTAATGCTATGGATTTATTGATGAACCTGCCCATAAGGAATCTCTGACTATCTGCCATTTTTCTTCCCAAGTCTATTTCCCAGCCATTAATAATTTTTTTAATCTTAGCAGGCTGATTTCTCCACCCAAACTGTTCATAGCAAAGTCACGCTTTGCTCTAGTCTTGTTTTATTCCTGGGCTGAAAGAGTTATTTTGGTCAAGGGGACAAACTTGGCCTGAAACTGTGAATGAAGAAAAGGCAGAGTGCTCTTGTCTGATGAACTGTATATCAGGATCAACTTCCCCTTCTACTGGTGAGGGAAGTACAAGCTCTCCCTGTTGTCCCCCCCTGTTGTCCCCTTCTCTGTCAACAGCAAAATCTTTTTGCACATGAGGGGAATGGCAGCAATGCAGTTCTGCTGCTGGAGGCTCCTGAGGAGGTGAGAAACATTCTTGGGCACCAAAGACACCTTGGAGAGACACACTGCTAAACCCACCACCATCACCAGTGTCTCTGAGTCATCATTCTCCTTTTCTCCTTGCTTTTAAGATTCCACACCTTCCCTAAACATCCTAAAACTGAGGAACTGAGACTAAAAGTCCGCTGGAAATACTGAAAAAGCCCTTCAATTCTGTTGGATGAGGCCTAAATTCCTTTCCAAGTAGCTAAGTGCATCAAGCTTTTCAACAGCAACGCAGCCCTCCCTGTGTGATCCAAGGCAGCTGCTAGTGTAGGAACAATGCAACTACACCATGCAGTGGAGCTTGCTGTAGGAGCTTCAAACCACTGCCTCTACCAGTGCATCCCCGTGACAGATTTTCTATACTTATTTCTGTCCCTACTTAGCATCAGAATGGGTCTGAGACTTATTTTTTTCAGTGTGAAAACACAACAGGAATGTTATGCTTAGGCTTATGACACTGGGACCCAGCTAGACAATTTACTGGGCAGTTATTCTCACCCCACCTCTTTTTCCTTTCTACACCAGTCTCTACCCATGCACACAGTTCCTGCTGCACTGTGCATTGCAAAAACCCTATTTGCCATGGTAACTGCTTCTGGGATTTAGATATACCTGAAAAACAATAGGAAGTTCCTTCCACACATGAGATTTCTTTTTTCCTGTGCTGCTTGTTAATAACAATTTGCAAGTCCGTTTGTAGTTTCTGATTATAATCTGACCTGCCCTGTTCAGATTTTGGGGATTGATTCATTTTTTTTTCTTTAATTTACTTTTCCCTTAAACTTTGTAGGCATGTATATTCATGAAAAGAACAGAGGGGAAAAATCCCAGAAATTACCACAAGAAAAACCCCTGCTAAAAGCAATAAGTTTGCTGACAGATGGTAGAATCAGTTGAAAATCGAGTACCATATTTACTAAGTCTAACCCATTTAGTAAGCCAGAAAAGTGTTATCTAATTCTATCCCCTGTGTGTTTGTGTTTTGGAATAAACAGATGCCTAATGAGGAATGTGTCTACTATGGTTTTTGAAGAACCTGGATGGATCCTGGTTCTGCTTCAATACTTGATTTTGACAAAGCTGATAACTTCACTGCAGAACCTATTGTTTTGGCTTTCAAACCCACAGACATTCCAACACTATCTGACTGACAAAAATGTAGTTTCAATGTAGTTTCTGCCAGAACAGGGCAGAAATCAGAAAAAACCAGAAGTGTTAAATGACTTAACCTGCATTTTACATTTCCTGTTCCATCTATATAACACCCAAAAATGCAGTGAATGAAAGGGCAAACATGCTGGAATCACTTGCAGGCTTGACAGCTACCACAATCAATTCCTGTATGTTTTTCACTGGGTTTTATAAAATAATAGAGATTGGCTTAGAAAGACATATGCTTGTGTACTTTGTGACAGATCTGGGTGAGAAGCAAAAACGAAATAAACAGAGAAGGGTGATCTGAGCAATGAAGGCTTTAGGGAAGATGAGCCTCTCGTGGGCCATGCCGGACCAGCAAGGTTATTGCATGTGCAGAGGGTTCCTCAAAGGCACTGCCCTAACACTGCCTGGATGGCTTCTAAATTCTCACCCTGAGTAGGAGCAATCAGGAAGTTTACCAAGGAGAATCAGCTATCCATGAAGTCCATAGCAAAATCTACAGAACAAGATTTCTCCCATGCTGCATAAGTCTTTTAAAATTTGCGCTTTCCAAGTGTGTGTGAAACAGATTAAGAATAGGATCTGTAAAAATAAATAAAATTACTTGTTCACATAGAGCAGAATATTTCAAAGGGTTGTTTAATAGAGGCAAGGTCTGTTATTTTCCATTGTATCTAAAAATACAGTGTTCAGTGATACATTTCAACAAACTGATATGCATTCCTACTTTTCGAAGTTGCTCAAGAGTCAGCAAAGGCGTTTTGCTGAATTTATATCTTATTTTCAATTACATGAAACTGATCAGCAGTGATAGATTTATAAAATATGTTTCTCAAAATACTAACGAGTCAGTTGCTGAAGCGGCGATCTGAATACAAGGATGCACAACCCTATGCCCAGCATTTGGTATCTATCTGTTTAGTGAGTAAGCAATTTCTTTTCTCTTTCTATATTCCTCCATCTACTCCTGAGGTGCCCATGGAAATAAGAATTTAAACTCACATATGCATTATTCTAATGTGACTGATTTTCTAATTTCCTTGAATGAATATCTAAGATACAGGTCAAGTCAGCACATCATCGTCTTACTGCTGCAGGAAATATCAAGTTGCCCATGAAAGGAAAGTGGACACAGGTGGTGGTAATAAAGTGTATCAACACATGGAGAGGTATGTGATTCTTAAATATTGACAGCAAGAACTGCATTTCATCTTTTATCTAGGTGGTATCTGAAGATGGTTTTCTCTTTACATTTTAGTGAAAGCAAGTTTTGATGGGGGAACTGAGGGATTATAAAAAGTGCCAACACTATGGGTTTTTTTTTCTAAAGGCTTTTCTGTCTCTCAAAGCCAGAACAGACAAAATGATTGTTGGAAAGATTTTACTCTGTCCTTGTTTTAAAAATACAATATAAGTACAAATTTAGATTGTTTCTAGTTCTGTGTGAGCGAAGAAGGAAAATGGGAGAAGACTGTGCATTCTGATTTTCAAGCTTCAGGTTTTACTTTGCCTTTCTTGGCTCTACTTAGTCGCATTTCCAAGGCATTAAAACAGAGACTCAGGGGCCTCACTAGACATAATGGTATAAAGTTTCCAGTGCAGTAAGCTGTAACACTCTGTATGCTCTGGAAAGTTTGCATTCAGTCTTTTAATAAGTAAAGATGCAACATAATGCTCCTGATAATTTTCAGCATGGGCAGATGGTATATGAACAGCCTGGTGGGAGGAGAACCAGCCCAGCTTAGGGTAACAATGTTCGACTAGCTATCAGGGAGGAAACAGACTTCCTCTGCCATTGCCCAGTGCCAAGGAGCTTGTTTTATCTCCTGCTCACCACACTGATCATGCTTTGCTTTCTTCTGTTTTATAGGCACTGGCTTTATGCAGAAAGTGCAGTTCCTTTCTACTGCCAAAATGAAACAGTATTTTAGATTATAACTAGGCTAGAAGTCATTTACAATTAATTTAGCTCCAAAACTCCTGTAGCTGGAAATGCAGATTACAACAATTTGCTGTAAGATGAAGAAGCCATTCATTGCTGCCATTTGACAGTGAATTTTCTGACCCACGTGCTAAAATTAGGAGAGGCTGTGGCAGCAACAATGAAGCAGATCACATTAGCAGGAGTAAGGATAGGTTCAGGGTTCAGCACCATTTTTGGAAGCTTTCCTGGCAGGTTGTACCCAAAATAGGTTTTACCAATTCTGTGTATGTAGATCTGTTTGTGCTGGTCCCTCTGCAAGTGATCTCAGTCGCAGTGGCTGCAGGAAGAGTCACACTGGACACAGACAGTGTGTCTGATGGCTAAGCATATTATTTTTGTAAATATACTTCTGAAAATGCTACTTGTCCGCTTTCAGTTAGCCCATTCTGCCAAAGAGTAAGCACTTCCTAATTTTAAGAAGAAAAGACTGGGAATATATTTTGTTGTTGTTCTTTATTCTCTACATGAATGTGTTAATTGCAGAGGGCAAAGCACTTCTCAGCCTTGGAGGGCTGTACACAGACAGAAAAATCCTGCCATGCTCTACCTCTGGACGGATGCTTCAGCTGAGACTAACAGAGAGATGGTTAATAGGTCAAGGAGATTGCTAGTGATGGGAGGGAGGATGGATTGAAGATGTGCATTTACTCCTAATTCTGGGTCTTGGGGGCTAGCAGAGATAAGTGTCTTCCATGAGCAATAAGTTTATTTTAAAGAGGAAATTAAGGAAAAAATTGCATTGCTTTTTCTCTAGACTGTCTCTCTCTTGTGAGGAGGTGACAAAAAGAGATTAAGAAAAAAATTATCTCACTCACTGCAACTGTCTTTAAAATGTTTGACTTTTTTTTTTTGCCTTATTTAATTTTCTTGCCTCTGTTATTTTTTTGTGTTTGTGGGGTTTTTTTAAATTTATTGCCCCTGAATTCAGATCTACCAAAAATAGCACTAAGCAGTTACTATAAATCTCTGTCTGCATTGCAGAGTGGACAGGAGTTTTTCATTTCATACATTATTGACCACGCCATAGAATGGTGATTCCACAAAGTGAGCAGCAGCTTTAAAAAGTTAATGAGGGGGGACATCATAGGGTTGTTGTTGTTCTTGTTGTTGTTACTTTTTAATGCTGTGTAGCATTCAGGACTGGGCAGCTGGGCATGCTGGATGCTGAGTGCCACTGCCGCCGTTTTCGTTGTGCGGCACTGCTGGCAGAGGATGCTCTCCCCTGTGGGCTCTGCCCACTGTGACACCTGCACACACCTCCCTGTGCCTCCCCAGCAGCAGGGAACACCCACACTGCACACACTGAGCGTGGGGAATTGATGCATAACACCTGAGTATAAATACTAATCTCAGCAAGAAGTAAATGTAATATATTTTTGATTTCCTGAGGTGGTGAAGCATCTACCTTCCCTGAAGACATCCGGTGAATAAGCTTAGTATGTCCTCTGGCTAACATCTGTAGCAAACTTACCTCAAAGACACAAATACCGCGAGGGTTCTTGCAGTGGTACCTTTGGACATATTATTTTACATGGAGCTGCCATCTGTTTCATAGTGTAGCACATATCTGAGTGCTCCAACAGCAGTTGCAAACACCTCTGTCAGGACACTTGGAAGCATATGGGGCCAGGCAGTGTGGTGCTGGGCAATATCATGGGACTGACGATATGCTGACATTTTCTGGGCTGGATCCTCTCTTACACTGGAGCTATTTTTATATAGCTCCATAGACTTCAGCTGAACAAGCCCATATTTATACAAACATGAGGTCAGGACCTCATCCAAAGATTATTTAAGGCTTAAACATTTTAACCTATGAAAATCATGGAGAAATTCATTCTCGTGAGAGCATCTAGTCTTTGTGGAACATTTGGCTCTTTAACTCTCTAAATGAGAAATACTAAAAGCATAAACTTTTTGTATGCAGTTTGACACTCTGGAATTTTAGCTGCAATTTTTTTCTATTAAGAAATGCAGACCACAAAAGGACCTTCATTTCTCCCAAGTAATAAGAAACTCAGACGCCTCCCAGTTTTATACCTTTAGGTATAAAAGAGTAGGTCAGAATAAACGCCTCTTACAAAGGACGCAGAGAGTATTGGGGGGTCATAACATGAAGGTGGGATGAGGGGACCCCCTCACCACCCCCATAGTGCAAACCTGCTTGGGGATCCTGCTGGGAGCAGTTCTGTGGCTGGGAACAGGAGCCAGGTCTCCCGCTCCCCAGAGGGAGTTTGGCTGTTTGCTTACCCTGGATGGAAAGGGCACAGCAGCTGGGGGAGGAGATGCTCCAGAAGCCCCAGCTGAGATTCCCCTGCAGCCTGTGGAGAAGACTATGGAGAGGTAGTCCATGGAAGTCTATGGTGGAGCAGATATCCACCTGCCGATCCTGGAGCATCCCAAGCTGGAGCAGATGGATGCCCGAAGGAGGATGTAGCCCCATGGAAGCCCACTCTGGAGCAGACTCCCAGCAGGACTTGTTCAGCTGAGAAGGGCAATGATACAGCAGCTTTGGTGAGCACCTGGTGCTCAGCCAGGGCCAATGCAGCCAGAAAAGGTTGAATATAACTGATTTTTATCTCTTGCCTTTTCTAGACCTTTTTGCTGGGTCAGACCCTAAGAATGCCTGGATGCTGCTGATGCAGGAGCAGGAAGGAGGCTGGATCAAAGGAGAACATTGATGAAGAAAGGAGATTAGTGTGCCATACAATGTGGAATAATGGTGTGCCCTCTGTCTTGTCAACTTGGATGGCAAATTCTGCAAGAAAGGATTGTCTTTTACTACAAACATACTGAACTCATCTTGCATGATGAGGTTCACTTGCCACTAAACACTCCTCAGACATCTACTGAAATCCTTGCCTCTCCACATGCATGCACCTAGATTATTTCTTATGCTCAAAAACGGTTATATCTGAACAGTCGTGTTGTACTTGCTAGTCTTCCTTTAAAACCCTCTGCAAACTACTAACATGGAGTTTGGGACATGAAGAACAGTGCTCTGTTTCTGAACACAATATCAATGCAAAAAAAAATAATAGTTAAAACTTAGGGTTTGCGCTACTTAGTAGGTCATGCCTTCGAAACAACACACACAAAGCACATACACAAAGATTATATAAGTGTGCATATTACTCTTACATGTATGTCAGGGGTGCAATATGATTTTATAAGTTCACTCTGATTTTCTAAGCTCACACCTGGTGGCCATATATCATTATCAGTGATATAGATGTAGGCACTGATTTTTTAAAAATGTTTGTATCTCACCTTTATTTTCAAAGTAGTTGTTTTTATGTGCTTTCTTTTTTAATTGAATCTTACAAATTATTGCTGCTTAGAAGAGTTTCCTCCCTAACCCTTCCAACTGAGTCCCCAAATTGTGGGAGAGTATCAAAGGAATGATGTTCACTGCTGTTTGACTTTGAATCACTGGTAAAAGGTTTTATGTAACTCATTTTCTTCACACAATTAGATTCTAAGGACACAGGGACTAGGCTCTTTTTTTTTAAATTCAAAGGTCTCAGTAAGCAAAGCATAATGTATTCTGCCCAAACTGTGAGAACAGAGCAATACAGAATAATTTACTTCACTAATGCCAAATTAAAATTCATAACACAATACTTTAATTACCATCTGAATCCAATTCTCAAAGAAGTTTGCCCTAATTGCATTGTTGATATGCATGGATGCAAATAAGATGTTGACTGTTTCCCTTGTAGCAAATGACTCTGTTTCTAATATGCAGACATCTAACAACATGGGGCCAAATTCATCCATGGTAAAAAGCCATTAGAATCAGCAGAGTTGTACCCGGGACAAATCAACCACTCTTCTCAGGAAAGCTGGTCTTGTTATCAGCCTCTAAGAATTGCCCCTCCAGGGCCTATGGACAAACCTGCTGCTCTGCTGCCCCTGAGCAAGACAGTGAGCAGTTCCCAGAAAGAACCAACCCCCTGTGTGCTGGGAAGACAAAGTGTGAAACAGGCATGTGTGGGACAATGCTGGCCAGAATGTAGTGGGGACATAGAGGCCCAGATGTTCTTCTTTACTTTTGTGACAGCTCTGAATGTGGATCCTATTCTTAGCCCACAAGCACAGGTGTTTCAGAGGAAGAGAGAGAGAGAGAACATCATACTGGAGATGCAGGAAATTAAATAATATTCATCAAATGAGGGAGACAATAGCATGGAATCATTGGGGCATTTCTGTAATTGCTATGTACTACTCTCAGGTGAGCTGCTTGAGCGGGGGGCTTTGAAACATTCCAGAAATAAAATAGGCTAAAAATTCCTTTTCTGTTAAATATATGGGCAAAAAGTTGTCACTTTGTTGTTGTTGTTGTTGACCAAAGTCAGCCAAACCTCTTGCTTTCTGAAGGCTGTGTTTATGTTCAACTTTATTTCTATCCCATTTGAAAGCATTTCTACTTGTTATATGCTAAATAAATTATTTTCTCAATTAAGAGCCACCCATTTACCTCCTAATCAGATAATAAGCAATAAATATCGGTGTAGGTTCCTGGTGTAGTCCCAGGGACATGTACAGAATGCAGCTGTGCTGCCTCAGTTGGGGCAGGAGACAGAAGAATACCAAGAGATCAGCTTGCTGAATGTGTTTCTATTTCATTTTTGCCAGCTACACAGGATGAGCTGAAACCCTCCTGCTCACTTTTGTTAGAGGCCCTGGTCTAAGAGAAATAATATTCACTGTGTGTGTGTGTCCAGTTGCCTGAATAAGCTGTGTTTTCATAAAGAAGATCTGCAAAAGGTGAGGGAATGGGCTTGTTGCCCTTTCTTCTAACATGTTAAAAATATCCGAAAAGTTTGGTCTTTTTTTTAATTATATTGAAATTCAGTCTCACTCTACTCTGCTGTTCCTGGAAGAGTCTGCATTCTGTTAGAGAGTAAATTGCTTGAGATGTTAGAAATACAATAAATATATATAAATATAAATAAAAACACCACCAAAAGGGGAGCTGCTGTTATTCTAACATCTGCTATAGCTAATAGTTAATGACTAATACCTATGAGTCTCAAAGGGCTTGATGGGGTCATTAAAGCTCCCCTAAGAGCGCCACAGATCCCCTGCAGTTGTGTCACCTGCACAGGCTGAAGGAAGGCAACCCCTTCTTGTGGTGACCAAAGCCCAGCTGCTGGCACAGACCCCTGCATGCTTGGGAGGCTCTGGCAGGGTTCAGCTGCACAGACAGGGTGGGAGCAGGGTGAGGCTGCAGAGGCTGGCACGATTGCGGGTCCCCTGGGAATGCTGTCCTGGTGGTGGTAGTCCTCAGTGGAAATATGGGCGGGCATGCAGAAAGGCACTGGTGACAGGAGGAGAGCTCTTGTGTGACAGAAAGGCAGAGAAAGCCAAGAATCAGCTGGTGAATGTGTGGGTAGCACATTGCTGGAGATCTTGGCTCTTTGTAGTATTGCTTGGCTGTCTCTCATTGAAATTGGACCCAACTGCAGGAATTGGAGATTAAAAAAAAAACCCCAAACCACCAATATTTAATAAGTAGAAAGGATACTATTGATAGAAGGCTTGAAGTCTACAAATTTAAAAAAGAGACCCAAAGACAGGAAAAAAATCTGTTTAGCAAGGCTAAGAACACTGGAGGAATGATTTTTAAGTGGCTGGTGTCATGCTAGAATGTTACCAGTGCAGAGCATCTGAATATAAAGACTGATAGAAGATTTAAATCAGCAATATTACAGGATTGGGATCACTAGGCCCCACGACTGTGTACTTAGGGCCAGCAGGTCTCTGCTCAGAACCACTTTTCATCACTGCAGCTCTCATGATTTGAAGCTGTGAGTTTATTTGACGATACACAGAAATTTTACAGAGATTTTGTCTTAATATTGAGTAGAGTTGTAATTGAAAAATGAGATCCTGAGAGAGCAATTGCAAGGGTCTCAGCAGTCTTGAAAAGTCATATACAGAGAAATTGTCATGTTACAAGCCATTTTGAGTCAGCCTGCGTTCAGAGCATTCATAAATAATCTGGATGTAAGAACAAAATGAATACAAACAAGTATAAAATTGCTTCTAATCTGTAGGTTTATTTATTTGAAGTTCAAATTTTATACTCATGAAATGACAATTGGCAAATTTTCCAGATAATGGAAAAGTAGACAGAAAAAGAAACACTTGTAAGGGTGAGAAAGTCAGACAGAGTGATACACGAGGCTTGGCAAAGTGGTCAAGACAAAGAAACTGCATTTCAGTAAAGACCAATGTGGAGAGACAGGCAGGGGTAAGAATGGTGGCAGACTTTCATAGCAGTGGATCTGGCAAGCAGTGCCTCCAAAAGTAGTGGTCTTAGGCATAAACAGTTCAAAGTGAGCTCCAATCTCAAGCTGTTGTAAAATAGTTAATGCAACTATTGAATCGCAAAGTAGGAAGTAGCTACTGTGCTGGCTTTATGATGGACACATTTCAAAAAAGATGTTTAAAGATTCAAAAATGGAAATTAAATACATTTGTATGCATGTGTATATAGAGAGACACATACACGTTTCTCAAGCTAAACAGCAAAAGCTTTGCATTTGCAAGCTTCAACAGATCTAAATTATTCTGTTGAGAAAGAGACTGAAAGATTACACAGGTGCTCTGGATTCACCTTCAGGCTGACAACACATTGGGTGCTAATGGACTCTTTGGGAGCAATGTGGGATCTCTAGATTTCAAGAAGGAAAAAGTAAGGGATAAAAAATTATCACTGGAATAAACTGAAAATTGTGAATTTTCTGTGTCTTGACATATTTTTGATCATTTCCACTGTTCAGGAAAGCATCAGAGGAGAGCGATTCCCTGCTGTGATTCCAGGTAAATTATTGAAGTCAGGATAGCAGTAACTGGATGTGGGGCAGGGCAAGTAAAGGAAGGCTCTCAGCAGAGTCTGTTGCAGATGAGTGAAGTGCAACAGCAGTTACTTCTTTGTGGTAAGGTGTGGGACTACAGAGGAAGGACAAAAAGAGGGAACAAGTAGGCTGTTAGCACCATTAACCTGGATAAATGTAGTGTGTGCAGCTGTGACTGCAGAGCCTCCAGTTCTTTGCCGCGGGATCTGGCTCCACTAGCCCAGCTGAGAATGGAAACAGAGTTCATAAAGAGGACAGGAAGGTGTTCCTGTCATTGATACAGAAACAACTGGGTTAAAACAGGGATGCTTGGCCCCTTAGCCCCTAAACATGTAGGGGAAGAGGAGCTACTTTGGTCCTCCCCAGCTGTAATAAATCAGTTCATTTGAGCAGATCTTGGCTGTGGAGAATGCTGCCTGTAGGGGCAGAGAATCTTACAGTCAGAGAGGAGGCAAGAGGAGATCATAGGACTAGTTCTAAAATCAAATTTCAGACAATGAGCATGAGTGTTGTGAAGAGCAGGGTCTGCAAGGCACTCCCACAGGACCTGCCCAGATGTGTTGGGGTGGGGGCATCACTCGATCCAAAGAGAACAGCCAGCATCCGACACTGTGTCATGTTTCCTTTATTTTAAGTTTAAATTAGCTTGTCTCGCTTCTTTTGATGTATGATTGTGACTGTCAAAAGAAATCCCAGTGGTAAAGCTCACCTTGTACTCCTACATGCTGTGCGTCTCTAAAATCATCTCAAAGCTGAGTTCAGGAGAGAGATCAAAGATATCCCTGCTTGAACTGAAGCAGGAGTGGTGTATTAGAACTCTTGTGAGTTGGATTCTGTAAAGTTTACCAGTCACCTTCAGTGGGTGTTTTCAATGTAAAATTTTTGGGTTGGAAGTAGCTTTGTCCCTAAGATCACTACCATAGTCTCCTCTTAGTTTTATTCCTAGAATATCAAAATATATTTCATAGAGTGTTGGCCCCTGCTGGCCACCAAGCACCACACAGCCACCTGCTTGCTCAGTCTCTCCAGGGAGATGGGAAATGGAGATTCAGAAGAGAAAAGTGAGAAAACTTGTGGGTTGAAATAAAGATAGTTTAATAGGTCAAGTAAAGCCCCATGCACAAGCAAAGCTAAAGAATGAATTCTTCCACCTCTTCCCACGGGCAGGAAGGAGCACAGTCCTCTCCAGGACAGCAGAGCTCCATCAGGACAGGTTACTTGGGAAGACAAACACCATCATTTCAAACATCGTCCCCTTCTTACTTCTTCTCCCAGCTTTATACACTGAGCATGATTCCCCAGGGCATGGACTACCCTTTGGAAGCTATGTCCCCTCCCTTGTGCACCTCCAGCCTGCTCACTGCTGAGGGACTGAACAGCAGAAAAGGCCTTGACTCTGTGTAAGCCCTGCTCAGAAATAGCTAAAGCATCCCTGTAGTTATCAATACTGTTCCCAGCACAAATCCAAAACACAGCCCTACATTAGCTGCAATGAAGAAAACTAACTGTACTCCAGCCAAAACCAACACACAGGAAAAGTAAATGGTGTTATTTACATAACTTAGAGTTGGGAGAAAAATGCTATCAAAGGTTTTGTTTCAATGTAGTATGAAAACAGCTCACAAACATTCCCATCAACGCTTGTCACACAGGAAAGGGTAGGAGTTATGAGGTCTGAGACAGACAATACAAATTGTTACATATACCAGCAAATTCTATTTCTTTTAAACCGTTTCTGGCTGTTAAATTATTGAAAAGCTGCTTTACAAATCAAAGACTTGGGATGCCAAGAGCAGGGCACCTTGACATTTGTTTAAACTTACACGGGGAATGTTACATATAATTCTTCAAGTAGTATCATTTAATGTTTTCAAATTCATTTTCTGTTCATTTAAGCGGAAGAACACTCACTAAACTTTCATCATAACAGTATCTCATGTGTTAGCTCATAAGCTTTTAAACCATAAACTCTTCAAAACAAAAGAATTAAAAGCTGTCAGATATTTTGTCTCACCTATGGAATGAACTAATTTTTGTATTCTCTTATTTATTCTGTGAAATTCAGACAGTCAATTTCACTTTGATTTGGAATTATTTTCACGATTTGATTTTAGCAAAGCTAGCAATATCTATTTTCCTTACTGAGCTTTTCTTAAGCTGTTAAACCCAAAGCACACAATCACTAGAAGGTCATCTTTGCATTAACATCACTTACTTGATATTGTCTCTGATATCTCTTTTTAGACCTGGAACCCTCATGCACTTTTACTTGATTATGCATAGTTTTCTCTTGAATAAGAAACCATCACATGAGATGTTTTGACAGAATTGGGCACCTGGTTCCTTAAATTATCATTTAGCTCTTCAGTCTGTCAGTGCAGGAGAAAGAGGTGTCTTCTGCCACTCTAGAGGCTGTGTCACACAGATAATAGCCCATTACAGCTACTAGTAAAATAATAGCTCAGAAAAGAGATCTGTGTTATAGAGCTAACCTCAGCTGATAGAGCATGCAGGAGCTGCCATTTAGGTGGAGAGTGATGGGGAAAGGGGAATGTTCCATTTCTCCCTTTTCAAGGAAATAAAAAAATTCAGCCAAAGAAACCTACCCATATTCCCATTGCCAACAAAGACAAATAAACTCACCTTTTAGCCAGTTCTGTGGTCTGTTATTGTAGTAGAACCTTGTAATTACAATATATATTATGCCACTTTCCCTAAACTGTGGTTATGTTTTGGCTTGAGGTCCACAGCTCCAGATTTAGCTGCAGACTCTAATATAAGGTTGCTGTGGGGTTTTTTGTGTGTGCATGAGTGTTTTCGTTTTCCCTCAAGCAAGAGATTTCCTTTCTTTTAATGGATACTGTTGTGCTCTTATAAAAAGGTCTGCATGAAAGTGCTGTGATCTGGCTCCCACTGCATGCCCCAACAATGAATCAGGGCTTAGATATTTAGGATCACAAAGGCAAGTGGGAGGTATGCTGCTACACAGTAGATGGCACAGAACCTGGTGTAGGGCATTAAAACCAAAGGGGAAAAGTGTTGTTTTAAACCTTCCTAAGGAGAGATCTTTGACCCTGCTAATTTATAATAATAAAGTGTGAGAGAAAGCAGACATCAGTGGTTGTAAAACACGCCTCTGTAAAGAAACTTGAAAAAAAAAAAGAGGTTAAAAAAGAGGTTACATTTCAAAGCAACTGTTTACATGTATATTTGCAGTGGGTTTGGAGTGCAGGGAAACCAACTAGTGCTCTACAGCACTTGTGACTTATCACAGCATCATGAGGCAAGCATGAGTTGACAAAAGGCTAATGCTGCAGACTACCTCAATCAGAGTGATCTTTGGACAAAAATTTTGTTTTTCAGAGAGGCTCATCAAGTCACTGGGAGATATTGGCACTAATGAGTGGTGAAGTTTTGCAGGGGCCCTGCAGTACGAGCTGGTTTTGCAGAGGTAAGCTCAGAGCCATGACTGTGCAAGAAATGCATCACAGGACATTCTGAGTCAACAGGTCTGCAGAGACAAAAAATGACATTCCCTGCTTAGGGAGCGCTTGCTGCTTGTGAGAGCAGCCAGTCTAAATAGTGGATTGTGTGTTGAAGTGCTGGTAGATCAATACATCTGATATCCAGCCACTAATGCCTGGTATGAAGGTGCAAGAGAGCAGTGCACTCAGAAGTTTCAGTGGGTGTGCATCACATCTGTTTAGCAGATGGACTTTATGTTTGCCAGCCAAAGAGCTTTTCAGGAGGTCATACATGTGGTGAGTGACCTGAGCTTTTCTGTTCTGAAGCAAATTGCTACTCTGATTTGTTTTAGCATCATTTTGAAGCATCCACAACTGCTCGATAAGGCTTTGGGATGTACATTTGACCGAGACAGCTTCCCATGAACATATTAAACATGATCAGAGTCTTCCTATAATACTTTTAAATTATTAATTTTTTAAAAAAATTTGATACCTGGCAAGGTGCAAGGGCACAAAGTGCATGCTAAGAACTAACTAAAGCAAGTACTTCAATTGTATTTGTAAATGAAAATCATTGAATCATGTCAAGCTTCTTACTAATCAGAGATATGGGAAGGGCATCCCCTTTCATTTGCACTGGGAGATAGACAAGGGAGCAGCAACAAGTCAGGAAAATTCACTCCACTCAGAATCATCAATAAATTAGCCCACTGGGAGCATATCTTTAAGCTCATGCAATTCAGTATTGACTCTGAACCCTCCTGCTGTGACTCAGTCTGGGGGAGGCTTGCAGAAAAGTGTGAACTGACATCATCAGATATGTTACAGATTTTGTGTTTCAGGCTGGTTCCGGTTGCTCTGAGCAAAAGTCATAATAAACTTCTTTCCTGAAGGCAAAATAAATGTGACTGAAAAGACTGAAATGCTTCAGGGTGGGATAGACTGAGCTGCAGGAAACGAAAATGCCTTTTGTGGGTGTTACTCTGTCATCTCTGAGGTTCTTGTCTAGCCAGGCAGCACCATGGTCCCACCACCCAGCCAGATGATTCCATACTGGGGGTGGAGCCACTGGAAAATCCCAGAGGAAGCCAGGACCTGCCTTGCAGATCTGCAGTTGCAGATTTCATGGCTTCGACATACGCCCTGCCAGATGAAGAAAGCCCTTGTTTGCCAATGGAATGATGTAAGGCAATTTAGCAGCTGAATTTCTTGCCCTCCCTGTGGAAGGTGCAGACCAATCCTCCTGTGGTTAATCGAGGGGCCATGATTTGCCAAGACTGCCTTTGTAGCGAGTCCAGGCAAGGGGCTGAGGGTGCCCTCTCCTTCAACCTGCAAGCTGCTGGGAGCAGCACAGGGAGGAAATCTCTCCCAGGAGCCTCCACAGCCACTCTGCTCCTTCTTGATGCTTTCTGACACAAGTTGCTTTTAACAAAGTAAAGACTGTTATGTTTCCAGCAACAGATGTGCTCAGGGAACTAGAAAGCATCAGGGGTTCCTGAGCAAAATCACAGTAAAATCCGTGTCTGAATAGGGCCTATCTCAGCCACATTCACTTCCTTTTTGAAGAGTCCCTTCAAACACTTTGATTGAGGTTTCTGACTCTTTGCTCTAGTGAGCTTGAATAGCAACACCAGTTTGCTGTGTGGAGAAAAAGAGGAATAGAGGCAAGATATAGTGACCTGATCCCCAACACCACCAGGAGATGTCTCTTCAGTCAAGCAGCTCTTTCACAGATCTATCTCATCCTTCTCTCTCTTCAGTAACTGGACTTCACTGAAGGTCAGTCCTCTTTCATGATCCCACAGTCACAGACCACATTTGTAATGCCTTAGTTTTTTGTAGAGTAGGTAATTTCTCTTGGCAGGGATGTGATGAGTAATAGAATCCTTGACTCTGGGGAAGGAAGCCTTGGGCAGTGGGGATGCAGCGTGTGCAGAGAGGTGGAGATTCTTTGGCCCTGGTGTGTGTTGATTCAGGACACTCAACTACCCTGGAATAGATTACTTTGCGCAGCAGGAAAAAGTGGAGAAGGAAGGAGAATCTGAATGTTTTTTGAGCTGCTCATCTACTGGGTTTTTTTAAAGAATGGTCACTTCCCAATCTGAGTAGCAATACAATCAAAATCAAAACAAGATGGAGAGTGAAGAAGATGTATTTTGGAAAGACACTCATGAAATTCAGTCAGGAATCCAGCTTTAGGACCATTAGTTTGCACAAGTGGCAGAAAACTTGTGTGAGATTCCACCTTTTTTCAGTTAAAGAAAATAAATAAATCTTGGAGAAAAAAAAAAAGTAAAAGCGCAGAAGTCTTTGGACTTTAAAGCCCACACTTATTTTGCTGTCTAAAAGCTCTTGGAGGTTTTGCATTTGTGTTTGGATGCACATATTTCCATAAGTGCTGGGTACTTGTGGGGTCCCTGCCAATCCCAGGAGCGCTCCCACACAGTGATCCTCCTCTCACTGTGACACTGAGACCTCCAGGCTGCACTGTCCATCCCTGTTTTCCTCCGCAGCAAACTCAGTCTTCTTGCAGGTTCAGCTGGAGGCAGACTGACCTCCACGGGCTGCAAGGAGGTGATTTTTTGGCAGTTAGGATGTGTGGTGTCCTTGGAGGATCCTGGGTGCAGACCATAATGCAGCCCAAGGCCGTGTTATGTTCCTCATGTAGTCCCCCACCTGGGGGATTCCGCTGGCTGCTGCAGCTGGGGGTGTCCCCAGAGTGTGGTTTGGCAAAGCTGCTCTGCCAACAAGTGTGAGGGCAGTCCTAAAGGCTGGCTGCCAGGCACAGAGCCAGGATGGAGACCTGGCTCCCTGCACATCTTCCCAGAGTCAGGAAAGGAAAGACTTTTTAACAAATTAAGTACTTTTCTGATCAAAATAAAAAAAGTTCATGTTTCCAAATTTTGTTTTATAAAGCCATGTTTCTGACTTTAGGCAAGCATCCCTCATGATCCAAAGGACTATATTTTGCATTCATAATTCATTTATTCAGACAGGTTTATTTTGCTAGAAATTAATATTGGAAACATATTTTAAACAAAGGGAAGCACAGAGAGAGAAAAATGAAACAATTGCAAACCTTTAGAGATGGAAACAATTTTTTTTATCTGCTGGGAACTCTGCTTGGACTTCACCAGATGTGGGAGCTGATCCCCAGTGGGGAACAAACCTCGCCCTTTGATGGGATCCACTGAGGCCTCGAGGAGGGACTGTGGGATTTTCTGCCTCTGAGCCACAGCTGTCACTGCTTCTGCCACTGGGATGAGCTGGGCCAATGGCAGCTTTGCTTTTGCTGTGGATTTTGTGTAGTGGGTGTTCCAAAAACCTGCTGAGGGTAGCAGGTTTAAAATCCCTGGACTGATGGATGGAAATGACTGCTGGAGCAAACTGAGCACATTACCCATCTCTTCCCTTTTTCACAGGAGGAAGCCCCTCACACAATAGTTCTCATTGTTGCCCTGGTTATTTACTCAAGACACCATTTTGTTCTATTTTGTGCCTCGCTTATGTTCATAGTTCAATACAGGGCGTTTCCTTTCCTCCCTAAAATGACAACCTTAGCATCCACATGCTTATTGTGTGACATGGAAAGCCAGATCTCCTTTTTGCACAGGAATGTGCACCTTTGAAAGTCCTGCTAGGATCCCCTTTTACCAGATTCAATGGTATTTATTAATAGGAGAGAGCCAAATCAAATCTCTTGCACTTCTCCACTGTGGGAAAGGTAAGAGTCCTTTGCATCACAGTGCCTCTCCTCTAATACTAAACACATGTGGGATGTCCTCTGTGAAGTGAGTGGAGGCTTTTTTCCTTTTTTTAACTTTACTGAGATTAGCAATTTGCAGTGGCACAGACAATCTGCTCTGTTAAGAATCTGGCACCATTTACAGTGGCTGGAGCAGGAGACTCAGCAGTAGATTAGTGCTAATTTCTCTTCACACAAATAATGGCACTGATGACTCTTGACCATGTGACAGGTTTGTGAGTGATGAGCCTTGAGACTCCAGTAGTGACACTTTTCTTTCTCCACACTGGTAAATTATTCATTATTGGTGCAGCCCTGGGAAAACATAAAAAAGAAAGAGCGGGAGAGAGGAGGGATTATGTTGCTAATGATAGAAACTGCTGACAAGTCCATTGGGGTTGGGGCTGGGGTTGGAAAGAAAGATTGCAGTATGGGGGCAGGTTGAGGCATTGCATTATACCCATTTCAGAATACAATAGTCAAGGTTCATTTCAATAATATTCCTCAGAAATTAAAGCAAGGATAAGTGTACCCAGGCAGTTTGGAGTCTGTGTGTGTGTATGTGTGTGTGTGTAATAAAAATGCAGGTGCTGCTGGTTTGCACCTTGATCTAATGCTTCATTCTAAGGTTTTTCACTCTTTTTATGTGAAAATCCCTCTGTGCATTCAGTACACTCCTTATTTGTAGTGCTCCTGAATGAACACTGTTAAACATTTTCTTCATTCCAGTCCAGGACTGGATGTAAGTGAAGCAGGACAAAGAATTTCCCCGATAGAGAATTTGTGAGAGACAGAATAAGGGCTTGCTGAAACCTATCTGAATGAAAGAGCATTGTTCATGTGGAATCCCATGGCTGCTCCTGCTGGTATGTGCTGTGCTGCTTGTGAATCACCACAGGTTTGAAGTGTGTGTAACCCCTTCACAGCTCAGCTGCTGAAGCACTGATTAAGCAAAACCTGTCCCAGTAAGACAATGTGGCATTTTACCTGTCCTAGCCACTAATTTACCATGTTCTTCCTTTTCTTTTGGAAAAGTACAACACTGGATACCATTTTTCTCACCAACCTGCATGCAGAAGTGATGGTTTTTAACAAGCTCCCATCTGAAGCACCTCTACTCCACCTAAGATGACTCTGCTTGCTCTTGGCTTCCATGGGCACGTAAAAAAAAACAAACCAGAAGCACAAAAGCAGTGGCAGCCCAAAACCTTGAGCTGAAAATCGTTATATGTGGGAAAAGAAAGACACACACTGCAAACAGAGAGGGTTGGTTGAATGGAAAGAAAATTCCTATTCCATTTGTACAGAGTACCACTCTGGCGCTCAATCCTTCAATGCTGCTTTTAAGTCAACCCTGAACATCCATTTCAATAACTGATTTGTGCATAATTCAGGGAAGGCATGTGATGTGCTCCTGCATTTCAAGGAGTGCTGAAGTGGCCCCTTCACATAGGGCAGGTAGCAGCCCCTGGGATTCCCTGAAGCAGAGAAGACCACCCAAATCTGGATGTGGGGAAAAAACAAATTTCCAACTGCTTCAGCTGCTCCATGAGAGCAGAGGAGTTGGCTAAGCAGCTTCAGGTGCTCCCAGCCTGGAGAAGACACCTCTTTTCAGGATGTGCTATTTTCTGAAGGAGACAGAATTTCTTCCACATTACCCACCCCCTCACGTTGAGCCACAGCAGTTTTTACCCACATCTCTGTGAAGTGTCCATCTCTAGTGCAGCTCTCTGAATGTCAGGAGCTATTTCAGTCCTCTCTAGGAAGAATTCCTACATCTCCCATCTGTGTCTGCACCTGATGGCTGTCTGTCATGTTGAAGTCTAACCAAGAGAGTGCTTGGAGCACAGAGCGCAGCCTCGCCAACCCTCCACACTGCATATAAATGCACAGCTTCACTCTCCTGACTATAGGACTGTTCTCTGGGCACAAGAGCTCCTTTCAGATGAATTTATTCTGTTCATGTTCTGCATCCCATCCCCAGAAGGTGATTCAATGCCAGATCCCACACTGCAGGTGAAATGGTCCCCCTCCTCCTCTACGCTTCCTCATGGCAAGATCAGAGAAGGAAAGGCACTTGTCTTCAGTACCTCCAGACCCTAATCTATATCAAAGCACCCCGGGGGATACTGCAGTCTCTCAGAATCCCACGGGGCCATCACTGGCTCTGCCCAGCTATGCAGCAATGTTCAAGGCTAGCACAGCTGCTCTCAGGCCCAGAAGGGCTCAAAAGCAGGAGCAAAGCAGGCAGTGTGCTGATGAAGGGAAAACCTCTATGAAAACAAAAATAGACAGGAAGCCAGACAGTTACAAACAAAATCATCAATGGGATGCCTTCCCTCCCTGTCTTCCCATCCTTTGTCTCCTTGGTAGTTCCTCGATTCTTGCTGTGCCTGATAGGAAAAGGAGGAAATAAAATCTCAAAGTTAATTCCTTGTTGACTGGAGAACAGAAAATACTTCCATACTTGAACATATTCTGATGTTAAATACAGCCCTGTTGGATTTTTTTACTACTCTCCTTTTACTTTTTTTTCCCCTTGCAATGAATTTTTGCAAAGAATCACAAAACTCAGTCTTGTTAGTTTGTTTAAGTCCTTAAGATAGTCACTTCAGAAAAATAACCAATCACCAATTCTATACCTTGCTTTAAAATGTAATAGATTATTCATGACTAAAAACGAATCCTTCACCATTACTCTAGTAAAAAAGAGATGAAAAGACAAGAAAACACAGGTTGGCTTCATGTCCAAGGGAGTGGGACAGACACACAGGAGCCTCCTTTCTGCTGCAGGCTGCCTTTACTGGCAACAGCAGCATTAAATAAACCCACCAAACAGCCAAGGGCATCGGTGGGGGCAGCTAAGAAGGAACCTTGTCCATCTACTCCAGCTGAGTTATCTGCTTCTACCTGCTGTTTTGGGACAAGGGGACATGGTGCTGCCCTACCCTACATTCCCATCTGCTTCCAGGAGCAGTGGGAAGCAATGGGCCCTGGATCTCTCCTCCGGGTCCTACCTGTCGGCTTGTACAGCTCAAAGCAATATTTTTTAATACACTTGAAAGATAAGCACTTGAAAAAAGGAGGTAGATGAAACAAGTGCTTAGAGCTCCTTGCTACTGTGTCATCATAACTATGCAAATCTGCAAAAGAATTGATTGCTAAGCAGAGTAAAGGACAAGCTGTTGTTCTGTTTAATCGTGCAGGTGCTTTCGTACACAAATGTTTGCCAGCCAAATCCTGGGAAATGTTTATTCCTTAAGTCTATAAACTAGAATGAGAAGGAAAAGAAAGCGATAACACAGGTCTTAGATAGTAGAAGCCAGAAGGAACTCCATTTCTCATTTTTATTACAACAGTAGAGGGTTTTTTTCTTTTTCTCTTTTTTTTTTTTTTTTTTAAAGAATTTCTTCTAGGTGATTCATAGTGTTGGTACTTAAAGAGATATATGAGCCCAAGGCTACCCATTTAAAAAGCCTGAGAAACTAACTTCAAGGAGAGATCTCTGAACAATCCATTTATGCAGAGATGCTGCTGCATCTGGGTAAGTTAGCTTATTTATTTATTTTATGGCCAAAGTGATATGAAAATGCTGCAGGATTGGCTGAGTGCTGCTTAAAGTTTCAGCTGATGTCAGAAAGTGCCAGGCAAAATGACAGGGGAAAGTGCATCCCTTATTCATCTCATGCAATGATGGCTGTTTTGTTTGGAACCACTGAAATGGTGCAAATAGAGCTATTTTTTTTAATGTTTCACAGCAGTCTCTTCCCACGCTCTGATGCTCGAAAGGGCACCCCACAGACAAAATTTGATTTATGCTATTTTTGATTTATATATGTGTTTTTGTTTACTTAGCTTATGAAGCATTTTTTTATATCTCTGCTATTCCCTTACCCGTGCAGTACCTTTGTGCTATTAGTACGTATAGCAGACAAATATTTATCTACTACATGAGCAGCCATTCTGTTCAATTCCTGAAACACTTAAAATATATCAAACTGGTTAAAATATATCAAACACCAAAAGCATTTTAAAAACAGCATCAGCAAAACATCAAGTTGGTTTGGCCAATAATTCAATAGTAGCTGTTTGTTTGCTTTGGATTTGTTTTGAGTTTGGGTTTTTTATACGTGTGTGTGTGTGTGTGTGTGTGTGTGTGTGTGTGTACATAAGTAGGATGGAGTGTTTTAGTCAAGAAATAGCAGGGACAAAGCAGGGCTGAGGTTCTTTTATTCCCTTCTATCCGTGGCCCAGGATTTACAGCACATATCTGAGACATTGGAGGGCAACTGCTGTATGAGGCACTGGATCCTGGATTTTCCCCAGGCAAAGGGCTGCTGGAAAGTGTGGGGATTGCTTGATCTGCCCTGCTGGCAATTTGCTGCTGGGGATAATGGACAAAATATTCACTATACTGGGCTCTGAAACTCAGGTATCTCCCTGCTGTTTCTCAAGCCCCTTCTCTGCGGGGTATTATTAGGTGCAGTAAGGGTATTATTTGGTGTAGCAGCTGCATATAGCCTCAACAGGAGGGGTGAAGCAAAATTCTACCTAGGAGAACTTGGTAGAACGTTGATGCTAGTCATTCCCTGGAAAAAATGGGCTCAGTTACATCCCAGGAAAGAAGAAATAGATCCCGAATCTGCCACTTCTCATGTGCTTGGATCTCAGAGATGTAACAAAAGAATAGGAGAGGAACTGTCATTTCTGTGGTTCCTTGATTTCCTTTCCTTAGAGGCAACAAAACAAAATGTGCATTTTAAATGTACTTAGGAGTAAATCTTACACTCAAGCCAATGTAACTGGGGGAGAGTTGTGTTCAGAAGGACATATGAACCAAGCATCAGTCAGTAATTGTCCCCATCACAACATCAGAGAGAAACCAGCGAGGGCAAAAACAAATCCAAAAAATGTTCAAATTGCCAAGCTGACCAGCAGTGCTTTGTCTGTAATCTGCCTTCTGTGGGTAAGAGATATTTAAGGATGCACTTACAGCAAGGGAGCAAGTTGGACCAGACCGGCCTCCAGAGAGACCCCAAGAAATGAAAAAGCAGAAAATGCTCCCAAAAACTTCACCTTTAAAATTACATTTCCATGAACTGTGAAGCAAAAGATAAAATCTGTTTCTGTTTAACACTCTCCATGCTGTTGTCTGTGCAGATGAATTATTCTATGGCCACAACATATAGGAAACTTGGGGTGGTCGATGAAGTATTTCAGTTATTGTTCCTTATATGCTCTTGTTATTTTTCTTTCTTGCCAGCTTGAGGTAATATCTTGATTGCTGCCAGTTTGTTTGATGTCAGGACCAGCACAGTGCTGGCTTGACATGTGCACTAAACACGCTGACAGCAGCTAGGAAGTTCATTGATGCTGGTATGGCAAGAAATGAATGGACTCCATGAGCAGCAAAATGCACTCTTAGTACATCACAGTGGAGGCTTCACTTTCCCGTGAGATACTGGGCTATTACTTGTCTGTGAGACACACTTCAACACATCGTGTCAAACAGCAGAATCATGAGAAAACTTGTGAAGTATTCCCATTAAGGCTAATTGATTTTTAAATACTCTATTATCCAAAGTTGGCATCTAATTATTTCTTTCAAGATTCTGACACGTTCCTAGTAGTCACAAGAAGCAATGATTGTTCAGGATGTAGCGCTGGGGTGGGCAGCAGAGCATCCATCTGAAAGGGAAAGACAAGGCTTTTTACATTTTTTTTACTGACTTGTCTGAGGCTGCTGCAAGAGGAATTGTGGTGCAGTAAAAGATGTGTGAGATGAACGGATGGGAAGCTTGAGGATGTAGTCAGGCTCCAGCTGGACTCAGATTTCTATGCAGAGATCAAACTATTCTGTCAGATAATTTACTACCTTTCTCAAACAAATAAGGCTGGCCTTAGGGTCATTAATGTTTATAGTAAAGGTCTAATTAAGCAAATATAAACCTTATGCAGAGCAGAGATCACATTAAAAAGAAAAATACCCTTTCTTGTGCCATAGTCTCCATCTGATTTTATGATGACTGTATTAATTTACTAACAGCGTCAGAAATTAGATCAAATGTTGGAGATACATCAGGGCCAACCAGGGCTGCTGTCTGCAGCAAGCACAGATTAAGCACAGTGAGACACCCAGCTCCTCTGGCTGGCATTCTGAGCAGCTGTTTGTGTCTGTACAAGAAAGGTGTGAAATGCCATCACATAAAGGAGCTGCATTTCAGGTGTTCTGCAGTGACTTCCCAAGGTGTCCTTGCTGTGGGACCAGCGACTGAGAGCTGCTCCTCCCTGCTCCTCCCAGTGCTCTGACCCTAGCAGCTTGCCTCTGAGAGCTCCTCTCAGTATTAAGGAAGTGATAAGGAAGAACAATAGCAAGTAATCTGTGTGATGCTTTGGCCCACATACAACCATACAAGAGAACACAGCTCTGAAAATGGATAGTGCCTGTGTCCTCTGTAGAGAGAAGTGACACAACATGACAGATGGAAGACTACTCCCCATTAAAGCACACAGAAAAATCAAAATATCATATCTACCTAGACCATTGCTGTAAAATGTGGTCACGTAGCTCATATTTAATCACAGAAAAAGACATACAAGCTGAAATTGCTCAGATTTTAACAATTTGTTCTTTGAGATAGTACAATTGCTTCTTAATATCCTGACTTGCCATACTTGTTGCTTCATACTTAATGTTCACTCATGCAGGCCAGCCAAAAATAAAGTATTTCCACAGAACACATATGGGTTTGGTTTAAAAGAAATAGATGGAGTTTGAAACTATAACTGTTTCAGGAAATGAAATACAGTTTTGCGTTTTTGTAAGGTCTTTAAATATTTTATGAAGTACCAATGTTTGCTTGTATTTTTTTTTAAACACCCTCTTACGTATTTTATTATGTACTTTAGTTGGAAAGACACCAAAAGGAGGGGGAGAAAGAATCTTACACCTAGGTACAGAACTGAGTTACCAATCCATATGATTATAAGAGGAATATAAGGACACCACAGCAAATACTCTTAATTTATTGTCTTTATTTGTTACACACATTTCTTTGATTAAAACTATACAAATAGTTGGTAAAGGAACATTGCCCTGCATAAAATCAAGTAACTATTCTATCTAGGTATATGATAAATGTTTTCTATCAGTATCCTTTGATCTAATTGCCTTTGCTCTTTATCTGGAGACACAAGAATGTCTTCAGGACAAGTGACTATGCTGGGCTTGCCAGGAGTCTTCTGTATCACATGAAGGTAGGTAAACAGGTAAGCCCAAACCAGTTTTGGCATCCACATGCAGAAGCACACACTGTAACTGCAAAGCAGCATGTTCTGAGCCTGTGTTTTCTCTGGGTAGTAGTAGCAAGAACACTGTGTTCATTTAAATTAAACCAGTTCCTTGGATAATAACAAAGTAATTAAAGAAGCCACGGAGGAAAAAGAGCCAATTTATTTGAATCATGTTCATAAAAACTACAACATGAGCCTGAAGGTAGAATATAATGTAGTTAAGATGGCAGATTGATGATTTTTAAAAATGCATCTTGATATTAGTTTAAATTATTGTCTCTAGTCTGATAATAATAATGGATGTGAATATTTAATTTTATGATAGGAACGATTCCTTCAGTTAAGTCAAATTCAGATAAAAACTGTCATGCTTGTTGTAAGGCTGCTTGGTCTCCAAAACAATATATTAATATCTGGTCATTTTAATGTATTCCCATTTCCATAACTCTCACTTTAATTGCAAGAAATGCAGGTACTTCAATAGATGAGTTCAAATCAATGTTGTTAGATCCTGTGACATGTCAAAGGGAGCACAAGAAAAATTGCACTCGAAATCATGGGGAACCTTCTATTCTTTAAAATGTCCCCTCTGCTAAACTTAAGACTCTCCAATCAATCATAACTAGAGGCCTGCACAAGGAAGAAAGGAAAGGTTTAACATTTTGCAGCACAAAGTTTCACTGATGCTTGTCTGGTTTATTTTTGTTATTCATTCATTGAATCATGGATGATAAAATACCTTTCATAGCCATTTCTTAACAATTAAAGAATGGGCCATCCCTAATAGTTTAACATCAAAACACAACTCAGGCTGACTTACTGACTTTTCTGCAACCAGGACAAGGTGGCCACCTGTCTGTTCCTTCCACCTGTGCAGTCCAACCTCCTAATATGGGACAGACGTACTTTCGTTGGGGCAAAACTCTTACTTTGGGAATAGCAGGCTTCATCTCCTCCAGAGATTTATAGGCTTTGGTAAAATGTTTCTTTTTTATTATTGTCAGTGGTGACAAAAGGAGCTTTGAGAGAGCACTAAGAACCAGAGTGACAACCATTACAAGTGGTAACTTGTAAGTGACTCTGTAACCATCTCGTGTGTGCTTCTTTGGGGCTCAGCCTGAATTGCAGCACATAACAAGGTTCTGTTGATTTTTAAAAATTTTGCTAGCACATGTAACAGAGGTCTGCTGTGCCCATGTGTCTGTGCAGTAGCACTCTATGGAGATTTCCCTCGCTATTCCCAAGCTTGGTGGTCCCAGTGCAACTGAGGCAATTCCTGGGCTCTAGCAAATTAGACAGATCACTCATTTATACTAATATTAAACCCATATGACAAGGAGTCAAGGATCTGAGGATTCATATTAATACTATATTGCTGCTTTATAATTTAGGCAGAAATATCTAATGCTTAATTCAGGGAGGGAATTTCAGTATTTCTAGCTGTACTTAAAATCAGGTTTTCTTCTCCACAATAATCTGTCCTGAATACATCATTTCAGTTCATCTGCCACCTACCATCAGACCTGGTATTCTAAGGCAAGCTCATACAGAATCCACTTACAAGTTTATTCATGTTAATCCAGGGTCAGAGGCAGCACAGACACAGGCCAGGGCAGGATGCTGAATCTGTCTCACTGGCACTGATGGATGACTGGCACAGAAGGTCTGCTGCTGTCAATGGATACAAGGGAGAAATCCATTCTTATTCTCCTTAATATCTTTGCAGTATTTGGCACTGTTGACCTTATGTCAAGTCTGACAGGTGGCATGAATCCAAAGTAAGTCTTCAAGCAGACAAAGACCCATTCTTTCTCTAGTCCCTTTCAATGTCTACATGAATCCAGCTACAAAGCAAACTGGATTTAAAAGCCAGTGATATACAGATGGCACAGAACTGTACTTCACCTTCCCTACATATAAATTCTTTGTTATCACTGAGGTTTCTGAGTGCTTGGATATGGTCCAGTGCCTTGATTTTCTACAATAATGACAATCTCTGCAGCAAGAATAACTTATTGCAATGCAGGATACAAAGCTTATCCGTGCAGCAGAAAGCCAAGCACAAATAGTATTTTAGCTGTGGAAAATTATTTTAAAGTCCTGGTTATGAAACCAAAAAGAAAAAAGGTACTTGGTGTAAAATACTACAAAGCAGTTATTAGAAGGATACATGCAGTAATTTTTGAGAATAAGACATAGCTCTGGTATCTTGATTATTTAGAGCATAAATGGATGCCTCACTATTGCATTTTGGTTTCCTCATGGACAAGAGACAGAAATGTCACACATGCCCAAACAGAGGTCACAACACCAAGCACGTCAGAGTTCAAGAAGTGTTTGGACAATGCTTTCAGGTACCTGGTGTGATTCTTGGGGTGTCCTAACAGGCCTGGAGTTGGATTCTAATTATATGGATGGGTCCTTTCTAACTCAGCATACTCTGTGATTCTGTGGTAAATACTTTTACCCTATTGCAAATCACACTCTGATGAACTGCTTTATTACACTCCACCATGGCAGACTGATTGATGACAGATAAAATCTGGCCCCAAAAACTCATGCGTCTGCCCACAGCAAAGTCAGTGAGCATTTCATAATAAGGTTCTGCCTTCATCATCCAGGTTTTAATCCAAAATAGCAAGCAAAGGAGAATATGAAACCAAAGAAGTGCTCTGGGTCACACTACTCTGTCTTATTTTCTTGCATTTTAAACTGTAGGTGTCCCACACTGAGCGAAACACAGTGTCAGATTTGCAGTCTAAGCTTGGCTTGGCTATATTCAAGTCTGGGATTTGTTCTACAGTTTGAACTGAAGTTAAATAGTTGAAGTTCTTTGTCCTTTACCCTGGCACTCACTGGGTGCGAACCAGTGTCTACAGAGCTTCTAGAACAGGGTGTAAGTCATACTTCTGAAAAGTTTTGCTACTTGGCACCTAATTAATTCTGGGCTAATTCTGACCTATAAGGCCCACCCCACTTTGAATCCTGTATGTATTAATAAGATCATTGCATTTCGACTTGACAGATAAAGTATTTAAAGAGACAAGACTTGATGTGTGCATCTGGCTGGGGGTAAATGCACACGGGATGGGCTTGCAACTGAGCAACTGCCAGCTCACCATCTGGTATGATCTGTAGGGGAGGGTGATGTCAAAGTGCACCCTCCTTGCCAGGTCCTCTGGAAATTTGCACCTGCTTCTCAGGACAGGACAACTTCAAGAAAAATAGTTTTATTATCTAGAACTACTTTCTAACCCTGTGCTTAACAGAGCCCAGGTCTGTTTTTTCTCAAGACTTTTTTTAAGACTAATTTTCTTTCTCAGGTGATATTTTTTCTTTTTTTCCGAGGAGGTTTTTGTGACGGACAAAGGCTGTCTTGCATTGATGAAGCAGGTTTGGCTATATTGGCTAGCACAGGATTAGCAGCTGTCTAGCAACAGGGATGCTCTGTGACATATCTCAAGGGCAGCTGTAGAAAGAGTACCTTGTACAGGGATTTTATACATCTCTGGTAAAGAGTGCAACCTTCTGTATGTGCAGTCCATATATACAGAGGGTGAATAGTGTTCCTTTGTAAAGTATTTCTGTAACTTTCTTTCTCTCACCTCTGCTACCTAATGGTTCTGCTGTTTCTCAGGCTCTCTATATCCATCCAAGTGAGACAGGATTTCCTGTAAAACTAACACATCTGGAGTTACCTTTTTTTTTAATTTCAGTGGGGCAATTTATTTACTTATTTTAAAATATTCTCTTCATGAAATTCTTACACAGGGTCTGCCATTAAAGTTCCTGCTGCCTTTGGCAGGAGGTGGGTTTTACAAGTATGAAGAGCACCATGAAAAGACAGCTTCTTTTCCAATAATTGCATCTAATTAAGGATTTCAAGTTTTCTGAAAGCCTTTCTGTTCCCTCACATCCTGTGAGCCTTTCCTTCTCTGCCGGTGTCATTTGAAGATTTTTAAGAGAATAAGGGTGGCTATGCTAGTAGAGGTAGCTAGTAAAGGTACCTGAGTACCCACAGCCCTTTCTGGTCCTGTCTCTCCTGAGGCCTTTCCCCACACCTGGCCATGGCCCAGGACCTCATTTCAGCTCAGCCCAGGGCTACCAGAGCCTGCCCTGTGCCATGTGGCAGCTGTACCCTATCCAAATCTGCCTCTCCTCGTTTTGCCTTACAGCTGATTTTTGCAAGATGGAAATCAATTCAGTTTTAACCTTGCTGATATGATGTCAAATGTTCTCATTATTCATAAATATTTCCAGTTCTCTTCTAGAAAGAAAAAAATGATGCTATGATACACTTTGTTTTGGTTTTCTTTGTTACAAATTTGTAGACTAACTGTACTTTATGATACGTAAAATCAAGTAAAACACAATGAAGATTTCAATTTTATGTGCAGTTATTACAATGTCTAAAACAGCAGAGAGAATTATATGGCTAACATGCTGCAGTACACATGAATGTTTCCTTCAGAATGCTTCTTCCCTACATATGAACTTTCTTTGCCTATATGGGTACCACAAGCCTAGCATAGACATAGGAAACACAGACAATATAGACAGCACAGCTAGCTCAATCTCCAGTGATAATAGCTGTCCAGTTGTTTTGTTACACTGCACTTCTGAAACATTCTATGATCTCAGGCATTGGTGTCAGATAAGTGTTCTGCAGAATGGAGTCCTGCACTCACCCTTTGCAGATATTGTTTCACCTTCATTGTGAACAACACAATCATACACTTGATTCTCTACTTCTTGACACTCACTGAAATCTCATTTCCAGAAATAGATGTGTGCTGCTTTTGGGTCTTTGTTAACAGGAGAACATGGTTCTCAGGACAGAAGAAATAAACAGCTAGCATGCCAGGGGATCACAAGGAATACTAGCTTAACCTTAGATTTGCACGCCTTTACTAGTAATGTCATTTCCTCTTAACTGCTATTCAGTGATTTGCAAACCTTTATTAGTAGTGTTATTTAATCTTGTATTGATTTAAGAATGTTCAGATGATTTAGTTATAATAATTTATCATTTTAACCTAATAGGTCTTTTTGTTTCTATTATTGCCTATGCTTTTTTCATCTTCCTAGCCATGGTTCAGACTATTCAGATTACAAAACAGCCAGCAGTAGCAGACAAAATAATGAATATAGCTTATAATCATTGCAACACACAGTAAATATATAATAGCTGATAGCAACTAATAAAAAAACCCAATAAATTATTAGCCCAGAGTTTCTGTGGAGCAAACTCACATTTTGAGTCCAAAAACTTTGAGTTTCCCTTTGATAGTTCAGCAACTCTAATTGCTAGTGATCAAAATGAAAAATCAGGAATGGATTGGGTTGTAAATGGGTTTTGTGCACGCTGTGAACTGCAGGCAGTGTTGTGGTCACCCCTTTCGGTAGGGGACAAAGTAGGGGAGCAAAACAACAAGAAACCTCATCAACAGAGGAATGCCATAGGATTAAATGCTACCAAACTCTTTCACACTCTGAGCTATTACCAATTCCACCTGAAAATACAAAATCTACAATGCTTTCCCATCTGCAAAGTCTCTCAAAAGGCTGATAATTGTATTTAGTCAAGTTTGAAACACAGGTTAAAGTGCGAACGGATGCCTTTCTGTGTCCTTCAGGAGTAAGTGCCTGGGACCCAGAGTGATTGCTAACATTGCCCATGTGTATGACTGAGAGACACACAGATTATTTATAGATGCCAGAAAACAGAATTTTAAGCTTGGAGGTAATTCTAACACTTCTAAGCGTGTTTCAGAACTAAATATTTAAATTCCCTTTTCCCTGGAGAAAAAGCAACTCAATAAATTTTTCCTGTGGAAATTTGATTTTGCAGAAACTGCTTTTCTGTCACAAAAGATTGTATTGAAAAAGTTCTTGAACTGCTCTGGGTGTTCACATAAAAGTAAGGAAGAGAATATGTATCTGCTTAAATATTTCACATGAATGGACAGAAAGCCTTAGATGATTTTTCAAGAACGGAACAATTCGCTTTCAAGGGCATTTATTTCTTTGCATCAAATTTGAAAATAATCAAATCCTCTTTTTTTTATAACATTAGGTTTTTTTCAACTTTAATAATATAGTTTATTTTTAAAAGGAAACAGTCTAATTGTTAAAATAAGTGCTCAGAATTGTTCTGTGCAGTAATGTGGGAATGAGGAACTAACAGGACATGGCTCACAAAGTTTGCTGTTGAGTATCTTGCAGCAGGAAAACATAATCAGGTTTCCCTTCACATAGGGTTAAGAGCATATGAATGAATCTCTAGGATAAAGTGTAGCTGATTTCATTTATTGCAACATGTTCTAACTTTTGTCATTTGTTGATTTTTCCATTGGCCATGTGCAGTAAGTTTTTTCAGCTGTTTCACCTCCTTCTTCAGAATATGTTTTTAAAGGACTCAATATAGTGGCTTTTCCCTGTGACAGTAAAATCCTCATTTATTAACCTACAGCAGCTAAATCACTCTTCCAAAGAATTTAGTAATATGAAGAACCCCTGCCAAGGAAAATTCAATGCAAATATAAGGATTCTATTAGATGGTAACAAATAAAGACTCTCACACTTTATCTGTTTGGAGAGACTATGTAAGTCAACTGTCTGCCCAGCATTTACCACTGACCCAAGGAACAACCTTGAATAAGGTGTCTTTCCCTCTCTCCACAATGATTCGTCCTGCCATTCTCTTTCTGCTTGGCTTGTTAAAATAATTCACATTTTGTCTTAGGTGTTTGTGTAGCATCTTTTACACTGTCAAGTTCTGCTCACAGTCAGAGAGAACTGCCGAACTCCATCTATACTTAATGAGAGCAAGAGTTGTTCTGCAGAAATACCAAAAATTTAGAACCTTTAAAATGGCCATTTCCATTATTAAAACATTAGTCCTCTTCTTGCTTGGGAAATTGTGCAAAGCAGAAATGAATCTGTGGGAATTGCTCTGAAGCCTACAGACATTCTAACTTGTTGGTGTGCTATGTGCTATGGATTTTGCCCTACTATGAGTCTTGTTTAGTCTCCTAATTCACCTACCATGCACGTAACTGACCTCCTCAAGTTCAAAGCTGTCAGTCCTGTGCAGAAAGAGAGTCTGAGGAGATGTGGTTGACAACTCTGCTATGATTTATTTGAAATAGTGAGTCATAGCTGGCTGGATGCTTACGAGGCTCATTGCCATGTCCCTTTGGCTACTTTTCCAGTTTCTACAGACCAGTCTAGGGAAGACAAGTGGTGCCTCCTACCTCTCAGGAGTCAAGCCAAGTCAGAGCACAAGGGCACCAGGGCTCTTTCTGCCTTCAATGAGGTGTGGGCTGTTCACTGCCATCTCCCATTTGAGATCAGCACTGGCTATAGAGGGCATTTCTCCCTCTCCATCTGTATCTGCTGTCAAAGGGGTTACTTTAGTGCCTTGGAAGAATGGACTAGCATCAAAGGAGCTCATCTTGATCAGCTCTGCCTGATCAGAGAGGGAATCACTGCCTCTCACTTCTACTAAATTTTGCCTGCGTGAATCATTCTTCATTTAAGATAAACCAATTGACTGATAGCAGCAATTTTGATTGCTGGAGCATGGTTCTTTTCAGAGGTGACCAGCAGAGCATGGAGGTCCTGGGTTTGATTGAGAAGTGGACATTTTGAGTGGTTCCTGCTCTGGTGAGATGAATGTTTGAAAACCTGCAGAATTAAATTTTTACAGATTGGAGAACTGCAGTGCAGCATACGTAGAGATCATGAACTCCTCCTGCTGTGGCCACAGACTTGCAGAGCTTGGCTCAAGTTTTGCCAGTCTCATGCTCACAGACTCAAATTAAAGACTGACTCCTTGAGCCTTCTGTCAGTCCTGCTCCTCACCCTGCACAGAATAAATTATCTCCATGCTCTGTGGCTTGTTCCTCATCTCATTCTTCCTTCCATCTGAAAGGCATTTTTAGTACTCCTTTCCACATCACATCACATTTTAATGGAATAAATTTTTTTGTTTGATTTTCTTTTTTTAATTGGACATGCTGGGATGTGGATTTGCATTTTGTTTTAAATTACGGCTTTCTCAATCCTAAATATATGAGAAATTCAAGCCTTGTTTATCAAAAAAGGAATAGTTTCAATGCAATGTAAATACTCTGAGTTGATCTGCAACAAAAGTGTACAGCCAGAAAACTTGGGAATCACTCTTTCAGGCCTGTAACCCAGGCTCCAGGCACAGGCAGATAGAAATTATGGAATGATAAAAACATTCCTGCTGAACAGTGAGGCACGTCCTCTGCAGTGTTTCCATGTGCCCACTAGCACATACAAAAATTAACCAAATGAGATGGGTTAGAGCAAGACCTACTGGGTGTTTAGTGAGTCAGTGTACTCCTGGGAATGCTCTCCATGAGACTCCCAGGGCAGAAAATGCATTTACAATTGTGCAGTTGCCCTGTAGTGATAGCTGGATATACACGATAACTGAGTTTGCCAACTTGTTACTGGGCAAAGCTTCAAGCTGCTCTGGATTCTGGCCTTCCCTTCAGTTTTGGTTACTCTGACATCTATGGGAAGTGTCACAGCTGACAACTGAGAGTGCTGAGTGAACAAACCAGTCCAAAGCAGCCGCAAAATGGGAGCAATGAGAGGATCTGAGTCCTCAAACAGCCTTCTAAGAGCTTCCTTTGACCTGATCAGGTGTACAGCCTGAAGGGGCATCAGATGATCTCAGTGGATCTCCCAGTTCAAATGGTCTAATAACCCAGCTCTGCTCTATTACCCTGTAACCCTTACACTGAGGGTTGGTGGGTTGACTACCATCTATGAAAGGGTGGCAAATCAAACACCTGCCAGGCATCCAGTGTTGGCTAAGTTTCCAGGAGACAGAGGCTCTACCTCAGTGGTTTGATCATTCACAGTGTTAAACGTTACTTTATTTATATTGTCAATATACCTGACCTCAGACATCATTTTCTGTTAGACTGAACGGGGACTTTAATGGTTTCTTTGGGATTCATCACCCAATCATCACTCTGGTCTCCCTGCCATTTGTCAGTCTATGTCTCATTAAAGAATTTGAATGAGTAACAGTATTTTATAGCATATCTTCTCTAGGCTTCACATGAAGCTTAAAACGTTTTTCAAACTTTAAATTTCCAATTTAAAACTGTATGCACAGGAACACACTTCCCATCATGAGTCTTCAGTGTTCTGGGATGTGTCACCTCTTTGGCCCATCAAATTACAAAGCTGAAACTAGATTCCTCTGGGCATTGCACTGAAAGCTCTGGATTAAGTCATCTTCATTTTCTACCCTTGAATCTTCCTCTGAGTCCCTAGCTTCCCAGGTGCCATCTCTCACCCTGCAGATGTATCCTTCCTGCTTCTTAAAAGTAAAGAAGATGTAAAAGAGTGGATCCAAATAAGTAATCAGTCCAGATAATTTTGAGTGTCTTATTCACATCATCAAATGAACTATGCAAAAATTGTCTTCTTTGGAGCATTAGAGAAGAGAAAGATATTCTTTGCATAAGTGCACTTGGGATTGCAAAACTGAAACAAAAACATTTGAAGATATTCATACATTGTCATCTGGCATCTTATCCCTGGATTTCCAAGGAGGTGTGGAGGTGATTCATAAGTATGCTGAACATTGCAAAGCCCAAATAATTAGAAATTTAAAGGACTGTCTGACTAAAACCATAACCTCTTGTATTCAATGCAGAGTTTATGGATAAAAAATAGATATGGTTTTGCTGTTTTTCTTCCCCATTTTCTCCCTCCCCAGTTTGATAAAATTTACTGAAGTGGCACATGAAATTTCCACATTGTGACAACCATAGTTAAAACATGCAAATTCAAGGAGTGGTTGCAGAGAAAGAGAAATGGAACATTACTTAAAAAAAAAAAAAAAAACAAAAAAACCAACAAACCCAGACATCCCACAAAGCAGTCAAATATTTATGCAAAATGAGTGTAGCTTTATACACTGGCACTGAACAACACAATGCTCTGTCTCACACAATACTGTCATTCATGTGCGTACAAACTGCCACAGGCAAAGTCCCACACAAAGTATTTTTATACAATTGTAGCATATTTCATTACAAGTTGGTTTTTTAATTCCCCTATGCAGGGATTCTCATGATAGAGACCTTCTGTCTCCCCAGAGTTTCCTAAAAGGAAGAAGGGTTGCCATTTAGAAACTAGAGAAAATTGTGGAATAAAACATTAAATTTCAGTTTTAAATAGCTTTAGCAAAGAATAATGTTATACCAATAACAAAGGAGATGGAAAGAAACTTTTTCTCCCCTTAAGAAAACACACTGAGTTCTATTGTGTGTTCTCAGAGCTATCATGTAAGCAATTAAAAACACAATGCAAAATAGAAGAATTGCTAGTATTCCATTTATAATACACAGCACATTAGGACCCTGAAATCTCTTCACATAAATAAGAACTGGAGCATACCTCTGCAACTGAAACCCAGAGCAGAATGACCTTCCTACCCCAATAAGCAAATATCTGGTATCATCCTACCCACCCAAGTAACAAGTGATACGATGACAGGAAATAGCCTCAAGTTGTGCCAGAGGAGATTTAGATTGAATATTAGGAAAGATTTCTTGACTGAAAGTGTTGTCAGACATTGGAACCATCTACCCAGGAAAGCGGTAAAGTCACCATCAGTGGAGATATTTAAAAGATGAGTGGCTGTCATGCTTAGGGATGTGGCTTAGTGGTGGACTTGGCAGGGCTAACTTAATGGACTAAGTTAAGGACTTGATGACTTTGTAAGTCTTTTAAAACTTAAATTATTCTACAATTCTGCTTTGAAAGAATATCAAAAGGCAAATTTCCAAAGCCTTAAAATTTGAGCAAGGCTAAAGAAAAGCATATGAAATGCTTCACTTCAGTTGTCTTGAAAGCAGTTGTGATGCAAAAGCCTTGGCTGAACACATAGCAATCACATGCACGAGTTGAATCCTGGACTGTGGGCTTTCTATCAAGCTGAAGCCCTGTGCACATCATGGGCAGTCTTTCCATGGCCTCAGTGTTCCTTGTGCCAACACTCAGAAGGCCTGTGAGTGAGGAAGGACCAGAAAATTATGTGGCTTTCCCTGTTCTACCCTCCCAAACTGGACTGCCCCTCTTCACTCAGAAGAGAAATCAGAAATATGGAAGCATTGTCTGGTTCTTTCCTGTACAAATAGACTGATAATTTCCTGGGGAAAAAAAAAATAAATCCTCTGTGGAAGCATCTAGTGAGGAACCAGCTGTTTGTTCTTCTCTAAGATACCAGAGACAATAAATGATGAAATCTGCACACAAGACAAAGTCTGCTTCATAAATGAATAAAACATTGTTTTTAATTCCTCTGTGGGGGCTTTTCTGTGAAATCCAGGTGTCCATTCCATTGAAATTCTCAGAAGAGGAAAAAAAATTTACACTATTCATTACTCCAGGCACAGAATTTGCATAGGACAGTTTTCATACTGTGGCTCTTATAAAAATATCCCTTGCTCTGCCATATTAGCTGTCTGCCACTCTGTACTACTTGTGACACCCTGACATGCTTTTCCTATGTCCACTACATTACAGCATGCTAAACATCCTATACCCTGCATCCTCTTCCCCTTTGCAGGATGGTTAAGATTTATCTTCCTTCCTCTTCCTGGCAGACATCTTATCCTGCTTAAAATCCATAAATCTGTATGAAAACTTCAGGTCTTTATTAGAAGGGACACACTGAATGATTTGAAAGTGGACTCCCTTTATGGTGTTTTTTTTGTGAGATCATTTTTCTCTGACACTTTTCCCAGTGGTTTACAGATACTTGTTTTGGGGGGAACCAGTTTGTTTTGATAAATTAGAGGGCCTTCACATGGAATTCGGTGTTATTATGAAGCATAGGCATTTAAACAAGCCAGTTCCTGTAACTTCATGCCTTTTAAAAGCATTACTCCTCTTTTATATCCTCTTAAATCATTTATGTACACATCACTATTGAACATACCATACTTTACATTCCTCATGTAGCAGCACAGGACACTTATAACAATGCGAGTTAATTAAAGCTACAGGGTAAAACTCTGACCCTGTTGAAGTCAAAGAGAATTTTGCATCTTACTTCAATAGAGCAACTATTTCACCCTGAGGCCCCTTCTGTCTCCCTCAGTCTTTCTGGCTGTTTGTGCAAAAAGTCCTGGAGAATATCAGGTCTCAGAGAACCAATTAGCCAAGGACAGCTGTAGAACAAAGCTTCCCCAAGCCAGAGTGGAGCAGGCAGCCCTGTGCCTCCAGGAATCAGGCCCAGGCTGGAAGGGGTCCGAGCGGGATGGAACTGTGGCTCCAAATGGCAGCCCCCATGGGCAGAAGGGAAAGGTGGAGGAGATGCTCTGCTGATGCAAGGACACAACTGGGTACAAAGCTCTGGGAAAGTCATTGAAGGTGAGGGGAAAGGGCCTGAAGCTATGTTGCCAGGGCAAGTGATCTGAGCACTTGAAAGCCAAATGTTTCCTTAGTTGCTTTTTAAAATGGCTCCTCCTGACCAGGGGCTCCTAATCCTCCCCACTGGGTGGGACACAACTCCCTCCCGTTGCCACTGAGGAGGAGTACATGGGGACATATTCCCTGGGAAGGACCAGATGTCCTACACAGGCAGATGACATGCGATATTTTGCTTTATTTTCTACTTTCCCAAGGGCTTCTCGACACAGGAGAGAAAGTAGGTTGCTGGCTGGAGAAATGACTCCTGCAGTGGCAATCCATTCCCAATTGTTCTGTGTTCCGTGGGGTCCTTCAGCCTCTCAGAGATCATTAAATAGATGTGCACTTTCCACATAGCAGGAAACAGGGTGCCAGGTGAGGCTAGAGAAGTGGATTGACCCATCTCCATCTCTACATGACAAAAATAAGATGCCACGTGAGATCTCTAATCACCAACACCATTGGCTCATCATTTGCAAAGCTTTAAAATGTGACCTACAAAGATAAGTGCTGGCATGTACAAACTGTCCAAGCTGATTGCTCCTGGGTGGGTTGTGAAATGGTCTGAGTAGCCCAGCAGGATTAATTGCTCCAAGTGTAAAGCCAGGTTTTGGAGAATGTAAGTGTATTCTGATCTGAAATACTGAATTAAAAGTATATTTCTTCCTGACATATTTTGTTTCAACAGAAAGGATTTGGCATGATATGGCCTTAACATTGGACAGCACATTGCAGATCATGAAGTGGGAGGATCATGCAATAATTACAAACTGTTGAATGCTCGGGTGGATATACTGGCACTCATAGAATAGTGCACTTGGACTAATGTTCTCAGACCATGGTTACACTTAACCTAGAGAGGAAAAAAGATCCTTGAATGTGGTATTAGATCAAGGCTGTTTTGAGGTTTTTGAGATTCTTAAGCCTTATGAAAACGTGAATCAGACATTGTTCACCTTCCAAATGACTATGCCATTGCCTGAAGGCCTCCTTGGTGCTTGAAGTTCCTTGATATTTTCACTTTACTTTTCTCTGTGGGAATTGAATGTGAACAAACAGTGTTCATTTTGGTACTCTTCTGTTGCAAAAGGTAAGGTCCAATTCTATAATTGTATGTATTCATTTTTACAAAGAAGGGTTGTGTTCAATCTGGACACAGAAAGATAATGAAAGCTCTTTAAACTGGTCAAAGGAAGACATGGACTCGTTTATCTGGTTAATTTTGTTGTTTTAAGAGTAGTGAAATACTGCCTTTGAAAAATCTTTGCTGAATTGCCTTGAGGAACCTTAGTGAAATCAAAATCAATATACTAGTAAATACTTAAAAAGCTGCCCATGCCATCATGGTATGAAGTTTTTTTGTCTCTATACTGCAATCATTGGAGAGGATGACATAGAAGAGGACCTCCACTGTATTCTTATCAAACATTTGGATTTTTTTTCCCATTAAATTCTTTATCAACATAGGGGTACATTGGTCAGAAAGAAGCACAGATTCAGAAAAATAAAGTTATCAAAATGAATGACCATAAGTTTATCTATCCCTGGCAGTGTTATTGATGAAATGCTGGAGTATTCAGAATTGTTGGATAAATTGGAAAGAAATAGCTCTATTCTAGGCAACAACAATTGTGGAAGAATTGTTTAATAATTCCCTTACAAACACAGACCAAATAATGAGATTACATAAACAGATCTTCCATTAATTCTCTTTCTAGTGCTATTGCTAGCTAAAAGCAATAATACTCTTTTTTTATTATTATATGTTTTAGGATGCAGTAAGAATTAGTTTTTCTTTTGGGCAAGCACAACTGAGACACTATCAGAAGACCATGATAGATGGTCAGAGGTCTTTTACAGCTAGTACAACAACAGCCTTTATTCCTGTTTGTACAGGGAATAACACTTTTAAAAAGGGATTTAAGGTGCATTCTGGTTTTAGCCAACAGGGAAGAACTGGTCACTGTTTTTCCTCTCAAAGCCACTCTTGATTACCTCTTGAATTTCTCAGGCATCTGAGGTGCAGAGCTCAGTGAACTTACAATCACCATCAGCAGAAATGGGGTTAACTGAGTGTAACTCTGGGCAGAATCTGTTAGGCCAAACTCGATCATCTTCCACAAAATTCCACCACCATGCAATGTACCTCATGGAATGGCCTTTTGTTGTAACAAAGCATGATGCATTGAACCACATGATTTTTTGCCAGTATTCATTTCTGTCACATGGCTACTCTGCTTTATGGGTGGTAGAACCAGCTATCCAGAGATAACAATCTTCACAAATCAAGGGTCCTGCTAGGCACAAACATTGTCAAGCTGAGGATAGGCTGAATTGCTGAGACCACTGCAGTCAATAAACCCATGGCATTCAGTGTAAATTTAGAACTTATTTTACAGCAGCTCCAGCTAAAAGAAGAATTTTCATGGATTCAGCAAGGCAGTAACAAGAGGCATTTTGGAAGAAGAGGACCTTTGACTGAAATGCTCATGCCAGGAGTGTGACTTTCCTAATGCCCTTTCCTCTGGAGAATGAACAGGTTTTTATTCACTGCACTTTGAACAGATGAAAGAAAAATTTCTTTAATCCCATGCTGTAAGCAGTGTTGCTTCCACTGTCAGTGGCATGGCTTGCATTTTCAATCTGACCTGTTCTGTGATCTTCTGTGCAGGAGATGCTAACCAGGCACTGGGGAGCCTGAGGACAGCATCATGGACCGTGATAAAAAGGGACACACTGGTGGCTGCTGCACATTGTGAGCTCCCAGAGCAGGACAGATGCTGTATGATAGGGACTGTAAAGAAAAATGGAGTGCAAAACCCAAGTCCTTTCGCAAAGTCATTTGAAGTCAGTGGGTCAGCCAACTGGAAGCACATGGTCAATGCAAACATTCACTGTTCATAGCCTATGATTGCTCTGCCTTCATTGCTCTGCCTTCATTTTCCACATGGCATCTCCTTCATACCAAGTGTGTGCTACCCTTCTGAAAATTACCTTCAAAATAAAAGCTATTATACCATATTTCTTGTTGAATTGACTGCTGTGAAGTATTGATCTCTTAAGATTGGATATGATCATACTTCCTCCTCTATTCTGACATAAGCATGGAAACAACTGTTGTTTTAAGGTTGTAAATCCTTCAAACATGAGATTATATTTTGTTCTTGTAAGATGACAGTTATACCAGTATGTGTTTTTTGATTAAACAACGTGAACAGCATCTTATTTTGCATACCTTGTTTGTAGCTTTTAAAAAGAAAGGCTGAAATATAATAGAGTCATGTTCTTGGAAATGCAAAATCGTATTCCTTTCTCATATATGCCCCACTTTTCTGATGAACACCACCCAAACCCTGGTTTCCCTGACTGTTGAAAGGATTGATTTGCATCATTGGATAAGGATGGTTCTACTGCCCAGACAGCCATCTCCAAAATGCTTGTTCTTTCCCCTCTTTCTAGGTATTATAATGAAGTGCTTTGGAATAATCTAAATTATGTAAATACTCTTTCCTATGAACTATGCTTCTCATATATTCCCTTAGAGCAAGATTAAAACAGTGATTAAAACAGTTGATACTCCCTCTAACATTCTACACACTTAAACTGTACTTTTTCGTGGCTTCTCTACTGGAATGAATTAGGCAAAGCAGAATTAACCTTGTCAGTCACCAAGTCAGTTTCTATGACAGAGTAGTGTAACTAAGAATACAGAAGTAACAAGAGAGCCCCAATACATTCACCCTCCACTGATTCCTGCACAAAGTATGTAAAGTGCTTTGTGGTGCTCTGAGGAGATAGACCCAATATAAATGTAAAGTAATAGTTAGCAAAGAAAAGCCTTTTTGCCTGGAAGCAAAGGGCAAGGGAAAGTATTTTCAGGCAAAAAAAAGAGTTTCATGTCCAAACCCATGTATGGAGAGGGAAACCTGGCACCACCCTGAGACACAGACATGAAGCACTGAGCTGCTGACTGGAGCGTGAGGACTGAGCAGGAGTTTGAGTAAAGGAAACAGGCTGCTTTAGCCCAAAGCAGAGGAAAAGGGAGAGACCAGAAAGATGAAGTGACTTGGAAGGGAGAGGCCATGTACAAAGAGATGTGAAAACCGAGTCCATGTGGGGGTAAACCAGCCTGAACCCTAGAGAACAGTTGCCAGATCTCCCTGTTCTGGCTAATTTAGTCTGGTAAAGGCAGATGATAAATGGGAGCAAGGCAACCATGTGCTTCTGAAAGTATGGTAGCTGCCTTTCTGCTGATATAAGACCATAGGAACATCTTCTGCATTAGAAAAGGAAACAGTTCTAATTTAGTATGCACCTTATCTCTTTCTCTCTTGGCTGTCTGAAAGTCATGAGCTTTTACCAGCCTCTCAAACCTCAACTGTTATTCCAGGCACGTGTTCCCAAACAAAGGGCAGGATGGATGCAGGACACAGCACTTGGGATACTTCTGATGATGCTCTTGAAGTTTAGAAAGACTAACTTCCTCTCAGACTGGGGCAATCAGAAAGAAGGTGAAGAATGAGATGAAACACCAGTTGTGAACTGTTGAAGGATATTGTTATTGAACGATCAGTATGTGACAGAGTGCAAGGGGTTCTGTGTCAGAGACAGCCTCCCAGCCTGGTCCATGCTGCTACTGAGCACAGATAGAAGTTGGGATGATGAATCAGAAATCCTGTAGTTGGCTTCAGCCAACATGGTCCCAGGACTACTATTGCATCTGGCACTGATTTGGAACCTTTGCATCACACCTTGCTGCATGGCAAAGACAGGGCTGTGGCTGACTGGTTACCAGGAGCTCTGCCAGGAGCTCCATCAGTAAAGTTCAGTGATGCATTTGCTTTAGAAACTCTTTTGAGTTCCTCATTAGACAGGCTGTTCCTGGAGTAACTTGCTGAAAACTATTCCTGCAGTACACTTAAGAGAGAAGATTCTGTGAAGCAAGAGCTGAGAATTTCGAATTTTTTTAAACCAAGCAAACAACAATGTCCAAAACTTTAGGGGTTTTAACATTGTCAAACTTTCTTCTCTGCCCTCGATTTCGTGTTCTGAATTGACTGTGCTCCTACCTGGTAACTCTGAAAAAATGATGCCCTCTAGGCTTTGCAAAGTTCACAGACTCATGTCACCTACTATAGAGCTCTCTTGTGACAGGATGTTCTCCAAATTGAGGATAAAGCATGATGCAACAACCATTATGTAATAATTAGTAACTAGCCATTTCAGTTTTGTGGTGTTTTTTTCTTGCCACATCTGGTTAATGGAGAAAAGAAGTCCTGAACACTGTGAACGGGAGCTAGGGGTGCAATATCCCTCTTTTTTAGGGGCATTTTCTTGCAAAAAATTCAGTGTAACTCAAGCAAGCATCTAATTGTTAATACAGAGCTGATTGGCATAAAAAAGGTGCCTATAGTCTGATGGAGGGTTCAACAAGGATCCATGTATAATTGCTTCCAAAGCAAAAACACATGACCAGAAGATCAGTCCTATAAAATTTATAAATTAAGTAAATATAAATTTTGTATCAGAGACCAAGAACTCCCAATTAACACTGGAGCACATGACAAATCCAAATGTTTCTGGCAAGGTTTTCTTAATTCTGACTTTCTAATAATGGCTAAAGCAACAAAAGTATCGTTTGGTGGAAGGAAAGGAGATAAACTTGAGCAAAGCAGAAGCTCCAAGGAGAACATGTTATTTCAAAGGGGCTTGCCTTCCTGAGCTTTAACAGAATTGCCTAGTTTTCATTATAAAATGTTGTAAAATCAGAAGGAAAATGCATCTCAAAATGCTCTTTGTTCTGTGAATGCATATTTGTGTAACAGCAGCAGCATTGTTATTCTGTGTCATCCCTTGTTGACGAGCCTGTTTGAGTTCCAATAATGGAAAACTATCATGTTGATTTGCTTCAGATTAACCTCATCTTCTTGTCATACTACAGGTATTTTCCATTACAAGAAACAAATATATGGTGATAGGTAAATGATTTTGATAAAGTCTGACAAATATTTTAAAACAGCTGCATAGCTGCTTATTTTATTTTAGGAAAAAAACCCAATAGCATCACAAAATGGCATTTGTCAGATGTCTTTGGTAATTTTATCAATAGGTGTTGTCATGACTTTCTACATCTGGCTATAAGCTACAAATGTTTTTTCTGTGTTATAAACATAATTTTGAATATCTTAGAATTCTAAACAATCAGTAAGAAGTGCTGAAAGTAGTGAAATCACCAGCAAAACTAACATTAAGGGCTGTAAATAATTGCTTTAACCAATTATAATAGGTTAGCTTCAGCCTTCAGTAATTTTGTATCCCAGGCACAGAGCTGCTGATTGCTTCTTTTGTTTTCCCTTTCAGATGTAGGACATGGGAAAAGTGAGTTATTCTGATCCTGTAAGGACAGTACTAATGTCACAGTGCAGAAAATACCAAAGCATACAGAGGTACACAATTGTATGGCATTTACTTTATAGTTAGCAGTTACAGAAGAGACTCAAAGTCAGCACTATTTTTGGCTATAAGAACACTTCTTCAGTCCTTTCCAACACAACAATAACTTGTGCAGTTGAAACTTTGGAATTCTGTTCAGAAGGTAAGCTCTGCACTTAGAATGTGTCAATGTTGCAAGCCTCTACTTATCCACATCCATACAGGTACTGTGGTGTGCACAGGAGCTGCCTATTAGGCAAATAAAATACAAACCCACTTGTACTAAATGCTACCAGCACAGGACTGAAACTTGAAGGCAGTCTCTGCCCTTTTTCTACAAATTTACCCTTTTAACAACCTTTATTTATCAAGAGAAGGAGAGTGCTTGACTGGTAACAAACTCTTGTGATTTAACCCTTTTGGACTGCAGTGTGCAGCAGAATGTTGCATTCTGTTTGTCTGGGTTGGAGTCAAGTCACCAAGGAGAGATCTTAAACAAAAATGGGACTATGTGAAATTCCTTGAGATGTCCTCTACAATAATACTGACTTCAGAGGTTCCAGTAAAGGTTGTCATGGAATCTACAGGTTTTGGTCTGCTTTGGGAAAAAAATACCCAAACAAACAAAACCCATGTGCCTAAATGACAAACCTTATCTCCACTACAAATATAGAAGGAGCTGTTGGTTTAATGCAGAGCATTTTAAACCTGAACCCTATTGCTGTCTGATGCCTAGCTGGTCCATGTGACCATTTTCTGGTCTATTTCCGACTATGATCAGAGAAACAGTCCACCTAAAAATTCCACTACCATGATTAGCACTTAATGAGCCATCCTCAGAAAAAAGCAGAAAGGCTGAACAGCCAGCAAAGCAGAGCTGAGTCCTCTAATGTGATACCTCTGAAGTAGGATCTCCCTCCATTGACCAAGAAGAGGAAGGAAATTTACCTTGTCTCCATTTCTCGGTGGATATCACCATCATGCAATGCCAGCTGACCAGCTCAGGGGATGTAGGACTGACAGAGACCCATTGCAGACCACAGTCGCTCAGAATGGGGCTCTCCTCCTCGTGTTCCCACTGCATCTACAATTTCTGAGCACACAACCAAGCGTGCTCCTTCAGTTTAGGAGTGCCCTCTCACACATCCGTGATCTCACTCTAGCATCCATTTCCCTTCCTGTGTGAGGGAAACTCTTGGAATCACATGAGGGTTTCCATTATTTCCACCTTGGGAGATTTAGTGCATTTTTAGTGGCATTATCTGTCAGTCCAGGCACAAAAGTAAGGTCAGATCTATTCCTAGGGCCCTGTTGGCATCCATAACTGCCTGATTTGTGCTCTAACCATATGTGACACCCACCGAGTGAATTTATTGTAGCAATCACTTTGAGCATATCTCAAAGATTTCATCATGATATTTTCTTGCTTGCAATGCCAGAGAGAGAACAACAGCATGGAATGAAATGCACAGAACTTCCCCTAATATGAAAGAGAACTGAACGAACAGAAAACAGCCTGAATTTCTCCAGGGTAATTTTATGTAAAAGAAAGACCAGCAACATCCTTTAAGGCCTGAAATGTCAAGCTTGTAAAAATAGTATTCTTGGGAGTTGTATTTGATCATTTGTTAAATACTGTGATATAAAATGTAGAAATCCATGTGTAATGCTTCAAATCCCTAATCTGGTTTAAAAGGTCAGTTGAAGCCTAAAAGGACTTGACATTTTCCCTTTAAAAATCTGACTTTTTGACTCAGAGCTAACAACATTTGAGCCTGAATGACCTGAAGGATAAATACAAAAGCTGATTTCAATTGAACTATTTAGAAAGCAGGGGATCTTCTAATTTGTAAGATAGCATTCAGGGAGGTTTTTCCATTAAGAACTCAATCGACTGAAAAATTATTTCCTTGGGTATTCCACAATCTTTCAATGCTTGTGTAAATTTTACACAGGAGGGGGCAGCGAGTGAGGTTGAAGATACATATAACACAATGCCAGGAGAGCAGAAAGCCTCTTATGAAACAGAGGTAACTGGTATTTGCCTCAAAAAGATGTACCCTTTTCACCTCCTCCTTCACTGCCTTGGCAGAACTGGGTCTGCTTCAAATCTTTTGTGTCCTGTGCAGATGAGGCTTGCAAGTGAGTAATAATGTCTTGATAACCATGAGTATAGTCCTTCCCAGCAACACCCCTTCCCACAGACTTCATTTGGCCTGCAGTGAGTGCTCCATGGGGGTTTGATGGCTGCTTTCATGGAGGTGTGCACTAACCTCCTCCCTGGCTGTGCAGGCGTGGTTCCACGCTGAGCCTCTGGCTCTCCTGCCTGGATCCAGCTGCACCACAGGTTCTCTGCAGGAAATGAAAGCACAGTGCCTTTTCCTGTTCTCTGATCTCCTCCACCCTTGTGCCCTGCAGTGTCGGACCTTCTCCTGCCTGCCTTGCGCCCCTCTCAGCCAACTTTACCAATGCAAAGGTGGAGAAACCAGGGATGCCTGGTGCTGGCTCATCCCCACCCCTCGGGCTGCTCACACTCACAGGTGTCAGCCCTGCTGTGCACAGTCCTCCAAGTGCCCTGTGAGGCAGAGGGTGATTTGGGGGACATGCTGTGACACCTCACAGGTCCCCCATGGAGGCCGGGTGCGAGGGTGCCCGCCTTCCCTGGACATCACCACAGGGCTCCCTGAGCTGTGGCGCCCGACGGACAGAGCACACCCATCAGTCACCTGCTGGCACAGAAACACCATTGATTAACCGAGTGCCATCCCAGGATGAACGTCTCCCAGCTTCCCCTGGTACTTGTTTTTGATAAATGACACAGTTTCAGCGCACATCCACCCAGCAGCTGGGGACTATTATGCTGTGACAACCTTCTATTCCATTGTCACAGTGTCAGATGCCTGAAAAGGATAATAGGTAGATATTTCTGCTCTTTGGATGTTAAGAAGTAAGTGGCATTCCTATTCCTTATTTAGTTACTTCTTAATTTTAATTAATGGCTTTAGTGATAATTGCCAGATTCCTATATTGATAAAAACTGGCACATTCTGCACGTTAATAATAGCACAAATTTGATATTTATGAACTGCTGTTCTTTTGCAAATACAGACATTTGGTAATCATCATTATGGTGATAAAATTCATTAGAATTTGAGAAACAACCTATTATCCCTTCTGCCCATCATCTTTTAATTAAGTAACACAAAAAGATTTTATAAGACTTTTCTACTCACACTGCACAGTACTGTTTCTGTAAGGGAGTCTTTCTACATCAAAATACCTCCCTTTCAGTTTTGATAGACTTAATGAAAAGACTGAAAGAAGACTGACAGTAGATTTATTCCAAAATGTATTTCAAAAATTCTAGCCATGCTTAGTTCAGCACACACTTGAATCTTGTGTGAATGTAGACTGGGGTTTGTATGTAAACTGGAGACTAACAAAGTTATGGTCTACAATACGATATGGTAGTTTGCAATAGGGGAAAACTTTTATGATAAATTATTCTTTGGGAATTCCTAGCAGTATGAATGCTGGAAAAATTGTGTAGTCAGTCACTCAAAAAGTCCACTTGTATCTAAGTCTCTATTTTAATGTGGATTTGGCCAAAAATCAAAAAAGTATTAGGATGGATTAGATTCAGACACATTCAAACAGTGCAGGCATTTGATGAGGTTCAGTTGAAGCTTTTAGTTCCTCATCTACTTCTGATTTACATCGTACTTCAAAATTGTAATTTGCATTTTGAATGACAAAAATATAAACAGCATTAATATAAGGGGATTTTTCGTATCTAATATATTAATATCCAGACAGACTAGATTTCTTAAGCAGTAAGAGCGTTTTGTTATTATGATCATGACCTTTAGGACTACATCCACAATAGACATAATTTGGTTTATTTGATAATGTCCTAAATTCAAGTCTCATCTTGTTAACACACACCTGAATTTGCATTTTTAATGCATGTATTTACCTGGCTTAACCAAAGACTCATACTAATTTCCTTTGATGCTTCCTTCTATAGTAATCAGTAGAACTGTCAAAAAAAAAAGACTGCTGACAACTTATTTTCAGAGTTCTGCTGTATTTTCCCTTTATTCCAGGTCATTTTGGCGCTGGACAATACTTATGTGCACAGCACAGGAAAATATTACAGGGAAAGATGCCTACTCTATCTTTGCCTTTCATTCTTAACCAGGGTCTAATATACTAACACATCCCGGCAGATTCTCGTGCATACTGTGATATATCATCACTGTGTTCAGCCAAGAGTGAAGGAAGCAATTTTGTGAGGTCACAGGATGGTCAACGCTCTTCTATTTGAGTTTTTCTTGGGTTCATCCAGGCAATTTTAATCTCAAAAGGTTGTTCCCCTTTACATAGTTAATTCCTTCCTCTAAAAATCTGACATAACTCATTTGAAGAAAGCTACATAGGCGTTTCTTCTTCCAGACACAACCTGGTGTCATAGAGAGACCATGATGACACAGTAACAGGAAAAATCATGAAAAAAAAACCCTCATGAAACAGAGGAACAAAATATTTCCTCCTGCTTAGTCCAAACTTCACTTTCAAAATATTTCCTCCTGCTTCCAAACTTCACTTTGTTTGGAAAGTACTGAGGATAGCTAGGGAAGTAAAATTCTCAACAGCAAAAACAAACAAACAAACAAACAAACAAACAAAACACAACCACTGACCCACTCAAGCAAAAAAACCAAACAAAGAAACAAAAAACCGTAAACAACAAACTGTCTCCTCTATTTTAATTTAAAATAAATAGAAACTCAAGAACTTAAACACTTTGTCCTAGATGCAAAGATTTAAAATGGAATAGGATTCTGTACCTGGGATTTACTTCCTTTCTGTCCCCCCATTTTGTGAGGGTTGACTTTCTCTGGCAAACTGGAGCATTCAGTGATGCATGAGAACCACTTCTATTTTTGAAGAGTAATGGCATTTCATGGAAAATATCACCTTGTCCATCCAAACACCAGAATGAGGCAACTGGACAGCAACACTCAGAATGTACTAAAATTGTACCACAGATGTGGGGTGGGAAAACAAACCAAAACAGTTTGATCTCCAAACTGAGATCTCTTCTGAAACATTTGCTTTAAAGTAAACAAATCAAAGCACAGTTTGTTTTCTCAGTCTTTCTCTAAAAATCATGTAGAATCACAAATTTTAAATGAATTCTACGATAAGCTGCACATCACGAGAAACCTGCTGGGTGAAAACTTTCCCATCCCTAAGTTTCAGAGTCTAAAATTACCTGAAATAATGCTGAATTGCTGTGCAAACATTTTTACACAATTCTCGGTAAATACACAATTTTGTTGCTTTGAAATGGCAGATAAAACAAGCTATTTTAGCACAGACAGTCTGTTCAAGTACCATCTTTCACTAATAATAATAAAAAGTGATGGAAATATGATTTATATCTCCAGAAATTTCCAAGGCACTGCCAAATGTTGTCTTCAAGCACCCTGCTCGCAGGCAGCCACTACAGTGAAAACATTCCCAACATCTTTCCAATGCAGCAAGCAGGAATAATGTAATACTCTTCCTCCAGATGCATTACATTGTTAAGCACTTAATCTCAAGGACCTTTTTGAAGTTCAGATAGTCCTACTTTATTCATCATCTAGTGTTTAGTTTAAAGTAACAAATGATTGAGCTGAAAGTCTTTCAGAAACAAAATTCCTTTTTTTTCCCATACATAAACAGAGTTGCAGCCTTTGCATTTTTCGCCATCTGGCCCGCAGTGTGAAATGACATTAGTAGCATGTCAGGTTTATTCCCTTTTCAAAGAGAGAAATAAAGAAAGCAAAAGAAAGAAAAAGCATAATCCTAATCTATAGTATGGAGAGTATTAAAATGAAACATCTGCCTTGCTGAAATGAGTGGATGAACTCTGAAGTCTACAAGCTGCTGGAGTTTGTCAAGTACATGTTTACATTGCTGACTGTTGTAAATTTGCAGGATGATGACAAGAAGTCCACAAACTAAAATATCTTATTCAAATGTTTTTAAACATCTGTTTCAAACAGAAAAGACCAGAACAATGAAGTGGCAGAGTGATCACAGGCAGACCAGGGATGCAATAATATAACTTGGGTTACATAATAAAAGACGATGGCAACAGAGGCTTGTAACTGAAGTCACCAGCTTGTGCTCTAAAGTCAATTGCCTGGAATGCTGAGAAGGTTGTGCCTGTTGTCAAACTATGTGACTCTGTCCAGACTAAGGACAAAATACGGTCAAATGCTCCTTAAAAAGCCTGCTTTTGCTGAAACACCTGCTGATTACAAAGCCAAATAAATTCTGTGCTCAGGAGAACAGCTTTGAACACCTTCAAGAATGAAAGATGTCAGATTTCTCAAGAGCTTTGAAAAACCAAGAAGCACTTGTCCAATGAGATTATATTGTTTGGCAAACAGATTTTGTCCTTGCTACTGAAGGGCTTTTGTTTTGCAGGATTTCAGATTAAAGTCCTAGAATACAGGACTTCTTTTATTGCCAACGTGTACTTGAGATGTTGCCATGTGCTGAATAGTAATCTTTATTTTCATCCTAAAAAATACAGAGACAATTAAAAAAAAGGTGCTAGATTGTTTTGCTTCTCACTCTTTTGAGACACAGCCAAGAACAAAGGAAGAAGCCCCAGTATCTTCCTTGTCAGCACTCCTTTATAAACCAATGTATTTTAAAAAAAATTACTACTCCTTGTATTTGTGATACGATATAACATTCTTCTGAAAATCACTGAAGTCCTTTGGAGAGTGCTGAGACCTAAGTACTTTTGATATGAAGCAGGGATTGATATAAATCTTGGATTTTGATATAAATCTGGGATTTATATAAATCCTTAGCTCTAGCAAAATTAAAATATTGCACTGTCTTCAAAATAACTTTGAACTGATGGAGCACAGTGCCAGGAAGCTGGACAGGGTGATCATGGCAAAATATATCCATGGCATAATTATGGGCAGGGCTGTCTGTAGGTATTTATTGTTAGCACATTCTTCCATCCAGTTGTGGCACGTGTCAGTCAGGAACAAGTATGCAGGAGGACTGAGGGAGACTGAAAGGAACTAGGATTGCTCCCAAACGGATTATGTTGGGCAAAACTGTTTCTGTTCTATTTTGGGAAATAGAAGGCAATGTGAATTAAATTTTGTCATATGGATATGAGATGTGTCACTTGCTTGAAAGTTAGCAAATAGTCCTTGGCCACTTTTATTTCCTAGTACCTGTATGATAATTTATTTCAACTAGCATTATCACAAGCAAAATAATTTTACTGTGTATTTGATTAGTCTATATGATACAATAGTATATTTACCCCATTTCTCCCCCACGTTATCTTGGGAGGATTAATTCCCAGCAACTTCACATTTCTGCACCTGGGATAAGGACACTTGCTCGTGCTTGTAAAGGAATGACAACATTCTGACCTCACCAGTACAGGGCAGGGTGAAGTGCCTACCTGTAAGGGAAGTGTGTGTTCCAAGAGTCCTGTCCAGGCTGCTCTGCCAGGATGCCCAGCCCAGGTGCTAAAGCACAGATATAGATGGAGTTTCTTGAGGCAGTCACACAGCAGCACGACCGAAATTGATGTTGGATCTTCAAGGAGAGGAAGTAAGATGAAAGCAGGAAAGGGAAGAGGGGTGATTTATAAGCTAATGATACAGGAATGAGTAAGGCTCCCTCATCCATTGCCCACTACAGGTCTTTGTTCTGAAGACATAACTCAAGAAACAATTTATACCAAAGAATGCAGTTAAGCCTCATAGTTGAGCTTAGTTACCATAGTTATCTGATTGGTTTCAGATAACTTTTATTATTATCTTTTTAATATTAGTGCCTGATTTACTGCATCTTCACATTATCCCAGCCCTGCTAAACTTACAGTTTGCACTAATGATTACAGGTTTTATTCTTTATTTTCAGGGTTGCTGCCCTAGAATTCCTTTCAAGGAGAGGCTCCCATTAGCAAGTCTTCATTAGACTATCCATGTAAAATAAATTGTTTTCTCAGGGACCCTGTATGACTAAAACTTTAAGAGTGTGGCTACCCCTTTAAAGTACATCTTCAGCTTCTTTGTGCTTGCTCACAGTCAGATCCAAGGCTAAGGATTTCACTTCTGTAGCATTTCACTTCATCCTTCAGGCTCCATACAAACCTGGGCTGTATCACATAGAGACAGGACAGAAAAATAACTGCCCATATAGGAAATAAAACAAGTCTTATGAGTGGTTTAGATAAAGTATATCTAAAGTAACTTAAATGAAGAAATTACTGAAACAAATAATAATTACTTCTGTAATGAATTTTTTTTGTCTAAGAGGTTCTTAATAGACTTAGGAGACTCCATAGACTTTATACCATTCTTCATATACTTAATACCATTACTTGCTCATGTAAATACTTTTTTAAGCTGAGGTTGAACAGAGAGGTGGTGGTCATGCACTTGGAGAGGGAATTTTGGTGGAAAGCAAGCTATAGTTTTGCAGAGATACAGGAATGGATTGCTTATAAAGGTGTTAGGCTCCAGCAGGCAGGCAACTTGCTTAGAAGAATCTTCAGCAGTAGTAAGAACCAGTAGTTTGTACTTACTGAAGCAAAGGAGTACAATTCCAACTCTTCTGGTTGGCTGCCCCAGACTCAGCTCTGCTTCTGGTGAAATCATTGCTCTTGAACACATGATCCCAAGTTAATGTGGAAAAAAAATTTCTCCATCAAGATGAAATTTGCTCCATCTATTTTTTATTTGTTTTTCTTCTAAATTTCAGTTTAATGTAGTACCCGCTTCTATCTAATTGCTCATTTATTAGGAAAAAGATTATTAACATGAACTTACATACTGGATTTTCCAGCTCCTTGGTTGTTGGTGAGCAGTGTTCCCAATTTAGCCTATAGTCCAGCTCAGCTAAAAACACTGTAGTAAAATCTTTCAGGATGTAAATTTAAGAGCTTAAGGGATATGTGGAATCCTCATTTACTTAGTAAATCTATTGCTCAAAAACCACAAAGCTTGCACAATTACCAATGTGCAGGCATGCCTGATGATAGAAGCATGGTTCTTAAGCCTAGAAACAAATAATCACACTGTAGTTAATGATTTAAATGCTATTTAGATGGGAAAGAGAAGGTTAATACCCCAAAAGGATTTTCATTCTCTAGGTGGCTCTCACACCAAATGTAGTCATATAAAAATAAAGCAGCCTTTACATACAGAGTACAACTTTCTTTAATCTGTCTTCTGGGTTCTCAGTTCATCAGGTTGAAGTTCAAACAGAAGGCCAGAATATTTCAGAAAGTGTAGCAAATGTACAATCACAGAATCTTCTTCTGTGCCATAATTCTGAGCAGTGGTGAAGTACTGCCTCATTCTATATAGGGATACAGGGATGTAATAGGTATATGTAAATCCATCTTGTGGAGTTGTGTGAGCATATTGTGTGCAGAACAGGATTAAGAAAAGGTCATTTGTTGGACTGTATTTATACTGAGGGGAAAATTCACAGGGAAAGAACAAACAAGCGACCTCACTAAAAATATGTTTCAAGCACACTGCCTGGGAGAGAGTGACAAGCCCCATGGTGCTGGGAGGCTAAACTGCATTTCATAAAGGGCTTTCTGCAAAGCTGCAGCAGTGCTAACAAAGATTTGTCATTCTGAGCACTCAGAAGCTGTGTCAGCTCCACACAAATGCAAGTACAGCACAAAGCCCACTGGATCTTCTGTTGAAGTCAATGGAGTTACACAAATATATAATTTATGAAAATCTTTATCTAGACACAAGGTTTCTGTTGTAGTGAGGCTGCCAGAAGCATTGTCAGCTTCTCCACTTCGCTCTTTGATAAAGTAAAAGGACTGATCAAGTATATCACATGCTTGGGTTCACCTGCTGTACTGCATAGTCACAAAAGAACAAAAAAATATTCATGAGAAGATAATGTTGTTGGTGAGTTTGTTCTTCATCTGTGAACATAAAACTATTCCTCATCATTGCTCAAATAATTAGACTGATATTTAAAGTTAGAACTGTATTTTGTGTATGTGTTCAAAAATATTTGAACGTAATTTGAATCAATAGCAGTATATATTAACATTAGCATTCTTTTGCTGCAAATTAAACAGAAAACATTTTTGCATAAACAAATAATGGAAGAAATTGTGAACATCAAGATAAATTAAGTGAAGAAATCTTACTTTCGTACTCACTGTTTTGGTTGGGAACAGAGAAGGCTGAGGAAGTTGTCTTTGAAACCCAAACTCCAGACCACAATTTAAATTCCACAAACTTTTAATCTACAGAATTTTGACCAAAAGAAAGCAAGCTGGCAAAAGGTCAGCCCTTGAAAAGTATGATTATTTGCAAAGAAGTGAAAACTGCAGGGTTACTTAGACTGTAGTAAATAACAGTTTTCTGAATGAACAAGAATTTCATACAACGTAAAAATTATAACAAAATATTTAAAGTATAGGAAAAAAAAGAAAATTGAGTTATGACTAAATATTTTGGGAAATACTTCATTCTATATAAAAATATTACAAAAGTTGAATAATATAATGTACATCAAAATATCCAATTTGCCAAGTGCCTTTTATTGAACATAGAATCCTTCAGCTTGACTTTAACTTGATAAAACACTGAGTTTTCCTACAGAGTGTTTAATACTTTCTTGGTGGACTCATTGGACTCCAGAGCCCTTCCCAAATGCAAAATATTTGGTGAAGGAACAAGCTTTTCTAATCAAGGTGCTTCTGCTTTCCAACTTATCTAAAAATTGCATTATTGAAAACCTTTTCCTTTCACAGGAATTTTGTCTATTGTTTATATAGGTATCACAGAGAGATATGTTTGATACAAATTGTTTCAGTTGGAAAGAGCTCTGCCAAAGAAAACAGACAGGCAGCTGTTTGCATTGCATATAAAAATTTTGTTAAATATGGCTGCACCTGTGTAAACACAAATTTATTTCCAAGAAGTGCCCCTGCAGCTGCAAAAGCTTTCAGACCTTGCCAGACAAGTTATTTTTATTAAACCATGTAACATACTAAATAGCTCTTTCAATGGTTGTCATGCTGTAAGAACATGTAGCATAAAAAAATCTTGTCCATTTTTAGGGAAGATTTATTTTGTTTTTATTTTTCAAAATCCAACAGAGCAAAGGATCCACTCTATAAATTAGCATTATGCTATATTAGTATGAAAATTTTCAGCAATGCATAGATGTATATACTTTATGAACCCTGTGTGTGTGTGTGTGTGTGTGTGTGTGTGTGTGTGTGTGTGTGCACACTTATGCAGAATTTAATATTTTGTTACAGCCTTAGTATCTGCCTGATCCAGAGTCTATCAGAGATGATAGAGAGATTTTTAGTGCCTGCAGCAGACTATGAATCAGAGTTAACTTGAAATGCCTTAATCTGGCATGTACTTTCTGGTACTGTACTGTACTTTCTGTGCTTCACCTCTAAAAAGCCTAAAAAAGACATTAATTTAAAGACCAGGAGATGCTGGGATGCCCTGTGGTGGGCAGAGATGGAATCTGGGGAAGGCACAGGGTCCCTGCTTTCCAGCATTCACCAACACATTCCTGCTTCAGCGAGACAGGAGAGAGAGGTAACAAACCCCTGGGTGCATCAGAAACCTGCCTGCACTGGGAGCAACCTGCACCCAAATGACATGGCCAAAGAAAGCAGTGTGTCCATGCAGGACATTAACAAGACAGCGCTTTCTAGCCATAAGGCAGAATTTTTTTCCCAGCTCTGGTCACCCTCAAAGACACAAAACCGCCTTGCCAAAGTGGGTACAAACGAGTCTCCGAGGACCCCCCCCCAGTGACCAGGGGACACAGTCTGTATTTATGAGTATGCATTCTCCAGCCTTTAGTAGCCCCTGGGGTAGGATTAATAGACATGGTGTGCCTCAGCTCTGGGTTTCCCTATGCAGATGCATATTATGTAATTTGTCTGGGGTATTTGCACTCACTCTGAGGTCCATTCTGGTCCTGTGCCAAACTTGGGACTGAAAATAGATGTATCGTTATTTAAATCTGTGCACATACACATTCAGTCTGTGTGCAACACATCAAGAGGTCTACCTGTGCTTAATAAGTTCACAGATCTCCCACTGACATTTATTTTAGTTATTTATACTAAATCATTTTCAGGGAGAATAGAAGCTCTTTTATACACTGTAGGCTGTATGAATGGCTTCTCTAGAAAGCCAAAATCAATAGCGTTTAGTGATTCAATCAGTGTTAGGTGCAGCACCAATTCAAGGGTTAGGGAACTTCACTGGATGGGGTAATATGGTGCCAATGAACCCATCTGAGCTTAGCTCTCCTTTCTGTCTCTCCAGGAGGATGCAGGGGACAGGGTGCTAGAGACACTGCTTCAACTATAAGGGGAAGTAAAGGCCAGTGTTTTAATTTATAAAGTGATCTAGCCATACATCATTAATTTTAAAGCATATTTCTGGTAACTAATGTGTAAATGCAAGTACACATAGACACATATTATAAATATACTTTTTAAAGACAATTGTCAGTCGTAGCTCCCTTGACAGGTGTCTCTCTGCTACCAATTCAAGCACGAGGGAATGGACCTTCAGTAAATGCCAAAATACTTCTCAGCAGCCTGAATCTCACTACCCATGATCATCTCAAAGGAAAACTAATTGGTAGGCGGGGTATCATGGAGCTGCCAGGGCAGCATTCAGTGAGAAATGCAAGTATCAGAGCAGGTTCTTATGCATTATTACACAAATGCAACCTGAATCAGTGGCACTATTAATTTATCTTTGCAGAAGGAGCAAGCCTGAAGTACTGAGGGAAGCAGATTGGATAGAGCTGGCATATACGTGCTTGAAATAAAGCAGCCATATTTCACGTGCTGCTCCACTTCTGATCAGAAGCTCTAAAATTGCAGGGATGATAGAGAAACCAGTTTGGAGAGGAGACAAAAAAACGAAGCCTATGGATGTAGGGAAGAAAGAAAAAGCAAAGAAGTATGATGAAAGGTGAACACCAATGTTTGCTTCAATTCCAAAGGGATGCTTTTTCTGTTTTTCACAAGAAAGTTGCCCTTGGCTCCCACAAGCCTTTGGAGAATGATTTCTTTGAACATGTCTGCAGTGACAAGCACTTGGATCTGCTATGCCACATCAGACAACCGCTGGCATGAAACTTGCACCTGACAGATGAGGAAAATGTATATGGAACCTACAAGAGGCAAAGTCAGAAATAATTTGACTTTCAGAAGATCTCAGGCAAGTCAAAAAGCAGAGATACCTGTAATTTTGAAGACTGAACTTTCAGATAGTAGTAAGAATGAATTACTGAAATACTGCAATTCTGGAGAATCTTGCTACTAAAGTGAGTTGCACATATGCAGAAAAAAAAGTAAAATTTATTGTTCACCACTGAGGAATTAATTATTACTATTTCCAAATTTCAACAGTTTGTCAAAGAAATGAAATTATGAAGCAAGTAATAAAAAATTTTCAAACAAATAGATGTTGAAATAGTGTTATGAATTCAGCCACAATTGAAAAATGAATATGTAAAAATGATGAATCACACATTTACCAAAAAAAAAAAGACAAATCAAAACACAAAACCAGGAAAAATCGCTGATCCAGAGAAACACCCTCCCACATTCATGTTTCCTCTGGTAGGGGAAAAATATGAACCTCAGACTGTACATGCAGCTCTCCTACCTTGTACCAGATGAGTTTATGCCCTGAGTGTCCATCCCAGAATCAGACTGTAAATAAAGGAGGACAAGATTGAATTAAATTGTGTTGAGATCCTGGGACTATGATGAGCAAAGAGTAACTGCTCTCTGCCATTAGGGCATGAGTGAGACTTTGGACCATGGTCTGGAAGAGGGTCACTCCATATCTATGCTGATGGCTATAATTTAACATGTTTGAACTTGACTTTTGTAAACAGCATATTCTTTAATAGTGTCTGTGAGGCTGACTAGTTGGAAAATAGCACAAAGCCAACAGAAAAATAAAAAATATAAGGTCAGTATGCTCTAGTATTCTTGGTAAGTAAGACTAAGGAAGGACTTGTCTCCACTCTTTGGACAAACCTTCTCCTTCAACATAGTGCTGTGTCAAGAGGCAGCAGTGAAGGACATAGAGATTCCTCAGTGGGAGGCATGATGGCATTCTGTGATGGAAAAAATATGGAAAAAATCAGTTTTCCTGCTGAATGGGTAAGGAAACTGATGACAGCCATCAATTTGGGGGTTTTGCTATCCAAAAAATGGATATGACATTTTCCTGACTGTCTGCTGTGTCCAGAATGTACAGGAGTCCTGAGAGAAAGCATGATTGCACAGCCAGAACTGTGTGAAGCAATTGTGAAATGCATTGTCCCTGTGGTGGTTCATATTTTATTGAAGAAAGCCCTAAAATATAAAGTGTTGGTTGATTATGGGTAACCAAATCATGCTAGATGTCCATAAGCAATTATAATAAAATATTAAAATAGTTTTATAGTCTAGCAAAAAAAAAAAGATAAAAATATAGAGCCACATACTTTTGATTTAGTTGCTTCAATTTCCTCTTTTGTACATTAAAAATGTATACAGGAGCTGCCATTTCAGTTGCATAGGATATCAAGCCACTTTATTTTTTGAGAAACACCAACCTAAGTACAGCTGATTTGCCAAGTCACGAAGATTTGCCCCCACTAAGCTGCACATAACTGAGTTATTCTTATGATCTGTCCTTAAATAATAAATTTAGAATCCTTATTAGAAAAAGTGCTGCTGTCTAGCAGTTGGAGATAAACTATGCTTCAGAAGTCTCTCGAAAAAGATAGAAATAAGTTGCTTAATAAAGTCTAAATCATTCCTTAGGTTAGCTAATAGAAGCACCCATGGTTATAAAATTAATCAGTCTCTGCTATTACAGCAAATTGGTGAAGATTGTATTGACACATCTTCATCTGCATGTCTCATCAGAGGTGTCCGTGCCATTTAGCTACAAAACCCTGGAGGCTTTACTCTGCACAGAATCTTATAATACTTCAATTAAGGGACACCAAGCTGCCAGCCAGACAGCAGAGCATTTATTTCTTGATGACTCCTTAAGTTGTGCCACAGGCCTATCATTAAGAGAATATTTTTCACAGCATGTTGCAAAGATCCTCATGCCATTAAAAGGAATTGAAAAAGCATCAATTTGTTGTTTCCACCTAACACAGATATTTTTCATTGCTGGAACAGCCATTAAAAACAATCTGTTTTATTGCGTTCTGAAAAGATCACAGGAAGTACACATTGTGATTTATTTTAAGTATGACATTAGTATGAAAGGTATAGAAAATCTGAAATATTTGCAATAAATACTTAAAACCACAAAGTATTAAATATGCTTTCTTAAAAATTTTGCTAAAAAAATCCTTTACTATGATTTCATATGAGACCTTCAGAGATTCTTAAATGACCTTGAAGGCATCTTTGTTTTTTGAGAGGGGATCAGACTGTTTTGGTCCTATGATATTCAGAACTAATGAAAAATGCCATATAATGGGTACAAAACTTAAAAGTGAATTTTTTGTTTCATATGCTTCCTATGGTTATGACCTTTACTTGACATGGGGTAACAGAACCTCTAGACCAGGAAACAAGGAAGCTTTACATGGAATATTTTATATATATATATATACACGAGCGCACGCGTGCACACACACACACACGCACACACGCACACATTTATATACAGATAAATTACACTTCCTCTAATAGTTTAGGACTCATCTGCAAAGGAACTCCAAGCATTGCTCAGCCACTTGAACTGCTTAGCTTCAATAGCAGGAAAGCAACTAAATCCCCAAGTGCCCACACTTCCTTAGGCACCAAGAGTATCACCCATTCACCTGCCAGCATGAGATTGCAATTTAACTTTACTGACCAGCTGTGTGCCCAACACCTGGGTAATCTGGAGAGCAGCAACACTGATCTCTCATGCAAACCCTAATCTAGGGCTCATTCCCAGACCTGCCTCCTGACAGGACTCAAAATGTTAGGGTCTAGCTGGGAAATACATACTGCACTGAGCGCTGGGGCGCACAACATGAGAAGGACTTGGACAGGCTGGAGCAAGTCCAGAGGAAGATGGTCAGAGGGCTGGAGCACCTCTCCCATGAGGACAGGCCGAGAGAGCTGGGCTTGTTCAGCCTGCAGAAGAAAAGGCTCCAGAGAGACCTTATAACACCTTCCAGCACCTAAAGGGAAACCTATAAGAAAGCTGGAGAGGGGCTTTAGACAATGGCATGTAGTGGCAGGACAAGGGGGAATGGCTTTAAACTGAAAGGGGATAGGTTTAGATTACATATTAGAAAGCAATTCTTTACTGTGAGGGTGGTGAGGCACTGGGAGAGGTTGCTCAGAGAAGATGTAGATGCTCCATCTGTGAAGGTGTTCAAGGCCAGGTTGTGGTAGGCTTTGAGCAACCTGGCCTAGTGGAAGGTGTCCCTGCACATAGTGCAGGGGGCTGGAACAAGACAACCTTTATGGTCCCTTCTAGCCCAAGCCAATCTATAATTCCATGATTCTATATGCTTGGTTTTACCATACTGGTTAGTGAATGGGGCTCTCCTGTTTTTTCTCATCATCATTCTGCCTGCTGTAAATCAAGAATGTAAGCACAATCACCTCACACATCTGCAAGGAAGTCCCCCATTTGCCAGGGTGTGGTCCCCTCTGGAGTGGGTCTCCTCTAGTGTCCCTCTTGGAGGTGTTTTGCATTGCACTGCACTGTAAAGGCAAATAAGAAAAGGAGGTGCCTGTCTTCCTAAGCCCATGTGCTAGCACCTCATGTAAGATTCCAAAACAACGGGGCCAATGCTCCACAACAGGCAGTATGGGGATCTGAAGGACTGTGCCTCCCCAATGACTTGGGCCCTGTGCTGTTGTCATGAGTTGACCCAGGCTCAGTGACAGGTGACCATCCAAGCTGCTCCATCACTCTGCCTCTCAGCAGGACAGGGGAGAGAAAATATAATAAAAGGCTGATGAATTGAGATAAGGGCAGAGAAAGATCATTCACCAGTTACTCTCACAGGCAAAGAAGACTTAGGGAAGTTAACTGAATTAATTACCAATCAAATCACAGCAGGATGAGAAATAAAACTGTATCTTATAAATAAAACTGTATCTTCCCCTCACACTTCTCTTCTTCCTAGGCTTCTCCCAGTTCTCTCTCCCTCCTTTCCCTTGCCAGTGCAAGGGGATAGGGAATGGAGCTTTATCACAGGTTGTCTCTCACTCCTTCCTCATCAGAGAAACAACTCCTCACACTCTGCTTCTGCTCCAGCATGGAATTCCCCCACAGGAGTCCTCCACAAACTTCTCTAATGTAAATTCGTCCCATGGGCTAGTTCTTCACAAACTGCTTCAGAGTGGGTCCCTTCCACAGGGTACAGTCCTTCAGGAACAGGCTGCTCTAGTGTTGGTTCCCTGTAGGGTCACAAGTCCTCTCAGCAAATGTTCTTCACATGGGCTGCTCTCACCATGGGGCCACAGGTCCTGCCAGGACTTTTCAGGAATCTTTCAGGAATCCTGAAAAGTCTCTTTCAGGACTCTTTTTTCAGGAATCCTTTCAGGATTTTTTTCTGAATTCTGAAATTCATAAATTCAGTCTCTTTCAGGAATCCTCCTGCTTTCCCTGGGGTCACAGTCCCTTTCAGGAGTCCACTGCTGTGAGGGTTGTAGTTGGATCTCTGCATTCCTGTGGACCTCCATGGGCTGCAGGGGCACAGCTGTTTCACCATGGTTTGTGCCACAGTCTGAAGGGAAATTTCTGCTCTGGCACCTGCAGCAGCTTCTCTCCCACCTTCTCCACTGACCCTGGTGACTGCAGAGATGTTGGTCTCACATATTCTCACTCTGTCTCTCTCTCTGGATGCAACTGTGCAGCAACTTTCCCCCCCTTCTTGAATACATCATCCCAGAGATGCTGCCGGTGTTGCTGACGCCTAGCACTGGCCTGTGGCTGGTCTGTCTTCCACTGGCTCTGTTGATCATGGGAGAAGCTTCTGGCAGCTTCTCACAAAAGTCACCCCAGTAGCCCCTCTGCTACCAGAACCTTGCCAGGGTTCAAGAACCATGCTGCACCCCTTTTCTGATCTTCACACTTTGCCAGACAGTTTCTCAAGTTTTAGCCCTGGCTGTCCTGGGCAGATAAGAGAGGTGGATAAGAACCTCTTGAGAGTCCATACAAGCTTAAGTTGCCATTTTCTCCTGAATACCACCACTGCTATCTCTGTGTCCTGGGATAACTTTCCAAGACACTTCATTCTGTTTGTGTGTGAGGGAAAACCAACCGTCACTAAGTGTTAAAGCTTTTCCAATGCTCAGGCCCCTGATGATCTCAGCCCTAATGCTGTAGTATCATGGGCAATTTTGAAGAAAAGTCATTCCCCATTTTGTACTTTAAGAGGAGCATCACCCTCTCTCTGATGCTGGAACAGCTATTGATACAGTCATGGACTTCATCCAGACAAACAGTGGGGATAAACTGGCTCAAAAAAAAAAAAAATTAGTTGGTTAGTTTTCAGCCAGATTGGTCCTTGACATGGTCAATGTACGGCTCCACAAAGGCATAGACACAGGGCAGGGTGGGCTGAGAAGGCAGGAACAAACAAGGTCGGGCAGAGCAGAGCAAGAATCCTTTCGCTGGAAACAGAGCCAAATTTATTACTCTCTCAGGGAACCGTACTGCTGGTATATTGTTTAATTAGAGCTGATTAAATATCATATCTATTCCAAATCTCACAAAAAGTTTGCTTTCTGAACATGTCTAACACACAAAAATGAAAAGTAGAAGTGAAAGCGTTTGTCACCCAATTTTGATTCCTCAAATTGCTGTTTCAGTGTAAAATGTCTGCTTAATATAAACCAAAGAGCAATCAATTATATTAGCCACTTGTTTATCTGGCCTTGATATTGATCCTAGAATCTTAACTCATGAGCAAACTCACTGAATGAAATAAGATCCTTAACATGATTAAAACCTACTTCCTGAAGTAAAAAATTCTGAGATTAAGCTCCTTATTTGTAGCAAGTTTTTTTGGGATGAGCCATTAGCAAGAGACATCTTCATTTTAAATCAGCACTAAACTATTATGTTAATATATGGAAGATTAAATTATTTGGCCTCCTGCCCCTATTCATATATGTAAATTTCTGAAAATATATTGAAAGAAGTAGCATTTACAATCTCACCTCCTCTGCAATTAATTTATTTAAAACTAACATGTATGGTGAGTGACAATTCTGTGGAGAAAAAAATGCGTTATATAATGAAGGCCAGACTCTATAGCTCTAATTCATGTGAATAGCCTTGCTTGTGTGAATAGTCCTGGTTTCAATGAACTATTCACTCCAGTTCAATGGGATTATTCACATACATAATACACTATGGTATTTGGGATGAAAGATGCTATATAAATGTAAACTGTTATAAAAATATTAATAATATGCAATTTAACTTACAGCAAAATATGCATTTATCCTGGTAGCCATTATAGCTGATAAGGTAAATCACGTTTGAGCTAAGAAACTCCTACTGTACATCCAAAACACTTATTTAACTGTGCTAATAATAAGTAGTACTTTTGTGAAAATCCAAATACACATTTACAAGAATGAAAATGCGACATGTATTTATGAAAAAGCTTTTCAGAGCTTTCAGGTAAATACTATGTATGTTTTCTTATTCCATAAAGGCAATAAATTTTCATTTTTACTTTTTCTAGAATAAACAAAATACAAAGGCCCAAATTCATCTCTGCAGTAGTTCTATTGACTTCAGTTGAGTTTACCAAAACCAGGAAGGCAATTTCACACAGAGGGTATCACAAAAAACCTCTACTGCCAACCATTTAAAGCACCAATTTGCAATGTGATGTGTGCAAGCAGTTCTTCCAAACCAGCATGCAAACCCTTCAGCAACTTCAGAAGAGCTGAATTGCACATTATGGCAACATTCACATTTCTAATGCCAAAACCTAAAAATCCATAGTTATTATAAATCCACAGAAATTCATATATATCATTCATAGATTGCAGCAATAACAGTAATTAGAGAAAAATTGACAGACAAGTTACATCTGAAGAACCTTTCCCCAGTAAAATAGTGTATTTTAAAAACTCTGTGGGGGCACATCCACAGCCACCATGACTCTGCAGTCTTCAATTCAAAGTCAGCCAACTCCTTAAGAATAAAAAAGGTGAGTGAAAGCATGTGAGTGACGTACAGCCCTGTGCCTCCCAAACTAATAGCTGTGCAGTGAATTAATATCATACGGTCTAGGAAATCAGTCACTGTCATGGAAACAGTCTGCTAATTTATCAATATGTTATTAGTCTATTTTCTTATTTATTTATTTATTTATTTATTGCCAATTCTTCAGTAATGCAGTGAGTATAACGCACATGCCAGCAGCACCCCTTTGGTCTGAGAGGCAGACCTTTGCCTCTCAGGCAACTGTTGCATACAGGTAAAGCCTTATAAAAAAAGGGCCTTTAAATCACGGCTCAGGCCTGCTGCTTAGGGTAAGTAGAAGGGAACTATGGGAGAATGACTGCTGGAATGGGGTATAGAGACATGAGAGACATGAGAGACGTGAGAGACGTGAGAGACATGAGAGACGTGAGAGATGTGAGATGTGAGAGATGTGAGAGATGAGCTGCGTGACTGCCGCATGTTCACATCGTGCTGTAGCGTGGTTGGATGACTTGGGCTTGTTGTGCCTTAAAACTGTGTAAACTGGTAACCAGCTAACTGCTTAAAAAGGCCTGGTTTTGGCAATAAAGGGGCTCTGTGATGGTGGTCACAAGGGTTTGCAGGTGAAGAGAGAGGCGAGAATGTTGATTCCATGATCAGAAGGCTTGATTTATTATTTTATTATATATATGCTACATTGTGACTATACTAAAAAGAAAAGGCAGGGAAGGTTCTCAGAAGGCTAGCTAAGCTAAGAATAAAATAGAAAAGAATCATAACAAAGGAGCTCTCTCCGACTTTGTCACAGAGAGAGCTCGGTCCTTGATTGGCCATTAATTATACACATACAACATGGGCCAATCACAGGTGCACATGTTGCATGCCACAGCAGCAGATAACCATTGTTTACATTCTTTTTCTGGGGCCTCAGCTTCCCAGAAGGGAAAATCCTAAAGAAAGGATTTTTATGAAAAGATATCTGCGACAGGGCTCTCCTTTGCACCTGCCTCGGGACTCTACATAGCTTTGCCTCATACAGGTAACCAGCAAGGCAACCTAGCACAATGAAACTCTATGTCTGTGCTAGATGAGTCAGTTCCTCAGCTCTCTTCCCACTTCTTAAAAAAAATTGGTCAGAGATAAGGGGTGGTGGCTGGATCTTCCAACTTGTCCTCCAAAATGCTGAGCACTGTTACTTCCATTGGTGACACCAACTGGGCTCAGCACTTCTACCAGCGCATCTCATCAATGTGTTTGTTCAGTTTCTCTGTGTTGTGTTCTGACCCATGTGGGTTTACAGAGACAAAGAGAGGGAGCTAGGTCTGTTCAGCCTTAGGAAGAGACAACTGAAATGGGACCTCATCAATACATATCTAAGTATTTCAAGGGAAAGTGTGAAGAGGGTGGAGCCAGGATCTTCTCAGTAGTGCCAAGCAATAGGACAAGAGGCAATGGGCAGAAACTGATGCACAGAAAGTTCCACCTGAATATGATGAAGAACTTTACTCTGTAGGTGACTGAGCACTGGAACAGATTGTCGAGACAGGCTGTGGAGTCTCCCTGACTGGAGATACTCACGAAACTTCTGGCTGCAATTCACTCCATGTGCTCTGGGATGACTTTGCTTGAGCAGGGAGGTTGGACCAACATCATCCATTCTGTGATTCTGTGATTACCATACATCAGTATGGCACAGGGTAGGAAGGGCTGAAGTTTGATTTGCTGGGGCCTTGAGTAGCTCCAGTACTCTAAGTCCACATCATAGCTTCAATGGTGAGGAGGTCTGGAAGAGGTTCCAGTCTAGGCACACACTAGCTGTGCACAGAGGACAAACTGGTGGAGGATTCTCAAGCCACACTGTAGGTGGACCATACAAATTTTGTCATTGTGCATCTTCAAATGCTTCCAGTAAAAATGGAAACTTCAAGTGTAATAGTGTGTCTGAATGCATGTTGTATTGCTCCATGTATAGGCATAAGGCAAATTTACACCCAAAATAAGCCCCCCAGTTCACTCTCTTGTCACTCTCAATTTAGACTTTAACCTTCTCTTTGTTTTCTTCCCTATTTCTGGTGCTGGTGCTGGTATGGCTGTGGCACCAGACAACTTTCACATGTTCTGCTCTACTTCTTTCTTAAATCCTTCATCCCATGTGTCAGACTACAGAAGACAGAGAGAAGAAATGCACAAAGATGAGAAGAAAAAAGCAGAAGCTTCTCCCTGCCATGTAATCTAGCTCCCATCACTCTTACACATTTTACAGGTACTAATTTTCCAAGCTCATTCAAACTATGCTGGACTTTGGAAAGTGAATAATAAATGCTGATCTGAATTAGAACTACAGTGGAATGACTTCATAGTAACAGTTGAACTTGACCCAGAAGCATGCTGATCTACATCCCTCTATTTGTCTCCTTTTCTTGGCTTGCCTTGTCTTTGTTTTCTCCTTCCTCAGGTGAAGCATTTAATGTCATCTCTGCATATTCTCTTACAGTTTTCCATCCTATTTCTTCATCAAGAAACCAAAAAACAAAAAAGCAAATCAACAATATCAACCAAACAAACCGCACCCCAAAAAACCCACAAAAAAAACCCCAATAAAAAATCCCAACACCCCAAAGTAGTACATTGACTGATCAGCTGAAAAGAGCAAAGTTAATAGAGGGACTGAAAGTGAATGGAGACAACAAGGAGCGGCACAGCCCAGAGAAGAGAAAGCAGATCTAATACAGTGATCTGGATCTCACATGGTTTCAGTCCTGAGCTTAGTGACTGGGGAAAGGCAGCTGGATGCCTGAGCTCCATCAGGACACAGGAAGATCTGAGAAGTTGAAAAGGGAATGTGTTTGGTCCTGTCAGACTCAGCTCGAAGTCTAGGCAGGCTTCAGTCTCTCAGAAAGATGAGGCAGATTCATTCCAGAGGTTTCAAAAGGGCCCTTGAATGCCTGGTATTTTCATCAGCATCGTAGAAAAACTGGTATGTTCATCATCTTTAGGGACTCTTTTTGCACAGGGCTTCTATCTGAAATCAAAGTAATAAGCAGGTGAGAAGAAAAAAAAATTAAATACACCATTGTTCACTGACTTAAGTTGAAAGTCCCATTGGGTCAGTCATGTTTAATAGGTATGAATGAACCAATCTTACATAAAAGTCTAATTTCTTTTGAAAAAAAACCAACAACAAAACACCTGAACAAAAATGCACCACTTTTTAGTCTTTACAATCATGTAGCAATGAGTTCCACAGCTGAACTATATATTTTGTTTTACTTCCACTGATTGATCTCTCCTAAGCCCCAATAAGACAGTGACCTGAGAGTCACTCTTACTCTCAGCTTTTGGTTAATCTCATCTTCCTCTTTCATCTGAATATAAATCTAAACGTTTTTCCAATTTTAAAAGACTGCTCTTCAATTTTAACTATATTTCCTTCTTGTCTCTTCCGTTTCAAAAATCTTGAGTTTTTCCTGTTCAAAATTTTTTTCTGTATCCTCTTCAATCCAACTTCTACACTACTAAGCCTGGAAAATTGCATTTGAATTTCCCATGAGACTATTCTGACCACTGAGGCACTGTATAAAAAATAAGTAGCATTAATTCCTCTTCCAGATGTGCTTTCTCTGGGAAAAGCAAATTTTCACAAAGCTGCACCTTATTATTCTCTGCAGAGTCAGCCTAGAATTCTCCATTTTTTTTTGTGTGTATGTGAAACCTACAGCACACAATGCTAAGACTGCAGCTTGTTTTAATGTTCCATTTCACTTCCTTACATCCATCTGCCATATATTTTTTCATGCTCTGAAACTTACTGAAACATGGGGTTTTTTTGTCCTCTGCTTGTGCCTCTCCTTATACACAGAACTCTGCTGTGCAGCTGAGACTCCCAGATGCTACCAAGCTGCAAGCAGTACTAATAACTTCACATCCTGTCATCAGTCTTTTGAATTCACATGCAATGTGAATCAAATTTTGTCACAGGTAGAACAGCACACTCGAATAAAGCCAGGTACCTACTGGAGGATGTTAAGTACAAATGCCAACATTTTTAACCAACATTTGGTGCCGCACCTGGGCTGGGGCAAGCCGTGGTGTCATCACCGGCTGGGGATGCTGAGAGCAGCCCTGCTGAGGAGGACTGGGGGTGCTGGTGGGTGAGAGGCTGGACATGACCCAGCCATGGGCACTCACAGGCCAGGAAGGCAATTGTCTCCTGGGCTGCACCCAAACTGCATGGGGAGCAGGGAGGGGATTCTGCCCCTCTGCTCTGCTCTGCTCTGCTCTGCATTGGTAAGATCCAACCTGGAGTCCCCAGTACAGGAAGGACACAGATCTGCTGGAGTAAGTCCAGAGGAGGTCACCAAGATGATCAGAGGGATGGAGCACATCTCCTATGAGAAAAGACTGAGAGAATTGGGATTGTTCTGGCTGGAGAAGAGAGCATTTCAGCGAGACCTAGTTGCAGCCTTTCAGTACCTGAAGGGAGCCTACAAGAAAAAGGGAGAGGGGCATTTTACAAAAACAGGACAGGACAGGGGGGAATGGGCTTCAAATGAAGCCGAAACAGAGTAGGGAGGGTTGGGATTAGACCATAAGAAAAGCTTCTTTACTGTGAGGGTGGTGAGGCACTGCAACAGGTTACCTGGAGGAGTTATAGATGCCCCATCCTTGGAAGTGCTTAAGGCCAGGTTGGAGGGAGCTCTGAACAACTTGATCTCATGGAAGGTGTCTCCACCCATGACAGAGGGGTTGGAACTGGATGACCTTTAAGGTCCCTTCCAGCCCAAACCATTCTATGACTCGATGATTTTTCTCTCATTTCATCCCTCATTTTTACAATATTTTAGCTCTCCTTTCATGAAAAGGATGAAGCTGAGATACTTTTCCTTCTTCTAAAATAGTTCTGCTCAGTACTAAACCACTTTTCATTCTCGGCAGAAGTTAAGGTCATTGTGACTGCTTGACTGGGGTTACCACCGAACTAGAGACTAAATTAGGGCATTCTGAGATGGTCATCATTCAGCTACTTATTTACATGCCCACAATGAAATAAGTGTACTAATCTCAGAAACTCAAATTCTATCCAGGCACAGACTGAGAGTAATAAAATACAATAAATAAACTGGGGAAAGAAAGATGTAAATACAGGTATGCGTGGGAATTTTCTGACATTGAAAGGAAAAACACTGTCAAGAGAGACCCAGATCCTGCGGATATTGGTTTGAATAACTCAGGCCCTCCGTGCAAAAATTTTTTCAGCATCTGAAGTTCTGGAACCAGAAATGTGTGAATTTTCAGTTGATTCTTCCTCTGTAAGAAGCCACCATAACTGAGCCATGAAAACTTTTTAATCTCTGCAAAAATATGCTTGTAAGTAGAATAATACCATAAACATAGATGAATGCTCATTCATGCTGTACTTTTTGCAATAGACTCGCAAGTCACTGCCAGATGATTAGCTTCCATGAGAGGGCTCATGTTTCTTATATAATTTAAGCAGCTCAAGGCCCGTGCATTATCTCAATCTAAAAGAAAAAACCCTCCATATACAGAGTTTTGTCTTATTCTGGCAAAACTCCCCCATGAAAGAACTGATGTGCTTCAAACACCCCACTAATGGTACAGTAAATTACATTTTCACATTTGGAACATTGTAATAGATTTCTCTACAGAGTGATTTATCATGCAACAATTAGGAACCCTCGGGAATTGGATGACCATTTTAAATTTTATCAGCTTGTTTCAATAAACTGTTAATGTGACCCTAATGTTTGGGAAGCACTTTAATATAATCAGATTTCAGTTGTTCAATCTACTGACATTAATGGCTACCTCATTAATCACAGGATTCTAACTGAGACCTCAGAGGCTGTGCTAAGTTCAGTGGACCAGTTTTTACAATAATAAAAACAACAGGCAATTTTCAACAGGGAAAAAAATCTAACTGAAAAACATTGGGTTCTGTTATCCTCTTTGAGTTGACAAGGTCATTTAATAATCCCTTACAGTGTAGAAAAAACATAATTTTTGTGTAGTTCATTTTTATTTGTAAAGTGGTCAATTAAAAATTGTAGTCATAAGAACTGAAATCTCCTGCTTTAAACAAATAGTGCATCCTAAGAGGTAAAACACAGGAGGAAGACTATGTAACAGCCTGTGTATAAATGGCTCAGAATGCCAACCACATGTACCCAGGGACAGTGATATTTCTACCCTGGAAGCACTTGTATCCTGCTGTGGTGGCTCTCACCTTGCCAAATACACCACTAATTACTAATAAAGCTTACCAATGTGTAAGATATTACCAGAATATCGCAGTGGCTTCCCTACTACCACCATCAAAACATCTTATTGTCCTGAGCTGTTTAATGGAAGACCATACCAAAGGCTTTGTATCAGATAGGGTGTTAGAATTTGTGTCTCAAGGTCTAGGGAGATTTTTATGACTGCTCTTATAAAGGTTTTGACTGTAGGTGTCCATTTGGAGTATGTTAGGAAACAAATAGAGATATTTCAGTGCAAACCCTGAAGAACAGTCTGGGAAAATGATGTGAGGAGATAATGAAACAATTTCTGAGAAATTAGAACTGCAGCAAAATTACTAATATAATAAGGAACTGTAAACTCAATTCAATAGGACTTTCTCCTATTCTGCACAAGCAGGTTTAGCAGCTGATGACCTGCTTATCAGCCTTTGATGGACAAGCAGAATGGTGGAGACTTCCATCACCTCTGAAAGAAAACACTTTTCCTAATGAAGGGTCTTCTGGAAATGCAGGAACCAATAATTGCTCTTAAGTCTTAACACACAGTCAGAGAGTATCAAACAGCAGTAAGCACTGAAACAGTTAATTTTAGAAGCTGATTTTAATAGGTCCTGGTTTCTTTATTGAAAATGTAATCTATTTTTTGTATATGTACTTGATATGTTATTCCTTTGACAGTAAATACAGTTAATGTGCACTTACTTGCCTTATTTGCTGAGGTAATCTGTCCAAAACAGGTACATGGTTGCAAGCCAAAGAGGGTATGTACAGTATTGACATATTTATCTAACAGTTTGTTGGAGCTTCAATAAAATTGGTTTTACCAAGTTAGAGTGTCAGATCTTTAAGACATTAGCAAGAATCGTGCATTTTGATTCCTACATTGCTTAGTAATGAAGTTAACAAAGACCGCTAAATTAAGGCTATTTTTCTAATACACTTGAAATAGAAAAATATTACTTCAGTCTTATCAGGTAGATGTGTTCAGAGGAGGAAATGTTATCAGCACTTTGAATAAACTGGAAGGCAACTGCACAAGGCCATATAGAAGAGGTAATTGTTCATACAGCACCCAAGAAAGAGATCTAGCAATTCACAGATACATTTTCAAGGTCAGTGAAAAAAAACAAGGAACAATAAAAATCCCTGGATCACTAAGTCCTGGATATCCAAGCACCACACCAGGTCCTTTTCTTAATGCCTGTCTTTAAAAGGGCCAGATTTCTTGTTATAAATGCTTTCATTGAAAGTTACTCCAGTCCTTCCACTCTCAAATGGTTAGAAATCTTCTTAGTAAAAAAATAGAAGTTATCTATGGTAAATTTTAGCATTGTATTACTCTTCCATAAAAGTACTACCATACTTCTTTTCCTACTTGACTAGCTTTATCATCTGGCTTAAATGTTTTCCTACCAGCCATTTCCATTTCCTGGACATGTATTCTACCAAACTTGAAGTCTTCTATTCCACTGCCACAAAAAATATATCTTATTTACATGAGTATCCAAAGCTTTTCCTTGTCTCTTCCATATTCACCTAATTCTTCTAGAACACAGCTGATGAATCTTGCAGAAGAGTGTCTTCAGAAGAGAACTCAAAATTGATGTGCAGGGGACTATGACAAATATATAATGGTATATTTGTAATCAGAATAGAAAAGAGGGCTCTGATTGATTAAAGACTGAGAGCTGCTGTTCTGAACTAGCTAGACAAACATAGGTGTGGATATAGGAAAAATTTATGAGGACAACAATTAGAGAAAGTAAATTTATGAGGTAAGCTATTGTATGACAAGTTCTCAAAATCTTCTAGTTCTGTATAGATTTTTTTACTTATTGGGGAAAAAAGTCCTATTAAAAAAAAACTCTCATAATTTAAAAGGGACAATGTGTGAGAGCTGGGATTAGTGAGGGCAGAAGTAATGCTGTAACAGCCAGCATCAGAAGTTTGAAAGTTTCTTTAATACAGCACCTATCTATAATATGCAGGGACAAAATGGAGAGAAGAATTTAATGGAGGTGACTGGGGAGAGAAAAAAGAACTAGCAGAGAACATAGCACAATGAAGAAATAGATCAGAATGAAGATACAGGAAAATAAATGGCCCTACAAGATTTGGAGAGATTAAGTAATTTCAATTTTGACCGAAATCCTTTTTAAAAAATTCAAGCCATAATCTGTTAGTAATTATGTACGTGGCCCTGGCTGATGGTCCAGAGCAGGAGTTACCTGATACACGGCTTTAGTGTGAAATGTGACATTTTTAGTACATGTTATTAGCAGTGATCCATCAAAGTATAATATGTAAGATTACCCACTGGAACCCAGTAATTTGTCTTCAAGTGTTTTTGTTTATAGTTTGTGCAGATGCAGACGAAGCAGTGAAACTAGGCTGGCATTGGAAGGTTACAAAAAAAGAAGCACCTTCCTTCTGGATTGTGCTTTGAGATAGAGGGGGTACTGTCAGTTGAACATCTCATGTTGAACAGCTATTGTAAGCTTTAAAGGGACATTTAACCCCAGGACACAGATCTGGGTGTTTGCTCTGTGTTTTGAGAGAGAGGGAGTATAGTAAGTGTTGGTGTTTCAAAGGAGGATGGTATTGCTTGTATTTAATTTATTTTGCTCTTTCTCACTGCTGTTTGGGAAGGAATGGCTTTGAACTCTTAATTGTATACTTTGTTTTTATCAGAGCACAGACCCATCCTGTCCTTTCCCACTCCCCCTCCTTTTCTCCTGTAGTCCTCACTTTACTGCTTTCTTCCTTCTCTCTTGCCTTTCATCTCCCAGCCTGACAATAAACAGTCTGGAGCTGAATCCAGAGAGCAGAAATAACTCTGATTCCCTCCCCATCCAATACAGATCCCAATAAAACTTTGAAATGGCATCCAGATCTTTGCTGTGTGGAATGGGGTCGGTCTCTAGCACAAAATAAAGCACACACTACAGTTCGTCAAGGAGGGGAATTTTCCTCAAGCAATCTTCCTCACTAAAGAAAGTGCTCGCTCCCACATTAGCAGGAATGTTTTTGTTTGAGCAAATGAGCACTAGGAATGGAAGCAGCAACCTGGGAAGAGGTGGAGCTTGTGCAGAAACGATGATGAAGACGCTAAGGATTAAGAGCCTGGATGCCTCTTGATGCACCAGGTATTTATGTCAGTAATTCTCATTAGATTTAATGTGAATAACAGTCACAAATCCCCCGAGGACTGAGAGAAGAACAGATTCCTTAATGTTTCCATGAGGAATACTTTGAAACCTTCATAAAACATTCATATTTGATGGAAAGGAAAACCTACTTTAATAAAACATGTTTACCACTACTATACAATCAGCAGTTGGTATTTTATTTACTTGAGTATAATGTATAACATACTTGCATGGTTATTATATATTATTAGGCTAAGATTGCTTTACTTCATATTATTGTTTTGTTTATATAACATTAACAGTTCATTCTACTGTAACCTCAAAACAGCATTTTAAGAAAGCCAGAATGAACCCAAGTTTACAGAACAGTTTCTTCTTCTTTCTCTAAGACCCTATTTCTGAATGTGGTTCAAAGGAAGACACAGAACAGATGAGTTTGAAGCAATTGCTGCTTAAGGTTTATTTTACTGCCTTAAAAAAACCTCAGTCAGTTTGGGGTCCTTTGTTGTGGGCATGAATAAATGCAGGAGATTTTCAGAGGACTAGTTTGTCGACTACAAAGGTGTGTCACAGGACACCTGAAATGCCCTCAGGTACTTCACTTGGCTGCTTCCAAAGGCAAAAAATCCTGCAGGCTCTGTGCCTTATATGACTGTCCTGGGGGCAGGCTCTTAACACACCACAGCAAGCAAAATAGCATTAGATGCCTAAGTTCAGGCATCTCAATCCCAACTTTACAACATTTGATGCTTCCAGAATACATCCAGGGACATTTTGCTTGTGACTGCACACCCGCAATGTCCTTTGGCTACAGTGCAGCACAAGACATTCATAAAACAACGCACACAGCTACTTAAAATATTCCAGGCTGCACATACACTGGAACTGAAATTAATACAAAGAATTCTGAGGAGAGCAAGAAAAGCAAGCTGTGCTCCATAAAAACCTTTCTCTGTCCCAATGTAATCACCTTCCCACAGTATTCCAAGCCAAATTCATGAGCACTTTTTGTTGATGAAATTTACTAATCATAGTTTATTTTTAAGTCATGTGTGTACGTTTTAGAAATTGAGGATAAAATGTGTTCAAGTTCCTGTGCAGCTGGGTAAGTACAGGTGTGTGATCCCAATGTTTTATATACCTTCTAATGGTTGCTAGCATTGCAACTATTGTGAAAATAAGAGTAGTACACATTTAAAGCTCACATATCATGAGTAAAATCTGCAACACTTCTTGAGGAAATGTTAAAATGTTCAACATCCATGTTCTCAACAAGTAAATAACACATTATAGGGCTACATTATGACCAGATTATATCTATTAGTTACTGCTGTGCACCATGTAAATCTCCAGATTCCCCTGGGAAATGAGAAAAATCATTTCAGACTTCAATAACTAACAATCAGTTATTGCTCTGGGCAATAATAAAGCTGAATGCAATTACCTAAAGTGAAGTTAGCAGTGTAACAAATGAAATACAGATTTCTTTCTCTCCTAAAATAAATGTAGCATCTCCTCATCACACACTACTGCATGGTATAATAGGGTCTTCTAAACAGTGTTTTGTCTGAACAGCCTACTTGAGATTTGAAATATATGTGATTTAAACTTACATAAAAAGTTACTTTTTATGATACCACTTGCATGATCACTTAGGGTTAGAAAACGATTTTTCAGATTCAGGCTATGAATCTGAAAAAGTAAAGCACTCATTCCAGAAAAACAGATTTTAAAAAGAAGATTATCTGCTCCCAGCAGTACACCTCTTTCCACAGTAAAGACAATTTACCCCAAAAGGGAAATAGAAATTTTCTGTTCATAAAATGGCTTTGATCAGATTTTTCTCAAAACATGCTAAAGCTGTAAATGCAGCATTTCAGTCTTCATACTTATTCTACTTCCTGTCACATTAATTTATTATTTATTCTGTTAACATCAAATGTTCAGTCTGTTAAGAAGGAAAAACTTTTTATTTTAAACTGATTTTTAAAAGAAATGCTTGAAAACTGAAGTCCCTAGAAGCTAGAACTTTTCTTAACTTAGCATGAGATCGTGTAATATAAAACATATACATAAATGTTTGCAGGATGAAAAATTTTGCATATAACTCAGGAATTAATATTTCAATAAGAATTAAAATATTTGATACTGGATGAAAGAATAATATGCACAAAAATATTCATAATTAAGAATAATAGTGTTTTCAGCTATACTACCTTTCACCTTATTATGTAGAGTAAGTACTAATTCTCCATGCTGAATTCTTGCTAATTATCTGCATGTACTTTCTCTCTGTCATTACAGAATTCAATTATCCAGGAAAAGGTCTCACAGTACAAAGTTAATCCTAATTCCAGATCTTTTGAGAAACCAGTTTTTTATTTATAAATACAGATTGGGTTTGAACCATGAATTTTCCAGTTATTTTCAGCTACTCAAGAATTTTTTTACACCTGATGTTTAAGAAATAGCTTCTTATTATGCAATGGGGTGTTTTTTCATATTTTATCCTACACTGCTGTTGACATCTTTTTACAGCTCCTTGAAAGCAAATGACCCCTTTGAAATGACCCACTTTTTAGTTGTTGGACACTAGCTCATAGTGTTATACAAAGTTCATTTTTAGACATTTTTAGGCAAAAAAATATCTTTCTTGTTGCATATTTATATAAGGCATAATTCAACATTTCATTAGTACTATCAGTATTAGTAACAATATATTTACAAAATGTGTTGAAGTAATTCCAGTCAGATCTGGCTGCCCTTCATTTTGGTACATGTTTTATTTGAATAAAGATATTGAAAAGATGGCTCACTTTGGCTGTACTAATCTTGGATATCCTTCTGAGGTAATTTTAGCTTACATTTTGATCATTCTGATGTATATCTTATTTAAAAAAAATAAAATCCATGCAGCTATTAAAGCAAGGCAGCATCAAGAAAAGCCTCAATATATGGCAGATAGGGTAAAACGTTGCAGTGCAAAGCTGCATCACTTTGGTTCAGTATTGTCTCAGTTAACTGGAACAGTGCTTGGCCATTATTTGTAAGGTTTGAGAAATTCCAGCTTCTTATTGCTCTAATCTTGTTCAACCACTGCAAAGCAAGGAGGAGAACAGGGATGCTCTCCATGAATGCTGTCTACCACTCTGCTGTTAAGATTCAGCGTCTGAACTCTGGGTTTGATAACATTTAGACACAGGGAAGAATGACACCCACAAAGCCACATCTCAGTAAAGGGGAATTCAGGACCACATCACCTTACATCTTTGGACTCATGGCCAGCCAGGAAACACGGGTTATCTCTGTACTAACTTTAGTGGTTGGAAGTGCTGACAGAAAAAGCATCCACATTATTCTTGAATTCAGGCTGTGTAAAAATCCCATCTGTTTTCCCTCACAGGTGATGCCAGGATCTTTCTAGGAAGGATCCTTCTGTCTTGTGTCAATCATTACCAAAGGGAAAAGGTGTTGGGATGGGCAGCCTTGCCAGGAACAGCATGCCAGACACACAGCGGGTGAGCTGGTGCCTGCATGGCTGAAGAGCTCTTGCCACCACTTCTGCTGTCATCCCTCCCAACCATGGAAAAGGACCAGCAGCAAAAATGGCAAAGAGGACACTCCTGAAACTGCTCTCACACTTCAGTGGCCTGTAGTCACAGCACAAGCCATAAGCAGGCAGAGGCTGCCAAGCTAAAAGACCTGATTTCTAATTGTGAATTTTGTTATTAGACTTTTTTACAGAATTTTGTCAGTCCACTTGTGTTTGTGGGAAGAAATGGTGAAGGGTGACTTTTCTAGTAACAAATCAATGGAGCACACATTAAAGATATTAAAAACCAGTGAACCCAATAAATAGCTATTATTAAAGGCATGCTTTAATAAGGTTTTTCTGGGAATGAGAGTGAGCCACAGAGACTTTAAGGTTTTTGTCAAAGCTTCAGTTAGGAAGAGAAACTCATTTTTTATAAAAAAATGAGAACAAAAATATTGGCCAATGGCAAATAACATTGGGGATGGAATTAAAAGAGTGTTAAGAATCCACTGCTGGTCTGGAATCATTAAATCATTTTTAAATTAAGCCAAACAAAAAATTACAAGTGATACTTGGAAAGGTGGAAAGCTTTATTCCAAAACCTAATGTTTTGAAACTACTATGGTCACTGCTTCCAAATGATTCAATGCAGTTTGCCAACGCAAAGCTTTGACAAAGCACATGCTTACTTGTTGGATAAGAAAGTAACTTCCAGGATCAATGACATGCTTTAATTCTGAATTTGTCACTGATGGGATAATTTTTTTAATAAATCATGCATTCCTATCATCTGTGTTTTGGAAAGCATTTTGATAAATTAGGCAGACTGCAGGAGACACCTGTAAAAGTTATGTGAGAGCTGATGGAAAATCCTAGTGATAAGAAATCTTAGCAAAACTTCCCAAATCTCAGTTTATTAAAAGTAGAGTTAGTCTGTGGTCTCATTACAGTATATAAGCACCTTACCAGTGAAAAGATGCTGAAAACTTCTCTGACAGATAAAGACAGAAGAACATTCACTTCTGATGTACACTATGAATCTGGAGAATGCAGACACCATTGAACTTATGTCTGTGACAAACTAAACTTTCTCTGGAACACACGTCAGGAGGAGTGAGAAAAAACTCTGTAGGAACCATACTTACTTTGGTCTGTATATGTAATCATTTAATTGAATAATTTTGCCAACTGTCCATAAAATTTATTGATTATACAAAAGTTTAACACTGTCCACATTAAACAAATTTAAGAGAAAAGAAATATTTCCAAGTAGCCTTAACTGTACTAGCCTAATAATTTGGGACTATCATGCAATTTGGAGAGTATGGATCTGAAAATATATTACAAATAATTTATAAAATTGTATTTAGATTTTTGTTTTCTAGATGACGACACTAATATTTGGAGGCAGTTCATTTCTTAGGTTAATTCTGCAATTGAAAAATCCACATTCATTCTTGGAAACCAAGCTTTTTATTCGATGCTGTTGTAGTGTATGTTGTTGGTACGTTCTGTTTCTCCCCCATTTTGTTGTGATGGTTCTGTCCTCCCAGTTTGCCCCGCCTCACTTTCTGTCTATTATGTAGTTGCCATGGTTTTCCTTATGTTATATAATTTCCCCTCCCTCCATTTCCAAATATGTATAGTTTTCTCTCCTCCCTGGGCCCAGTCAATCACTCCCCATCCCTCCCAGTTTTCCAGAATGTTCCCCGCAGTAGGGGACGTGATTGGCTGTGGTCCCGGGGCCCCTCCTATACAATGTATCTATTGGTTCTCCCCTCAAGTCTGTCATGCTCAGTTCATCCCCCAACCTCTCCTGATTGGTTTTCTGTAAACCCCTCCTTTGGTTCCCACCTCCCTTTATAACTTCATGCTCTACCCCTTTTCTTTGTCACTCCCTGGTGGTCGCCCCCGGGCGTTGAACTTGTTTGGACCCCAGGAAGTGTCCGACTCTCATTCCTGAATCGCAGCTCTCCCCCGAGACCTCGTCCCGCAGGCACAGCCCGAGGCCTCCGCCGCCGAGAGGTGCCTGAAGCTGCCCGCCCTGGGGCCCTGCCCCCGGGACTGACACCCCCGCTGCAGTGGGGCTGTTGGCCGCCCTCATCGCTAGCCGGGTCAAAAGGTCTCAGGCCGCAGTCCACGCTGCATGATCCTATAATAGATAGCTATTATTCTGATGTTTAGCAGGTTAGCTTTTTTAAACAAAATGAATCAAACTAGTGTCACAGTAACTTGCAACACATGCTGTTTCCCCCAATATGAAATACATAATTTTAATTACCTAAATAAATCAGCAAATAAGAAAATCGTCTTCCACAACAGAGATGATAAGGGTTCAGGTGTAACAACTATGTGTTGCGTAGGTAATTCTATGTGTTATGTAGCATAACATTTGCAAGCAGAAATTGTAGCAGAAAAAGATTATAATGCTATCAATCTTCAGTTGGAATCAGGACCTACATATATAGATATGTGGGGATGTTTGTTTGTTTCTTTAATTAATTAATTATTTATATACATAAATATATATTTATATCTATTTTTATATATTTATTATATATATTTATATGTATAAATCACATACATGATTTTTTTGAGGTAAGTGGGGATGTCTAAGCATCCAAATTTGCTTCATAAGAGAAAATCTCTATCATATAGAGAGATGTGTTCATATTGTAGAATACAAATAAGGAGTTTTTCCTTTTTTATTCTTCAAGGTTCCCAAACAAATCACAGCTTACTTCTGTCTTGTAATAGGGCCTGTTCCAAAGACCTTTGACGCTTCCTATTGACTCAACAGGCTTTGGATCTGGCCCTAAAGTAGTAAAACCTTTGTGGAATGTTTATAGATAACCACTTAGTCCATACCAGCTTAAGGAAAGCAAAAGGAAATAATTTAAGTGCATCTTCCAGTGACATAAGTCTCATGAAGAATTAACTAGGATAAGCACTTACTCTAGCTGGTGCACTGTCGATTTGAACAATGCAGACAAAAATAATAATTAAAACATAGCTTCATGCTGAGATGAAACTTTCAAGAGTGTCTACTGTGTTAAGCTTATGATTTTTTCTGGTTTTGTATTTGCAAGCATAATTACGTCCCAGAGGCAACAGGAGCTAGAGCTTTTCAGTCCCCATTTCCCCCTCCGATAGGAGATTAATTTCTTTACACAGAAATCCAAAAATTGATGCCAGAGCAATAATAATAATAATAATGTAAACAAGTCTTTTATTCTTTTAATCTGGAATGCATAATTTAATGGCATAGTTGTATGAATAATGAAAACATCACATCTACTTTAGACAACTAAGGGTAAACTGAAGGTAACATTTAATGTAGTATTGATTGACCGCATCAACCAAACAACGGCAGACATCTGTATGGATGACAGCATTTAGGAAAATGCTACCAAGTCCATCAATACAGATTAGGTAGGGGTGGGATGGAGCAGACTTGATGGCTCAGAGTCCTGGTAATGGAATACGAAGCATTTCACCTCCAGCACGCTGACTTGACCAGCCTAGGTCAGTCTGTCACTGAAAGTCATTACCATCAGATGGTCCAGTGAAATGGATTTGTCCTAATGGCAGCCTGTCTGTGTCACAAAATGCACCATCTGTCATGACTGACATCATGTTGAGATTTTCAGCTGGAAGGCTGGAAGGAGAGAGGATGGGCTCCACAACCCTCCTATCCTTGCAGGAAGCATGGGTAAGGACAGTTGTCTGGGGCTGTGCTGCAGGGATTTTAGGAATGCCTGATTTTAGGGATAGTGGTGTCAAGCATGATAGGAGTAGGCACAGCACACCAGCAGCATGAAGTTACAGTAGTTCTCTTTTGGATAGATTTGCGAGAAACAGTGACACGCGAGGAAAGCAAAACAGGGGTATTAAAAAACAAACAAACAAACAAAGAAAAAAGTAGCAGAATTCAGAATTCTTTATTAGGCAGAGGTGAGAAATGACATACAAAAGCTAAGTGAAAACAAGATAAGATAGGAAGAAAGGATTTGAAAATGAAGGCATAGAGTGTATAGAGCCAGCATAAGGAGACATTGGAGAGATGCAAAGTAAGGAATCACATGGATAATGGGATGAGCTAAGGTGATTATTTCTTTCAGTAGCAGTTCTGGTTGGATATGAGATGAAGACTGTATCTGCCAAAGACACCAGAAATGACATTGTTAGGAAGTGACAGGAGCAGGAAGAGAGTTTTAGCTTTGTGGTTAGATGGGGAATACTGTACCTTGTAGAAGGTCTGAAGTAAGGTATTTCCTGAAAGTTTCAATGTTAGACTGAATAGTAGCCCAAATCAAATAGAAGTTTTATTGCCAATACTGGCTACGCTTCAGTTTAAGTGATGGGGAAAAACTCTTACTTGGTGATAGCAAAATTAATAGAACAAAAATAATTAAGAACATTGCTTCCCACCTTTGAACTTAACCTGGTGTTTAGACATACAATAGGAAACATCAGGTTAGACAAGTTGTTGCACTTCAGGGAGATAGTTTCTTGTATGTTAATTTAATCTGTGTTGTCAACTTGGAACAAAGATGTTGAGCATCATTTCCCAACCTTTCACCTAAACTAACTAAACTCTAAAAGCTCAGGAATGGCTTCTTGGAGCTTTGCAAAAGACAAATAAAAAAGGGAAACTTATTTTTCAATAGGCTCAACTATGCTTCTGTTAAGAAAAGTTTCACAAATCAGAAACTTAAAAATCACTGCATACGATGAGGACAAAAAGGGACAGATTCTTGTCAAATTGTCAGAAGAAGCCGGAGATCTTATGAAAGAATGAAAACAGGAGGAAAACCAGGAGGAAAACAAGACAGTAACTGAAAACAATGGCTGATATATTTCCTTTAAAAAATTGTGAGATAAAACTATGTAATTTAAAAATACATTTGGAGTTTTATACTAATCTGATCCAGGGATATGACAGCAAACTGATGGGTGTGGCAAGATCAACAAAAAATCCTCTCTGATTCACATACATTGCAGTTGCAGTCACGTAACAATAATGGTACTTCTATTACTACCTGTGAGAAACAGATTAAAAACATCCTAAAACACATATACTCCACCCAGGCTGCTTCTAATCCCACAAAACACAGCAAGCTTGTCAGTAGCACTTCATTGTCTAAAAGTCACTGCCCTTCTAACCATTCCATTCTGACCAGTGTGAATCATAATTTTTTTCTTGCAGAAAAATATTGCAGTGGGAAACAAACAATTTTCCCATAAAATGAGGATTAAGAATGAAGACATGAAAAAGTGAAACTAAAATGATGAAAACATCTCAGTGCTTATAGAGCTCTTTTTCATGAAGTCATAATTCCTTATGGCTTTTTTACAGATTAAGTATTGAGGCTGCTGGGCATACACAGTTTATTACTTAGAGGAACAATTGAGTAGTGAAATGAATATTGTGATTAGGTCAAATTAGGTGAAACTGAACTAGAACCAGATGTATTTTGCTAAGACTCACATGGACAAAGTCCTCAGCAGTGGTTCAGATAATACAAAATAATGTAGCCGAGAACACTAATCATGATATTTCTTCATGGAATTTTTCTGGTTGTGATTTTACCGTCAAAAATCCCATGTAATGCCTGTTTGAATATGATTGCTGTTTTTTTCATAATACCATATGCAAAAATCCATGAGCATAATCATGACTTGGGTTTAAGTAAATCATATTAGAACAATCATGGAATCAAAATGAAATATTAAAATATTTCACACATATAGAGTTTCTGCCCTGCCATCAGGAGTATGGATGAAATAAAATTATTGTTGAAAAATCTGAACATTGAAAAATCTGAACACTGAAAAATCAGAAGGTGCCCACGGTGGTTGTGCCAACTCCAGTTCCAGAGAGGCACAAGATTTCTTGGGAAGAATACATAATGTTGTGTCCAGTGAATTGCCACATTCGAAGCAGCTGAACATCTTCAGTGTGAGATTTTTTGACAAAAGAAAAGGCAACAAAAAAGGTATTTTGTCTCATGACTCAAAGTCAGGACAGGCTATTCTTCTACGGAAGCTGTATCATTTAAAGCATCTATTAATCTTGCTATAGAAATGGCTGGAGAAAACGGTGGTTTGGTATGCATGCAGGACACACACTCTGAGTAATAACTTCTCTGCAAGCTCATTTTGCACTGTATATGCATATCATCTAGAAAGATGGGAAAGTTCACCTCTGTATGGCTTTCACTTCCAAAGCTGCAGAGGTAAACAAATTCGAGTATTTCTTTTTCTGTGTATCTTTCCTTACAAGGGAGTGCTACACTTGGTCATCAAGTGCCATTTCGCAAGAACCAAGGCATGCACTTTCAACATTAATCAGTAAACTGTTGAGAGTCAGAGGCTTGCTTCTTGCACAGAAATAAAAGAATTATCTGTTGCAGAAGACCCAGCACCATCTCAAGGTACCCGCAGAATTACCTGTTGGGAGTTCATAATTTTCCATGTGTTTTGTTTTTAGACTTCTAATCTAAGTTCCCACTTGGCTTGTGATGATGGGATGCTGAACTAGATGATTTTTTTATGGTCACTTCCAACCCAAACCATCCTGTGATTGTACAATGTGAAAGTGGCTAATTGCTTTTCGCTCTACAAGTCTGGAGGAACCCAGCACCGTCCCTGGGAAACCCTGCGACACACTGAGCACCACAGGCGAGCGGGAGCCGCCGCAAGCGCAGCGCGGCCGGGGCGCTGCGGGCGGGCCTGGGAGGCGGGACGCTCGGGCAGGAGGTGGCGGGAGCCCCGCTAGCACAGGAAGTCGCCCCGGCGAGAGAGGAGGGAGGAGGCGGAGCTGTGCCGCTCGGCCCGAGGTACCGCGCCGTGTCCCGGGGCGGGCGAGCGGCCGCGGCCGGCGGGCCCGAGCGGGGCTGCCCTGGCCCCGGCCCCTCCCGCGCCGCGGGGGCGCCGCCATTGGCCCGCGGGTAGGGAGCGCGAGCGCCGGCCGCGCGCGCGGCCGGCCCGCTGACCGCCGCGGGCCCGCCCTGCCATTGGCCGGCGGGAAGCGCGCGGCCCCGCGATTGGCCGGAGCGCGCTGTCAATCCGGGCGGCCCCGCCCCCGGAGCGCCAGCTGGAGGGACTGGGGTGGGAGAGGGTCGGCCGTGCGGCCGCCATATTGGGCGTAGGCGGGATGGCTGCCGTGCTGCGCTGTCCTGCGGTGGCCTTTGGTGTTGCGTTTCACTGTGCCGGGCCCCCTCCACTGCCAGGGCTGCTTTTCCGTGCTCGAAGAAGTACGACCCTGACCAGGCAGCCAAACTGAAGGGAAACAAACCCCTCACCGAGGTGTCTTCGGCGGGGCCGTGATCAAGGCCTGGCCCAGGCATGCAGCGGGGCCGAGCTGGCCGAAGCCTGCAGTGCCTCCATGGGAGGATAGCTCACGGTTTTCCATCGTGAGCACGACTGCTCACAGGCTGCCGGCCTTTTGTTGGGTATTTGTGCGAAACTCTGTCTTGTCTGAGGTTTTAGGGTGTCTGGAGCTGGACAATCCGCTGCTCTGTGTGTGCTGACCGCCCACGTGCAGTGAGACCGGGCCGTGTAGTGCTGCTGGATGTGTTCGGCTGGCTGTGGGTGTGCAGTAAATCTGATCCAACCCGGAGTGTTGAGCTGGCTGTGTTTGCCTTATAGGCGTGATGTGTTCCGGGTACATTGGACGTCTTTGTGTTCTCTGCAGAGGGCTCTGGTCATGGCTGTGCTCAGAAAATCCTGGACAAAAATGTGTGAGAATATGTGAGCTGCAAAAGCTTCTAAATGTGAAGTGTTGGCCGGGATTCTCTGCCACACTGTTGATGTGGCTCTCAAGCTGCTCCACCTTCCATCCCCACACAGTTACGCGAACAGATCATAGTAGTATCAGAAACCCCCTCTGAAAGAGCCTATGGTGTAATTGGGCTGTATATGCAGCACATACCTTCACACTCAGTAATTCAATTGCATGTCATAGGTTTTGAGTTCCTTCCTGTGGGGCCCAGGCTCGTTCCTAAAGAGCTAATCAGAATGGAAGCGTACTTGCTATTAAAGATGTATTTCTGTAGTGGAAAACTGTAAATGATGTTTAATAGATAGACTAAATTCTACAAATGTGGGGAAAATTGAACCATTTTTTAAGTACTGCATTTTGGCACGTCACCCTTGGCTGAATCACTTCACTCTTTGGTACAAAACTGGCTGGAGACAAGCCATTGTTCAGAAAATAGCTTGTCTGCTCGCCTAAAGAAAAATGTGGCCAGTTTTTTTGTTCACATGATTGTCTTTCATCATTCATTAATACAATTTATCCTCTAGGACTTACATGTCATTGTGAAAGTTGGAAAGATGTAAGTCTACTTCAGATATTATTTATGAGTAAGTCTTCTAGCTAAACCTGCTTGAGCAGGAATAGATGAGCACAAGTAGATGACCTTAGAAGGTCCATCAACAGTCTTGGGAATTCTGTGAATTTATGTAGCCAAGAAGAGATTACCACAATGTCCTACAACTAATTTACTGTGCTTAAAGTAGTATTTTGTATTTGCAAAAACAATACAGAAGATACTTTCTCAATGCAAATGTGGGATCTCTTCAGATATCTAGGTTTTGAAAGATTACTTCAAATCAGATTACTAAAGCAGAGATGCCTTTCAACAGTGGTAGAGTTCCTTATGTGTTTAGCTTTAAGTCTTACACTGAATTTTATACAAGGACATATATGTGGCTTTTATAAAGTCGTATAAACAGGACTATATCTTCCGTTTCAGGTACAAGCAACTGAGTTCCAGAGTTTATTACTGTATCACGTTGAATGACCAGGATTTTTTCCATACATTGTTCCTTAAGAGCATACTTTAGTGAAACGTAATACACAAGGAGATAAATACTTTCTTCATAAAATGGGGAGTAAAGGCAGTGCCTTTACTACTGGTTTTGCTTGGTTAGCTGTGGGCTTTTTTCCATGAATTTGAACTATGCAGAGTAAGTTTGTGTGCATTGAAAGTTGCTACACTCACTTCTGCCCGTTCTGGATTTCGTAGCTGTTGCTCTTAGATTCTGCAGCCTCTTCAGATTAGGAAGCCAGTTTGTGTGCCAGTTTGAAAATCTTCTACCTCACTATTGGTCAAAAATACAGAATGAAGTCTAGTCATGTAAGCTAATACATTAACCTCTAGTACCACTCAGGCTATTGTTAGGATTTACTTAATTCAAATATTTCAGCCAAATTCTTGCCGCCCAGTCTAAAGCACACCTGAAGCTCAGTGTATACTTTATGGCAGTAGCTCCAGAGAACATCCAGAAAACAAGATAAGAGGTGTTTTCTTTGGATTCTATTTTTGCAGTACAGTGTTCTTGAATTTTTCTCTGAAATTTGTTTCTCTAGACCATGAATTAGTTTTGGTTAGATAATTTTAAATACTTTTCAAAATTAATTGATACCATGAAGAATAGTTATTGTTAATCACAGTTAGAATTTTAGAGTTTCTATGAGTTTTTATCATGACTAGGAAGTTGTTGGGTTTCTTTCTTTGGGATATTTCCATATTAATATAAATTTCGCATTAAGCAAGGCAAGCTGTGAATTACAGGAGAGGATAGGAGTTGGGCTAATGCTCCAGAATTGGATTGCTTATTAAAAATCACTCTGTTAAGTGTGAAGAAAAAGTGAATTATTATGTTTACATGTTATGAGATATGTGAAGAGAATGCAACATAGGTGATTGTAAGATGTAGACAAAGAAGGCAGTCATTGCCATTTGCAGTAAGAGTCTCCCCCAGTCCTCTGACTCTCATACAGTACGACCCTTGTAATGCAGTTACTCCTGGGAAACAGGAGTGTGAGAGTCAATGTTTTCTGACCCAAACTCTGCCTTAAATTTTTCTGCTCTTGTGGATTTTTTCATTTGCTTGCAGGTTTACTTTGCTTGAGGAAAATACGTGAAGAGATTTACAAAATAAATAATAGCTGATCATTTTTCAAAATAAAAAATGAAGTGCTTTTCAGTGAATGGCTATCCTCATTCCAAGTCAAGTCTGCAGTGATTAAATATTAAAATGATCCATGGTTTAAATTAATATAAAAAAAATTCAGGAGATTATTACAAAGATTAACATTTTTAATGTTTTAATAGTCCCATAGTTGATCAATCATAGGCACAGTGAAACTGCTTTTAGTTAACTAACCTGATGATGCTATATATCAGTGCAGTATTATGTGAAACATAAACCTTGTGGCATGGTTGGTAGAGGAGATAAAGAAACAGTGTCTGTTATAACTCTTTAATTATCAGGTTTATTCTGGAAGTATTTTTTGACACACAAAGTAAGCAGGTAACAATTTTTTTTCCTTTTGAAAAGAAAACAGGAAAGAAAGGTAGTTCTAGAAAAAATGTGTTTGCTGTAGAGTAAGCAGCTGTTGTTGCCTGTAATGACAAACATAGATGGTCACTGGCGTGGCTGTGGAAGAACAACAATGTCTGTTTGCAGTGTGTGTTCTTGCATTTGTGTTTTCAAATAGAACTTGCATTAATGCACCTTTAATATTGCAGAATTATCTGCAACAGCCTATGATTTCTGATACATTTTTATTCTTTAGAATTTTGTTTGAAGGTCATGGGAAAATGTCATGGAATCCCAGGTGCTTTTATATCACTAGCTGTGCGCAGACACCCCTGTAATCAGTGAGTTGAGTAAATACTTGAGGCATTCCTGACAGGGACAGTGCTAATTCCTTTGTTTCTCATTTGTTTTGCGTTTTTTTAGCCACAGGGCAAAAGTCAGCATTAGTGATTTTTTTAAGTTTGATTCTGGCTTTCTAAACACACACTGCAGTGATACAGTGGAGCTTTGCACAATGCAGTTTATTGTGTCCCGAGATTTTTTGCAGTTTTAAATATAATACATGCATCATCAAAATATTGTTCATTCATACGTTGTGATTGTTCTTGTCATCGTCCTTCACTGAGTGTGATTTACAATCAAAAAAGAGGCAGAATTGGGAAGAAAGGCTGATGAATTAGCCAATGTAAACCCAGAAGGGTTTGTAAAGAAGGATTGGAGATAAGAAAGGAAGGCTGTAGTAGAAATCCAGGGCTAGACGTTGAGCTGGTAAAATGAATAAATAAGGAAAGACCTTCTGACAGCAGAAACTTATGGTGGAGAAGTCACAGGAAGAAAGGACAAATATGAGAGGGGAAAAGAGCAAATGATGGCAGTAGGTTAGTGTTGGGAATGATAGTTGGAAAGTTAAAATCCAGAGGTCAAGCTGAAGCACACAATTTTCTACACAAATTTGTTGTCACTTTTTAATGCTGTTATTTCTAGTTTTAGGTAAGACAACAAATTAAAAATGGGGTTGCATTGTCTGTAGTTTTTTGCCTCTAGCCAGAAAGCTAAATTAATTCTCATGTATTTCTGTTAAAATAAAATAAATATTGAAACAAAATAATAACCTTTTATGTCATGAGCTGTTTTTTATATTGGGGAAACAGATTGGCTTGCAAGTGTAGTAGGTTTCGAAGTCTCAGTTGTTTTCTCCCTGGCTGTGGTGTGTGGTGTTAATGAAGAAAAGGTTACGTTTACCCATGATAATTCACTCTCACATTTACATTATCAATCAGCCTGTGTAGCTTTTTGTGCTTTTATCTATTGTGTTTTCATTGTAATCTTTACGTATGAAGTTCTCAGTTCTACAGACTCTTATGCTGAAATTTATTCACAAATGGCTCTTACAGATGTACTCTAGAAGCTTTAAGTGCTGTAGTTAAAGATGGTGCCAGCTGGTCGCTTCTCCCCACCCCTGAGATTGCAGTCTGTATGGAGGAGCAATACCTGCACCTCAGTTCACTTCTCTCACCTGAGCTCACATTCCTTTTAAGGGGCTGTGTGCTGATGTGGAGGCTGGGAATCAGATCCTGAGACCTGGGCACAGAACATATCGCCTTTTGTTGTCCTTCCATACAGCCTCCTAAACTGTGGCAGGAGATTAAGCACCTGGGTCAGCAACATCTTAAAGCCTCTCAGATACCCAGGGCTTGTTGAAGAGACTCCTCTGTGGTTTTGAGTTGAGTATGTTTAAAACTTTTTTTTTTAAATTACCTATATTTTCAATTTGTCATTGTATCAAGTCAGTGTGGAGGATATTTCCAAGCTTGGCTTTACCATATCACCACCTCTGCTTAAACTCTGACTTTTGTCTGCTTTTAGAAGTGATCATGCCTAAAAGCTTATATTAAAAACCATAGATCTCTCACGTAACATACATGCTATAGAAATAGTTTAGTAGTAGTGTGGTGTTCTCATTGTGTGAGGAGCTGGTTACACTGCTTCCAATTAAGATTGCATCACTTACTTTGCTGCTAGACCAGTTTTGTATTAGTTAGGCTCTTGCCAAAAGGAAATTGTTAACCTGAAGCAGTGGATTACTTGCTTGGTTTTTGTGTCTTGGCTGTCAAAGTGAAAGCACACTATTTATATAGCTAACATTTGGTTAGGTCCTTGATTTATTGTTATGCAATTAAAATTAATTCTAAAATTCAAACTGTACAGTAACAATAAAATGGATAAAGAACTGCTGAGCTGCCAGCACTCAGAAGTAATGGCTGGGAGGCCACTGGCAATGGTTGAGAGCCTGTGGGGACTTGTCCCAGCATTTGCATCAGGTGTGATGTGCATGTTGTTTTGGTCAGTTGTCTGTGTGTAAACATACAGGCATAGTGGCAAAGGATGAATAGTTCAGTGATTGCTGGATTGATGAAGATAGGATGAAGTTTAGAGCACGGCTGAGATCATGTTAACATGAGTCTGTTAGAATGTAGTTCCTGTGCATGTGCCAAGGAGCAAGGAATGCTGGATGTGTATGCAGAATGGAAAATTCTTATCTTCTAGAGGTGTGGCTGAGGAAAGACTGAGAGGTTTGTGAGGAAGGTCCTGTACACAAAGGGGATTCAAGTGCAGGGCAGTGTCAAGAACGTGCTGCCTAGGAGAGGTAGAAGCGCATAGTTTGAATAATAAGACCGGTGTGGGAATGTTGCATCTAGTTTTATTTTGATGGGAAACATGCCCTGAAAAATTTGAAAGCATGATGAAGGTCCTGAACGGACTTAGTTCTGTTCATAGAACTGCCCTTGGGAGGTGGGTTTGAGATTGGGTTCACGCTTGCCGTGGTGTTTCTGACCACACATCTGCCTTACCTTGGCCAGCTCTGTTAGCTCTCCCTCCTGCCTGGTTGCTGCAGAGGCCCTCCTGCATATCTACTGTTTAGTGTCCCAGGCAAGGCTATGCTGAATCTGTTTGAATTTGTCATTTCTTCCCTTTGCAGAGGGCATGAAAAGCATTGTTTCTGTTTTGTTGCATATATATATATATATGCAGCATGAAAAGCTTTAAAGAATATGTTTTTTCAACAAATTTGAGTATTACTTTTATGGTGCTGCTAAGAATTGCAGCAGCTAATAGTTTACTGGGATTTTTTTTCTTCTGAAATCATGAAATGGTAAAAGCAAGGGTGGATGTTGCTTTCCTTGCAATTTTTTACATGCTATTTAATTTATGAATGAACCTTCCTGTAATTTGGAATGAAAAGGTTAATAAAGCATTGTTAGATTGATGCCTACTTTTTATTCTGAAAGATAGGATAATTTGAAAGCCTGGGTTATTTTGGTGTCTTTCTCTGTATACAAAGCTAGAGACCAGAAGGCTAAACAGGAAGGGTGTTCTGGAAAAAAATATTATAGAGACAAAACCTATTGAAAAAAACTTGAAACTATTTTCATTTTAAGTACACCAGTGGGGTTAAATAATACTAATAACTTCTGTTAGAGTAACAGATCATGATAATTTAAAACTAAAGTTCCTGGCACACTTGCTAATATCTTTTATGGCTTCATTAAAATACATCTGAAATAATTTACAGAGCAAGGCTTCTGGGTGAATTCTTACAGTTCTGCATGGGAAAAGTGCCTGTTTATCTTCATGCATGTTTATATAGACCCATGGAAATTATGATGTAAATGTGGATGCTGTACTAAAACATAGCCATATATGCAGAGTAAGGAATTCACAGCATTTGTATTCTGTCATTTATTGCACACAAGTCATGTATATTGTAAAAGCTTGGTTCAATTCTGTATCCTGACCATAGAAGGGCACTATAGAATATGTACTCTACCTTGAGGGGACCTTGAAGGGGAGGGAGTAATGTGTGTAGGAAAAAGCTCAGGGTGATGACTCTCTTACCAAACTTGTCTCTTTCCTGGTTTTGAGCCTTCACATTTACACACATTACTGGAAGTAGTGAAGAGCTGGAAGGGTGTTTCCCTTGTACTATACTATTACATATTTTATTTACTCATCTTATTAAAATAAATATATAGGTCAGTGTGGAAACAACTGGGACAGCTGCAAAGCTGAGTGCATGGGATAAAGTCTTCTGAAAGGTAAAAGAGGAGGCAATTTAGCTGCATTTTCAGAGTTGACCCAGCTCTCCTTAAACTTTTATAGTTACTTACAGAGCTGTACTGCTGTTGATACAGTAGTGGCCAGACTGGGCAATTGTAGCAGGAAGGGAACAGACCTGCAGTTTCTTGTGATGCTGGTGTGTTCTTAAGAAAATCGATCTGAACTAATTTAACTGTATGCTCTAGAAGGTTTTTCATTGTTGTATGTCATTTACAGGGCTAGATTTCAGGCAGTGCAATCAGCTTCTCCTAATAAAACCTTATGGCAGAAGCACACATCCTGCTTTGACTCTAGCCAGGGGCATGTGCAAACCCCTTGTCCTGTCACCCAAGGACTCCCTAGTGCTTAGAGAGATGCACTCAGGAAATTTGAGCAAATGGAGTGGATTGTCATCTGCCGTTTTATCTCAGGCTAGATTCTGTAAGAAATGCTCACAAACTGCTTTTCAAATGATGTCTTTTAGCAGTCTCAAAACTCTCTTGTTTGTAACTAGTTTGACATATGGGAATCTCTCATCAGAGGTATCTTTTAGGCCAGAAAAGGCCAACCTTTAATGCATTAGAATTCAGGATCTTAAAAAATGAGCCATCTTCTAAAGCAGCCACCCATTAAAAAGTGTTAATTTTGTATTTTACTACTAGTTTTGTGGTAAATAAAATTTCATTCATGCTGAATGACTCAAAACAAAAGTAATACTTTTTTTAATGTTTCTGTCTCAGTGTCATCTTTTCTTTTGGCATTCTTCTGGACAATGAACCCTGAAGCGAAATCTCTTCCTTATGACACACACCTGCATGCTGTTCAGGAGCAGAGGGAAAAGATGGGGCTGTAGTCTCCTCCCACCCTGTTCCCATTAGTGGGAAGAGCCATGAGAAGAGCCCAAACAGGCATTTCCACAAATAGTTTCATCCAAGATCTTCAGCTGTTCACATGACGTTCTATTTCAACTGATAGTTTTCTGCTGGTTGATGGGTTTTCATTTTGCTGCCTTTCTTCCCAGCTGCACTCCACAAATTTTTCTGCCTTAAAATGAGGCAAGGAAACAGTTTACCAAGTTTTCTGATGATCATCAAAGCTTATTTTTTCATTTGGTGCATATAAAGGTTTTAGCCTGATTTTGATCCATTCATTTAATTCAATCTTTGTTCAAGGTTCAGATTGTAGATAGATATCAATGATCTTACACTCTCATTTTTGCCCAAATACAACATAAAGCTCCCAAAGAGATGGTATCATATAAGCTATTACTTTATTCTCTATCTTAAAAATCATTGCCTTTAATGGGATCTCTAGGTAGTTTTCAGGAGAACCAAGTCTTGAGCAATTTAGATAAAATCTGCAGAGAGTGTGCTTAGGCTATTGTTTTGAACAACTTGGGAAACTACTGAGCTGATGTTATTTAAGCCATATTAAACTTCTCACCCACTTACAGCCTAATCCTTCAACACCAAGTAGGACTTGGTTTTGAAGATGCTGCTGTTAACATCTATGGGTCTGTATTCACTAAGGCTGACTATTAAGCTCATTATTAAGTGTTGTTGGGGTGAACTTTACATTTTTTCTGTTAACAGTTAAGTTAGCTACTGGTTATTTACTGGTTTTTGTCTCAATTTAAAAGAAAGAAAGTACAAAAAAGATACATTGTTTTAAGGCTGATGAAATGCAGGCCAGCTTTATGTTCTGATCTTTCTGGGGAAGATCTGCATCTGGATGCAGTTCTATGCCATGTGTTGCAGGAAGACCCTCCTCAGTCAGGGGTGTTGGACCAAGTGACCCACTGTGGTCTCTTCTAACCTGACCGATTCTGTGATTGCTCTGTCTTTAATGAGCTGTTGATTAATGGAGGAAAACGTGAGTACAAAACCCACCAAATTAAAACTCCTTATACTTATGTTTTTTTTGCCTGGTGACTAGATTAGATGTTGCTGTTTGTTTTTTTTTTTTTAAGCTGAATTGCTTTCCTGAATGCTTAATACAGCATGGGAAACAAAAAAAAATTGCCATAAAACTATTTTTCTTCATTCATAGATCAGCCTTTTTAATACTTATTGAGCTGCAGTAGCTTCAGAGAAAGGAAAAAAATGTGCATTTGTTTTGAATGCTGGATGGAGAGATTACCTGAAGTGGTGAGCTTCAATGGGCTCTTCTGAGGGCGAGCAGCGCTTTCGGGGCCCAGAGCATGCTTGCCACCATGGCTGATGGAAGTGGTGAAGGACAAGTCTTTCTTTGGAGATCTGAAAGCTTCTTATTACTGCAAAGGGAGTCCAGGGACAAAGACAAACGTGGACTGAGGGCACAGGGTTTTATATGGGGGAAAGGGGTCGATCTGAGCATCAAGGACCAGTGGGAAAAGGTGAATGAGGTGGGGGAGCGGGGGGCAGCCAACCAGGGGAACCAGTAGGGAAACTGCAGCAAACGGGCCAGTTCTGACAGATATGTGAGAATGGGGGTTGAACTGGGGTGGAACAGCTGTACAAACCAATAGAACTTGAGAGGTTACCATGTCCCTGCAGAGGCCTATGGGAGGGAGGCACTTCTGACCCTAATCTTGGAGGGGAGTTTCTCATTGCCTGCTTCAGCCTCTCCAGGGCCGAGGCGTTACAGCTCTGGTGGCAGGCCCTTGGGCCTCCAGGATTATCCTTTTAGGTCTTGTTGTACACCAGGTTTAGTAATGGAACTAATAATTTGGTTTTGCTGAAGTGTTATGATTAAGTTTACGTGGACTCAAGTGTTATTTGCTGCTGTCATTTGTAGAGTGCTTTCAACTTTTTCAGGCTTGCTCAGGGTAAGAAGGGAAGCACTCATTTGGCCATAAACATGGTGACCAGTTCTGGCAATTACTATGACTTGAAGTCGTATGATGGGACACGGTGTGATAATACAGTGAAATATGTTAGAGAAGGGCACATTTGTGTGCCTGCCAGCTTTGTGCCTGCATGATGTATTTGTGACTAGTTTTTCTTCTGGTTTTCAGTTATTAAGAAAATTTTATTTGCCAAGAGTTGCGTTTCTGCTTGAATGATAGGCATATTCAAGGGAAGTGGATATCAATGTTAGAATTAATGGAGAAAAATTAGGTGGAGACTTAACCTCACATGGTTTAAAAAGTTTGGGTTTTTTATAAACAGTGTGAGCATGAAAAGAAAGGAAAAATTACAGCAGTTTCAAACTGTCTTGTTCTGATGTATTACTTTAAAAAACTATTTCAGCTTTTAAATAATTTGCTCTGAAATATTTTGGTTTTAGTAGTCTTAAGGTAAGGCAAGTGAAAAGAGAGGCAACATAGAAATAAAAGCATGATAAATATGAAATTGCTACCTGTTCCAAATTTTTTGTGTGTATGAATAACTTTAGAAGTTACAAGATTTATTTTCAATAAAGGTCACTACCCCATTTTGCAATACTGAAAACTTTGTGAATCACTGTTCTCTGGATGGTTGAGAACTGTAGTTTAAGATGGATATACTAAAGGGAAGGATAATCCCTAAATACTTCTTCTCACTGGAGGAAGAAATCAGAATTTAATTTCCATCAAAAATGAGCTTAAGCTTAAAACTCTACAAATGAGAAATTAACAAGTGTGTGTAATTGAAGCATTCAGGCTTATAGCAGGGCCATGGCTTGTGGCAGTCCCAGGAAAGAAGTAGTGTTTAGGAAAAATAGAACTTTTGTCAATTCCCACAACTAAAGAGGGGAGAACAGAGGGCTTAATTTCACATTTGAAGAAGGGAAAGAAGTCACTCTTCCCTTGCTATAACACCTAGGAGGGCAAAACAGTCTCTGGAGTAAGACTTCAGTAAAACCATATGGGACTATTGCATTTGAGAATGGCACCTTCGTAACTTACTGCAAGTGAAATGCTTAGGCAGACTTAGCTGATTTTGAAATTTAAGGTCTTTAACCTCTAGCTTTATACTGTTATTTAAGTTAGTCCCTACTTCATCAAAGGAAATGAGTGCTGAAGGGGTATGTGGTGGGGATCAAAGAGGGAGTAAAATTCCTGGGATTTAACTAAACTGCAGAAGTGTCCTCTGCTGACATGTCAGTTACTGAGACAGGGCAAATAATTGTTTCTCATTGTTGCTCTTGACTCTATGAACTTCTGACTCTTGAGGCAGAGAGCTGTGCTTCACTCTGTTTTGTGGGGTGATGGTGGTGACATCCTCCCTGCACCTCGCGCCACAGAGGTGTCTGTACAGCGTCTGCAGGTGCTCCCATGGAAGCTGTATCCATCCTTGGTGGATCTGCCTCTGGACAATGGGGTGGTCTGGGTGTGCATTCTTCTATCCATTTTAGCTCTGATTTCTACCATAGTCCCATGTCCTTCTCTTTCCCCCAAAAATGTTTAGACAGATTCCATTCTTTTGAAGAATGTTTCTCTGAAATATGGTGTCAATTATTGTGTAATTTTCCCTTTAGTGGAGATTGCTCTTTTCTCTGTGAAGTACTGCATTTTGAACTGTCTGGCAAGGCAGAAATGTGTGTGCTTTTTCCCCTTCATGAAATTCTTTAAGGATATTTTCTTGACACATCAGTGCTATCATAGATTAATAAAAATGAGGGGGGGAAAGTTCCTCTTTGGACATTAGGAATTTTAAATTCATTCAGATGAAGATCTATCTTCATATTAAATTGAATATATGTTTCACACATGCTGTAGCTCTACACATCTCTGAAGTAAGTAGGGAATCTTCTTCTGAAAGCATAACAACCTAATAATGAAAATAAAATGTAAGGTGTATAGAATCACTACAGTTAGGAATATTCTTCTGCAAAATTTCCTATTTTTTATAGTAAGAATAATACCCATTGCGAAATAGATCTCTTCTGGGTAAGTAGTGCTTTTATAAGTGTGTTTTGGCCTACTGCATTTTCATCCTGTAGAAGCAGAGGCAAACTATAATATTCCGGGAATGGAAGGAACCTTTTAACATTTTTAATAGCCTATTTTTGCTTAAGAAAGCAATTTTACATAAATATGAAGTCCTTTTAAAAAAATCTTATTCAGGTTTTGCCACCCTTGAAATGTTCACTCTTTTCCTAGCTGTGAGTACATTTAAGGATAATCTTTCAACTCTTCAGATGTTTAAAAACATTCCATGTTTAGCAAAATTATGTAGACTCTTCACTAGATGAGAAAATGCACATATTTGGGTGTAAATAATCCCACCAAATTTTAGGCACTCTGAAGAGAATTAGGAACATAACAAGAAAGCAAGATTGCCAGAGGTGATTTGGACTCCTAACTATTGCATTTCTTTCTTTGCCCATTGCAGAGGGAGTGGAGATGACCTCCTGTGCAGCTTGTGTGTCTGAGTTATGTTCCTGAAATTTAGGGACTAATCTGAGTTGTTGATTAAATTAGTTTTTCAAAATATATTGCTTTAGGATTTGGAAATATTCATGAGGATATGCTCAAAATTCCTATGAACTATTACCTGTTTATTACTTTTGTTAAATAAATGCAGAGCTTATTTTATGTAGTTTGTAGGTATTGTATAGCTAAAAAACAACAGAGCATCTCCTTTCCCTGTAGTGCAGAGGGTACTAATTGGAAGTAACAATGTGTGTTTTGTTCCTAGTGTTTACATGAAGCTATGAAACAGCCTCATATATGTCTGAGTAAAAGTTGTAGTTCTTATATGGTTTGAATCTTGGGATGTGATACAGTGTTTCTTCTCCTTGTGTAGAATGTTGAAATTATTTTAATATCTGTTCTGACTGGAGTTATGGATCCTGTGTTTTTGATTAATTTTCCTAAATTTAATTAAATTTAAATCACCTCTGCTGCATTCAAGGTTAAATTAAGTAAAGAAGTATTGCATTTCTTTTATTAACAGAAGAATAAATAAATCCCCAGATAAAGCAGAGATAGATTCTGCAAGAAGCAGCATGGGCAGGGGACTCTTTCCTTGGAAATAATAGTCTCATTCTTTGAGAGAGACTTTCCAGAGGAATGGAGCACCACTGTAAGGCTTACCAAGAGAACATGAATGTATTTTGTTTGTAGAAGTTTTGTTTTTTAAGGTAGTAATAGTAGTAAAGATTTTTAAATTCTTTTTCTTGGCTACAGTATGGTTAAATAATTAATCTACATTATCTTAGCAGCTCTAGGCTGCTTCCACTGCTGTGTAGACAGACCTTAGTTATTGTACTTTAGCAGTACAATAACAAAAAAGCCAATTATAATAACCAGCAGCAACAATTTCCAAAATACCTATGTGCAGATGGCTTCCCACTTTAAATGTAGTGCTACCCGTTGTTTGAGATAACTTGATGTTTCCAGATGATCTGATGTGCTCCTTGAATTTTACCTGAGGTAGATAAAAGGCTATTTTTGCTTTCTTGTAACTTGCAAATATTTTACTATCCATTAGTTATTAAACTATCAGCTATGGAATTAACTCGGAGAAGACCAGTTCCTTCAATGATATCAGTAAGTTTTCATGGTGTCTTTGAATCATGTTTAAAATGAATCAGTTTATGAGTTCAGATGATCAACCTGCATTACATCCAACAAAACAAATAAAAAAAGAATTATGTTTAAGGTGGATATCTATTTGCAATTAAAGATGAGGAACTTCTGCATATATACAGATGCCAAAGACTTGGTTCAGTAGCTTTACATTCTGTAGTGGTTCTTTCCTGTCCTGAAGTTATATTTCTTTTCTCTCAGCTGACTAACATTATCTCAGCTACAAAACCAGTAATTTCATTGATTATTTCTTTAATGTGCCCACTGTTAATATTTGGGCAACCTAGTGGGAGAGTGCAGACATGCTGTCAGATATCATGCTGGGAAAGTTTGTACACATGCAGATATGCATGTCTTGTGAGTGTGCACTGATACACATTTTAAAGCTTATCACTGTTATTAATCATTTGTATTGCACCAATAATGTACAAAGTGCAATCTCTGTATATATAGATCCTATTCTTATTTTTTATTAGTATATCTAAAGTCATTTATAGTAAGTTTCTATTTAATTAATGTAATTTCTTCAATTTTTTAAACTGGTGCAGAAAATGCTATGTATACATCAGGAACAGTGAATTGGGATTTAAAGTGTAGCCAGACCTCGAGTGGATGTTTAGGACTGGTTTTTATCTCACCAAATGCTATTGACAGTTAGAGGTTATAACAAGCAATTTATCAGCCACTGCTTAAGAGTAAAAGAAGAGTTTTCAGTTTTTCAGAATAGGTAATTTTCAAAGGTGAATTGCTAGAGGGAAAGCCAAAGGGGGTAAAAAAATCGTGAAGGGTACCACAAAAACAAAGATGTCTTTTAATCTTGTAGCATCTCTGAAGCAGAAGTAAACAAAAATCACTGGGGCCTCACTTTGTTTTCTTAAGACCATCTTTTATAAAAGCTTGAAAGTTGAGGACAGCTCACACTGCTTTCATATTATCTGAAATTACTTGTCAAGTATTTTCAGTAAAAGCAGTGATAAGCTCCTTTACATGGTTTTTTAAATGGTTATGTGGTCATTAAAACTTTAGGGATTTGAGGCTTGGGATGCATGATGCAGCATGGTGTGCTGCCTACCCCTTTGGTTTGGCAAAGAAATACAGGAGGAATCTCCAGAAGATCCTCCATTTGCTGCTGTCAGAAGCAGCAAAAGGGTCAGAGACCTGAGTGTAAATTTCTTTTACAGTAAAGATGACCAATTTTTGTAGGATGACCACTCCTATTTTAAATGGGGAAGATTAGTTTTGTAATTCAGCAAAGGTTTCAGGCTTTTTTAAAATCAAAAAATGGTTAGAAAGTTGCATTGAAAACCACTCCTACAGCAAGGTTCATAGATAATAAATATTACCTCTTATTAATCCATATTTTAGTTTAAATCTACCTCATAGCAAGTTGCCCAAGAATGTGGGATTCTTTACAAGAGAAGGTGATGAGCCATAGTCCCCAATGAATTAAATTGTGAAAACAATCTCAGTTTCAAACATGCTAGTATAGATCTGTTATTCCCTTTCCACATCTATCACAACACATTCTAAATTGTGGCTGATCTTCTATGCAAATAGCTGTCTTATTAGACCCTGGGCTCTGTGTGCCAATGTCTCCATGGGTTTCTCAGGCATTTGCTATGTAACCATCAAAGCAGTGGGAATGAATGATGATGATTGCATCCCTTTGAAGAACAAAGAGGACTCAAGGTTCTAGATGCCAGAGTTGGTGACACTGAGCCACACAGGCAAACGCCAGTATCTCTGTGGCTTATTTTAAGTCAGGAAATAATCTTTGCGTGTGTTTTCTTCTTCTGTTGTATTGGCATTGCTAAAACTGCAAACATCTTTCACAGCTGATGTTTTGTTATAAACCATTAGTATACTATGGAAATTGCAAAAGGCAAGTCAAAACAGTCTCTTAGCAGTGGCGTAAAAAAGCCAAGATCTAGTTTTGCAGCATAAAAATGTATCTGTTACCTCCTCAGTTAGCTGAAAGTTCAAATTGTACTTTTATTTTTCCATTCTAATTATTATGATGTGAATGTTAAGAAATACATCCCAATCCTGTGAAGCATAATAGAAGAACAGATAAAAATAATAAACTTTGTGGTGTTAAAATGCACAAATAACTAGTGGGCATCATTTCTGTGGCTATATTTTAAATCATGTTTGAGGCTATGGAGAAAATAAATTTGGGATGCTGGCAATAGCGTTCAGCAGTGCCATGGCATGCTTTTTGGGCTGTGATTTGGCATCTCAGTGCCTTCCAGGGTTGCACTTCCCAGAAAGTGTGCCTTGGCAGCAACCAGGGACTCTTGTCTTGCTGTAGCACAGCTGGTTATGCCTAACAGAAAAGTACAACTCTTGCAGATAACTCCATGGCCATATGTGCACGATCTGCACATGGTTTGTGGCTACCCAGGATGATTCAGCCGAAGTTTGCCCTTGGCATGCTTCTCACCAGGGCCAGTTGGGAAAAGGCAGGGGTTGGCTGCTGTGCATCTTCAGTGCTTGAACAGTAAATCTGACACTTCTTGAAAACATCAGGCCTCTCATGAGTGTGGGTGTTCATGTTGGGACTCTCGTGTTGTAGAGGCAGTCAGATGGTGGGGCTTATCATCACTGTGGTGAGTAATGTCTCCAGCCCAGCTAAAACGGTTTGATCCCAGTGTTTTGAGCAATAAGCATGACTGTGACAGCCAGTTATTTCATAACCAGGGAAAAGGAGGTGAAATGAGTGTGTTTGTAGTATCTGCCACTTGAGAGGCAGCTCTGTGAGGGATGAATATAAAACCATAAGGTTTTGCATGGTAAAAGATACATCAGGAATTTACTAGAGCAGTGTTCAGATTATGCTTGTTCACTTACAAGAATGGTGTGGAAATGCCAGTATACCAGTAGGAACATCTTTGTATGGATGATTATGCAGTTCCTTGTGCAGTCCTAGTGTCACCTCCTTGTGAGGATGTGTGCAACATGGCTGTGCAACATGAGAATCCCATTCAAGAATCTGGCTGCTTGTTACTGAAATGTAATGAAGGTAATTTAAACTATCAATACCATGCCTGAGAGGTGTAAAATGCATTCAGCCCCAGCTTTCACTTTTGTTCTCCATTTCCTATTCATTCACAGATATCTAGAGCCCATGGCAGGAAAATAAGAGAGAGTAGGGTTGCTGTATTTTAGGTATCTGCTTGTCTGCAGGTGGTTTTCCTGAGCAGTTTCACCTGTGGATGCACACAGCCTAATCCTGCCTCCGACTCCTAAGTGTGGTGTAAATGTATTTTCAATAATGGAAACAGCTCACAATACTACATTCATTCCCTGGTTTATTAAAGAAATCAATTATATAGGAATATAATTGGTGGTACCAAATGCTGAATTACAGTGCAATCAGTTTAAATCCTTTCTTTTTTCTTTATTTTCATTCAAACTAACAGGCATTCTGTAATGTTAATAACCCATGCAATGGAGAAAAAGGTATGTATCTAATGGTCTTCAGAACAGTGATGATTAACTCCAGTGTCTCATTGTACTCTGGGAAGGCTTATGTCTTTGTGTGTAATAATGTAAATGTTGCTTGTTACCATTTTTTCTGATGTTATAAGCAATTGATTTTGTTAGTAATTTATTTAGGAATAATGTTGTGGTTTTTGTTTTGGTTTGTTTTTTTTTTGTTTGTTTGTTTGGTTTTTTTGATACTGACAGTGATTTTTGGATTGAAAACAATGGGTAGAAAAGATGCCTCCACATCAAGGACTCCCGTTGACCAGTACAGGAAACAAATAGGTAAGAGTTTGAAAGAAAAGTTTGTGTGCTTAAAATAAAAACATAACTTTTTTTTTTTTCCCCAGCAAGGCCCACTAGTAACAAAACGTAGCATTCCTCTTTAAAAACTTCATTTTATAAATGCTGTTGAGTAAGTCATTCAGCTTTCTGAAGACAGTATTTTGAGTGACTTCAGATAAAGTATATGCTGAGTGTTTGGAAACACTAGGGAAATACTGCAGCAAAGTGGCTTCGCAATGTTTCTGACCTGTTGGAACTTTCCTGATTCTCCTGTTTAATTTCTCACACTAATGGATGTATTAAACATGGTAATTTTTTTCCTTAGGACTTTTTCTATCCTTGACTAATACTTATTTAGGTAAATGTATACAAAATATGTACATGCACACATGTACCTTCATGTAGATACATTGCAAATGCAAATCCCTCTTTCTTTGCTTAAACGCAAAGGTGAGTTATTTTTGAAATCCATATATGAGGATTCTGTCTCTATATGTTAAATAATATAAAAGAGTCACAGTATTTTGAAAGTTTATATATAAAATGAAATACTTTATTCTGTACATAGTTATTTAAGTAAATGACTTTGTTTTACAGTTACTAAGCCCACACATCTGTTTAAATATGCAGAAAATAACAAGTGTCTGGGGGAAAAAAGGTTGTTTACAACGTACATTGTCAAGGTGAAAGAGCTAGGGTTATGGGGGTGCATTCATAGTAAACTCATTTTCTTTAGAAACATTGCTCTTAAGTTGGTGAAAACAAGTGTTAAAAATTATTGTAGGGAAGAATCTCATGCTGGCAGGCAAATAAAGTACATAACTTAGGAGGTGTTACTGTGATTGTAATACTCCTTAGAAAACAGAGAGCATGAATAGACAGTGCTCTGCCTTTTGCTCTGATAATGGTTGTTTCAGCTCCTACTCTGGTCATTCACTGTTACCACTATAGCGTTTGCCAATGGAAATCAGTTCTCTGAACTTAATTGATGTAAGAGGGTGAGTTTGAAAATGTGTGGATATGATTTAAAACTCAAGTTTTGCTGGTGTGTTTGAGTTTTATGTGTAACCATTTTGGGCTGTCTTTTGGCCTGGTAGCTGAGCTTGGTGGAGTGAGCCCTGTAGTCTCATTATGCCATTAGGTGTATTATAGGACAAACAGGTGTATTATTGACAAATACAATCCAATATTGCCCTAATGAATATAAAAGTGCTGTTGTTTTCTGGGTTTTAGTGGGGTTTTTTTGTCATTACTGCTTGATTTTTTTGTTCTTATGTAGTTTTGCATAACTGGTAATAATTCATCCATTAGTCACAGGATGGTTGAGGTTGACAGAGACCAGTGGAGGCCATCTCATCCATCTGCCCTGCTTAAGCACGGCCACCTAGAGCTGGTTGCCCAGATCAGTGTTCAGATGTTTTTTAAATATCTCCAAGTATAGGAATTCCACAACCTCTCTTCCTGTATTTGACTATCCTTAAAGTAGAAGGTTTTTTTCTTATGTGTTTCTGTGTGTGCCCATTGTTAGTCCTGTGACAGAGCACCACTGAGAAGACCCTGGCTCTGTCGTCTTTGCACCCTCCTGTCAAGTATTTCTATACACTGATGAAATCCTCTTTGAACCTACTCTTTTCTCCTAGGTAAGTACTATCAGATCTCTCAGTCTTTCCTCACAGGAGAGATGCTCTAGATTCTTCATTTTAAATCTTCCTGATTCTCCTTGGCCTGATTTCATTCAAATACTTATTAGAAATTACACAGAAAGATTTTGTTTTAAATGCAGTCATTCTTTATGACTTAGATTTGACACTTGGGTACTTTTGCAGGGATGTTTTAGTGTTAAGCTGTTCAACAGATGATCCCTCAGAACACAGAGCACCCAGGTTCTATTGTTTTGGAGATGGACATTTGGTCACCTTTTCTAAGGTAGATTATATCTAGAAACAGTAAGCAAAGTGAGGCTGCACAGGGCCTGTCTTAAAAAAAATTTATTCATCAAATGCATTTAAAGTTCAAAATCCATGCTTGGAGTGATTACTGGCCTTCTTTTCCAGGCATTTGGTATCTATGAATTGTTGAAAACATTATGATAGATGCTGGCTGAACGGCTATTTCGTGCTGACTAATGGTGTGATGTTATTTTTTAGCTTACAACTTAATGTTTTCTAGCCTGGCTGGATAGAAGGTAACCAGATTGAAACGTTTTTCATACCTTTTTTTTGATGGAAAATGGCAGCCTTCAAGGAACAACATGTCACAAAGTCATATCAACTTCCAACACAATTTTCAGTTAGATGTTTAGTGGAGTAATTTGAAATAGAAGCAGATTTTTAATTTCATTTTGTTCCAAGCTTTCTGTTTTGTTCTGAGTTTCCATACGGCGTGCCACATGTTTGCCCTGTGCCATGGTTCAAGTTCATGTTGATTACTTCAGTTCAGCCGTTTGCCTTTTTCTCTTCTCCATGAGAACAGGATCACTCGTGTTTTGTTTGCCTCTGTGCCACTAGCAGTTGCTGTTTGCTTCAATAGCATTTTCAGAGGATTCCCCCAGCACAGAGATTGATACTGTTCTTCCCTGTCAGCTGGCTTTCAGCCATCTCTCCTGACACCAGCCAAAATTTGTCTGTAGTGCCACTTAAGCTAGTGCTCCAGTATCTGACAGTGGCACTGCCTTCTCAGTGGGGAGCAGAGACAGCCTTCTAGTTATTTCAGACCAAAGTGGCAATGTCTTTGTGAAGCCTTGCCCCAGGTGGACAGGGGACAACCACAGCAACCTTTTCAAACTGGCTTTAGCTGTACCTGGAGGAGAGAGGATGGCACCAAGGGATCTCTCCCTGTTCAAATCTCCATGAGCAACCAAGGCTGTAGAAGAAGCCGTGAGGAAAAGTAATTTTAACACTTCTTGCTCATCTCTCACTCACATACCCAAATATGTACCTGTAGTGCAGCAGCAAACGGGAAGCTCTTCTGCAGAGCGTTTCCTTCTCCTGCTGCTGTTTGTGCTGCTGTGCTTAATTTGCTGGAATCTGAGGAAAGGTGTGAGGCAGTATGCATCCTTCTGAATTTATGCAGCTTAGCTCCACAAATGCTGTGAAAATAGCAACAGGTTTTGTACCATATTTGCTTTGTTTACTGTTATGTGTGCTTTAAGTTCCCAGAACAATTCCACATGTATATTTTCCATCCTTCTTCATCTGGTGTGTCACTTGCTCGGCATGGAAGCTGCAGGATTTGTGGGTAGTGTTCATGACTTGTGTGATTGTGGGATCCTAAGCAGGCATACTGAGAGGATTATAGCATAACTAAAACCTGGTCTACAAATCAGGAATAGACATACTTTTGGCTCCCATTACTATTGTGTTGCTGTAGCATAATTTTTCATGAGGAGAGGTTGTTTGCCAATCATTCAACCTTCAATTTGTAGACTCAAAGGTCTGCCTATTGTCTGTTCTATATCTCCTGACTTGCCAGCTTGATCTGGAGCTGGAGCTTATACAGGCATAGCCCGGGGGTTCTTTGGAGCAAGTAAGGCTCCTCACATCCCCTGGGAAGGAGTAAAAGTTATGAATGAAAATGTGTTCTCTTTTTACTTTGGAAAGCACAAAGCTACTCACTTTGGTAGAGTGAGAGCGGTGACTTGGTGATGGAGGTGGTGTTCATTGGCATCACACATGGGGAGCCATGGGGCAGGGAAGGGGACTGGGTAGGAGTCCTGAGTCCTGCTGTGGCAGCGCAGGAGCAGAAAGAGCAGTGCCCACCTGAACTAACAGATAAAACTTTGTGGGTGAAGCTGGGCCTTTGTAGGTATGTAGGCACACAGTTTGTGGTATTTGGGAGTGGGGCTGCAGCCAGCCTCATCCCCAATGGGCACAGCTGTGAGAAGCAGGTGAACAGCATTGACAACAATGAGCCATGGAGTGCTGAGCTGCACTGACCAGTCACCAAAGGGAACAGAAGGCACACAGGTACAATGCATGTAAGGTGAAAGTATAAAAGGTTGGGCTAAAGAACAGGAAGGGCAGACGCTTGTAGCCCTCTGAAGTGATATGATGTTAGTCTGTATGGGCAGATGCTAAAAGCCTTCTGACATTGCATGGTGATGCTCTGTGTATCGTGAATGTCTCAGCTGTGACATATGCTGTGACATATGTCTGTGGTGTGGAGAACACTGACTTGTCCAGAAGAAAGGTGCCTCATCCTAGGGCTGAGGCTGTGATGTCACTGGAGCTCTGAGATGGAGAAGAGCTTGGGGACTAGTGGTGGCCCGAACATCTCTGGGGTTCCACCTCCAGCTACCAGCTGGAGCATGGACCTGTTTTCTTGTCTCCATAGAGAAGCCCTTCTTGTGGCAGATTGCCATTTCTACCTACCCTACTAGTGAAGAGTTGTCTTTACTCTTACCACTTCAACTTTTCTGTTTTCTTTTACTGTTTACCTTCTCTGTGTTTTTATGAATGTAGTGTGCCTCTATCTTCCTTGTCCTGAGTAGTGCCATTGCATACTCAAAAAAACCTGGCCACTATCAGCCTTCCTTTTCAGCTTTAAAAGAGGGAAAATGTTGCATTTTGATACTTTTATTTGAAATATGTTGCATACTTTGACATGAAATGTGGTTGTTTTGGATCAGGAAATGCTTATCAGAATGAAAATTTTAGATATAATTTCTGAAATAATAGCAACAGCAAAAAATGTTTGGACATTTTTGAATGTGTACTGAAAATTTCAAAATTTCCCTGTTTCTCACAAAACAGCAATTCAACTATCTTTTGTCTCTTAAGAAAAGGGATGGAACCAGAAGGCAACATCTACATCATTGAGATTGCTCTCCTCTGCCATAAGCAAAGATGTAGCAGGACAGATGTCAATGGAATAAAACTTCTCCAGTCTATTTTTTTAACTAGTCATAGTTTTTTTCCCTTTTTTTTATGTCAGTCACCTCTTTACTGTGGGAAAGGAAAGGAGGGGAAACAAATATTGGCTACTCAGAAAGTCTTCTCCTACTGTTTATTTATATTGGAAAAAAAAAGAAAACCAGAAATAGCAGTTCTGGTGTACCTTTTTTTTTTGCATATGGAACATTACATTTGCTGTCTTGAATTTTTCTAATAAAAATCTATTACTAAGCACATAATAAAGAAAAGTAGGGAAAAAACCCATTCCTTTTGCTATTATGTGTGACTGTTGGCAAGTTTTGGAATTTGAGTTGTATACTTCACAGCAATAGGCCACTGATACCATGTGTAGTTCCTTTTTCTTGGGAGGAGATTTTATGAAGAATGAAATTGGTGTCACAAAAAAAAGAACTATATCCTTTGGTCAGTTAGTGCTGTTTTGATTTTAATTTTATGCCAGTGGAATCACTTTCTGGAAACTGAAGCAGGAGCAGCTGAGGAAAACACTGCTGTGAAGCAAAGCCTAGTCTGGCTATACTAATTTAATCCACATTTTGTGATGATTGGGATGTTTTTAAATATGTTCTGTGAAGGCTGATGACGAATTTTAAGCACATGCAGCTTGTGATTACATATTTTGTAAGTCCAAAGCTGCAGAGCTGTGTTTTATTGCCTTGGCTGAGAGCATAGAAGGTGATGGCAGATCTGGATATGTACTTACATATGTGAGGATATTATTTAGTTTTCATTTGTTGGGCAGACATAGACTCAGTCTGAGCAGGAGTGGGAGGGGTGGCTGCAGATCCAGAGGACTGTGGAAATGTGTTCACACACCTTGAAGAGAAGCTAAGGAGAAGGGTTGTGTATCTAAACTCTTGGCTCCCATCCCTTCTCCACAGCAAAGTTTCTTTGAGCTTGTTTGATTATACTACTTTTACTATATGTTCAGACTACACTTGTTTAGTACTCATATACAGATGGAGGCTCATAGACTGCTCTTATTTTAATCTCATCAACAATATCACTGTTTCACTCAATGGAGTTGCTACAAATTGGTATAGGTGTAAATGAGAGTGAAATTTGACATGTTTCCAGTTGCTGAACTGGCTTTCAACATGGTGTTACTTAAAGCATTTGCAATTCCTGTAAGGTGTGCGGTGTCTACAGGGCTGTTGCAATGTTATATATTTGTGTTTGTACTTACTCTCACCTTCATTCCATTCTTCAATGAATTCATTTCTGTAGTCAAAGTCAACCGAGAAAAAAACACTTATAATCCTTTACAAAATACATAACATTTTCACTATAGACACATGTAAGCCTGTATATATTACATTCAGAGGCAGAGCAGTTTAACATTTTTAGAAATTCTTTCACCAGGCTTTGAAAATCTTAGCTCATGTGTGAAAGCTGGACTTCAAAGTACTCTCATCTCAGTGTGAATATGTAAATCTAATTTTAGGCACCCATTTCTAAAAAATCCCAGACATAATTTTTCGGTGTGTACAGTGTTCACATATGCACATTCTCTGTGTGTGGTGCATGTGCTTATATTTGTAGGTGCTATTGCATTAATATAAATGCAAGGAGAGTTGGGCAGTGAACTACAAATTGGATTTCCTCTTATTTCATCATAACAAAGCAGTGGAACAGGCATGAGAATGAACTGCTCAGCACAGATATATCTCTCAGGATGTGCTTAATAGATATTTAAGGTGAACATAATTCATAGTTGTAACTGCATTTCTTTAGCTACAACGCTATGAAAAGTGGCTCTGGGTTTTTTGGGTGCAGTTAAGTTTTGTCCAGCCATTGTCCTACCATGAAAAGTGGTGGTCTCTGCTGCTCCTCCCTGTCTGGGCTAGCAGGAATGAAGGCAGCAGAGTCTGACAAGCTTTGCAGGGGCATTGGTCTAAGAAGAAAGACATAAAAGTCACCTTGGATCAAGTCAAGAGGTTTAACTGAAGGGATTTTTGTATTTCATGCTTCAGGATGTGACCACATGCATTACATAGTTCATCAGGTATTGCACCTATTTATGGCCTTGAAAGAATGTGTTAGATGTCCATGTTCAGGAAAAGCATGACCACAGAACACTCATCTGGCTTTTGTAATGAATTGAATGTAATGAATCACATTAGCGATTGCTATCATGCAGTCCATTAATTGCATGTTGTCATGGATTTCTGTAACTGGATTGCATTAAAAATATTTTTCTTTTCAGTGGAAGCTTTTGCTTGTATTGTGCCTTATTTTGGAAGAAAATTAGGAACGGACTGCATTGTGCTTTTCAAGGTCTTGAACTATTTATGGGATTGTCTGCTCAGCTCTACATATTGCTTGCAGGCCCAAAGTGTTGGATAAGAAAAGAACTTAGAGGGCAGAAGGAGAATGGTCTTAGGAAGCTCAAACTGCTAGAATGAAAATAAGAAAAGGCATTTGCTTGACTTGAATTACAGTTACAGAAATCTCAAACATAATGTGACTAGCTTTTATTTGATGGTTAAGGCTGATTAAAATAAGCACTATTGAAAGTATTCACACATTCAAAGTTATTTTCTGATATTTCATTTGTGTAGTATGTTGAATCAGTACAGAAAAGCACCGTGAAGTGCACGAAGAGCTCTACAATAAGTGGAATGTGAGAAAACAAATAATTTCCCCTGATTGAGCACTCTGGTTTCGCTTAATAAATTTGCAGATAATATAAAGCAAGTCACTAATCTGTTGCTTAATTTTTGAAATACTTTACTTGAAATCTGGTCCTTGTCATTATCTCAGTTACATAGATACCCTATTCACTATGGGACCAGCTGAGCGATTTTGCTCAGCTAAGCTACTGATACTGTTCTAGAATAACTATAGAGTAAGCAATAGTATTTTCAAGAATTTTGACTGCCTGTTAAATAGGCAAAGTGAAAAAGCCTGGCTTTTCGTTCATTTATTTTCTGTGAATATCTTATCATTATCAGCATATTTGCATTGGTGATGTAAGATTTGTACCAAAACTGATATTTTCAGTTGCAATATTTGGTTTTACATAACCTAAGTAACAATAATTTTAGAATACATAGGGAGTTTTTTTGTTAGAAATAATTTCTTGTGATATTTTAACCGAATACCTGTGGGCCATTCATAAGCATTGGTGTTTGGATGATCTAGGGTGTGATAGCTAAGAGGATGTGACACAGATTGTCAGTAAATCACTTGCTCAGGTTCAGCCTAGGTGATAGTCATGGGAAGATGGTAACTGCCTGGCAGATGTTGGGTGGCATTTATGATGTGATGTTTGTGCATTCAGTTCCTAGTGGAGAAGTGTTGAAAAACATCATTATTTGTTGGCAGTCAAAACAGAGAGGAGCTGGATAATGAACTAGCATATGGAGTGAAACAGTGTCTCAGCAATAGACTAGTCCCTTCAGCTCAAGGTTACAGCATACTGGTAAGAGGCCCAGATTTAGTGAAGCTGTTTTGAGTAAGTCTGAGCTCACACTGTGCATTAAACCCTTCAGCTTTGGGCCTCTTGAGCACAGTCCTTGACTTGATCTGTCTCTTATCAGCACTAATTAACCTGGCCATGATGCTGTGTACTGTGGCAATGCATCTCCTGCTTGCACCTTACTAGTTCACATTAGAGGCAGAACGAGTCTGAGCTGTCAGTTTAGACCTGGCCTGAGGGATCTGCAGTCGCTGTGAACTGAAGAGCAGGGAGAAGTTTTAAGTTCAAGTAGAATGTAAGCAGGGTCTTTTGCAGGCACTGAGTGGAGATGTGTAAGAATAATCTCTACAGGCTTCTGTTGTAACAGGGGAATGGTGAGAGTTTTGGGCTGATGATTCATTTCTGCACTTGTAGGTTAAGCAAGAATTGTACTGCTTTCTGGCATAGAGGTCGAATAACCTTAAACTCTTTTATCCCTAAAACAGAGGGGCTGCTTGCACTCTGCTTATAGAAAATTGCTCTAGGCAATTTTCAGTTCCTACTTAAGCCACGTGTAGGGATTACTTGGGAGAGAGTGACAGTGGACACATGTGTCAGAGACTGTTGTAACAATTGGAGTGAGCGTACCCTTTAATTCCAGTTCCCGTTGTCTAAAAATATTGGTACACCTGCAACCTGATATTCAGAGGGTACAGTTCAACATTACAAAGTGACCTTTAACAATGCCTACCTCTCTCTCCTTGTTCCTGCCACCATGTCACAGTGTATAGTCTACCATCCTCTGGGATGGCAGAGCTGTTTGTATGCCATTTTGATCCAGCTTTAAGTAAAACGTGCTGAGCAGTTTGTGAGGTTGAGTGAATTCCCTGATCTGCTTCATCATCTGGCTGCTTGCACCAGCTAATACACATCAAAGCCAGGACAGCACACTGCAGGAACTGGTGTGGCAAAACTCAGGCCAGCAAGTGCCATAAGCCAGTATTGCTGTTGAACACTTTGCAAAGCTGAGCCACATGTCAGCTGAGTTTAGGAAGAGTTGTTATTCCATATAACATGCAGATTGAACAGATCAGGAAGCGTAAGAAGGATTTGTGCCCTGTGTTAATTTCCCTCACTTTCTCAGAATCAGTTTTGATCTCAATCCAGTGGCCTCTGTAGGTCAGATCAGGCCTACAGGCTGTGTTACTTTATGAATAATAACTACAGTAGGTTAAATCCACATATTTTTAGAGGTATTTTACACTGTCTTCAGTAAGCAATGATGTTGCCTTTCCTACATGTGGAAGGCATGACAAAACCTGAATGCAGTTCTGTTTTTGGCACAGCCTTTTCCAGAACATTCAGGTGTAGTGCAGTGGTGTTTTGCCTGCTAAGCAGTGGAAAGAAGTGGAGGGAAATGGCAACCCCCAACTAGTGGGGTTATCTCTGAAGAAATACTTTTACAGAAAAGATCAGCTGCTGTCCTCTCTGTCTTTTCTGGAATAGATGAGGACTGTGCAAACTAGAATGCACAGAGAGAAACATTGAATAAATTGCAAATCAAATAGAACTGAAGGTACAATCCTTAACATACTTCATAGTGTGAAGTGTCTCAGAAAATCCACCTGTTAAGTACAATACCAGATGGAAAAGATTGGTAAAGTTACAAGAAAGACTCATGTCTGTGATACACGAGGCTCTGTGTGTCTTGATAGGCAGCTTTGAAAAGCACAGACCTTGTAGCATATATATTCCATGGAAGAGCTTCTATCCAAATGATTTAATGGAAGAAAAAAATATAACTCATGTTCGTGTAGAGAAAATTATCAAATTCTAATGAGTAATCATCATGAAAAGACGAAGGAAATGCTTTCATGTATTCCTCAGAGAGGGAAAATAAAACATTTTAGCTCTTACAAAAGCAGAAAAAATGTATCCCACAGAGGGTTGTCTTCCTCATCTTATTTCTGTCCCAGATGAAAAAAGAGAAATTAAAAGTATAGTTTAATGATTTTTTTTTTTTTTGCTTTATTTAGCTACCTTTCAGGTAATTTTTAGTCTGCAGAGAAACACTTCCTACAGTCAAGAGACCAGGAGTAGGAAGGTTGGATTCTCTCGTGGTAGAAATGTGGGACAGGTATCACACTACTGAATTTAGCAGTTATTTCAGATGCTTATCCTTGTAACTGGGAGCAAAATCCAATCCATAAGTGTGAAGATAAAATGAATAACATTTTGGTGCTGGAAAAGCTAATTATGTTTCTTCACTATTTTTTGTTTATGGCCAAAGTGGTATCAACTGTGGACGTTGATGACCAGCAAGTTCACAACCAGTGATATCAATTCATTGGCTGGACATCTTAGTGGAAAGGTTCCCTTGCTCCTAGTGATTACTCATAATCTTGAAAAAAGTGTACTTCATCCTTGTATGTATTTAAAGTAATGATTGAAGATATTGAAGCCATTAAATAGGGTACTGGGGACTCTGAGTTTGAAGTATTGAGTACTGTTTTGCTCATCTGTGTTTAAGAAAGATGAATTGGAAGTGAAGAAATGCTGAAAGAACTACTAGGGAAGACCAAGAAGAGCCTTGTTTAGAAGAGCTGAACACAAATTAAGACAAATATGGTTCCTTTTGGAACTTCCAAAGTAAACACATGGGAAAGGCACAGTCCATATATATCCAGTCCAAAACTGTATAAATTGTTCATAAAGAAACATAACAGGAAACAGAAGGCAGTTTCTTACCAATAGGAGATTGAGCTTCTTGGGTAATGTCCTATTGGTAGACTAAAGAAAAAAATATAAGATAAAACAACCAAAAAACCCCCTGCCAAAAAACTCCCAAACTAAAAGTTCTAACTTGTTTTCCAACTGATCATTTTCTATGATCAGTTTTAAAGAAAACAGAATGATACATGTGCCTTCTCTAGCAAAGCACTGGATTTCAGTAGTTCACCAAGTCCTTCCTAGTCATATGTTCCATATGGACAAAGTTTCACTGTGAAGTGGAGCAGCTTTCATAGATATTTATAGCAAGAGAATGCATTTGGAAGGATTACCATAACTTTCTAACTGAAGTTTTACTTGTGGAAAAATTAATACTGAATATTTTTACCAAAATCAAGATTGCAGGAGAGCTGACAACATAATCTTGAATTTCACTGGTTTTTCCTTTTTTTTTTTTTTTCTTTTTCCTTTGGAGAGAACATGAAATTCATGCTGAAAGGAGAGAGATGAGGGAGAAGGAACACATTTTAATCATAACACTAAACTTTGTTTTTTAGTGCCTGTGCTCTCAACACAGTGTGTGGTGAAGCTATCACGATATTTCCACAGCATCATTTTTTTCTGTTTGTTTTGGGGACTTTTTAATAAATTGTTGAGTGTATGTTTGGTGTTGCTGCACTTTTTGTTCTTTGTATTACAGAAGTGCAGTACCTAATAGTCTAGTGGTAAGTATAGTGTGCAGTTTATCAGAGGATCCTCAGTTGTACATCTTAGACAGGACTTTCCTGTGTTACCCATTGGTCCTAGCTGTTACAGCATGTCCCAGTGGCAGGATGTGACACAGGTATTTTGTCACAAAAAATCTCAGTAGCAAACTAAAAGGAGCTCATAACCACATACTTCTAGCAATTAGCTCATCTTCAGGGAGTGACAGAAAAGAAAAACACATATTGTATGTAGGTTGACAAGGAACCTAAGAACATATTTTATTTAGTAAGTAAAAAGGAAGATTTTCAAACAGTTTACAGCAGGCGCCAAAGGTGGTGGCATAAGGGCATGGTAATATGTTCTATCTCCACTGCATAAATCACTGGCTGAGGTGCTTTCTTTAGGTGGAATTTTCTTTCTCCACCTGTTTGTTACACAGCATATGCAAAGCCAGCAATTTGCCAAGTATTATTTTAACTTAGTTTATCACAGTTTGAAAGAAATTCACGCAGGTGTGCAGCAGTTACTGGAATCTTCCCCACAGAATTGCTCATATCTTGGAAGTGTACACCAGTGTGGGGGACATTGGAAGAGCTCTGTTCTCAGTAAATCTTGGAATAGGTTGATATATTGGCTAGACTGGGTTATAGCAGAGTAAACACCTGGAATGGAAAGTGATGAAGACACATGTATGTCTGGGGACTGTTGGTCACTAACATAGCACACTGGTGTGTCAACTCGGACTGCCATTTGAGCAGTGTTTGAACTCAAATGTTGTAGTAATACTGTTTCAATAATTTAGTGTTGTCTGCTCTGCATTTGCAAAAACCCTTTGCTAAATTCTTAGAACTGACATAATGAGATTCATTGGCTCTAGGAAAAGCATGTCTGTCACAAGGACCGTGTTGTTACTGAAAGTGGCGTTGTGTCTCTTTTCTTCTGAAGAATGGAGCTGTTGAAAAACTGACCATAGGGAGGGGGTGTGGCTTTTTTGTTGTGGTTATGTGTTCTTGTATCTACCTATTCATCTATCTGCAAAATGAGACATTAACAGAAACGTTTCATTCCAAATGTGAGACAAACCTCTAGGTTGCAAAGAACTGAAAAATTACTTTGTAAAAGAAATATATTGACTATTTTTCACTCTGGATGTTATGTATAATGAAAGTGTCCTTTCTGGTGTGTTTAAAGAACAGACTCAGCCAGATTGAGGAATGTCAATAGAGGACCACTCAGAGAGTTTACAAACAAACTCTCATCTGCACAGATCACTGCCTGTCCTGTCTGCTGGGAGATGGGGGTTCCTCTGTGCTGATGGTTTGCATCAGGGCTCTCTCACAGGAGTTGAACTGAGACTGTCACTGGCCACCTAATGGTGCATGGCTGATGTTCTGTGTCTTGTGTCACATGCTAGACCACATTAGGTGACTCTAGACAGAGGGACTTCATCAAGGGAATGCAGGGGGTGGCACATAGGACCTTTGTGATCAGAGCAGTGTCCACATACAGTTTGTGAAGAACTAAACATAGCTAAAAGTTAGTTGTCTCTTTAATTCTGTTTAATTTTGTATGCTTTTAATTCCAGAAACTGAGACTGCTTTGTCCATGGGTTTATAAATATTTAACACACATTTTTAATGAATAAGAAATTGAATTTAAGGGTCAGTAGCAGATTCAGTTACTTTTTCAGGTACTTGTTTAATTATTTCGCATTATATTTGTAAATGTAATTTTAAAATCTTTAAAAATAAATTAATGTAGGCCATCAGAGAATCATCTCCAATAGATAACATTCATGTGTGTTTTTTACTTCTATTATACCATTAGACTATGATCTCAAGAGTTTTTGACAAGTACCAAAGTCTTGCAAGGAAAAGAGATTTCCCAAGGTCATACAGTAGTTTTATGAAAGATTCAGGAATAGAAGACAGCTCCATGCTTTATCTGATCTAATCAAATAGTTTTCCAGATGGTAGAATTTTTTCCTAAACAGTCTTTCCATCTTTTGTTTGTTTCCTACAAGAGACATCATACTTAAAAGATCATCCTGTGGACTAAAGGTTTGGAAAAAAGGATACTGGGAGCAGCCCTTGATTCTTTGAATAGATTGCCCTAATACATGCCTTTCACCATTTAAATAATTTATAATATAGTGATGTTCAAAGTAAGGCTATTACTGAAACCAACTGATTTTATTCATTAAAATATCAACAGAGCAGTGATCCTGATGCAAATGGTGAAACAAAATCAAAAGGTTTCAGATAAAATCATTACCATCACTGTGATATCAGTTATTGAAAAAAATGAAACATATCGGTTACTTGACAAAATTGTATTTCCAAAGAGAAGGTTTGAAGTAAAGCCTAGGTATTCTTCACTGTGTATTTTAGACTGCAGTATTTGTGAAGGATTCCAGACATTCACGTGTCAGGCAGTAAGTCCAGTCCCAAAGTTAGGAGTAAGATGTCATTGTTTAACTATACACACGTGTAGTTCCTTTTCTGTGAGCCTTCAGAAAGGTAAAAGGATGGAGTTGAAGGTCTGAAAAATTAAATTTAAAAGTTAGCCAGGCTCCTCTGTCCTATTATATTAACACCCATCTCATCACTGACAGAAATCTGGTTTGGCTCTTGAAGGTAAAATTCTGTCTCCTAATATGCCTTCAAGACATTATTACACCTTTAGTTCTCAGGTCCATAAACCATTATTCTAGGTGCTCATAAATATGCATTTCCTTTACACTTTTAAGTAAGCTGCTATTGCTGTCATTCACTTTTAGTTAAGACCTGTCAGGTGGTGTTTCTGTTGAAGGAAAGAAGTTTAAATTATGGGTGAACTGAAGATATGTAGTTCTTAGGCATGCTAAAATTATGAGTGAGTTGTAGAGATTATTCCTCACAAGTAATTTTAGGATCCCAAGGGATAATGGTGATGTGTATAAGAGATGTTCCCTTCTTGCCTAATTCCATTAAAAGCTTCTGATTTCTGCATTGCTGGAGTGAGACTCCAAAAATCTGCTTTTCTATCTTGCATAATCACTTTCCCAGTATCCTGTGACATCCACCTCTGCTATGACTGTCAGTGCATTGGCTTCTGGAGTGACAGTGATATGTAGGTCTGACGAAGCGTCCTTTGCAATGTGCTTCATTGAAGTGAGAACTGCAAATGCTGGCAGCATTACTGGAAACCTTTTCCTTAAGCAGAATTAATAAATTACACCTTGTATTTTGGGATGGATTTGTTATATACAGCTGGTCCAGAATGATATGACTTACTAGTAAGAAATGAATCTGCATCTTGGCAGAGAGCATTCTATTTATTTTCAATTCTGAGAAAAGCATTATCTACTGGATAAGACACTGGATCAGAAGTTAAGGTATTCAGGATCACAGTTTTGCTATTCTTGTGGTGCCTGACTTCTTGCAGCTCTCCTTACTCAGATGTTTTCTTCCTTTCACTTTCCAAGCATGGTTGTGATTATTCATAGGATATCCCCCTCAGCTCTTGCAGGTCTTCTGCTTCTGGGTGAACAACATGAATCCTATCCCTTGTACTAAATCGAGAAATTTAGTCTGTTCCCCACAAGTTCTAGCTCCAGTCCAGGCTTTGTTTGGTTCAGACTTGGGAAGATTTTCTTTAGCAAGTTGTGACCAGTGGTGAATTAATGTAAACTTGGCAGCGAAGTCTCAGGTTAACGTTTAAAGGGATTTCTGCCCAACAAAGCAGGTGTTACAGAGAAGTGGCCCTGGCTTCTCCTGAGCTGTACTGTCTCTGGTGCTCTGTCTCTGGTTCATCATCTGACTTTGTTAATCTTTGTTTACTGCAAGGCTTTGTTTGCTTCTCATAAAGTCAGATACGTTCTTTAATACTGTTCAAATAGTGCCATCCTGTTGTGTGTGAGAACAGAAAACTGAAGCTGATAGAAACAGATGTGGTATTTGCAGTGAAAGTCCTCTTTATGTTTCATGTGGCCTCATCTGTTCCCTCAGTTGCTCAGGTTTTCCATACCACCTCCAAGACCTCTCTGTTCCTGTTGGGAAAAAGAAGCTGTGGGTGACAGATTGTGTCATTCCCTTCCTGGACGAGTTGTCACCATCCCTCCTTTAAGCAAAGCCCCACAGCAGAAAGGTTAGTGAGGTATTGTTGGGGATGTCTGTGCCTCCTTGGAGGGTGCTTGTGAAGAAGCATCAGACATGGGAGAAAGGATGACTCCAGGTTCCTGTGGTGCCACAGTCCCTCATGACACAGTCCCTGGGTCATGCCCCAGGGACTGGCCCCAGTCACCTAATAAGGTTGGACATGTCGGGTAGTGTGTTGTCAGCTACAGCAGAGAGACAACCTCCTCTCCTGAAACACCAGTGACTCTTCAGCCAGAAGGTTTAACAGTGTTGCTACAGTACTTGGTGATGTGGTGCTTATTCAGTAACCATTTTTGGAATGACTTAGTAGTGTTGTCTGGCAGTAGCACAATACACACCAGAGTAATTAGGAAGAAGTTTAAAATTACTGTTAGTGAAGAAATTTTTCAGGCACTGGTTGATTTGGTCTTGCTTAATTCCAGAGATGTGGTCTGGAAGAATTTCTTGACAGTTCATTTAGGCTAGGGCTGCTGACCAGATTTTTTTCAGTCAGGAATGAAGGAAGGCAACATCCTTTTGACCAGGATCCTTTTGATCCTGGTGCTAGAATCATATACATATAGAATCATATATATGTTGATATTTTTCCTAAAAACATAACCCAGTGAGTATCTGACTTCTCCTTTATTGATTTAGTGATTTTAGTTGTTTCTGTTCTGTTCAAGGTCAAAAGACAGTAATTAATATAAGGCAATGGTAGAAATTTCTGTCTCTGGAGTTGCAGAGATAAGAAGAGCAGAGAAGATATTTTGTGGAACATCTGTTACATAGATGTGCTTGATTGTGGGGCAACTGAATAGGATGACTTGGTTTTCAGTCTCTGTATTTTCCTTTTTTGTCTTTAAGTGCTGTCAATAGAGAACTTTGAGTAGTATTTTCCTACCTTCCTGCCTAAGCACAGGCCAGTGTTTATTGGAGCTAACCTCTGGTAATTATAAAGCCAACATCACAGTAACAAGCAGACAGATGGAACATATAATATTCATAAATTATTGATAGCAACTACCTCATCCTTCACAGTAAGCTTTTCAAAGTAGGGACAGTTTCTTGTAAGGATCCACAGTCCAACAGGGAGATCAGCAACAGCCAATGTGTTTTGTCAAATCAGTTCAGTTTTCTTCTCTGATAGAGTAGCAAACTTAGCATTGATGGGGAAGAGGAAGACGTGCCTTTTACCTTGACCTTGTCAATGTATTCTGGTAAAAAACTAGAGATATATGAATATTAAGCTACTGCAAGATGGGTACCAAACTGATATGAAAGCTGTTGTCAGTAGTTACTAGTGGATCCAGAGTGGCCTGGACCCAGTATTTTAATTGGCGGTGGGATGATGATTTTAGTCTGCGAATTATACCAGTATGAGAGGTAAATTCAAACTAAATTTTAGAAATCAGGGAAATGTCTTGGAAAAATAAAATAAAATTTAACAGAAGAAGGGCAAGTTTCTTAACTGTGGCATAAATATTCAACCTACAAACTAAGGGTAAGAAATGCTTATGCAATAATCTTGGAGAAAGGCTTTATAACAGTGAGTAGAGTCACAGGCAGACTGTGACTCTACAGTGTGATTGAATGTGTAAGAAAAGATAAAAGATACCAAGAAGATCTGCTTCCACTTTTGAGGGGGCTATATCACATTTCCTCTGTTTGCAGCCACCCATTAATGAAGTCATTGTAAGCCAAATTGCAGCTGGGTGCAGCCTGAATCAGAGGCAGGAAGACTCATTGTATTCTGCGTGTCTCTCCTACCACACCTTATGCTGCCTTTTCCACACCTCTTATAATCAAAAAAACAGTACAATAATTTCTGGTCCCCAAAAATCATCTCATCAACTGTTTGATAAAAATGTGGCTTTTAATTGCATTGATAGTGAATACATCACAGAATCATAGAGGGGTTTGTGTTGGAAGGGACCTTATCTTGTTCTGAACCCTGCCATGAGATGTATCTCATCTGCCATGGGCAGAGATACATCTCACCAGATGAGGTTACTCAGTGCTCTATCCAACCTGACCTTAGACACTTCCAGGGGTGGGGTATCCACAACTTCTCTGGGCAACCTTTTCCAGCCTCACCACCCTCACAACAGAGAATTTTTTTTCTAATATCTAATCTAAACCTACTCTCTTTTAATTTTGGGGCCCTTCTCTCTTGACCTGTTACTATGTGCTCTTGTAAATAGTCTCTGCAGTAGTAGTTTTGGTTTGCTTTCTGCATTTTCAGAATTCATACTAAAATGTGGTTGCTTATATGCAAGTGTAACTGCAAGCAGTTGTTCCCTAGCAAAGTTGTACAAATGTACTCAAAACAACATGTAGGAAGTAATGTATGTATATATTATGTAGGTGGAGAAGAAAGAAGCTAAATGCCCACCCAGTTTCAGTTGATCTGTTTCAAATTAATTGTGTTCATTTATTTTTAAGAAAGGTATTTAATGTTTTCATAGTTGTCTGTTTGAGCAGGAAATGCTAACAAGATTGTTGGAGAGGTTAACTGAAGAGCTGCATCCTGTGTGTGGAGGCTCCTTTTACTTGGAGCCAGTGCTGTTTAATGGCTGTAGCACAGGATTGCAACAGATAGTTTAGCACTGAAAGGCATTAAAAAGGACTGCCTATCAAATAGTAGTAGTAAGCATTAATAATTTTAGTGTTGTTCTTTAGATCTTTCATTATAGTCTTACAGTTAATTGAGTATATTCTGCAGGTATTGAAAACAAATTTCCTGAATAATTAGCTGATTTATTGTTTTTGTTTGTTGACTGTACATTATTAATAATTGGTTTCCTGAATTTATTTTCTTAAATATTTATATAGATTTTTAAAATATTCCTTAAGTATCAGAAAAGTGCTAATTTATATATGTTCTTAATTACTTGTTACAATCAAAGTATGGCTAATAAAATTTTAAATGTAAACCAATTTTTAATGAAAAGCTGCTTGTCATGGCAACTCATAGAAAATTTGAGGGATTTTCTGCTTCCAGTCAGAATACGATATTTAACAAATATTACCAGACTTCTGGTTTGGAATCAGGAAAAGATAGCAATAATTAAATGGGTATATTTTGATGTACTTAAGAATGCAGTATATTTTGGGGTTTTTAAATCTTGCATGCAGCATAAAATGAAGTTATTCACTTTAATGCGTCCTTCTTGTTGGCTTAAAGCTGAAATATAGTTGCTTGAAAATTAATTTACCCCTCATGAATGACTGGTTGGATTATCTTCGTAGCATTAAATGTCAACCCTGAGCTCAGAGCACATTGTGTCTACAGTAAAAAGTTGTCCCTGAGCACTTAATGTTGTGTTAAATGATGATGTGTCCTTTGCAAATGTATTATTAGTGTCAAGCTGTTCCGTCTCTCAAGATTGAAAAATGGTCAGTGATTTGAGCTGCCATTAAACCTGAATAAAATAGAGAGGCTGTGGGGGGTTTTCATGCCTTTTCTTAGTACAGACACAGTCTTGTGTAGGCATAAGACATATAAAAATCTTCCTGTTAACCTAAGACTCTAAAAACTCCCTTTGGAATCACAGCAATTAAAAAGAAGAAAATCTTACTTCTGCTTCTCAGGAAAAGAATGGTCATTGAATTTATCTGTGTGACACTCATAACACAAAACACAATAATAAATACTAGAGAGCTTGATCTTGTTTCCATAGGTGTGAGCTAGGGCTGTGTTGCCAATTCTCAGATAGAGGTTATGAAACTGTTACTGCTTTGTGGTTTGCCAACTGATTTTTACTGAAGTTAGGCTTGAAATTCCCATGGAACCTTGTTTTTCTGAGTTTCCTCAACATTCTAAATAAATAGTTATTTTCAGAATGAAGCAGGCATGTTGAAGATGTGTTCTGTGAGAGTAGAGTTTCACAGGGTTGAAATAAATTCTATTATTCAGTGAGTATACAATGACTGAATTAAAATCTCTCAGAGATCATAGAATTAAATACTTGTTCATGCACTTTAGGAGGCAGGTGTGTAGGTGCTTCTGTGGTTTTCAATGGTGTTACAAAGCACTTTAGAAAACACTTCTTTCCCCATGCCAGACACCTAACTTGCTGGCATTTAGAAAGGCACTCAAGGCAAAGTTGTACTGCTATGGATGAGATGATAGAGCTCAGTTTTGAGCTCATACTCAGTTTTTCTTACATCCCAGGGCATGTAAGAAAATAAATGCTTGCCTTTACTCCTACTAAAACACAAACTACTCTAAAGTTAGGGAATTGATGGTAGTGCAAACTGATTTGAACCTTTTAGTCCATTGACTTGCTGTTTGCAGACCCTGCAGAATTCCTTGGGTGCACTTTAGTTCCATTGCAATGGTGGCATTAAGGTACTCCAGGCAACATGATTTTATGGCTAAATTCTCTCAGCTGTCAGCCATTCAGCTAGTTCTATGGAATTGATTCCCTGATAGTTGAAAGAGGCAAGTGCCATGCACATGCAGAAGCAAGGAGGACATGGACATACATCTAGTGAAGGGTCAGGATGTCCATCTGGAGTGCAGCATGTACAAGAAGAGGCTGAGAGAGCTATCTTTACAGCTTTAGAAAGAGAAAGCTGAGATGTTACGGCTATTTACAAGTACTTAATAGATTGAGGCCACAGGCAGGGTGAAGCCTAACTTTTCTCAAAGGTGCACAATGGTAGGACAAAAGGCAAGTTAGAGAATATTCTCAGTAGGTAGGTGAAAAATATTTTTACTAAAAGGATGACCAAATGTTGGGAAGAGTTTCTTAGGGAAGTTGTGGAATCTCTACCTTTGGAAATACTAAAAACTCATCTGGATAAGCTCAGCTAGACTTGCTCCCAGACTCACTGGAGCTGACTTTCAGGTTGAATGCAGTTTAAAAACTGGCTCTGTTCTGAGCAGAGGGATGGATCATATGACCCCCAGGAATGTCTTCTAGCCTGTCTCCTGAGACTGTAGCTTAAAGCAGGACCATAGGTGGTACAAGGGAGCGGTTCTGAAGAGGCAGTGTGCTAATTATGGTAGAGAGTGCAGGGGCTCTGTAGCACAGGCATAGCTAACTGGCTTGGGAACCAGCACCTCATAGCTGGGCAGGGATGGAATTCAGGCTGTGGTTTTCAATGCAATTCACAGTCCCTTCAACGCTCTGGGATTTTCTCTCTGTAGTACTAATAATACCAAAGATAATTACTTCAAAGGTAATTTGGCTGTGTTTTTAATGTCTTTAATCAAGATAAAGTCATGTAGGAACTGGTTCTTCTTCTCTGTTTATCGCTTAGAGCTATTTCCCTGGTTCATATTTATTCTCCTTAACCTTAGAGTTTAAGCCAACCCACCTGACTTGGGTTCTGAACATCTCTAGTTGTTCTTGACAGTGAAACAGGCAGCACAGGGAGCTCTTTAGGTTGTGCTAGGCTGCTGTCACTCACTCTTTGGAGAAGTCTCTCTGTGGGAGTTAAAGAGAGACCTAAACTAGCAATTACCCAAAACTGAACTCAGGTGTAATGGGTGTGATATTCTCTGTCTTGCATATAGGGAGATTGTGGAGGATGGCGTGACTGAACCTTCCTCCATCCTGGGCCTTTTTCCATGCTAATGAGATCTAATTCTCCCTTACCCCTATTACTGCAGGTAAAAGGACAGGATGCTTGAAGTCAAACTCTGAAAAGAGCAGAAGTCCATTTTCTTGTTCTGTTTGTTCTGTGGGGTTTTGTGGAGGGTTCCTGGAACCTTCACTAATTCATATCAATAATCACAATAAACCAATTGATTTCAGCTTAACTAGGTGTGTGATTTCACACTTGCAGTTTGTCAGTAAGTCTTGCCACAATCTGTCTTTAGTTTCTAATTAGATATGTATGTATTTTAGTATGGTTTTCAGTATCAGTTACAGTAAAGTACTTTAGTTAAACTGGTACTGGTAACTAAAATTTACCCTCTAGTTGTAGTTTTATTGATCCTTAAGCAGTACTTTAACATATGAAATGGATTGCTAATGTATGGAAAACATCTTACTAATGTTCTGAGTATGACTATAATACCAGCACAGAAAGATTCAGGACAGCAGTTTGTTGGTTGTTACAAATTATACTGCAAGTGTTGAAAGGAATTTTAAATCTGTAGTGTGATTAAAAAATTTAACTATCTGTCAGGTTTTTTGGCATGCTGTAAATAACTCATCTTCAAATTATTTGTCTGAGTAATTAAATTTAGATTGCACATTTCTCATTTCAAATATTTTGACTCTTATCTATTTGGTTTTCCATTGTGGCTTAATTGATGTGGTCTATATAAACGGACAATAAATTTATATACCTTTGTTATAAAGATCAGTCAGTGAATAGAACTTGGTATTCATCCCAGACAGAATTATGATTGAATGTATTTGCAAGATTAAAGCTTGAATTTACTTCTTTCTAATTAAAGGCAATTAAAGATTTGCAGACACAAATAAAAGACAATGAATTGAGGAGTAAGTGTAGAAGCAAGTCCATTTGCAGGTGAAAAGAAGTGCCTTTGAAGCAGAACCAGCTGTATTTTCATTGAAAGAATAACAGTTTAGGAAGCTTTTCTGCATGTGCTTGCTTGATAGCATAATGTACTCATAAGCAGCTTACGCAGTACAGTATTCAGAAAATAGCAGTGCATTAATTTTTAAAGTAGCAAATGCAGGCGAAGAGCAATGCTGCCACATGATGATAATGAAGGTGGATATTGTAAAGTCTGCTGAGAGAAAAGAAAGCAGGGAGCTCCTGAAATGTGAACATTTATAAAACAATAACTAGATATTCATATGATAATAAGCTTGGACAGCAGCATCAACAAAGGCCAAAGATGCAGTCGTGTTTCTGCTTAAGCCTGATGAATTGAAAAGCAGAGAGGCAGTCTTTAGTCTGTTATTCAATTCCAGTAATGAGCTATTGTTAGAATGAAAGAGTAAATATCTAGAAGGGTTGGAAATACAAGGTTTTTTTTTCCTCGTGAAGTTATTCTGTAGATTTTTTTCAGGTTGTGTCTTAAACAGCAGCATCTTTAAACACAATCCTAAATGTGTTTTCTGTAATACAGTGCTCAACATCCTGCATTCTCGGTTGCATGTATAAAGGAGCTTGGTATGTATGCAGAGGGACAGTGTTGTGCAATATTTCTGTGACACTGCCAGATAGTCTGCGCAACAAAATTAATCCAGAACTTAAATAACTTGCCTAATTTATACATATTACTTAGGGTTTTTTTGCATTTATCGTCATGCCATTGGAGGTTTTAATTAAAAAGAATACTGAATATACAAGATCAGGTCATCTCTGGTCATAATATATTATGGGATCTCAATTTCCCTTGTAAGCAGAGTTAAATTTAAAAAAAATCTTGTAACATGCGTAGATTTTTATTCCTAGTTACATGAAGAGAAACAAACTTACTTTGCATATTGTATGAATCTCTAATATCCACTCTGAAGGAGGCACCCTTTGTAATTTTTCACAATATAGCTGTTTTAGTAGCTAAAAAGCTCCCTTATCTTCACGCTGTTCTAATCCTACAGCTGGTAAAATAGTCTTCATTTCTATCCCAGGAAAGGTTTCCAAACAGGATCTGTAAACATGGCACAGCTCACTTCAGGTGCCACTGAGGTCACTTTGCCACCAAAGGAGTGGAAAAGAAGGATGGAAGGAAGAGAGGAGGTGCCAGGCAAGCTCTGTAGAGTTTCTGACAGGCAAAGGCTACTTCAGGCACTGGATGGGAAGGTGGATGGTCTTTGGAGGCACTGTCAGGAAGCAGGACAAGCAGAGAACTGCAGTCAGTAAAAATAGTTGCCTTATCATGGAGTACTTAAAGTCTTTGGCCTTAAAAATAGAAAGGAAGTGGTGGACCTGAAAAAGGAAAGAAGTAGTGCATTTGTTTAAAAATAAACAAATAAATAATGGTAGTTATAAAAAAAGTTTAGGGAAGCTGGCACTAGAGTTTGGAGTTTGAGGGAAGAGATGACAAATTGATAACAATAATGACTAGTCAAAGAGGTAAGGATTATGTTTAATACGAAAAGTAAGATTTGGTCTGGAAATTTTCCAGTGGTATCTTTTTGGCTTCTTTTTGCCTTCGTATATTCCATCAGGAAAACTTGGTGTCTCAGATAGGCATCAGATAAAGCAGACAAATGGGGCTTTGTCTGATGAGTCTGTCTCAACTGGCTTTGATGATCACTTCCTGAGAAGAAGAAATAGCTTAAACTGATGACTCTGACAGATAAATGTACAAGGCAGCTTGCAGGATAAGTGAGGTAAAACTAGAAGACATTGAGAGTGTGAATATACTTATCCCAACTGGCTGAATTTGCAAGCCCAAAAGAAGGGAGGCTGTAGGGAGCCTGTATTACTTTTTTCTGCTTGTTTTCCAGGTGGTAATGATCAGTATTCACGTGACAGGAGCTTTGCATTTCATTGTTCTTTGTAGTCCTGTAGTGCAGATGTCTTTCCCAAGGCCTCAGAAAGTTCACGTTTTAAGAGTCTTTTAGTATGATTGCTGAATCTGTTTTTCATTACAAAGAAGTCCACAGATGCCCTTTTTAAACTTTTGCACTTGATGGACTCAGACTGTTTCCCTGCTGTATTTTTTTTCCTTTTGGCTATTACATTTAGCAAGGAGAGTGGTAAATTAATGGCAGGTGCATGGATTTGGAGAACTACAGTTCCAGAGTCCTCACTGAAATAGCCTGGTTGTTACAGGAGCGTTAGTTGTTCATATCAGACTTAATATAAATCTGGAAGTATTCTCTAGGTAAATAGAATTCAGTCGTAGCTGTAGCCATGATACTGGAAAAAGGAATAGCAGGGTGCCAGAAACCAAGTGAAAGAGCACCGGTAAGCTTTGGATGAATAAACATGGTCCTACCAATACATGTATTTCACAAACTGGGCCTGCTATGCATTATTTGCCCCTGCTCACGTCACCTTCGCACTTGAGCTGTGGAGAAGAGGAGGGAGAATGGGCAATGGAAGGAAAGGGAGGTGGGTTTTACTAGCTGACTTTTGTCCCATTCCTGGTGGACTTTATCAGGCTTTCTAATTTTCATTAGCTAATGCTGTTGCATCACTGGAAGGGAAATTTCTGACCGTCTTGTTTCATTTACACCTGAATAGCAGCAAACCTGAATTATGAGAACTGAGATTGAACTTAGTGCTTGTCAGTTATATAGTTCTAAATGAAGGTATTTTTTGTGCTTAAACATTTCAGATTGATACATTTCTATAGTTTGTTCACAAGTAAGTAAGAATAGCTGCATCACTTATGAAAGTTGGCTCCCAACAAACAAACAAAAAATTCAAGGCTGGGGTGTGTCTATGCCAAGTTTCAGCCTGGAGTGTATGTTTATGAGTAATAAACTCCTGCCATTTGTAATGGAAATTCTGAAAGATCTTTTAACTATTTCATGGCAAAAGTATGAATGTGAGACTTTAGGGAGAAGAAAAACATTGTTTCTTTGGCTGATGTAATCTCATGATTTAGCCATTTCTGTGGTTTCTGCAAGTCTTTCTCCAGCTGTTCTAAAAGATTACTGTAGTCCTGATGCATCCTATTATCAGATATTACTGACTTCTGAAAAATAATGGTGCAGTGGTCCTTTCCTGCTAGTAAGATGTATTGACTGGATGAATATTTTGGAGCCTCTGACATAAATCATCTCTCTGTCATCCTTTCTTCACTCTGTCTTCTGAGTTTGCTTGGATATATGCTGCCTTTTTTAAATTCCTAATGCATATGGTTTCAGTTATTTTTCCATTTGTTATTGAATATTTTTAAGTTATTTCAAGTCTATAATGAATAATATCTGACCAAAGAACAAAGAACAGTATGGAGACCTTCCCAGTATATAATCCGTAGGGCTGAGGAGAGATGATATAATGAAGGCAAATTTGTAATGTGAGTTCAGGATTCATGTTATGCTGCACAGACCATCTCTGCATTGAGTATGACCAGGGTAATACAAGGAGCAGACAAAGCCAGAAGTGGGTTTCCATGAATCCAGTATATTACTAGAAAGAGACACATTTCAGTATTTCATCATTACACAATAATATCCCAGTTTTCAAGGTGGCCATAAAATGAGAAGTTTGCATTATTGATTATGAATATAAAATCACATCTGCTTGGATAAATGGGATTTTTGTGTACAAACCACTGGACAAAGTTTTAAAGGAAAGGTTAAACTATTTGACTGTAACAGTAATGAAAGCTAATGTACAAATAGGTGAACTTAGTGATTTGAAAAAGGCCAAACACTACTTTAAGCATTATGGTTTAGCTTTGGAATTAGGCATAAAGAAAAAAAAATATATGTATGCATTAGGAGGGAAAAAATAAAAGGGACTTTTTTAAAAAGCCAAAGCAGTTGTACTGAGGCTGTATGCCTCTGAGCAGTTTCTTCACAGATTCTTCTTTTTCTTCTCCTTTTGTGACTGTATCTGTACCTTGACTTCTGTTAACCTAAAGAAGCTATGGTTAATAGTTCATGATAGAACACTAACAAGCCTTTCAGACAGCAGAAATATCCCTGAGAGATATCAGGTTTTTTATGCTTTATTATTAAGTTGAGATAAATGATTTATACCATTTCTACCATTTCTGAATGCTTACATGTCCTCCTCTGAACTCAGTTCATATTGACTCAGTGTGATCAAGCGCTGGGCTGCACTCTTTGTGTCTTCAAGAGATAGTTCCTGTAACTTGAAGAAAGTTAATCTAGAAGATTTTGTGTAACATGTTTCTACAAGCAGATGGTGTCAAGCAATGATTTTATTAGCATTTACTTAGACTGATGTCCATATCTCTGAGTTCTGATACCTGCAAATAATGTTCCAGTTCAGAATTACAAACCTTTACATTTACCAGAATGTCTTGTCTTCCACATTTATATGTGCATTAGAGATGACTAAGCAAGAAAAATTCTAATGGAAATTTTTGTTCTGATTTCAATGAGAGGGAAAAGTATAATCTACCTTTAATCAACTTATTTGCTAACTGATTCCTATGGAACAGTTTATTAAACATTGTAGTAGTGGGTATCTATCCATAGATGTATTTTGATGTCACTCTGGAGTAACAGGTTCTACACTGATTTGTCAGATCTTGTTTCTGTCACTGTCTGTGTTAAGTGTGGCTGTTGCAAAGATTGAATCCCTGTGTGACAGAGTAGCTGTTGTTTAAAATGCTGGACTGTGAGGTATTTTTAATATGTTGAATCTAACTTTTCAACTGAAATAAATGCTCATATTCTTTACATTGTTTTTACATTGTTTTCATTGAATATGCTTTTTTACTCTAGGGAAACAAGATTATAAGAAAACCAGACCTATGTTAAGAGCTACAAGATTAAAAGCAGAGGCCAAGAAAACTGCACTAGGCGTAAAGGTAGAGACTTCTTTGATAGCTCAAACCACCTTTGTGTTTGTTTCTTTTCCCCATAGATGTACTGTGTGAATATTGATTTCTGAGAGATATTGTTTATGACACTTGAAAATCTAAGTAGAATACTAGAATCTGAAATATTTATGATTAACTGCTTTTACTTAACCCTAAAATGACTTGAATATTTGAAGTGCTGAAAGATTTTACGTAGTCTGTGTCCTTGTTATGATGCATGTTTACTTTAAGGTTTAAAAAGTAAACCTTTTTGTGTGGTTAGAAAATTGATGGTTTCAGGGAGCCTGTCTACACACAGAACAAATTCTTTACTATTTCATATAGTTAGACAAATTACAATAAACATTTCTCATGTTCCTCTTCTCATCCTATGCTAGTAGTAATTAAAGAGTGGGTTTGTTAAGTATTGTTAATTCTCAGCATTATTGTCTCAGTCTGCATCCTTGTGAAATGTTTCTGACTTGGAAAAAGAAGGCTTAACTAAGAGCAAAGGAAAGCATATGGAAAGGTACTAAATTTTATTTTGAAAGTGTTCCCTTTTCAGGCAGGTATGAAGTATAACAATTACTTTGGATCACAGCCGTGAATATGAGGAAGGAGGACAATTAGAAATATTCTCTGTTATCTACTACCCAGTATGTCATCAAAACAGGATCTATCTGAACACACATTATTTATGTTGCCTCCAGTATTTTTTTCCTCAAATTGTTTTTTTTTAATCTAACTGATACACTATTAACTTAACAGCAAGAGTAAAACCTGAGGAAAATAAAAAAGTAGATCCATTATCTGGGTATTCTAGTAAAAGAAACTTCAGAAATGTTAAAAGGAGAACATTTTCTTGTTTCTGGCAGATGAGAAATCAATTTTTTCAAGTTATAGCTTATAGCAAATGCCAAGGTATTACTACCAAGCTGCAACAGCTGTTAGGCTGCCAGATGATGTATTTGGTTGTCTTCCAGAATTTGCTATTATAATCACGAAACAGTGCTTTCTTTTTGCTCCTGATTGCTGATCTCGATCAAGCATTACCGTGTGATGCAGTATGTTTTCACAACATAATCTCCTCAGTTAGTGCTGTGTGTCAGGTTTTAATGAGAAAAAGTAGATTGCCTTTTTTGTTTAAAGGATAAATTATTAACCTTTTGAGTTCCTTTTCCTTCCTTTCTTATTAAATTTTCCTTTTTCTTTTCATTTTTCTTTCAATGGCGTGACCTTTTAAAAGTGATGTTCTACTTGGAGGCTTAGTGTACAGCCTAATTCTTTTAAAATGAACATGTTTTTTGCATGTCTTTCACAAGTGTAGGCCCTAATTCTGTGATGTAGCAATTGATTAACTTAAATCTGTGTTGAGAAAAAAAAAAAGGTGATATAGTGACAATGCATTGTAATAAGTAGGCACTTTAAATAGAAATTTCCAAAGTTCTTGTAAATCTTTGAGAAGAAACCAGACACATATGTGTATTTGGCATGTTCTTTGTCTATATGCGTATTTATTCAGTACATGATGCAGTATGCAGCGTTTCAAAATAAATTAACCTTTTATTATAAAAAAAGCTAAGTTCAAGCTAATAAAAATATTGTAGAGGAAGGGGAAATGTAAAAGTATAAACTTTCTGGGAAAGGGGAATATGTTTGTAGTTCTGTGAAATACATACACACAAGAAGCTAACATAATAAGCACCATACAGCCACTTAAAACAATAGGCTGTTTTATGTCATTGATAACTCTAGGGTTGTTTTGCATTAGTGTCCTGAAGAAATTACATGCCTGGCTGTAAACTAAGACTTAATGTAGTATTTAGGGCAGAAAAAATAGAGGACTAGAAAATAGTGAAGGGATTTTAGTCCTTAATTTCAATGAGGATAATGAAATTCAACTGTTGTGTATTTCACCACGAGAGCTGACAACATTAGCTTAAAAAAAGGCCCTATAAATGACATAAAACTTTTCAGAACCAATCCCCTGGAGATTCTTCACATTTCATCGCTGGCATACTAATTAGCTTGTCTTGTCAAACTTTGATTGCCTTGTCATTTTAATGCAAGGTTTAAAGTAACAAAGTTTCTTTCAGTCACTGGCATTTAGTACTTTTTAATTTCCCCAATGAGGGATTTTTATCTGTGTTGATAATGTCAGAGAAGCAGCTGAGTACTAATAACTATCCAAAGTTAGTTCAAGCAGGGTGACCATGCTAGTACTTGGTGTGTCATATTTGCTCTTTAAACATATTTAAAGATTAAATATTGTAGCAGAGCTATTGTACTGGCTCTGTTTGTATGTGTGACACTAATGTAGACAGTGAAAAAATATATTGTGTCTCTTGGAAAAGCAGGACCCAGTCTCAAGGAACAGCTCCAAGAAAAAGCAATGTGCTGTATGTCTCCTGGTGTTTGGATAAGACAAAATCCTTTGTAGCAGTACCAAAAAGGGAGCCTCTGAGCTTTCTCTGGGTCATTTTGTCGGCCCCCTGCATGGGGCTTGTCCTGCTGGAAGCCCAGCTGTTCATCCTTACCAAGTGGAGAAGGAAGGCCTTTCCACCACTGGTGCTAGATCTGCTCTCATTGGGTGAGGAAAACATGCCAGCAGGAGGGTGACAGGCAGAAAATGGTTTGAGAAGTGTGGAAGCTTGGCCCCCAGATAGCTGGAGTTTAGTATGCAGAGATCAAAAGTTATGGGAGAGATTTTTTTCACAGGCTGCAAGAACAAATTAGTAGTCCATGGAACAAGTGATGAAGTTTTCTCTCTTCTTGAAAGGTAGGCACAAATCTTAACAGTAGTATTTGCAATGTACCTGCAAAGACATTATTGACTGCAGAATATCACTCCACAGAGAATTATTAGCAACACAGTACATCGATTCAGCTAAGGAAAAAATGTTTCCTAAACAAAGTGAGAGCTTACTGTCTGTCATTCTTTTGCATATCTTCTTCATCTGTTGTATAGTTAGATACCTCACTATGGAGAGTTTCTTTCATCTGGAACAAATTAGATAGGAATAGATAACAACACTTTCCTGGTGTATTTTAGCAAAAGATATTCTCCAATTTCATGCTATTCATAATCTGCTAAATTAGTGAACTACATTTTTCAAGATACAGTTTCATAGCTTTGTAGAAATTAAGGCCACAAGAGACTATTAGATCATTTGATGTGCACTTCTGTATGTTACAGATCATAAAATTTCATCCAAATACTTTCTGCAAAGTCCAAGCACTTTGTATTGGCCAAAATACTGGGTCTTCAAACCAACTTATGTGTCTCACAAAATGCAGAGCAGATTAATGTGCCAACAGTGGATAAAGTGTGATATTCCCAGCTATCCCTTTAGTCAGGCTTTGATCCCTGACCTTGAAATCAAAGGGAGGGAAGACAACAAAGAGAAGAACAAAATCAGATCCTTACCTCACCTGAACACATAAGTATTGTAATCATGGTGGTTTGAGATGTGAAGAGGTTGTACCCACCAAAATCTTAGGAGGATTTCCTGTACCAGCTTGGAGCAGTAGACCATCTTTCTCAAACCTTCTTATGTCTCTACTTAGGACCAGTCTGTAGCACTTCAAAGAATAATCAACAACAGCAAAACCTCAAATCCTGGAAACAAAATCAATACAATTGGAGGAAAATGTCAGCATCAGAAAACTTTTGATGCTATATAAAAAAGTCTGAGCAGTTAAACATAGGGTGCTATTACTTTTAATAACCTGATACTTGTGTGGTTCAGAATGTAGCACTGTCCGTTGGAGTAATCTGAGTTTTCCTGGGGCCCTGAAGGAGAGGAGCAGCTAGGAGAGCTGAGTTTGCTGACTCCTGGCAGCCAAGTCCTTCTTTTCACACAAGCCAAAGTTGAAGTATTCTTTCCAATTGCTAAATAAAAACATATTTTTTTGAGGGAGATCAGCTGATTAAGGACTCACAGATATGGAAGTCCATATTTTCCTTAAGAATGTTCAATCATTCGTGCTCCTAGAAAATGGCATGTTAGTTCAAGACTGAACTTACCTAACTGCAGCTGGGCCTTGAAAGTTTCTTGTAAACAGGATAAAAGGACCCCACACAGTGAAATGCTTTACTTAAATAGGTGCTTTACTTAAAGGTGTATATAGTTACATGCTGTAACCAAACTACCTCTCATTCTTCTCTATGGTAAAATAAATACTGGTCATCTCCCTGCTGGAAATCCCTCCACCTTTGTGCATCCAGAAATCACACTGAGGGAGTAGTTACCCATGAAATCCGAAGATCTTCTTAGAGTCACAGTTTTTCAAGGCAGAGTACTCCACTTTAAAGTACTGTATGCATCTTTGATACCTGTACACACTATTTTGCATCTAGCTGTTTTAAAATGAATCCTGTTGTTTTGCAGGCATAGAGCCAGGTGTTTTTGATGACTTTCTAATAGTACCTTGTTCTCATTATTTAAAACAACAATGATCTTTCTTCCATCTGAAGTTTTCACAGTAAAAAATTGGAACCTAAAAGTGTGGATTAAAGTTCATAAATTACTTTTGTTGCCTTCTGTTAGCTGTAGAATGTCTTGCATTAAGGAAGTAAACATTCATTTATAAATACAATTTTATTGAAACTCTAAAACATGGTTGCAGTGAATATCCACCTAAAGTCTTCAGTTAAAAACTATGAGGTAAAAAGATTGTGAGTTCCTATACATTTATTTGCACAAGTGTCCTTGGTCAGCATGATCTTTTCATCTCTTCAGAAAGAACTAGGGAGAATTTAGCAATTCAAAGAGAACAATTTGTGCTACTCTTTCACTTAATTTTAAGCAGGTTTCAGGTAAAAATGGTGTGATTCTATTTGAAAGACAATTAAAAAACATGTAAAACCCCCCTGACATTTCCTGGAAGTATGATATTTCTCTATATGAGTAGGATAGGATGCTGCCATACATAGCGTCCAGATTTTTGTTATCATAGCCAACATTTTTTCCTCTCCCCCTCTCCTGATTAATCTTGTTTAGATCCCAGCTCTGCCACTTGCTCCATTAGGTGAATTTGAGGACATAATCCAAGCATTTTGGCTTGAGAGACATAAAACTAACAAAAAATGATAGGAGAATTAAATCTCCATCATGCTGTAATGGTATGCATTTCCTTTATGAAAAGTTTCTGGAAAACTTAACCAAACTGAAATCAGTAGGGTTCTACATATGCTATTCTACATGTAAGAGAATAAAATAGAAAATTCTGTTCCTTTTTAAAGGCTTCTATGACTGTACTTTGGGATTTGAGAGTAGTAATGTTGTTTCCTAGTGTTCTGTACCATGATATAAAAGAAAAAAAAAAGGAGAAAATGCCCTCTGATCATGTTAAGTTTGTTTCTATAGAACTTTTTCTCTATTCTTTAATTATTCATGGTAAAATCCTTTGAGTAAATGGATTTTGCAGAGGATGATGGGGATGATCCATAAAGTGCAAGAGAAAGGGAGCTGTATATGCCAAGCAGGGAGTATTTTAACATTTCATTTCTATGCATGACTTAAAATACAAATAGCAAAGCCTGAAAAGTATAAAACAAATTAAAATGACAATATATATCTGTTGTTGCAAATACAGTACAGTGGTGCAGCATCTCATTTGCTATTTACCTTGCAAAATTTATGTTTATAAAAGTCCATAACCTGGATGCAATTCTTAAGAGACTGCATATCCCTAGCTGTGTGCCAGATGTCCTTTGTGTCCTTTGTAAGGTCATTTATTTTATATTTTTGTTACTCTACCTTTTTCAGTAATTCAAAATTAAGGTTCTTGCATAACTCTCAAACCTGGAGTTTTAGTAAGACTTTTCATTCCCAGGGATAATAAATACTGATGCACCCACACAGTTCCTAATGGGTGTGCAGGGAAAATAGTATTGTTATCACAGTGTTACTCACTGTGAAACTTAGGCAGAGGAATTAAAGAACAGCTTCTGTCAAGCAGTTACTGGGCAGCCTGAGAGTAAAACTCAAGATTTTCCCAATTCCACTTCCTTTGAAAAAAATTTTTAATGCAAAGGTTCCTGAAAATTTGCTGCTGCTACTCACAGCATTTCATAAGGGATACTGGGGAGGAGGGAGGGGAAAGGTAAACCTATTGTAAAGCAGAAAGCGTGGGAAGTGTGGCATCCAAACACAGAAAAAACTTTTTAAAATTGGAATGAATTTGCTCTCTGTGTCAAGTGTGAACGGTGCCTGCATTGTGCGGTTTTGTTGTCCACTCTCCTGAGCAGATGGAGCCTGCAGTTGTATGTCACTTGTTTATTACATCCTCTTAAGATTAGTAGCTGTGTGGCCAGATGGGTCTGGGAGCACAGCTGTGGATACAAGGAAATAAATGAAACCTGTCTGATGCTGCCATGCCCTTTTGTGAGATACTGACGTGTTGCAACTGCAACAAAGCAAAAATCACTTTCCTTTAACGTATGAGTGAATTAGATGTACTTTTTAAAAATCAAATCATGAGATCAGGAGGATGAAGTTCAGAGGATGGTACGATTCTAAGAGGGAAATGTAGTTGAAATCTGTAGCCAACAGCCTCAGCAAATTTGCAGGAGCAATTTTAATGTGGTAAAACAAATTTAAAATACATCTCAGTCATCCATATAAAATAGAAAGCAAAGGTTTCTATAGAATAAAGAATATGCTCCTATAGAACATATGCCAACTAGGCAGTAGTATTTCAAAATTTATTAGATGGCATATGTTGAATTATTGATCCAACATTCTGATAAACTATATAATGCATTCATGTAAATGCAAATTAAATGCTGCTCTATAGAAGAATGCCAGATTATGGGCTAGACTTTAAAAAATGAAATGCACAGTTTTAACTCCTTCATGTCAGTGAACACAATGCTGGTCACAAAGCCACCACCGAACTAGAGATGCTGGGTAGGATTAATCCCACAGTGCACACAAGAGGTACCATCTGCACTCCCTTCTAGTCTAAGGGAAGAAATGGTAATTTTTGGGAAGAATTCACCTGGCCTCTCTTAGAGGACACAAGATGGACAGATTTTTTTTTTTCCTTGGACAGTAAAGGGTGTCTTGTTGTCTTGGTTCAGTGTAGGCATCTCCTTTCAGTCTCACTGACAGAATAGGTTTTATGTGACATCTTCTGTACCAGTTCAGATCAGTTGTTATAAAATCACTGAACTTTTTTTCTTCTCTCATTTTAAATGTACATTGGGATCATTCTGATGTAATTGTTTTGTGGCTTAATGTGAAGCTGAGAATTTGAGGGGAAGTTCTGCTTCTTTCCTTAGAGAGAGAGTGGGATTTGGAGGTACAAACTAACCTTTGGAGCATCTTGAGTGCACAATTTTGAAAGTTCATCATGATGATCAGGAGTCAAGAGTAGAAGTTGTTAGCTATAGAGTCATACTTCCTGAGAGCTGAAGGGACATAAGGATTTTTCTCAAATTTATCTTTCATCTTTCATTTTCTAGCAAAATGAGGGTCAACTATAGAAAGTGTGCTATGCCTTACAAAAAATAAAAAATTAAAAATTAGTAATACGGTGTGTTTGAATGAAATAAAAAGGAAAGAAATACAGGATATAGAAGAAATATTAAGAGGATGATTGAACTATAATTGCATTTTTACAGAGTCCAGCCTTAAGATGATAGGCGGTCACATAATGAGTATAATATGTAGTATAAAAACATTTTTCTGTTTCTGAAAGCTGCTATAAATCATGTATACTTTGGAAGTCTCTTTTATGTTAATTAAGGAAGATGCAGCAAGTTGCAATATTTTATGGGAAGAGAGGCAAGTGCAAATTGTTGTGCTTTTTGCCTTATTGCAGAGCTGAAGAAAGAAAAGTTTCATCCAATTCTGAGGGAGTATGTAGTTCCATGTTGTACTGCATGCCAGGAGGCTGGGAGGTAGAGGTAGCAATTTTCATTGACTTCCACCATACTGTGTTTGCTTCATTAAAAAATTACAAATTTGTTGGCAAAAAGCAGTAACATATTGCTAGAAAACATCAAAATTCACAGTGTAAATTCATAACTTAAATTTGTGTTCAAAACTGGGGTTTGTGAATTCTGTCTTTTCCTTAAAAAAGAAGGAATTGAATAATAAAAAGATATAAAGCTCCTATTTCTAGGTAAGACTAAAGATTTTTAAGCTAAATATCCTCTTTCTGATGGTATATCAGACTCACTAAATGGTGAGTGAATGGATTCTACAACACTTCGAATGGTAACCACAATAGAGAAATCAATAAAGTATCAATGCCTTATGGAATTATATTATGTCTGATGTTATTTTGATGTGCATTGTAGAAGAGAAATGACATTTAATCCTGATTAATCTGAAAATATGTTATTATTTCTAACAGGTTTTTGTTTTCTTTTATTTCTACAGGAAGTTGCCCTTGTCCTTGCAGCTATACTGGTATTTTTGTTGGCTTTCTATGCTTTTTTTTATCTTAATGTTTCCAATGAAGTGGACCTTGATCTGGATCCAGATGAAAACTAGCAGATGCAATGAATCTATCATCAAGATTTCTTCAGCTTCAACAAGACTACATAGGAACACACAGTCCCTTCACTGTAAGACAGTAAATGATACCATTTCTTCAGTCCAAATTCATAACAAAGTTTTGCACTACGTCAGTCACATTCCAGGTCTCCAACATAAGAACACTTATGCCTGGCCAAGTGTATTTGTTTAATATCAAAGCCAGGAGCAACAGTACAATACATGAAGTTTATTGTTTACATTATGTTTTTCTCAGGCAGAAAACTTTGATGTCAAAAGACAGGTGCTACTATTATCATGGGTATTGATGCTGACTTCACAGGAGTGTCTGCCTTGACTGAATTTAGGAATCAGAGCTTCCTAATAACCAAATTAGTTTTCTGTTCCTTTCTGAAAAGAAAGCAGAAATACCAAATAAAAAGTCTTTTCTTCATTTGTGTTTATAATATATCAAAACACCCTCATCCTTTCTCTCCCTTTTAATCTTTCTTGTGCATGTGTGCGCATGCATGAAGATGGAAGAAATTGTAGGAAAAGAATATCTTCTTACAAGCAGTCTGTCACCTTCTATATGGACTTAATTTTCTGTCATTCCAGATTCTGTGTGCCCATATATCTGCAGTAATCTTTTTCATTCTTTTGCCAACTGTTCAGCACACATGTGTTCTGTTAGAAATGGCACCTGGATGACAGAAGCTCTAACATTCACATATGCTTCTGAAACACAGTTCTTTGCCTCCTGTGCTATCTGAACTAGTGTAAATAGAAAGTTTAGTTGATGTTGGTTTTAATTAGTGCATTGGTCTACTATTAATATAAAGTCAAAATTGTGTTTTAATTATGCTCTTCCTGATGGTTTTGGTATCAACTTGCTCTACCTATTAGGGGCATGTTGTATAAAAACATTCCTTTTCAGCTATACAATCATTTTAATCATCTAACTAATGTGAGAAGCTGTAAGTAATAAGGAAACATTTTTCTCCTGGCATACTAATAACTGGTAAATCTTGGCTCCTTTACATCCTTCAGTTCTTGCAAAGTACCTTTCAAATTAGGCACTGTAGATAGCATTTTTTTCCTTTTCATAGCCAAAAGCCCCTTGAAGAATTTGGTGTGTCAGAGCAGCTGCAGGGAGCTTTAAAATTCTGGCTTTATCCTGTTTTGCTTTCCTTTCGGCATATAATTGAGCTTTTGGATGTAAAGACTCAGTTTTGGTCCTCTTAAAAGTGTGGTCAGTCTTTCTCTGACTGAGATTCAGTTCCGATTCCGTTGGATATCAAGAATGTGTAAAGCCACTGGTGCTGAATGTCACAAGAAAATTTAGACAGGCTGACTTTCAGAAAAGTTTTCATAATTCTGAGGCTTGGTTTTGCCTTTGACATAAATTTCAGAGCTGAATGTTAGATTTAATTGCAACTGATGTATTTACTGTCTTGTTCCTGAGATGCCTGGCTAAGATTTCTTATACTGATTTTGAATACAAAGGGATACAAATCACAGCAAATATTATAATGGAAAATATATTTCTTTTAAATTGACACAGTCCCATTATCACCACTTAAGAAACTTGGATCAATACAGTTAATTTTTAAACCATATAGTAACTATGACCATATACATTATGAGTCCCCAAGGATCCACGTCATATGTGTCATAGTGTTCATTCACTTTATGCCATGCAAAACAACGACTCTAGAAATTCAGAGTACAACAGTCTTCCGAAGAATATATGAAAGAGAAAATTATATATGCAAATATATCTCATTTTCTATGTATGACTCTTACAGACACAAAATCCTAACATTTCTGTATATGACTTACAGTCCGCTACTAATTGCATACTTGACCAAACACCTTGCAACATGTTGAATTTATGGTGAAGCGTTATCTGACACATGGCCCAACTTCCAGTGGAGGGAAAAGCATATCACAAGCCGTCTCCTTGCATGTGACCTGCCTTTCACTCCACCAGCACCCAACCACATGTCACAGAAGCTGCAGACCTCTCCTGTTACTCCTCTCCTGTTACTTTACACTAGCAGTTTTTGTGTTCTATAACATGCTGAAAGGATTGCTTCCTTAATGTCAGCACATAGCTCTCTGGGTCATGTATGGTCTGAGAAAGATACGTAGTTACATCCTTCATGCAGGTCATCCTTCTCAATGATCTGCTCTCTCTTGCTCTCTCTCTCTCTCATAACCTGCTCTCTCAATTGGTTGTGTTAAAAAGCAAGCAATTACTTACTTACTGCCAAATTTGTGAACATGAAGTTCCTAAAACAGGAATATTCCATTTCCTAATACTGTGAATCAGACCAAATCTGAAGTGCTTGTATATGTGATTCTATCAGCTTCACTGATGTGTAGCTTATGAGTCCTTATTGCCCACAGTTTGATGTTTGTCTATTTACTTTGTTTGGATTAGGTCTTTTCATTTGCATGAAAGACCATAGAATCATGAAATCATTGAATGGTTTGGGTTAGAAGGGATGCAGAAGATCATCTAATTTCAATACTTCTGCCATGGACAGAGACACCTTCCATTAGAGCACATTGCTCAAAGCCCCGTCCTGGTGTCAGACACCTCCAGGAATGGGGCATCCACAGCTTCCCTGAGCAACCTGTTCCAGTGCCTCGCCACCCTCAGAATAAATAATTTTTTCTTAATATCTAATCTAAACTTACTTCCTTTTAGTATGAATCAACTCTCTCTTGTGCTGTCACTACATGCTTTTGTAAAAAGTCCATCTTTTTTGTAGGTAGAGTTTCTGTTCAGTGTATGTAGAAATATGTAGTGAATATTGCAGCAAATACACATCTCTTAACTGTACAATAATTCCTAATGGGACGTTTGGCTTATTTTGCCCTTAATTATATCTGAGATTGAAATATGCCTTTTGGATTTTGGACCATCTATCGTTGTATGAGTTGCTTGGTGTCTATTTTATTAATAAATGATTTTTTTCTATTTGGTTCTCTTACTAATGTTGACCACATTGAACTATGTATACATTTGAAAGGACGTTAAAGCCATCTAAACAGCACAATGTTCAAAAGTAAGCACTGATGTCAGTTTTAGAATATCTGGATCACTTTAGGCAGTTCTAGCCGCTAAACTCATATAAAACTAAATGTGGCCTATGAATGCATAAAAGACAATGAAGAAAACTTCCTTTGACATCCTACCCAATACTAATAGATCAGATCTCTTTCTGGAGTTGATCCATGCAGCTCTATCACTTCAGTTGTACAAGACTTTTTTATTATAAAATTAGTATTTTTATATGCTTGTTTCAAAGAAGGATTGCTGATCAAATAATTTACACAGCACGCCTGGCTTAATGAGTTTTTTCAAAAATATTCACCTGAAGGAAAAGGTAGACATCAGTAGTAATGGAGTACATCCTGTCGTAAAATTCATGTGTGAATTTCTTTCTAGCAGATGTTGTGGAGGAGATGCCTATACTGAGTCCTTGTGCTGTGGGTGGGAGCAGATGTCCTGTCTGGAATAATCTCTGCCTAGGAAGGCATAACAGTCTTCCAGAAGTGATTTTGTTCTGTAAATCTTCCTAGGTGGTTTTCCTTTTCTCTTTGATTCTTCAAAAGCAGAACCAGCATGTAGACCATCTCAGGACAGAAGCCTCAGTCTAGTATTTCTACTAGTGCTTCTAGTGAACATTGCCAAGGAAAGGCTCTAGCTCTATTAGCTAGAGTCCATAAACATATTTTACTGGAAGCTTAGGAGGCATGTTAAGCATTTCCCTAATAGACCCTAGAGAAACATTTAAACTTTTCTTGAAGAATGCTGTAGTTAATGTTCTCTGTTGCATATCATATAGACACCATGTGATTCAGAATCAGCTCCTTCCATGCATCACACCAGCTGTAGCAGGACATGTAGACTGGGAGATTGTGCTGCAACACATAACTGCAAGTAGCTACAACAAGAGCAAACTCATCTGTTTACTTAGGTGTCCTCTAGAGCAGCTGACCTAAAAGTTTTGTTTGAAAACGCAGGTTTTAAACAATTCTACTAAAGGAAAGCACAGTGAAAGCCCTACAAAACGGTTCATGCCTCTTCCATGAAAATTGCTACCATGGAAAAGGCTCATCTGCTGACTTAGGGCCAAGTTTTGTATGCTGCCATTTTCAGAAGGAAGATGCTGCTAGGAGCTCCCAGCAGAGTGATGATTGATAAGGGATTGTCATCCCTATAAGGCACAACAGAGCCACTTGTGAAGGTCAAATGCATTCAGGACAATCCTCTGTAGAGAGCTGTACTTGAAAAGCATAGTAGGCGAGTTACAGTGCCAACAAAAGAGATACTACAGATCTTGATTGCATTTCAAGTTCTACTTACAGTAGCATAGTAATTAGTGGTGCTTATGACTAAGAAAATAACAGTATGGCACATCAATAAGACAGCAGAAATGCGATGTTGGAACTGCATCCTAAAAGATTTTACAGTGGATTATGCCTGCACTTTGGGAAGTGAAGCCATGAGATGAATAAATTGGCAAAGATTATCTGTGATCTTATGCTTACAATATTTTTTCCTGAAAGAGCCAGTGGAGATATTTTGCAGTACTTTTTTCCATCATCCTCTTAGTTTGCCGTAATGCATTTTTGTAGATGAATTCCTTTATACACATTTCCAAGAGTGATTTTTTTTTTTGCAATTCGTCAATTAATTTAATTGACAGAATCCTCTACTCATCCTTTTATCTCCCCTTAATCACAATCAAATTAGTGGGGAGACAGCCAAAATGTTAGGTACCAGTGTCTCTCAAGCAGATGTCACACCACTATTTTTTAGCTCGCTTAAATGAATAAACATGTTAAACTGTGAAGTATTACATTTTAGATTTTTTCATTAAAAAAAATGGGACAATCTGTTTACTGTCCTTAATTGAGACAACAATCCTTGTGGTTGCCAGTTTTGGCAGTTATAATGATGAACTATAAATATTGGGACAGACTGACTGATGATTGTGGAGGATAGTTCAAGTACAATACTCATTCTGCATGAATACTTTTTTCAGTGCTACATTTTTTCTAGCTTCTGTGATTGTTGTACTGGTTTTGCATGTTAAAAACAAATAAATACCTGACTTGTCAATCAATGGGCTTGATTCTGTTGTCTTATTCTCCATAGCTACACACAGCATAGAAAAACTGTCCACCCTGGACCACAGTTCATGCCTTGTCCAAACTCTCCCTAAAAAGTGTATGTCCACATCAGTTACAAATATGAGCTACAAAGGGCTTTGCTGGACCATGGAAAAACTGAGCAGCATAAAGATCTTTAGTACTCTTTTTGCCATTTCACAAAGATACTGTAGAAATATAAAATAGTGCAGCCACAGGAGGTGAGTATGGAGCTTGGTGACAAAAAGATGTCACAGTTCTATTGCACGTCCTCCAGAAACAAGACTGGACAAAAATCAAAGCAAAATGGCCAGTTCTTCCAGGAGCCAACCACCTCACAACTCATGTTGCTCAAGAAGAGCTAAGTCAGAGCTACCACAACTTCTTCTTTTTCGTAGGACGATAAAAGGGCTACAAGGAGATAAAGGTGTCTGGAGCAAAGCAGCTTCTTCTTGGACCAATGGGTCATTTATTTAAGTAAGAAAGAAACAGGGTTTGGGGATTTACACAAAGCATAGGTCAGAGTAGTTGCTGCTGCCTTCATGTGTATAAAAGTCGTGTTATGCTAAGACAGAGTAGCTTTGTGTGTCTGTTACAGAGTTAAATGTGAATGTTCTGATACTGGCAATGTCCACATTTTTCTAGAGACACCTTCTCCTGTGACTATTAGCAGAGAGGGAGGATGTGGAGGGAAATGGCAGGGGAGCCCTTTTGCTGATTCTGCACTCCTAAAGCATCTCTCCTGCTCAGTGGGTAGCTGCTGTTGTTTAGAATAGGACTGCAGTCCTGGGTTGCTTTGGACAGGCTACAAAAAGAATAGAGCAGAGCTTTATCTACAGGGTGAATCTCCTACAATTACTGATGCCTGATTTGTTACCACAAGTAAATTCACTTTTATTTATTAGGTTCTCAGGAAGGTGCCAGATAAATTGTCATTTGTTGTTCTTTTGAAACTGTTCTGCATAGTTGTTTTGCTTACTGTCTGTGGGACTCGTTTCCAGTCAAAGAATGCCACACTGATGCCTACTGCCCTTTGGTAGTATGAGCCCTTATCCTTTTGCAAGGAGGGGCTGGGGAGTGACCTGCCATCTCCCCAGCTCTCACCTGGCTGGAGCTGAAGAGGCCTCAAGTCACTATTGCTGTGTAATGCAGTAAAACTTTTTCTGTTTTGGTGAGGACAGCAAATTGTGAATTCAGGGCAGCTTTATTTAGTCTTTCCTGCCTGAGGAACTTTTAGAGCCACAAGCATGGTGAAACTCAGGTTTTTCCCTGCTTCCCTTTTGATGACTTCCTTCAAGATGAGCTAAGGTGCTATGCTTGTCTACTTAAGGCAGGGCTGTTTTAACAACAGTATAATGGGTTTTTGCTGCCCTAAAGAGCTCATGACAGCAGGTGACCATGTTCATGTTTATGTGTTCATTAATCATAGCCTTTCTTGAACTGCTCTTCTCAGGCAGTACTTTGCCTTTGTTCCACTCAATCTCTGCTTCTCCAGTAACAACAGGATGCACTAAACAGAAAAGAGAGTAGAGTGCTTTTTAAGATCATTACCAAAGCCACAGATTAATTTAAAGTTAGTCAATATATGTGGAGGCATTCTCCCAGTACACTGTATAGATGTTTATTTTGAAGAGCAGCCTGTTCTTGTGAATTATATTTGACAGTCCTTGCACTTATGCATGGAGGTTTTTGAGTTCACATTAAAATAAGTTGCAAACATGACCGTGTTATTCATGAGAATACATCTGAATTTTTTATTTTCTCATTAACTGCCTCTCATAAATCAGCTGTCTTTAATTAATAGAAGAGTGGCCTTTATTTTTCAGTGATACAGTTTGGTCAAATATAGCTTCTTATCTGAAATGTTACAGAGTGGTAATTACATCCCTTTGGTTAAGGGCTACCTCAAAATAAGAATTATTTGTAATATGTATGACTTTTTCTGGAGACTGTGATGATGAAATTTGGTAAATTCTCCACAGAAATATCAGATGCATGACTCCAATAAAAGTAATGGCTTTGAAATTTTTCCTTCAATGGGTTTTACCTTCTGTCCTAGGAAATTTTCAAGTTGATATCAGCATGGAGTGGGAAATGCCTGAAGGCCAAATGAAAGGACTAAAATAAATGCTCAAGAGACTGTTGCCATGCATTATTCAACCTCTCATGTACACAAGGCTGTGACTGGGCTTATGTCAGTGTTATGGGGTGATGGAGAGGGAGCCCATCTGAGACAGCCCACTTGGCTTGTGGATGTAGCGCCCTCAAAGCCACAGTGGCAAGCATTTCTTCTACACTATATTAGGCTCCTGTACACAGAAGAGATATCTTTTACTAAATTAATTCCTATCTACAGAAAAAGATAGATTCTGTTTTATACCTCTTTACAGATAGAAAAAAGAAAAAATGTTCCCCACGAGCAAGGACATTTAGAAATAAGAATCATTCCTGCAGCACAGGAGTTGTGCATAGGCATCAAACATGTTCAATTTAAAACAGAATACAAATATAGAAAGGAAGATTTCATTGATCCACCATTCCTTACAGTAAAGATCTCTAGAATAATTTCCACAAAGCTATTATTCCCCCTATTCCACCACTGGTTTAAGGATTGTCATTGCCAACTCAGAATGAAAAATGATCTTGTATTTCCCAAAACTTAAACAAGAAAATTAATCTATCTTTGTTAAACATTGAGTTATTCAATTGCTTTGAAAGGGTCTACCAGGGAGTATTTACAATAATGTATAACTCAAAGTGATGTAGAATAACAGGGGGAAAATATAACTGAATTTCAACCAAACAGCTACAGAGCTGGCGTGGGGACCTTCACCACTTCCTTGTGCTTCCTTGCAAAGCCTTGAGGAACAGATTGGTCGCATCCACTCATTGACATTTATCTTAGTTTCTGAGGTTTCCTGTCATTTGTGAAAAATTAAAACTCCTTGGTCATTGGTCTGGAGAAGGCTAGATTTGATCTTTGCACCTAGATCAGGCTTTCTAGCTTGCTCAGATCAAGGTTCTTCATCAGGTTCCTTCCAGAGAGCCTAAGCAGTTTGAAAAGGGTCTGAGTAGTCTTCCATCAGGTGAGCAATGAGGTAACACAGGATGAACACACTGAAAAACTGACACAGCCCCCCTTAGAGAGAGAAATATTTGCTGAGGTTTTCTGGCAGTGGGGTACACAATGTGTCAAGTTCTGTATCAAGGGAGGAGTGAGCCTGGGCAGACAGATCTCGAGATGTCAGCAGGGACTAGATGCAGATGTTCTGCCAGATGCTGCTGCTTATGGACTCCCTCCTCCAATGGCAGAAACCCAAGAAAACTTATGAGAGGACCCCAATGCAGTCTTTTGATGAGTAAGATCATGAGAAGTGTTTCTCATGCTAAGAAGGAGGAAAAGTTGTTCAGTTCATTAACAATTCAGGATTAGAGGAACTGCAGGTGCTACGATAAACCATTCTTAGCCTAACAGCAAAGATTCCTTCGTAAAGCTTCACAGAAGTCTGTGCACATTACAGATAACTAAACAATTTGATTCTTGAAGTCAGGAAATTGATGCAGCTGGATATGAGATAAAAAAAAACCACACACCACAAAAACAAACAAAAAAACCCCAACAAAACAACAACAACAACAAAAAAAAACACCAAACAACCAAACCTCAAAAATATTTCAATAAGAGTATGCTAATTCTCTTCCAGAGGAACTACAGGGGCCCTAGCTCTGATGGAGTCTGAGGAAAGAGTCATGTATGCTCCTGATGTCTCCTTTCATCATGTAGTAGTCATAGGGTAACACATCTTTCCACCCAGCCAACAGGAATACTTTAATTGAGTAAAACAGGATTACAAAACACCAGGCTACCTCACTGCCCTGGTTTAGTGACCTGCGGAAATTAAGCTCTCAGTTCATTAAATAATAGCTTATATAGATACCCCACTATTACATCCCTCACAGCCAAATATCAAATCAGATCCATCAGCAACATATTCGTGCTCTGTCAAGTTCTTCTGTGTCTCAGAAGTCTTGAGGAATACAGAGACTCTGTGAGAGATTTTTTAATATGCTGGTCCTCTCACAAGGTGTTTCTTGACCTCAGCATGGCTGAGAGATGAAGTTGGCAGGCTAATGAGGAGGAAGAAGAGGATAGTCTGTAAAAACCTCTACTTTATGCTAGTCTTAATATTTGAAGGCAGATATCACAGCTGTCCTCGGAGGCGGAATTGGAATAAAGTATTTCAGGAAAGACACTGTTGTTCCTCTATGAAAAGTCCAGTGGAAAAAGCTTTGGGCCATCTATGTCCCAGTGGAAGAATAATCAGTGATGTGGCTGAATAGATGGTATTGAAATGAAAGCAACCAGCAAGCAGAACATGCTCTTCTTCCAGAGCCTCAAATCCACAGCAGTGCCATGGCCTGGAGGAGCAGCACTTCCTCTCCATCTGAATCCCAAGCTTTTGGCCAGTTCACTCTGCTTGGGAGCTTGGGAAAAACAAACCTTGTGTGACCTCCAGCAGCAATTATGCAGGAGATCTCTGCAAGAATGAAAATTTGCTCACAGGGAAGAAAATAGCCTGGAAAACTGTGTAATACTCCCACCCACTGACGCTCCCTACTTGTGAACTGTATCACTGCTTTTCATCCCTCTGAACAACAAAGTTGATTTGACTAATACTGCTATGTTCCTAATGACTTGTTTTTTGCCTATACGGCAGCTGCATTAAAGTGGAAAAAAAGCCCACGCAGACAGTGGCTTGATTCACTGTGGCTGGCACAGAGATGGGTGCAGTGCCTCTGGCAGGGCAGCTTGTTTTGGGGAAGGCAGAAGTGTGATCATGGTTATGCCATCATGACACACTTCTCCCAATGGTATTGCCTGCTCTGGGAGATCAGAGTCCCTGTAGGGCCAGTGCAGCTGATGTGTTCCCTGCTGCTGCATCAGCCTTCCAGGCACTTTTAGTACTGGCAGGGCTGGTCTCTGCAGTGGACTTGAGCAAGCAATACCCTGGAGACAAAACCAAGTCAGGAATGCTCATGGCAGGGTGAGCAGAAGCCACAGGGGACACAGAACCTAGATTTGCTGAATTGTCAGGAGGCTGGTGTCTAAATTCAATCCAATCTGGTCAGAAATGAAGAGAATTTAGAGGTTGGTTTGGTTAAAGGCTAATTCTCAGCTGATCCTGAGTGTGCAGTGAACAACTGGACACACCAGAAGTCTCTGTAGAGCAGAAGGCAGTCTGGAGTTGCAGATGTGTGAATATGACACCAAAGGGCCACCATCCCCCAGGATGTCTGCTCCCAGTCCACAGTGAACCACAGGTGAACCGCAGGCGACTTTTGCAACAACCTGTCTGACCCACTTCATGCCATGGCAATATTAAATTTACTTGTGGGTGTGCTTGGGTGTGTGGTCTCTGAAGGGCTGCTCCCAGGCCAGCCTATGTTTGTTGCCTGTATGAGGGATGAATACACGTTAAGCATGTCCTGAGTAGGACTCCGGACACATAGAAGCATAGGGTGATTTGGGCTGTAAGGAACCTTAAAGATCATCTAAATCACATCCCCCTGACCTAAGCAGGGTCACCTTCCACTAGACCAGGTTGCTCAGAGCCCCATCCAACCTGGCCTAGAACACCTCCAGTGATGGGACATCCACAACTTCTCTGGGAAACCTGTTCCAATGTCTCAGAGTGTCACCCTCACAGTAAAGAATTTTTTTTCTAATATCAAAACCTGTCCATTTCCAATTTAATGTCATTACATCTTGTCCTATCTCTAATGGTATAAAAGTTGTAAATTTTCTCTGGCATAATTATAACCTTGTTGTTTATGACTTGTGATTTGTTTTTATCCAGTGTTTTTCATACCACTGTATCCAATCACCACTGAGATTTTAGCAGAGCTCTAGTAGACTGTGTCATATTCTTTCTCCCACATGTATGTGTGTTTTCTTGGGCTGCATTAAATAAGATGTTTTGCACTCACTATATTTTGCAACAAGCCAGTATAATGGAGTTGCAACTTCTGAATAGTGCTGAATTGCAAAATACAGAGAAATTAATAAACCTAGTCCATTATTTGCAAAAAAATGAATTTAATAATATACATTATTCAGTCACTGATTAAAATACTTATTTCTAATTATTAAAACATTAATAATTTAAATACTTTAAATATCTTTAATTAAATCCACTGTGCTGAATAATACCAAATTCATTAAGATGAAAGTGATAGGTTGGGATGAAAGGAGTCATCTTAAAAAGCATTTCACTTCATTCAGTGCATGATGCCAACAGGCTTCCCCCTGAAACCTCCTCAGGATATGTTTGACAGCCAGGGAAGTTACAGTGCTGGTATGTCACAGCCAGGTTTTTTCCTTCCTCCAGTATAGTGTAGGGATCACTGCACAGCTTAAGATTTTGCCATTAGGTTGAAGTAAAACTCAAAAACATAATAATTACTAAACACCTTGTAGGACTTTTCTCTGAAGCAAAGGGATTTTAGCTGTTGTTTTCCTATAAACCTGAACTCAAATACTTTCCCTTTCATTGTTACATAATAGTACTTATTCCTTCTCCTGATCTGTCATAGAGGATTGATCTTACCCATATTTGAGCAGATGTTGTGATTCATTCCAGAGGTGGCTGCATTTCAGTAACTGAGTAAAGTGGTCCCACTGCATCATTTTGCAAAGTTTGTGGAATTATTTAATGGAAACATTTTACTTCAATGCAAATTATTTCACTATTATCATCATGATCATCATCATTATTATTACTGTCATTGTCATCAACTACTAGGGTGAATACTAAGAATTTTTCTATCCACATTAGGAGTAGAAAAGAATACAACACACAGGAATACAGAGGAGGCAATTGTCTGCCTATTCCTTCGTGTGATAGATAGTAAACACAGTTTACTATCAGCTTTGTGGTTTTTTTACTTAACTCAGGTAGTAGTAAATGTAATGAAAACAATTCAGAGGTATTTGTCTGAGTTCAGCAAACAAGTTGTTTTAAACAGATTTAACATGAATTTTACATTATGTCTTAATTTTCCTGGCAGATTTTATTATTCCTTTGTAGGACACTGGCTTTGTGAAGCCCATGTACTTTCCTGGCTGTGTGAAGCCCTCAAATAAACGTTTTACAGGTGCATCTCACCTGCTGTTCATTGTGATGAAATTCATACCATTAAGAGAATGGATGTAACATGTTCTATGTGGAAGTGCATTACCTCATTATCTAAACATAGTGCATAAAATTTATTCCTAATAAAATCTGTTAGTCATTATAAACGTAGTCTGTTTTGCAACCGGGGGTGAAAAGTTTGTCCTCTGTACTTTTGTAGCATGCTGGCCACTGGCAAAAAAATATTTGGAGCTTCCCAAATACAAATTCCAGGATTTAAGAGGATTCAGAACCAGTGCATTTTAGCCATCACAACACTCTACCACTGATATATGCAATTTCTCACTCCCTGATCCTTGATTGGGTGTCCAGGGCCCATGAACAGCACATGGAAGTGCTGGAGGGTGGAGCATACTTGATGACAGGACACACATATGTGGAAGTCAGGACTCTGTCTGAAATCCCATGCCCTTCTCCACTTTGGAATTTTCAACAGGCTTTTAATTTCAATGCCATTAAGAGGACTTGTCCATTTCCCCACCATCTGAATGCTCTCTTGATGGCGGTAGGTGCCAGGTCTGTCAAAAGTGGAGCACCTGTTGGATCTCTTAATTGTGGTCCTGATGAAAATTACCAATCTTTTTCTATGAGAAGGGATGAAAATCTCACAATGACTTCTAGTGAGATGAAATCTTCTCTCACTAGAGTATATCCCAAGAGGAGTACGTTCCTCTGGGGGTCCTGGTCAGTGAAAAGTTGAATATGAGTTGACAGTGGCCCAGCATCCAGGAGGGCCAACCCTGTCCTGGGGTGCATCAGGCACAGCATTGTCAGCCAGGCAAGGGAGGGATTGTCCTACTGCACTGGGGTGGCCTCACCTTGAATCCTGGGGAGAGTTTGGGGTACCACAAGAGAACAAAGATAATAAACTATTAGAGAGGGAGGAGGTGCTGCCAAGGAGGGCGGCAAGGATGGTGACGGGTCTTGAGGGGAAGCTGCATGAGGAGCTGAGGTCACTTGGTCTGTTCAGCCTGGAGAAGAGGAGGCTGAGGGAAGACCTCATTGCAGTCTGCAACTCCCTCGTGAGAGGAAGAGGAGGGGCAGGCACTGATCTCTCTCTCATGACCAGTGACAGGACCTGAGAGAACAGCCTGAATTTGTGTCATGGGAAGATTGGGTTGGACATCAGGAAAAAATTCTTCACCCAGAAAGTGGTTGGGCACTGGAACAGGTTCCCTGGGAAAGTGGTCACAGCACCAAGCTTGACAGAGTTCAAGAATTGTTTGGACAATGCTGTTGAGCAGAAAGTGTGACTCTTGGAGATGGTCCTGTGCAGGATCTGGAGTTGGACTTGATGATCCTTGAGGGTCACATTCAACTCAGGACCCTCTGTGGTTCTATGAGCTCTGACTGGGCATAGTAAGGCATTGAGCTGCATCTCTGATATCCCATTCAAATACTACAGTAGCTTAGACCAGGGGAGGACTCCAGCAGCCATATTTCAAAAGAAATCATAGCTGCCATTGTGTTTTATGAAAAATCCAATTTCAGAGCTCCTTGGCAGAAATTCTTGGAGTGCTCAAACCAGCCCTGAAGGACGATAAACAGAAGAAAATATTTTTGTGTCTGAACTAAGGTGGTCTGCCTGAAGTGGTTGCTGGGCAATTTGATCTTTTTAACACCAAAAAGCTGTTGAGTATGACCCAAATTCAAGATGCCTGTGAAGCTTTTGTACTGGCAGCTGAGCATAGAGATTGGAAACCTCCTGAAGCAGACAGCAGAATCTCTCTTTTGGATGTAAGCACATAAATTCCAACTCTGCCAGGTTGTAAGCACCTAAGTCCTCTGAGTATAAAGCCGTGACAGATACATCCACACTCTTCCATCTGAACTCCAAGATTTCATTCTCGTTGCACAACTCAGGAAACTTCTACACCTTAATTTATGCTGAATGTATATTGAAGAGCGTGCTGGTTTTGGCTGGGGTAGAGTTAATTTTCTTCACAGTGGCTGGTATGGGGCTATGTTTTGGATTTGTGCTGAACACAGGGCTGATCATATAGAGATGTTTTAGTTATTGCTGAGCAGGCCTTTTCTGCTTCTTGTACTGCCACAACGGTGAGGAAGTTGGGAGTGCATGGGAGGGTGGGAGGAGACACAGCCAGGACAGGTGACCCCAAATGACCAAAGGGTTGTTCCAGACCATGTGGCATCATGCTCAGTACACAAAGTTGTCAGAAGAAGGAGGAAGGGGGGATGTTGGGATTGATGGCATTTGTCTTTCCAAGTGACTATTATGTGTGATGGACCCCAGCTCTCCTGGAGATGGCGGAACACCTGCATGCCCATGGGAAGAAGTGAATTAATTCCTTGCTTTACTTTACTTGTGTTTGTGGCTTTTGCTTTCCCTGTTACACTGTGTTTATCTCAACCCATGGGTTTTCTACCTTTTGTCCTTGGATTCTCTCCCTGATCCTGCTGGTGGGGGAGTGAGCTAGCAGCTGTGTGGGACTTGGCTGCTGGCTGGATTTAGACCACAACAAATAGCATTTTCATCCTGAGTTTTCCTTTCACCATTTCTTGCTAAACTAGCATACAGCAGATATGAAAACACATGAGGGGTTTCTATAACAACACTGTGAAATAATAAATTCCACAAAGCAACCCTGGAATCTACAAATGATGTAAATGTTCTTTTTCATTTAATTGCTATCCACATTTGTGTCCAGCTTCATAATAATACAGCTGCAAAAGTAATTAATTAATATAGGAATGAGTTTAATAACAGCACAAGGGTTCTGTGTGCACCGGTTGGGTATGGGCACTAGCTAGCATGTTGATAACAGGTTGTTGCCATTGTTGCCACCTCATTAGAAAATTAGCATTTAATTAACTTAGGAAGATATGGAACAATTTTGGTATGGGAAATATTTGTACACATTGTCTATTGGAATTAAAAGCTCCCATCCAGCAAAAAGCACAGCAGCCTCTACAGCTGGTGGCTGTTGGCCCACAGAAACTAAACAGACTCGCTGGTCTGTGCAGCTGCAGCCGCTGCCTTTGATTTGGAGGGGAAAGGGAAGCTGTGAGGCTGTTATCCGAGGCACCAGCTGAAAGGAGCAATCCAGCTGTGACGTCAGTGCTTGCCTTGCAGGCACCACAGCAAGTCCCCAAAAGTATTAATGCATAGACATTGCGGGCTCCGAACTGCCGAGCAAAAGTTTTAAAGAAAGATGGCTCTGCTTCAAGCTGGGCTTGCCGCAGCCTCCCCTGAAGCCAGTGGGAGTATTTCCACTGACTTCACTGGGCTTTGGATGGCCCCACTGGGGTTTCCTGGCCCGAGCATCGGTGCTGATTGAGCCAGGTGCAGGGAGAGGCAGGTCAAGCTGCTCAAGGTTAACCACTGCTGGTTTGGAGGGGCAGAGGGTGGGGAAGAGAAGGGGATGGCTGGAAAGGGAATGGACAGCTGAAAGGCAGCTGGATTTTCTTGCGGTTGCTTTGTTCCTGTTAACACTGGCTGAATGGTCTGAGGTTTTGTATATTCTTGTGGATGAAAAGATCCTCTTTAAAGTTCAATGTTGAAAAACAGCCCTAAACCTCCTGCTTGTCAAACACAAAACAGAAAAAAAGCTCCTGGTTCCTAGGGTGAGTTATTTTTCTGACCAGCCTCTTCTATGTAGTTAGATGCAAAACCAGAGAAACAGTCAGATGACACTGAGCCTTGCTCCTGAGGGGTGAGGAATTCACACCTACGTGTGCCAGCTCTGCCACGGGCATCTGTGGGGCATTCCTCCAGGAGGGGGTAAATGGTTCTATCACCTCTGTCATCCCTTGGGCTCAGGAGCACATTCTGCAAACCCTCTGCACGTGTTTAATCTTGCACATGCAAAGCCATGGAGTCGTGCCAGCATCCCACAAGTTTCTCCCACTGACGTCCCCTCAGCTGCAGCTGCAGCATCAGGATCTGTCCTAACCCCAGGCTGAACCAGCGCTCTGCAGCAGCCAGCCTGCCTCAGCTGCTCTGGCAGCCCCGCTCCAGCGTCTCCAGGTACTTGTGAGAGAGATGTCACTGCCCTTGCCAGCAAAAGCTGCGCTCCCAGCTCTTCATCTGCCCTTCCCCCGTCCTGCCAGGCAGATTGCCACCTGCCAGAAGCGCTGCACGGGGACAGCGGGGCCTGCTGAGCAGGACGGCTGGGCTGTATGGTGTAAGGCTGCCTCCCCTGGGGGATCTCGCTCCTGTCAGTGCAATGAGCTGACAGGTAGGGACCGACAACACCCATCAATCACACCCTTAAGAGCCTGAAATGCTGCCATTTCTCTTGTGGAGAGAGCAGCCAAGCCGACAGGCTGCGTGGGGCTGTCAAGGAGGGAAATGTCCTCGTTGACAGAGCTGCTCCTGAGAGGATCTCCCACAGTCATTCGTGTTTATCCCAAGCAAATGCCCCCTATTCTTCCTCCTGTGTGAGATGAACAAATGCCAGAGCTGGAGGGACTAAGAATAATTGTGCTGTGATTGGCGCAGATGCTTTTCGAGGCAGGCGCGGAGGTGTGTGACACTGCTCTGCCTGTGTGTCAGGCCGTGAGGGAGGCCGATAGAATGCAGTGGAATTCCTCGACACAAGGACAGACGGACCTAGCGCAGTGGGGGGTGAGGGCTGCGTGCCTCTGCAGCCTTTAATTGGTGGCAGCAATTAAACTCTCTTTGTGTGTGTGAAGGAAGGGATGTAGATGAGCGTAAGTACCGAAGCTTCACCATTTCTTTGAGGGGAAAATTATTTGGGCTTGAGAACTGCAGCAGCATTTTATCAGCACCAAATCATCTGACCCATTCACAGTAAGATTAGTGCTGAAGGTCAAAGGTGCACATAATGTAGCTCCAAGGCTTTTCACCGCCCAGCAGCAATGGTTAAATATGAGAAGAGAGGGACAAATAAATTAGGAAGCGCTGCAAAAAGCAGCAAGCAAACAAAACATCTCATTAAAATCTCATTCTGTGATGCTTGTATTTTTTTCCCATCACTAATTCAGAAGAAATGGCTGCTTCTACCTTAAAAGCAGTCTCACAGGATTATTGTACGGAGCGCGCGTTTGGCCCTCACGGACTGTTGCTGTGTGTGTGGCTCTGTGGGAAGGCAGATCTCTGTCTGCAGGGCCTGATGAGCCACTGTGGGACACAGACTGACGTGGGCAGGGACCTTCAGAAGAAAACAGCACAAAGCTACACTTTTACGCTGGCCTTTCCATTTACTTCTGTTTATGTAGTGCTCTCACAACCAGTTATTTATCTTTGGTGTGATTTTGACCACCTACTGTGGCACTAAAATTCAAGAATATGATATAAAAACCTTTAGGCCACTGTAATTTAAACCTAGAGGCACCCACATCCGTTTAAGTAGATCCCAGAACTCCCAGGAGCAAATGCTTCCTATTCTTGGAAACATTTGGGCATTTGAAGGAGTACAAATTGGAACACAGAGCCATCATCTTGTGGCATGCCTGCTCCATATACTCCATTCACCACACTCTTAATACCTGTGGAACACATCCACATAAGCAAATCAAGCTAGGCCAGAACATGGTTGTGCCTCCCACAGTTGTCCAAAATGCTTCTTCAGCATGTTTCTCCCCAGCAAGGTACATGCTTCATCCCACCTGCTATCACCAGTTGAGGTCTGGTGACAATCTGGGACACTATGTCCATCTCTGCTTGCCCCTTATCTAACAGCCACCTCTGCCATTCCTGGGTACAGACATGCAATCACCAAATCCTCACAGCCCATCCAGTCCCTGCTCTCAGAAAATGTGCAGAGTTATGCTGCTGAACACTGGTGAAATTTCAGGTAGTGCTAAATCTCCTCACTACACACCACCTACATTCTGGCATTTCACTAATTTGAATTGCTGATCTATTTAAAATGTAAATTGCTGATCTATTTAAAAGGCTACAGCAGGAGCACAGTTTACGTGGAGATCCAGCTGGGATGAAGGGTCAACATTCAAGTTCAGTGTTTTCTTTCTAAACAACTTGGCTGCTAGAACAACACCTCGAGGATTTGAATTTAGTAGATCAAATTTTCTTCACAGTACATTCCCACTGACACCACTTAGGTCAATGGACCAGCTTGTGAACTCAGTTAAATCAGCATGTATTGGGAGTAACATTACAGAGAGTAGTGGAACTATTCCAGATTTAAATTGGTGATAATGAGACCAAAATTCGGTCCAATGTACTTGCAGAGATCTGAGAGCAAAGCATTCATTTCAATCCTCAAGTAAAAAATACCACCCTGCAGACTTTTTGAAATCCTTCAACACAAGTCTCTGTGTAATACTAAGCATAAACAAAGTGAACACTAAGAGAATAAAAGATTAAAAGTTATCCACTAGCTTATACCAAAACTAGTAAAACCTGTGAGTGTTCCTGGATAGATGCAAAATAAAAAAATCAGATGGGCTACATTAATTTTCATATTATGAGTTTGCAAATATTTTTAAATGTTCTAGTTTAACACAATATTTTGAGATGAGAACTATAATTCAAGGATCCGCCCTTGAAATAACTACATACATTACTTTTGTTAGTGGCACCAGCATCCCATTTTATCCATGTTTTTATTTTACTGTCATTTTATCCATTTTATTTTATCCATGTTTTATTAATCACCCATATGATTCTTTGTACTTGTGGATTTTAGACTTCTGACTAAATACTGGCCAATTCCTTTCCTTTTACTCTTCTCACCTTAGCTGCTTTGTGATTTTCCAGCTTTTCCAGTGATTATTTCAGAAAGTGATTTTTTTTTTTACTATATGCATGAAAATTTTATTGTCAATTAGTTCAAGTTCTTGAACGCTTATTCATAGAAGAGACCTCCCCATCTTTAGCTTATTGGAAACATCTGTATTCTTCCTGTTTGGACAATGAAAAGTGATAACTAGCCCTCTGACAGCTGAGCTCCCAGAGTTAATATTTATGTGATGCAGTTGTAGAAAACAATATGCCATTCAAAAATAAAAGTATGAACTGGAGAGCAACCATAACTGCTCCAGCTCCTCCAGCATCACTGGAGCTCAATGACCCTGCATGTTTGGGCAGAGGAACAAAAATATCTATATTGCTTTCCAGCAAATCAGTTGCTTTTTCCAGGTGTGCAAAATTATAGTCTAGAAGGGTGAGATCAAAAAAAAAAAAAAAATACTGGTAGGAAAGATTTTTTTGTGGTTTGAAAAACAGAGAAAGAGAGAGATATAGCAAACATACATATCTAAGCTCTCCTGCCCCTTTCCTTTCAAAATTAAATAAGGACACAGAAGTGGGTGTTAGGAGAGGAAGGTTAGGGCAAAATAATTGGAGAAAGCTGAAGATTTAATTCCTTTTATTCAGAGATACCTCTGAAGGAGGATGTTTCCCATCCTCCTGTTCTGGGAGTCATGTTTGTTGGGGCTTGCCTTTTCTTTTCTCCCCTCCTTTCTTTTACAGTTATATCTACATGGACTGGAATTCAATATAGAAGAATATACACAGGGGGGAGGCTCAGCTGTGTAAACCACTACGGTTTTTATGGGAATCAGTGGAGCTATGCTGATCTACATGACAAGAGGATCACACCTTTGTACCTGGTATTTAAACTGAAATAGCAAACTACTCGTGGCCTAATTTGGACAAAGTTTGTATTTCTGTTTTAGCCCGTTTCTGATATGGACTAGGGGAGAAAAGCAGAGATCTTTATTATCATCTCTAATAAAAATCTGAGCTCCAAACGCGATAGTATGTGACGGTGCATAAAATTAACTAGATGTGTCAGTTAGCAGACTGGCTGAAGTTGTGCCTGATTATATTCCGCATGCATATTTGTTTTCAGTCATATTTGCAGGGGTGCCTCCATCCTGATGCTTCACTTAACTGTTACTTTGAGGGAATAAACAGAGGTGAGGGTCCAGTCACCTTCAGCTGTTGGAAGTTAATAAGGTGTTAATGAAACGTTGGCAAATAGCAGCAGTTTAGCACTTGGTTGACACTTGATTTTTAAAAGAGACAGAGTGTAAATAAGCTGTGTTTGCAGTGAAAATTAGAAAAAGTGGGAGGTGGGGGAACAAATAACACTCTCACAGCTTATTAGTTTTAAGCAGGAAATACTCGATAGACCACATCAGGGAGAGTAACTCTGATGCTGCGATCACTGGCAGCAAACAATGCCCGAAGGCAAAGGGGTCTGTTTTCATACAGGCTTTTTAAGACACTCTTCTGATACAAGACCAGCCAATACACATAACGAGTGTAAGAGAACCCTTGGCACCGCTGGCTCTGACCTCTGGAAGTGCTCATGGGGAGCATCTGGCCCGTTTCAGGCCACAAATCCTGTGAACCCTTGCGGTTGTTTATGAGGGATGGGCAGTCTCCTCCTGCAGGACACTTAAGGCTGTCAAGGAACATGAACTCTGTTATTCCTGCTGCGTTAAGGACAACAAACGACACCTTGAGAAATGGTAGCACTCTGAAGATTTATTAACTACTGTGTGCTGTAGCAGGGTTGTGGGAGTGATCTTTGGGATTCAGGGAGCAATTTAGGCTTGATATATATTAGGCAACTCTAAATACGATAGTGCAGCATCATCCTGCCTTGCCTTTTTACACCTCTGGCAGTATATGAGTCTGTACAGAAGGTACAGCCATCTTCTTTGGGGGTCTCTTGCTCCTAGCTCTGAAGGAAGAGGATAGTGATGAACAAGGAGCTTCCCTGGTGTGGGTGTAGAATTAAACAATGGTAGTTTAGCAGGCTAGCATTTCAGTTGTTAATTGTCTGGGAAGACCCTTAGCAACTTTGTTTCAGAATGGCTTCTTTGAATAGGGATCACTGACATGGACACCCAGCACAGATCTAGGCTAAGTAGGAATATGAATCACTAGTACACTGAGAATTTCCTGCTCATGCAATATAATCAGAAAGATCTCTTGACAAAATGTTCATCGACAGAAGAGTTAACACCAAGGCCATTCAAAAAGGGAGATACCCTGGGGACATCACTTTTTCTGCATAGTTACAAAGACATGGTTTGTTTTTGCAGGTGAGTAGTGTGTGAGTGATGTTTTTTTGCCAGGCTGGAGAGATTGGTGGGTTCTGGCAGATTATCAGCCACATCTAAAATTACTTTAGCAGTGTGGAGTTGTTATAGTCAGAAGCTGGAGCTACTTGATGTATCTTTTCCTTCATTCTCATGGGTCACATTCATTCACAGCAGCATACACCATGGTGTACCTTACCAGCATAAGGTAGTCCTTTGGCACACATACTGTATAATAATCTCTTACAGTGCATTACGATTGCAAATTAGAGCTACCTTTAATTTAAAATGTAAAATTTCATTTTCTTGAGGTTAGCATTGTCAGAGGAATAAACCTGTGGGTGTGATATACCCATAGGTATTAGCAATTCCAAAGTGTTGAATAAATGAAAAGCACAAAACCTGAATTTTTGTGTAGGGTAAATAATGCTGTACATAAATATTGAAGTATTGAACATAAAATACTCTGTGCAGAAGCATAGACTTTGTTTGCTTGATTCTCCTGATGTGTTAGAAAAGCTTTAATCCAAGGGGGACTGTAAGTGCAGTCTTAAGATTAATTCAAGTGTCACATGTTATCTATAAATTTCTGCATTGAATTACTGTCTTATGTTTTAGACAACATATGCTTTGTTTATGAAGACTACAGTGTAGCAGGGATCTTTTTGGTATAACACACTGTGAGATAAACATCTTGCAATATTTTTGAAAGAATCTGCAAATCCACACCTCCCAAATGAGGCAGAATCTCAAATTCTGTAATATACTTCCCAGTAGCACTGGAGTTTGGCCACAGTCAGAACTGGGACACTGGGCAAGGCACAGGGGGTGTCCCAAGTTGATTTTGAAGCAGTTTGGGTACCTGGCTGTTCAATCACTGAGGACTTGAGGTCAGGATTTCCCTTGACAGGCTGGCAAAGAACACTGAGAGTACTTTCTCTGCCTTTGTAGATATGGCCAATTTCCTAGGATAATCCATTTTTTTCACTAGCGGCTACTATGAGGACATAAGACACCAGGAGGTGCCCTTTGACCTCTCCTGTTCTCTTCTGTCATACACAGAGTATTTGAAGCTTTTGGCCTTTTGTACCAAAGGTCCAGTTTTGTTGTAGGATGTCAAGGCTCCTTTTGTAAGGGGCACAGAGCATAATTCCTATGATGCTTTTGTCACAACAGTGTATTTGTTTTAATGACAACTAAGCCACCTTTAGCAAAAGCAATTGACCCTTGATGATGGATTGACTTGCTTGCTATCAGAGCGTGGAACATTTGTTTTGACATTAATGCAATAATACCAGTACTGCTACTTTCTCTAAGTATTTTTTTCTTACTGTGTATCCAAAATTTTTGAATGCAAAACCCTCAGTACATACAATATAGGATCTGAGTGAAAAATCTTTTGCCAATGAAACTTTCATTCTTTTTCTCCTTGTTTAGCATTTAAAACATGGAATACAAAGTCTGATTTCTTCAGATCCAGGTCAGCGCAGCAGAAGATTGTGTAACCACTTATATAAAAAGAATTATTTGAGGCCATGAAACAAGAAGAGAGAGAATGTGATGCAAAAATGCTATCATTTATGGTGTAGCAGAAATAAAGAGGGGACCGAGATGAATAGAAGGAAAGAGGTGCTAATATTACTTAAATGAAATTATTTCCTCTAGAATATTTTAAAGGCAAAACAAAAAGTAATAAGGGATTAATACCTGAGGAAGAACTGCTCTATGATTTTGCTGTGAGCTGCTCTTTGCTCATAAAGTAGAAAGTCTGAAAATGACCCATTTGGATTAGTCAGGAGCCAAAAAACTCCTGCACACACTTCTGCTTGATTGCAGATCTTGAAGAAGTTTATTGTGGACATGCCTTTTCCTCAACCCATGAAGACAATATTGTCCTAGGCCAGGCCAGAAGTTCAGGGCAGTGTTCAGTCTGATATTAAGACATCCATACTTGAGTACCTAAATGCAAGTGTCTAAATCCAAAACAAGTCTAAACCATCTGGCCGTCCGTGGCTATTCTGGACAATGTTTAATTTCCATTTATGCTCATTGAACATGAACAGTCCTCTCCAGAGGAAATGACATCCAATCAGTGGTCAGGATTTCAAACAAAGTGGGAATAAAATTTCTGGATGTGCTCAGGTGGCTAATTTGTATTGGATACCTAAGTAAATTTCACTAAGATGACTTCTACATCTAGCCTTTAAAATCAACTCTTCAGCTATTCCAGATTCCTGTCAGTCCTTGAGCATCTTTGAAAAACACGCTGTCCTGTATTGGCATACACGTTTGTCACACCACAAGGACACTGGTGTTTTACAGACACTCCTGATGGGCAGGATGGCACATGCTGCTGGGGACAGATGTCAGTCTGTGAACAATAGTGTGCTGGACATGCCAGAATTTCAGCTTCTGCTCTGGGCAGCTTTGGAGGAACTTATGGCTTCCCCTTGTTGAATTGTCACTAGTTTGCTTGCAGTATACAGTGGAGAGTGGTTGCTTCCCATGCTTTGATCAGGACTTTTATTTAGCACTATCTAGAATGTACTGCTTTTTTTGCTGCCCTTCTACACTATCTGTGAAATTAGTTTTTGGGTATTCTTGGTGTTTGTTAGTCTGTTTTCCCCTGTTAGCTGTGGCACATGGACCACATGTACAGCTTGTATTCAGGCTGCTGCCCTGTTTGGGTGACTTGTCTGGGGCTCATAAATATGTTGCACAAGCCCAGTCCCCCAGTGCATAAATCACCATTGCAAATGAGAGGGAGGGAGGCGGACCCAGACAAATGGGAAAAGGTCCCAAACTGGCAGTGATGCAAAGGATGTTGAGACCTTTCTTGCATATGTAATAATACCTTGTGGTTTCTCTTACTGTGGCGAGTTCGAAGTTTACACAGGCGATTTTCTGATGGATACCTGCTAGGGTGCTCTGATGCCAAGCAGCTAGACCACTAAAGTTGGAAGCTCTGTTTAATTGCATTCTCCATGTCCAGGTCAATAGTCATTCTGTTATGAAGCAACAAGAATGACTGTGCTCAAAGGGTTGAGTCCTTTTTAATTACGTGCTCCCTTGATGATTATTTTCCTGGCACACAGAAAAGGAAAATTAACCTATGCGTAGTTTGCCTTCAAGCAGTCTTCAAGGGTTTCATTTAATTTGTCACTGATACAGAAAGAGGACTAATTTCTTAGTAGATATTTATCTGGAGAGAAGAAGGTGGTAAATAGTTACCCATGCCTGTGAAGTGCAGGTGTTCATTAAGTGCAGCCTGACACAAATATCTTCCTTTTTCCTTTGTCTCTTCTGTTTGTTTGCTCTTTGCTGTTTTATTCAGGAGCAGCCAAGTGTTACCCAGCAGGGATATCCACCTGTGGTCACTGGGGTGGATATGTCATAAATGTTCCTAGAAGCTCATTAAAATTAATCTAACTCCCAAGCAACTTTTGTTTGCTTTTGAGCATTCTCTAAAGAAACTCTGTAGCCAACATTTTTCTTACATCAAAATACGACTCCTTTCTTTTATATGGACTTGTCTTTTATATCACTTCAAAAAGAACTGGCTGTGCTCTTTCATCGAAGTGAGAGTTACAAATTCATTTGTAATTACAGCAAGACAACACTTCTTTATAGGCTAGAAAAAGAGCCTAAAAAAAATTCAATAAGAAACAAACAAAATTTTAAAAAGCCCCGATGACTAAAAGCCAAAACTACAGAAATCTTTACACTTCAGTCTGCAATTTGCATTAACAAACTTATTGTTTGTTCAAAAACTGGCCAGATAAAACCCCTTTTTTACTTTCACATTTTTCTCAGTTTGACTGTGTTTTTCTGGTACAAATATTTTACAATTATACCTCTTAAATTATTCAGAAGCATTGCAGCAAAAGTAGGCTTAAGTCAAAAGGACCTTGAATATGAAATCCCATTCCAAAATAGTTGCACTTTGCATTTTTCTGACCGATTTCTAGGAGTTAGTTTCACAGATTCCACCTCTTAAAATATTCTACTTCCAAATTTCAATAGCCTTCATTATGGTTGCAACGATTTACAGTAAACTTTAGCACATGGAGTTGCAGCTACTTTGGTGGTGTCTGAGTTGGAAGCAGCTATTAATATGGCAATGACTTTACCTGCTATCTTCTTTGAGAATTAGGATCAAGGCACTGACCTCATGAAGTTAGACTGAGAATTAGATATGAGTTTGGAGTACACAGAGATCCCAGACTTTTATTGCCTTTCTCTTTTGTTAAGACTATAATTCCGATATTTCTATGACATTTCAAGCACAGAATCTTAGGATTTCTGATAGATGCATGAAGCTTTACAAAAAATAATTTAATTTGTTAATAAACAAAGTCATTATATAATAAAATATTGTTTTCCTGGTTTGTTAAGATTGTTGTCATGTGTGACACAGTAATAAAATCCAAATAGTTAAACCAGAAAACTCAGAGTGTTTCTTTGCCATATTCAAGTTTGCAGAAAAGTGTTATTAAGGGATTGCAGAAACATGTTATTAAGGGATTGGATGCCATTAATTTTAAAGTTTTTTGGCATTTCATCAAAAGAGAATAATGATAATTTTGTTTGAACGCATATGGTTGTGTGTATATTTCACTAGAAAATAGTTGTAAAGAGAAGAATAAAAGCAGTAGGCATCAAAACTGAGTTGTGATCAACTCTGAGAGAAATTTCTCACTCTGGATCTGAAAGGCAAGCAAAGACGATCACACAGACTAAGAGGGTGGCAGCAGTTAAGGTCTGGGCATGATGAACTTGAATCAAACACAACTTGAAGAACGAATTCTGCAAGGCCTGGGGACCCAATGTGGTCTACTGGTGGACTTTGCCCTTCCAGCTGGAGAACCCTTGGCAATGATGTCAAGTGTAAATCAGCTACAGGATTGTCCAAAGTGTGCCTATACTCAAGGCATCACAGAGCACATAGAGCATATCTGCTGGATGACACTGCTCTTTTCTGCCTTCTTTAGTCTTGCCTAATTGATAATGAAAAGTTTGGTCAGCAAACAGATATTGGAAAAGAATATTTGTCATTTAGATATTCATATAATTATTATTCAGCATATGTCAAGTTCCAGTGGGGAATAACGGGCTGGGGTGTTTGAGGATGAATGCATAAACCATTCAGGAACTGTTTGATAATAATTAAGGAAATAAGATGCCTAGTGTATATAAAGTGGGCTTTTAATTATAATAGAAAAGAAATTCTTCAGAAATAATTTGTGAGATAACTTATTTCTCAAGTATGTTTTGGCAGGGTTTCAAATAATGTATCAGATAGTGATCACATATTCTGTGAATGGATTGCAGCTAACCCAACACATTTTACAGGCCCAGCTACTGAAGCCCAGCTCCCATGCAAATTGAATGGCATTCTGGGAAGATATCAGAAAATTTCAATCTGTGTGCAAGATTTTCTGAAATTGAGTCAGAAGAGGAGAAGTGTGCTGTTTGTTTGACACACAAAATCCTGAAAGCATGTTGATAGGATGGTCTTTGCTGGGAATGTGAGAAGCACTTACTCCCCTTTGCAGGAAGGTGGTGGCTGCACAGTACACATTTGATCTGGATCAAAACCGAGTATGTGAGCAATCCTGATAAATTAACCAAACATGCACTAGGGTTTAGATCTCGTGTTTTTATGTCATTCCTTGTCAGGACAAAGAATAGGACAAAGGCTGTCACAAAGTTTTGTCAGAACTTTTGCGTGAATTTGTACTGGGAAAGTGAAAGCTTGACTAGCTCTTTTTGTCATATGACTACTGCAGGTTTTGCCCCGTCAGAATTTATAGGAGGGGGCTTGTGCATGTTCTGTTTTGTGAACTTTGATCTGGTGGAAAAGACCATGCTAACCAGTGCTTATACTTGTGGAGAGAGTTGGTGCTGCTGTTTTCTTTGTCAGCGTCAGGAGTTGGAGAATAACTGCAAGGAAATATTGACTTTGGTTTAGTTTCCTCTTTGTTCATTTGCAGGGATATGACACTCTGCCAGCAAACTCCCAGGAGACAGCTGCAAGTGTCTGAGGACCTTATGGGATCTGGAGGCGAGCTGTTGGCACTTCCTGGGACAAAAAAACAAGGAGATTCGGTGGTTCTGGCATCACCCAGGAAAGTTTTTCCTCAGTTCCTGAGTTCCAAAACATGTTGCAGTGCATATTTTGGTGTTTCATATGATAACATGAGTGTAGCAAAGCTACAGCTAATCCTTTTGTGTTTGGGCTTTCTCCTGAGCACAGGAAGCCCAAGCCTGCTGTGTCATTCATTTACCATTTATACTGTAGTAACACCTGCAAAGAAGATAAGAGAAATTCAGAAAATGCCACCTTAGACTACAAGCTGCTGATTAAGATGTTTTCTCAGGAAGATGAAGGTGAAAAGGGAGGTGCCTTGGATTTGGTATGTGAACAGCCATTCACATGGCTGTGAGAGGGCACAAGGCTGTGTACCATAGCTGGTTGTATATCACAGTTGCATGCCCACCACCTGGAAGGTTAATTATTAGAGAATCACAGAACAGCTGAGGTTGGAAGGCGTCTCTGGAGATTACCTAGTCCACCCTTCCCCCACTCCAGTTTTGGGAATATTCCTACAGAACAGGGAGTGAGTCCTACTTAGCTTTATGCTTTTGAAACCTCTAAACCTGTGATACTCTTGACAGTATGACTTTTGCATATAATACCTTGAAAGTAATTATAATAAGATGTCCCTCTTGAAATAAATATAACTTTCTAATTCTCTGTCTTGGTTTAGAAATTAGTGTAATATTTGCAGTTGTTGTAAACTGCCCTTGGCAAATGGTTTCTTTTCAGCTGTGAATCTCAGGCTGTATACAAAGCCAAGGGTATAGCCCACAGTTTGCATTAAGTAGCATTTGATTAGGTGGTAATAACATTAATTGGCACCCAGAATCAGTTGGCTGTAGGTGATCTGAAGTGATAATGTACTACAGCTTCTAACATTCTAAGTCAAAATACTCCCTTAGCCTGGGGACAGATGCAGGTGCTTGGGATAAAAGAGTGTTTTGTAAATGAAGGACTTGAACACTGTGATTCCACTTCATTACTCCTCTCCTGATGCTTAATGTAAAATGATTACTTTATTGCCACCTCTCTTCTGTGTTTTAAAAGTATTAGAAAAGTAAACAGCAAACTTTAAAGATAAAATATGTCCCAAGTTATTAAAAAAATTCAAAACAAAGAAGCAAAAAGGACATTGAATAACTAAAATATAATTTAGAAACATTCCAGATTCAAGCCAGTATATCTATTACTAAAAGATACAATTATAAATGATCAGTGCTTGATTATCTTGCTTGCCTTTGTAACAATGTACCTCACAAAACAATTGCCTTTCCTGAAAGACTGTTTCAGTTTTGTGGATTAGGGGTCTTCTAGGAGATACAATATATGTATGCAGCTGGCAAAGCAAGTGTTTTCGTGAATAGTAATTGTTCCCCAATTCCCACAAATCCTTTCATAAACCACAGGCCTTGTTCTTTTTTAAAATGTTCTTTCTTATATTTCATTAACAGCTGAGCCATTGCTGAATTATACTTGATATAATCAGGAGTTAGCCTTAGCAAAAATAACATTGCCAACTGAAAAAGTGTGAGTGTTCCAGTAATTTTGCACTCTTTGGGAAAAGAAAAAAACATGAGCAAAAAATTATAAAAGCCTCTCAAATTTGTCTACATTATATATGGCCATATAGAATATTGGCATAAATATTAAATATTGTTGTGAAATTGCAGGCATGCCTTTCATATCTTATTGTCTTCATTGAGAGCTTTCTTTCCTGTATTTCTCAAGGCCCAGGACCACGTCTGGGAGAGATGCTCTGTTATCAGCGCACGAGCAGTAACAGAGCCAGAGCAGCCCTGGCGAGACCAGGGTGGTCTCCTGCAAATGAGGGCACAGCACTGGGTGCCTTCAGCAGGGGCAGTGTGGCGTGGGGTGGTCGGCAGTGGGTGGGGGCCAGGCTGTGGTGCCTCTGGCAGGTTTGTGCAGCTCGTGCCGGACGGGTGGACAGCGCTCCGAGCGCGCGGTGCAGGCGGCTTGTGTGAGCTGCAGGATTAAACACAATCCTCCTCTTAAACACATGCACTGTGCTTGTCTGTGGTCCAAATCGTTCTCGTGGCTTCTTCTGAGCAAGGTTTTGGTGGCCTCAGTTGTACCCCAGAATAAAATTGGTTTTCTTTATTTTTAAATAACAGGAAAGAACAAGCATAATAGAGAAGAACGAGCAAATAATGAAGACACATGGGGTGAGTAAAGCTGTGCAAAGAACAAAGCAGCCTTTAGACATGTAAATCAATATTTCTTAAATTATGCTATCAGAATATCAGTGAGGTTCTGTGGGCAAATCATGTGGATAAAACACTGAAGAGAAATGTGTAGTGTAAACACCACAAAGATCTGATTCTTTTCCTAAAGACTAGTCTGCAGTTTACATAGCTTGTGATTCCCAAACAAAGACTGGTTTTGTCAGACAGGGAACAATGTGCATTGCTGCAGGCATGAGAAAGGAGAGCTGCATTTGGAAAGTATTGCAATTATAATGGAAGTAGATTACTAAGCAGATAATTAATGATAGAGATACAGGATCTTCCCTTCCCACTGGGATTCATTCTCACTCTGTTGGTGTAACTTATAGCCCTGAGGAACACCCTTTTTAGTTTCAAGACTCTCTTTTCTAATCTCTAGGTCTTTTGGTGTTTTATTGCCTTGGTCACAAAGGTTCAAGGAGGTCACTCCAGAAGATATTCTCTGCAAGAGATTAAAGTGACTCAGAGGAACAAAGTAATTTGGAAGTTTTTGCAGAAGCCTTCTTACACCTTTAAACTAAAAAAGTATTTTCTTCCACTCCTACAAGACTGCTTCTGAAGTGTTTTGCTCTTCTGATTTATATAATTCATCCTTATCAGAAAAGAATGTGTAAATTCAAATTGACTTCATATTTCTAGCTAAACAATGAAAATGGTATATTAAAAAATGTACATGCTTGGAATCAGAAATATAGCATTGCTCTCTTCAATTACATTAAATAATATAATTTTCTCCCTCAAAAGTATCTTTTGTTATTAAAAATAAGATTTTTATAACAAATATTTTAATAAAATGGAGAAAACTAATTGACAGAGGATGACACTTAATAAGGGAGATTTATTCCTGAAAAACTTGGAATAGATATTGAATATAGTTATTCACAAGACTTAAGAAAGCAACACAAACATTGCAAGAAGAGAAATAAGTTTTAGATTTTTAATTATTGACTGGTCAAGTATAGAAGCAATGGATGAGAAGCATAGGTTACTATATTCTTTAGATTATCTGATACAGATTGTTTTTCACTTAGTGTCTGGCCTGTAAATAGAAATCTTCCAATTTGCATGCTAAGCACATATAAAAGAGCAAGAGAAGCCTTGCAAGTGGAACACAGCATCACCTTGAAGTCTTCAAAGTTATTTGGAGTCATCAAAACAGTAACTCAAAGTATCATCAAAGCAGTAAGCAGCATAGCCTCCATACAGCAAAATGTAAATAATTAGCAGAGAACCATCTGTAATGCATTATGAGCAAGTGTGTTCTGGGTATTGATCTATTAAGGCATACATGTATTAATGTAGTCAATGTGTTGGGATATGTCACACTGTACAGACTGCTGAAAAACAGGAAAACTATTTAAAAACCTTTTATTTTTCCTGTGTACTCTAGCAGTTCTGCATTTTTTTGTCTTACATAATATTAAATTTAAACTTCATTGATTATATTTGTGGGCAGATAACTAAGTCTTTCAGTCAATTTTTACCCTCCTGATAAGGGTAAAAAAGGCTTTTATCTGGTCACTCAACCCCCTGTGGTTTAACAAGCATGCATATCATCCATTCAATTAATGTATTTCAGTGCAGAATAAAAAAAAATTAGGCAAGTTTTATAATTGCTGAGGTTGCTGGAAGAAAAGGTATATATATTCATGACATGGGCCCTGGACTTTGATGTTTTGCATAATATAAGCCCTAGAACCTCACCAAAAGACAGTCTTGCTTAGAGAAAAATGCTGACTATATTGTTTAATAAAAAATGGAAATTTTTATTGATTTTATAGTAAAATTTTATATGCAGACTTGTTTAAGGTTGAATAATGTTTAATTCATAGCTGATTCTATTTATTTTGCAGAAGGTTTTGTGCAGTTCAATGTTGCTGAAAAATAGCATTTCTTCAATCAAGCTTAGGACTTCTGATATGGTAAGGTTGAATAGTGTTGAAATATGTAATATCTTAATATGCATAAAATTTGTGGTTTATGAATAGCATATAGATATAGTTTCACTGACACCTCAGCATTTTTCTCTACGGAGTCTAACAGACATTAAAAAAAAAACAATCTTACTGTAAAATTTTGCACTTCATATTCCTTTAACCTAAACCCCATGGGGTATTTTTTAACAAAAAAAATGTAACAGGCACTTAGGAGAGGGTACCTCCCATGCCACTGTTTCTATGGGTGAAGGTGAGGAAAGAGGACAGAGAAGCAGAAAGGTATTATCATGTCACATATATGAAAATGGTATGGGAGAGAAATTGGCCAACACAAAGTTATTCAGAGAAACTTCTACACAACCAAGAAGCAAGTCACTTGTCTGGTCCCAGTCCTATTACAGGTTCATAACCACAAGACTGGTTTTCCTTCTTCAGTTGCAAATAATTAATAGCATTCTGAAATTATAATTTCACTCAGCCCTGTTTCCTGTTGTGCTGGCTGGTGGTTTTCAGTGTAGCTAATATCTTACCTCTTATTTTTCATTAATTGGTTGGCATTTGATTAGCCACCAGCCCCCCAAACCACAGGGAGTTTTGTATTTGAGCAAGCTGAGGTGAGAATTGAGTCCAATATATGTTATTTGAGTGCAGCTGAGCTGGAGATTCAAGGTGTTAAGTACTTACTGAAGACTGTTCTTATAAATCAGGACAGTCTGTGTATATACAACTGCAATTTGAATTAATATGCTTCTGCATGTGCTGTGTTTTAATAGAGCTGGACAAAGGAGGTACAGTAAGGAATTGAGTAACTCATGGAAAGCCTAAGCTGCCTTAATGCCAATGGAACAAAACTATCACCATATTTACCTTCAGTGTAACCAGACAAGTTTTTTAAATTTGCATGTTTGTCGACCCTGAATGTGAAAATGGAGAAATGAGGTAATATGGGACATTAGATTTGTTGCTGTGCTTTTGCTTCTGTTTGCAGCTGTCATCTTGCTTTTCTCCCTCAGCTAATATTGAGTTGAGGACACCTTATAAGAAAAGAGGTTCTACAAATGTCTGCTCTGTTCCCTAAGGAATGATTTTTTTTTAAGGTTTTTGCTTTTCTTTTTCTTTTTTTTTCTTTATATGTGGTAGAGCAAAGGCCTCCAATTCACTTCTGGCTAGTGTTGAAAAGGGCTTCTTAGAGTTTGTCTCCTGTTATGTTTTGTACCCTCTGCAGTGCCCTTTTGCTGCCTGAATATTCACTGCATGGCAGAGGGACAGAGATCCTGCAAGTGTGAACAGAATTTGCAACATTTGGGAATCAAAATACTTTAGCACTAAAGCTTCCTGTTTTTCTAGCATTATAGGAAGAGAAGAGTCCATAAATTTGTAAAGCAAGTCACTAGCTTAAATGTCATATGAACCGTGCTTGTCATACAAATTTAGAAAGTGATTTACAGGCTGAAAATGTTATCAATTGAGCTACAGTGTTATGTAATATCTGAAGTAACTGCTTACCCTGCATTATTTAGAAGCATGTGTTTATTAAAGAAAAACAAACTGAGCTCAACTTTGGTTTTTTGTTGAATTTTAAATGGGGAGAAAACTGACAACTAATCAGTCAGAGCTCGTGAAAATGATTTGTGACTAGAAAAGGGAAGAGAAGGAAAAAAAAGACAAGGGGTGAGAGGTAAACATTGTATTGTGCAGATTGGTTGTGCTTTATTCTGGAGCAAATTTGTCCAAATGTATATAAATGTGGTAGCTCAATAATAAATGAAGGGCAGGAGAATACAAGCAAAAAAATTAGGTGAATTCATAGCGTCGTCTGTATTTTAGTTAAGTGGATGCTGTAATGTGGTAATAGAAATGTGCTACCTACATATCCTGTTTTAATAAACATTGCTTCATTATACTGCTGTAGTGAATGTTTCTAATTTACAAGAACATAAGAGTATATCTTACTGTGGGGAAAAAAATATACTTATTAAACTGCAAGTTGCCAGCATGCCATTCTTGACAGCCACATACACACACACACATGCATGCATATGTATAGAAAGTATAAAATAATTAAAATATTCCTGAACCCATGCATACAATTTCATTTTTGTAATATTCATTTCATCTGTTGTAGAGAAATGCTGTTTAATTTGAATGAGGCTGTGAATTTTGCAAAATGAGTTGGTAATAGCATTTTACTTAAACTTATGGCATCTCTGTTCATATTGTATAGTTCAGGAATGGTTTCTTTATAATTAAAGTGTCAAAAAACCACATTTGAATCAAGAATGATGAAATTCATTCAGGATGATTTGCTAAAGAATAATAACTTTTAACTTTCTCCCTTTAAACAGAATTGTTTAGGCTCTCTCATCAGCTGTCCAGGGTTTTCTTATTTCCTTCTCTAGCTACCCTAGAAATGAACTGGTCTCTTACAATGCTTTCTTTATTTCCATATGCTCTGCATATTACACACATTTTATGGGTCAATTATTGGAGGCTGTTGTACCAATGATTTACTGGAGCATTGGTAAATACTTTTAAAACTTTACTGAGTAGGTAAGAAGATGCAACATATTGTACCTCCAGTATGAGAGTATAATCAGTATAACCTCCAGAGAGTATAATCAGTGAAAGTCCAAATTTTTTTCAGAAATGTGGAGACTTCCAGGAATCCAAGTTGATAAATGTGAATTTTTCAGCATGTTGAACTTGACTCCACAATATTTGGCTTATTAGTTCACTGCTGAGCACAGGATGGTACCTCTGGCCTTGATTCAGCAGTCTTTAAATAAAAGGATAAGTGCTCTGCTGATTCAGGGCCAGACTAGTGCAGTGTCAATATAGGGCATTTTGGGTGAAAGAAAATGTTGACCACAGGGGGTTGATTTCTTCCTTGTAGGGGAACAAATCTGAAATAAGTGTACCGAAATAGTAGCAAGAAAGAAGATGGACTGAAAGGTTTTACCTAAAATTAACCTTAGATTGTATGTTCAGAGCAACAGTGCTCGCTCTGTGAGATGGAAAGATATGCTTGACTTCAGTATTATTTTTTTAATTACACAGTGGGGTTGTATATAATAAGGGTGGGATTTGCTGCACCTTAATGGCTATCTGAAAGCTGTCTGGTCTGAGCTTCTATAGGTGGAAAGAGACAGCCTCTCTCTAGGAGCTGATTTATCCTGTTGTAAGGTGTGTGGTTAATTACCCCCAGAGATGCTGCTGCATGGAAGGAAACTACTGGACTCTAATCAGACAGAAGCTAGGTGAGATAAAGAAGATGCTACCTGACTAAATAGAAAAAAAAGTTTATTACACAGGTGTCTGTCTTGTCTCTTGCCCAGCAGAATTAAGACATGAAACAAAGGAAAGAAATTAGGTTTACAATTTACCCCTGTGCCTGTGTGAAGCAGGTGTCTGAATACGAGCCAAATAGCCAGCCCTTGGATCCAGCTTAATTTCTGGAGAATGACTGCTGCAGCAAAAGCTCCCAGTGTTCCTCACATTGACCTAGTTTTCAGTTATCTGGTGACTCTGTGCTAATGTGACCCAGCATTTCTTTGCAGTTCCCTGTCTGGTGCCTTTAGATTTTTTCCTTTTTGTTTACCTTTGGTGTCTATACTCACCAGACACCTAATCTTGCAAAGTGTTAAATCCCACATGGGAGGTAGGGGCTGTTCTCTTTTCTCATCTAGCAGGAGTCAGGCTGCCCCATTTCTCCCAAGATTAGGCTGGATAACAGGCAGGTAAGCATAAACAGCATTGTAGCTGGTTTTAGGATTGTACCCCAGCAAAAGGTCAAGCATAATGGTGCAGTGAAAATAAAGCATTTTGAGTCATTTATTCCTTTAAAAAGGTTTGTATCATCCATGCAGCTGCAAAGCCATAATGCTTTCATTAAAAGTCACATCTGTGCTGAATTAAAACAGGAGCCTTTTCCAGCCAAGGAGTATTTGTCAGCTTGAAAGTTTTTCTCTTAGCTCCTGAAGCTTTTTTCCAAAATCCACGGGCTAAGACAGAGAGCAGACCTTGTCACGAGCTGGTACCGAGGTTTAAGTACATTCCTGCTCTGTTATTCACCGTCTGGCTCCAATTTAGAGGTACATCTCCCTTGTGTTCACTTTATTAACCTACATATGACTGGCTTTTTTGTTTAATGTGGAAATGAAAAAAGTAGACGCTGGGCCCAAGAAAACTAGTCTGAAAACATCTTTTCCCAGATTTTCTGTTCCTTGTGGCACATTAACCACTTGCATGGAATGTTTGGTGGATGAAATATATTTTAAAGGATGTTTTTTGAGAGTAGTCATTTTTAGCTCTATGTGAAAAGATTTAAGCAATCACAAAATCTTAGTCCTCTCATCTTCCCTATCTTTTTGAGCCTATTTACTACTTTCTACCAAAACTGACTCCAAAGATGTAAATATACCAAATCAATGAACATTTACTAAGTGGATAGAAGTGGATAGCCAAAATTAATTCCTCAACTGAGAGTGTGTCTGCAGCATGAGCCCAGCAGCTGTGTGCTGTGTAGCTGCACCAGTGGAGGAACAGATGTGTTTTCCTCAGCACACTGCTGGATGCCTGTTCCACAAAAAGCCACCACGCAAGCTACTACTGATTTGTCCCTCTGATGGGGATGAGACCCAGCAAGTGGGAGGACTTGAAGGAGGAGCTGAAGGTATAGTGGGAAGATCTGTGCTGGATGTGAATGTAAGTGTGGGTTGCTGGGAAGTAATGTTTAGGGCTTTGCTGGTTCTGCAGCTCACAGGCCAGATGACTTAAAAGAAGGGTGGAAAGCTTCAAAATTTGTCTTTTCAGTCTTATCACTTTAGTTAGAAAAGGACAACAAGCAGCTGTCTGTACAACTGTAAACAGGGACCCCAATTAAGTTAGATTTCTAAAGCACAGCAAATTATCTTTATTGGCTTACTGAAATTTTCTTTTTAAATGCTGAGGAGCAAAGCTTTGAGAAGTAACTAGGAAGAAAAAGATGGGGGTATCTTTACCAACACAAGTGACAGCAAATAATGCAATGGAACAAGAAAGGTAACCCACCTTTTATGCAACTGTGCAATCCAGGAACCTCTGGTATTATCCAAGATTCCTTGTGCTGATCCTTGTATGACTGAGAAGAAAAATGCCCTCAAGGGCAAAGATCCTCAAGGATCTTTATCTGTTTTTTCTGGGTAAAATAAACAAACTTCCACAATTAGTCAGGCTTTTAATGCTTAACATACATAATATATTTATATAAATTAACTATTTATCTATACATGTGTATACATAAAAAAATTGAGTGTGTCTTCAGTTCTTTAAAATAGGCCAAGCAGCAAAAAGATCAGATTTTACTTTAGAAACAATAGGATTTCAACTATATTTTCCCTTTCTTAATCGAACACCCCACATTGCTGATGTCAGTGTCTTCCCCAGTCACAGAACTGTGCTCTTATTTTTCCCAGTAAGGACTGTCATCTCAGAGGAAAAGTTGTACCAAGGTTTCCTCCAGGTTTTTGGCTGCACTGCTTCACAAGGGAAATATTTTGTTTGAAGAAGATATTTGGATGTAATACAAACAGCGTGAGGAGCTTCCCTCTCTGCAGAGGAGAAGGGGAAACCACCTCCAATTTTTTTTTTTCATGAGACGTGGCAGATTTTCAGGATGTGTTTAACAGCACTGTGCTGATTCTCATATCCTGGGGAGAAGTTCTGGCTCTGTGGAAGCTCCCATCAGTGCTCCTGCCAGCTCCTGTGAAGTCAAGCAGAGGCAGGACTCCCAGGAGCAGGGAGGAGCTCATTTCTTCCTCCATGCTCTGGAGTGGGGTTTGTGGGGGCTTTCCTCTAGAGCCTGCATCATGCCAGGTCTCTGAGCTCATGCAGCTGCAGCTCTCCCTTCCTCTCTGTTGTGGAATAGATAACTTGTTTCCATTGCATATTTTTATAGAAATAAATTTAAGGAAAATACCCCTGAAGGTAACCTTTGACTTAGGTGGTCCCTCAGGGCTGTTGATTGCTTAACCTTCTTCTTCTGAAATTATTTAAAAGGAGAAGAGGATGGAGATAAATGTGAGGGAAAGCAGTATTCTTCTAAGCAAAACAAAGGATATTGAAAAATAAAAGTTGATAAAAGAAACTTTTCTGACACAGTCCAAGCTGGCTTTGCAATGATGCAATTTCCTTCACCCTGTAAGATTTTACTGCCCCATATCTCTTGGGAGCAGAGGAGGAGATGGGTAGCCTATGCCCATGTTTCTCCCAATAGATATTCTTGGAGTAGTAGTAGCAATCAATATTGAAGCACTCTTTGATATTTCTAGGTTCCAATAATTGAGAGTTTCTGAATTTAACTGTCAGGTGCAAACATTAAAGAGGATGAAAGGATTTCATTATTGCCAAGTTGCAATATTGTTCAGAATCCACTGTCTCTGGAGGCTGACTGGGCTCTTGTTCTTCTTCTTTCCTTGCAAATTAAAGGAAAGAGGGCTTCAACAGAATCCCCCACTTCACAGATTTTGCTAGCTAAGAATAGGCATCTAGAAAATTAGAGAGAAGAAAGTTAAACACTGATGTCTATAAACTCATAGCAGTGGAAATTTGTATGCTGAAAAGCTGTTAATTCAGTGTTTGTGTTATCTTACTGTTTATTGGCTCATTGGCTCATTTTAATTTCCAATAAATTTAGCCTTTAGAGCCTCTGAACTCAGGAAGAAGTAATTATTTGTTTAACAATAAAACAGGTTTTTTATACCCATCTTTCTCCTTGTGCCTCATCACACAGGAGGGGTGGGGTGGTGGGGCAGGGGTGTCACTGTAACCACTCCTTCACTGAAGAGGAGAGGCAGATGATCTCCTGGAGCTGTTCGTTATCACTCATTGCCTTGTTCACCACTGGAAGGAGATGCAAGGTGGATGCTGCTGCCTGATGCAATATTGCACGATGGAGTAATGTGTGTAGGTGAAGACTTGGGTGAAATGTCTTCTTCCCTGACAAGCTTACTGTGAGGAAAGCACAGGGAGAAAAGCTCCATTGGCTTTCCTTGTGTGTGTTCAAAGAACAAGGCTTTCCTACTTGCCACGGAAGGGAGAGGTCTGAAAACCTATAGTACATAAACATGGAATTAGATAGAGTTATCTTTATGTTTGCAGGACCACAGGTTCGATGCTTAAAGGATTTAGAAAGTTGAGGTAAGAGATCCTGGCAGCCCCAGGCCACCCGTGCCCAGGACACTTGGCAGTGTTTTGGCAAGTTAGCCAGGAAGTCAAGCAGAAAGGGGAACCTATGCTCTTGAACCCCACTTCTTTAGGTAGGGGAAATGTTGGTTCAGGTGTCTTTCTCCTGTAGGGTCACTGACTCTGGGTGGAACTTCGTAGGTTTCAGACTGTTGTCAGTTAAAACTGATTGGAAGTGGTCAAGTTGATTCTTGGCAGCAAATGCTTCTGGGTAGAAGGTTAGTTGCCTTTAGGTGCTTGGGCAGGATTTGTAGGATTGCTATTTTGAACAGCAGCACCTAGACTTATCAAGTGCATAGCTCAGACGTTTAGATCTGAGTACAAAAGCGCTTGCTTTTCAAAACTGCATGTGTTTTCCCTGTATCTCCAAGTACAGGTACAGATTCCTCTCCTCAGAAATGCAATGTTGCATCCACTTGCTTTGCAGTTCTCCTTAGCTGTCATCTGCTAAGAATGTCCCTGACTGTTTCCATGTCTTTCAGACAGCTGCACTGAGTGATCAGGACTTGCATTTCTGGACATTATTTGGGACTAGGAAAGGTGATGTTGTCGGTACCTTTTCCTATCCATAGGCTGCACTTTACCACTGGTGGTCTCAGAAGACTGTTTTTGATCCCCATTTAGTTTTCCTTGCAATGGATTTTTGTCTAAAATTATTAATGCATACCAAACAAGTAGCCTGCTTAAAAAGAAAAAAAAAAGAAGGGAAAAAGAAGGGAAAAAAAAAAGAAAAAAAAAATAACCTAACAGCAAAGTAACAACAACAATAACAATAAAATCGTAGTTCTTGCTAGGTTGCAGTCTCAGTGCAATCCACTTTGACTGTAGTTGTGGCAAATTGCTGTCTGAAAATGACTGCCCTATTCATCTGTTAATATTGTTAGAAAGAAAGCTACAACTGTACCTATCAGTGTAACTAAATTAGAGCAGGTTCACATAAGGCAGGCACACATAAAAATGTACTTATGAAACAGATGTATCCCTCAACAGGAAAATGACAGCAATTCTGATAAAATGCTTTTATTATTTACTTTCAACAAGTATCTATAACTGCAGCTTGACTATTGTTGAATCATTTCAATAATCTCGTTATAGGCCTGGCAATAAAAGGAAAAGCACTTCAGTACAGTGAAATGGCCTGGCTTCTGACATCTTCAGTGGCATGTCAGTGATACAGTGATGGCTTTTAGCTGTCAAAACAAACAGCTGCATTATTTACCCAGGTGATGAACTGCTTCAAAGCAGTGCACATCCGTGTGTGGAAGAAGGCAGCTTGCACAGATTGGGTCCTGCTGGTAGGGACGGACGGACGGACGGATGGATGGATGGACGGACGGACGGACGGATGGACGGATGGACGGACGGACGGATGGACGGATGGATGGATGGATGGATGGATGGATGGATGGATGACTGCAGTATGAGGGAAGCCTCAGTTGTGCTGGGTGCATGGGTTGTACTCATATGTCTTGGAGGTACACACAGCAGTGTGAAAGATTACATTTGGAAATAAAAAAAATATTTTGGTCTTAAACTGAGCAAGCGTTTGCCTGCTATTTGCAGGCTTCTGCTTCATATGTGCTGTAAAATTTATGGTCCACTTGCAAGTTCCTCTAAAACTAGTGCCTAGAGCATGTCCTCTTTCCAGCCTTAAGTTTTTTGGATATGGATTGTGTGCATTTTGAAAATGGTTGCAAAAGGAAATGGAGAGTTAGCATTTATGCATTCAGTGTCTTTCCAGGTTTTCATGGGTTTCGGAAGAACTGTGAGATGACAGCTAAGTATATGCACAAAGCACTGCAGTTGGCAAATATAGAAGTATCTTTTGCTATCTATAGGAACACAGAGAAATAGACTCAGTGGCTTGAATATAGTCATGTAGGTTGCTTGCGGCAAACTAAGTACTATCTTTGGAGTATTTAATTTTAATTTGCTACAAAATAAAATCTATTCCACTTCAAAAATGTGAAATAGTTTATTTTCATTTGTTTTCAGACTTGCAGCAATTTTCAGAGCAGAGAAGGAAGTTCAGAGCATTTTGGAGCTGGAAATGTCTAAAAATGTTCAATAGTGGACAGAATCTGTAAGAACTGATATGAAATAAAACATCTAATGTCAAAAAACCTGTTCTGATTCTTCTGGTAATTGTGGTGATTGCTCCAGGTGGCTATAAAAATGTACTCTTTAGCAGAGTATGTTAAATTACAAGCTCTGATAAGGAAAGTGTTAACATTTCTGTAGCAGCATCACATTATTTTTTATTGTGTATATTATTCTAAATAGTAGAACTTTAAGTTTTCTGAATATTCAGTGTAAGAACATACTGCAACTGAAGTCTTAAGCTTTTTAATCTTTAAAATATTTTGAGGATCTTCCAGTGAAATTTGCTATATGAGTTCTGCTTTTTATAATTGTTTAAATTTATACTTCCTCTGCTATACTTATATCTATACTTTTAGCAAGTATTTCTTTTTACATTTTGCTTTAATATTTGTTGATTGAGAGAAAAATTAATGTATTTTTTAAATATATGTTTGGAATTTGTAAGTTTCTGAAACTTCCTCCCCTTACTCTGAACACACTGTTATTCTGGAAATTAGAAATAGAAATTTCCAGAATAGTTATTCTGGAATTAGAAATTAGAAATAAAGCACATAATCATTTCCTTTTTGTTTTCTTATCAGTCCAGACAATAGCAAGTGAGAAAGTGCTCCATATGTCAAAAATGTACAATTTTAATCATTGCTACTCCAAGAAGCAAGAAAAATTATTGAATTTTGAACTGTTGTCTTCACTGAGGACCACATACTTGGACAGTGTGAGCAGAAGATAACACAAACATCTCAGGCAGTTGCCTAAGCTCTTCCCATGCACGCTTAATGAGTCTCTGCCAAAATATTTCAGGCAGCAAATAAAATTGCTTCTCCTTTGAGAGTTCCCATTGCCTTGTTTCCTTGCTCAGCCTGAGAACCCCAAAGGAGGGCTTTGAATGGGGAGATTATAAATATCTCAGCAGAACAGACATAACACCTACAGTGAAAACATAGTGGGAGAAGGAAGGAGGGAGATGGGAAATTTGGGATATTTTTGGGAAAGGTGTTTTTTTTCCACAGGGAATTTCCTTTCAGCAGGTGCCTTACTGATCCTGACTCAGATTAACTAAGGTTTACATCTGGATCTCTTTTCTAAACCACATGTAAACTTCATCGTCAGCTTTACCTGACTGATGGTTGCAAATATTTTCAGCTCTAAAAAGACATTTTCTTTTAGGTGACATGAAAATTGATTTCTGGTCAAGCCAAATATTCTGAAATGCCCATCCAAAGCCTCTAAACTGAGAAGCCAATACTGTATCAGTGAAACCTGGCAAATGCAGGGAAAAAAGGTTTACTCATTCTGCCTACAAGAGCTGTGTAAACAAAAACAAAACAGTCTTTCAGGACAGAACATGAAGAACTGGCAAGCAAACACAAGCGTAACAGAGAAGATTTCTAGGTCGCCCAACTGCCTAATTGCTGGCAGCATCTCTGGATTTTTACAGCATGTCTCTCTAACACAGTTCTTAGGAAAAAAATACTATATATTGCAAAATAGATACAAATCTAAAGCATTTTGTATTCTTTAGACTTCAACTTCTACCTACAGCAGGGTTTGTGAGAGGCTTGCTCTGCATGTTGAGCTAAATAGAGCAACCTATCTTTCCATGACATAAAAAAATTTAATGATGAGTGAACTGCAAAACTACTTTCATCTTTCAGCTTGATCTGGAGGACAATGGTGGCATTACTCACTGTTTTGTAGGGACAATAATGAAAATCCTGGATTTTGTACGGCCTTGTACTTGCAGTGTCCATACTGTGCTGCTATGGAATGATTTAGCCATTTCCATGACTGTTGGGATCCCATCAGCAATGTTTGATATCCAATTCTTTAACAGTGTTATTAACTTTTGATGGGATGGAACTAGGATAATTTTAACTTTTGCTAACAAAGTGTATTAAAATGAAATACCAGAATTAAAAAGCAAAACAACGGGAAAAAATCCCCAAACCTCAAACCTACAGGGACAATAAATAGGTTTTATTCAGTTTCCTGAACCTGTGGCCCTGCTTGCTTATACACAGAAAAGACCTTTGGTTGCTCTAATGTTGCCTTCCCAATTGTAAACATCTGTATAAAATAATACAGATGTATGGAATTATAAAAATATTTAATGCTTATTTAAGATTTCTTGTTTTTAATCTTTGCAGTCTTTCATGGTTGAAAGAAAACCAGGAAAACCATGTTGAAAGTACCTGTCTTTATTAGGAGGAATATTTTTTTTCCAGATTTGAACAAAAAAGCTTAACTCAGTTTGTTCTTTAGTTACTACTCTCCCATGATGCATTCTTGATGCTTTTAATACTTTTTCTATGTATTAAACTTTGTTATCACAGTATTACTGGGGGAGTAATTGCAATCCATTTAGCAAAAGCAAAAAAAAAAAATTAGGTGAGTTATTGCTCTCTCCAGTGACTAATGCTAATTAACTCTGGCTTCACCTGCACTATGAAAATGAGCACTTTTAAATGGTTGTGGAATAATCTTGTGACTCAACTATATTTATAAAGTGTATTTCCGTTCTTAACCCAAGAAACTATCCAGTAGTTTGAACATTTTACAGATCACACCAGTTAAGGAAAAAGGTCATATTCGTCAGGTACATTTACTTTTGCTTACAAGAAAATATCAATATCCTGTTCCATGGACAGGAAGATGAAATTACTCCAGATTGCTTAGGGGCTTTACTTTGTCTTCTTTTATCTGTGTCTTTAAGCCTATCCAAGACAGCACCCTTTGCTTCAGATGGGCTTTTCCATTGAGGCTCACTGTAATCCTAATTTTGGCATCAACCAAATCTGCCTTGTCTGCCTCCAAGAACATTTCTTTCTCTTTCATCCTCATCCATTCCTACACACAGAGGTCAGAAAAGCTTTGGCATCCATGTAAGTTAGGTTCCTGTGGGTATTTGCATACTTCTGTATTTTGGGTTACAAAGCTGTTTCAGTCATTACCTGTTTGCCCAAATATGCTTCTTGCTTCCACCCAAACATCTGAACATCAGCTCAGTAGCTACCTAAGTCAACCTTAACAATGCTTAATACTAACTCTAATGGTATATTAGTTTTAGCATTGTTCATTGGCAGGAAGACCATTTTTATTGGCGCATATAAAACATATTTAAATCTTTTTAGATGTCTATTTTCTGTGCCTAGCATCTATAGGTCAGAGTTTGCAAAATGGTTGTCATCTAGTCCCTGTCCCATGTAACTAAATTAGTTCAGTAGAGGAAAAAACCCTCTAATGATGAAGGGGGGAAAAAGTGGTCAAATTAATGCAAAGTGACCTACTGCAAGAGTGTATGTTGCTTGTGTGAAGTGGCTTGTGTGTCATTTTTAGATAAAACACACAAAACCAAACCACTAGCAATGCACAATCTATGGTGAATGTCCCAGTATATTGAAAAGCTAAACTCTTGCAGATTACATCATCCCCAGGGTATCAGAGATATTTCAGGGCACAAGCTAAACAAGCAGGAGGAAAGTTTGGTACCTTGGCTGATCATACTCTCTATACTTTCCTGTGCCTGATTGCTCAAACACATTATTCACACAAGGTCATGGCATGGTAATCAGTGCATGTTTCAGAGAAGGCACTCTGAACTCATTGTCTCAGGAGACTGAAAATGTCATTTCACTCTGCCTGCACATATTGATTATTTATTCTCAACAAGTTCTATTACAAATAGCACTGTTGTGGTGATTGCCAAATAAACACATCCTAAGGTATCCTCAGCCTTTAGCTTATTAATTCAAGAACTGACTCAGTTCAGGTGGGACGGATACAATGTGGATGCCCAGACATCTCATAGGTATGTTCAATTAGATCAAACATGTATCAGTGGATGGTGACATGCACCAAACCTATGAACAACTGCTGTATGTGTTGCTCAGTCCTTTGAGATGCTGTAGTGGTACCCATCAGTGATTTTAAACCTTTAGAACACAAGGGAGACAAATGCTGGCTTGCAATAAGTACTGTTGGTTTGGTAATTGCTACTTATTTTGCTAAATCTTTGGTATTTGTGTATAGTTTGCATAGAGTGGGTAGCTGTGTTCTGTCTCATACAAAACAAAAGCCAGAAAATATTACACTGTTGCCCTACACTACTTGTGTTATCTTGGGTTGCTATGGCATTGCCACACATAATACAACATAATGGCAACAGAAAGCAAAAAAGCATTCTGGCCTGTGAGAGTGTTGATGTAAATAGATAATGAAGCTTTCTGTTGTATACCATGATAATAGCAAAGAAATGGAAACAGAGCTGCATGCGATAGCAGTTTTGATTTATTTACTGGGATTTATATAAGACATTCTTCATGATTCTCTCCTCCTGCACAAATAATTGCATACAAATTCCTCCTGCCAAGATACCAGAGCTGCCATCTAATGCAAGGTCTTTTTGACTTGTTGGAACCATTTAGCCACTGAATACGAAAACCTTCTTTAACTGTGACACTCCTAGTGATCCCAAACCTTTTGAGATGCTGGCCTTTGGACCTTTTTTTTCAGTCAGGAAAGGGGATGATTTAATTTGGGCTCTTTGCACAGGCTGCTTGTATGTCTTTTCATGTGAAAAATACTGGTGGGCACCCTAGAAGCCACTTGTTGCAGCAGTATGACACCAGGAGAGAGACACTTTCCTTTGGTGCTCAAGTTTGGGTCAATGTGAGAATAATTTCAGCCACACCAGGCAACCAGCAACACAGTCCCACAGCCAGTGAATGTCAGCTGCAGCATCAACCACAGACTGAAGGCTCCATGGATGACATGAGCATGCTGAGAGACAGATGCACTTTTTTCCTGCAGGATGTTGAGAACTGACCTGATTCTCTGGGCTCAGACATGCAGGAGCAATACTACAAGTCCTCCTTCCTGACTTCTGGCAGCTCTGCATCTGTTGCCTCTCTCTGCTACCCATAAGTCAGTGACATGCAGGCTGATTCCTGTGAGCCTCCCATAGCATGAGAGAACCTGAGTTATACTTCAAGGTTACCTTTGAGAGTTCAGAATTGCAACATGGACAACTTTGCTGAAGGCTATAGGGCATGGTATAGATGGAGTTCTGTGTTAAGGGATCTGTAAGGTTAAAACTATATATTGGAGTAGAAACCATCTAAGTTTGCCGTCAGCTGAAGTCAGAGGGGGCTTGACAGCATGTTAAGTCTCCACAGGGAGTAAAAAGGTTGAAATAATTTGAATTGGGATCCCTCCCCCTCCCTAACCAGTTACAATTTTAAGTAGTTTAAGGCTCAATAGAGCAATAGGAGTGCTTTGCATTGGCCTCCAAAACAAACTGTAAAGTGGCGCAACCTGAGAAGCTCTGCTGCAGTGTATTCCCTGGCTGCTGCAGTAAATGATTGTATGGGTATTCTGGTCCCAGAATGGGAGTTTCAAATTCAGTAAGAGTCCTCCCCACACCCACACCAACAAAAATTTTTCAGTGTTAAAGTCAAATGAGACAAGAAGAAAAAAGGTACAACCCACTCCCACCCCTTTTCTAAAAATATTTTTTCTTTAAACATCCCTTTTTACACTAATTTTGACCACTGGACTGAAAATCTACAATTTGATAAATTCTGTTTAACAGCAATGAGAAAGGTGTCATATGAGCCATCTTGTGAAAGGGACTTCAGGAGCTCTCTGATACTGGGAGATAGTTTATTTGTGTCTGTTGCAGATGGATGACATCTTTACAGAAACAATTTATATGTGAGACAGAGAAAAGAAACTGATGCTTCAAGATGTCTTCTTGATTCATTCAACATAAGTCATCCAAAAACATAAGCTTGCTCAGGAGCATGGTACAAAAAGGGAGAAAGAGAAGATGATAAGCTGGTGATAAAGATACACAGGAGCCAAAGCTCTTGGAAACATCCATCTGGACTTTGTCAGTGCCCTGGAACTCTCAGGAGCTCTCAACCTCGTAGACACCTCTGGTCTCTTGTACCACAAAGGAGAAAACTGCATGAGTTTTCTAGCTCCTACACTAGGAGCTGCAATAACAGTTTCATTCCATCACTCTTTGTGAGTCTTTAGATAGGTAACCTAATAAAAAATGAAGATAGTCAAAGAAATTAGCAAGGGTTGTCTCTTTTAAGGTTTAAAATGTTAATATATATGTTTTCAGCCCCCATAAGTAGTCCGTATATTATGCATGTTAATGTGTACCTTTGAGTGATATTAAAAATAGAATCCTGGTCATATGACAAACCAGTTGCTATAGTAACTACATTTTTGCTGTAGAACAGCAAAGTACTAATGTGTAAAATGTGTAAATTATCAGTGTGCAAGAGCAACTGATGTGTCTTCGCTCTGCTACTCTGTTTTAAAATGAATCTTTCTATGAATATACATGTCTCATTCATGTATTCTCATGACACTCCTGTAGCTGGCTCCATTTCTTCTGTTGGCCACCCTTCTATGCTTAAGTGAGATGTGACATTTCAGCCAAAAGAGAAAGAAGCAGGAGAAACACAGATAATGGCCTTGATCCAAAAGAAAAAGGCTTATACTGATTTCAATAGACTTTGCCTTGGGCTTTATGCAAACAAAGGTGATTTATGAGGGGTACCAGAAAAAGGCAGAGTTCACTCATTTTTGCATGCCTGTTACCACATTCTCCTTTGGAAATTTGAAGAGATGTTGCCCTTGACATTGGGGAAAGGTAGGATCAAGCACTAACATGTTGGAGATTCCCACAGCAGGCTGAGTATATCTCGGTGAATGTGGAACCAATTTTTGAGAACTTGTCTTCCTTCACCCCAGATTCCAAGCTTCTAGATTTACATGCATGTCAGATGTTGTTTTGCCACTTAAATTTCTTAGGATAGATAAGATAAGCGTTAGTAAAATTTAAGAGTGGGTGAAACACTTGGAATGAAGTCCTGGCTTAGATGAAGTCAATAGCAAAACTCTCATTGACAGTATTTCCCCTTTTCTGTTTAGTGTCACACTGAAGAGGGCACTGACCTCCTGCCCTGCAGGAGATTGTAACCCCCACAAAATGCAACAGAGATATTTATTTTGGACTCCAGAGAGAGGAATAGTGTTTGTAGCAGGGCTGGCTACAGATCAGATGTATTCCTATCCAGGGGGAATTATACCAGTTAACCAGTAAATCTTTTGCATGACTCGCTTTAATTATACTAGGTGGCTGTGATACTTTATTTTATTGGGCTTTCTAATTTTGCTGTATTCCACATTTTAAAGAGAGTTGGTTGAACCTGAAGTCATTCTGATTTTAAGGTTTCAGGGCACCGTGTTTTTCTTTTTGCAACTGCAGTGTAGATGTAATTATAATCTGCCTTGTAACAGCACCTGCCTGAGTGGAACAGTTAGTTATTTACTAACACTACAGGAGGGACTCCAGATTGAAGGAGATCAGCTGTGTCTCTGGGCTCGTGGGTAGCCCAGTACTAAAATATGGCTCCAGATTTACTGTCTGAGCTTCATGACACAGCCCACCCCCTGTTCTCTATTGCAAGGCAACAGCTTTTTGCTCAAATGAGACAAACCCCATTTTGTATGCAAATACATGTTCCAAAATAGAAGGTGTTAGTTTAAAATCACAATTTATTTTTCATCTTAAGTCATCAGCAGGAGCTTCTACCTTTCCCTTGGAACTTTTGACGAGTAGAGCTACTGTCTTAAATTCTGCTGTAAAATTATATTATGGAACTCCAACCAAGAATGCTTGTTTTGTAGCTTTTTGGAACAAAGCTCTTTATAAAGTAGTGTTCTGAAATCTACATATGGAAACCAACAGACTTTCTATCAGATTTGTATTTGTGAAATATTGTTTTTAATAGTTTTCTGTGATAGCAAACTAACATTTTTCCTGTTTCTTGTGTCATTGTTGCAGTATCAGCTCTATCATTTAGTGTCAAATTTTTGTATCTATATCAACAAATTGTGAAATAGCAATTTTGCTGGAGATCTCTTTTCTTTGGAGTGGAAAATTTCAACTTTTGGCATACATCAGGACTTGTTAGGTGGAGATGATGTCTTGGTACCTCCATCTCTCTTGCTCTTGTGGGCTTGGTGCTCAGATGGACTCTCACAAAGCACTGCAGAGGGAGCAGGAACTGAGGTGGCCCAGGTTCCAGAAAGAGTGTGGGATTCTATCCTGTACATTATAATATGCTATAAAGCTTAATTAATCCCAGTGTTAAACTTACTTGGATATTTCTATGCTATTCTACAATATACTCTTACTTTTTTATCAGTAGTGTGGTGGAGACAAATGTAGTGATAGAGAATCCAGCCCAGACAAATGAATGGCAGCATGAGGTCTGTGACTGCAGTACTTAAAATGTTTTCTGAAGAGAAAACCACTGAATTGTTTTCTTTAAAAAGGCCTCGGGGTAGAGGGTTTATGTTCAAGCCTTTACCTGGAATGCTTTTCCTTTGAAACTCGAGATCTCTAGATGGAGATCCACAGTTTTCTAAACAAAGGAAAATCCTTCTTTTTCTCTTTCTCTTGTTTTTTTTTTTTTTTTCAAACAACCACAAAATTTCATGAGAAGTATTATAAAGAAAGTATACATCAATTATCAACAAAACAAATATTTTATTAATTATTTGTGGTAAGAAATAACTAGAAAAGGTACATTTTTCCAAGGTTCATTATTGTTTATATTGCCACACTATTGTCATTTTCTATGACTGCTTTTCCACTTACAATAAAAGATTCAGTAATACATTACTTTCCCTTATTTAAGAAGTATGGTAAAGTGTATTCTGCTATATGTCTTCCTACACTTCCTTGGTATTGAAGTTATAGCTCCTATTAACAAGTCACCTTTAACTTGGTAAGTCAATTTGTGGAGTCACAGTTGAGTAATTTAAACCTGTTGTCTTTCCAGTAGTATGATCATTATGGAAGATTGTGAAATAAAGCTCATAATTAGGAACTGCTCAGGAACTGCACTGACAAAATAATTTTTACAGGAAACAATTAATTGATCTTCAAGTTGTGAAGATATGAAGTGGTTTCTTCGGAAAAGATTTCCTAGATTCAGTCTGGGATTTCTGAGCAAAACAAAGACCTTGTTGGATAGTCTGAATTAATTTCCTTCCCTCCAGCACTTGTGTCCCCTTTTTGAGAGATCACAATTTTTCTCAGTGATTAGGGTATTCCTTGTCAATTGCTGGACTATTGTAATTACACCAGGATTTTTCTTTAATTCTCCTTTCCCATTTCTTCCTCAAAAACACTGATTTTAAGCTATCACGAATTCATGCCAACATGGAAGGGAGGAGATGCCAGTGGAGAAAATTTTTTTACGATTAAAAGAGGAGTCTAAACCTTCTGTTTTGATCTCAAGGTTCAACTGCTTCAGCTTTGCAGGTATGAGACCCTACTTTTCAAATGGGGAGTAGTAAGCTCACAGATGCACGCATTTTGTCATAAAACCCTTCACATGTAGCTTACATATGGTAGTTTAAGTTATGCAAAGCTTTAGAAATCTATAGGAATATTCAGGGAATAGTTCACAACTGAATGGAGATAAAGACAGCAGAATCTAACATTCAATTTGCCAAATATTCTGAACAGAAGCCAGAAGTCCATTTACATATAAATATATAATTTATAATGTGGAAATGCTTCAAGGCCTTGAATGCAAATGCTTTGGATTTTTTCTGGGAAAAAAAAAAGAAAAAAAAATTCTTTTCATCCTCTTGTCTTTTGTTTCAATTAAATCGTGTTCCACTGTTGCATGCATTGAAATAAATTAAGAGGGCAACCTTTTCTCTCTTTGCATACAACTGGCATATAAATGACACCTCCTGCATGACATAAAAACCTCAGATAATTGTTTTATAATTAATTTACCTAAATTAATTTAACAGATAAAAATTGCATTATTTTATTATAAATGTGTCCAATTCATTTAGAGAAAATAAACAGAATATGGTTTCTAACTCCAGCCTTTTTCTTCAAAATGCCATTTCTCCTGAAGAGTAGATGCTTGGGATTTTTAGCCACTGATGTTTTTGTTTTTTTCTTATTGCTCTTTCTGAGTATCAGTGTGTTCTGGATGTTGGCTGGATCAAAAAGAGATAAATACAGAAAATCAGATCTGAGAAAATGCTTTTGTAAATATTTTCAGTATTTTTAATTTTGTAACTAAAACTTTGTTTCTTGTTTATGTTCAGCTGCTGTTTTAATGTATTTCGTTTGCTGGCAATGCTAATGACAAATAACTAATTCATCTGAGGAAAAAAAATTCTGGCTTTGGAGAAAGAGCTTCTGATCACAGAAATTTGTTTTTCAGACTATGGAACTGAGTATCAAAAGTGGACATGTTTTACAATAAATTGGGTTGCAGTCATTTATTCAAAACTAAAAGTCATTCAGCAAATACTTTGATGAATGGTTACATGAGAAAAACACTTTGCTGGTGGATCAACACCAACTAAGAAAAAAAATCCCAACAGCTTGCTGCCATTTCTACAGTTCAAAAATAAAAGCTCTTCTCATGTGCATATAGGTCTCTTGAACTCATAGATAAAGAAATAGCAAGTTGTAAAAGAATGGACACTAAGAAGAAAAGGATCATTTAAGCAGATTAAGTAGCTGGAGTGATACAGTGTATTATCTGTTTGACTAGAAAAATGTGTGCCTGTTTGACTAGAAAAATGTGTGCCTTTTATGAGAAATAAGTATTTGACCATAAATTGAGAAATATATTTTCCTGATACAGATTGTGAAAGCAGACAATCCAGAGACAAGGGAAACCTAGAATCACAGAATATCCTGAGTTGAAAGGGACCCACAAGGATTATTGAGTACAACTTCTTGTGTCTGTGCAGGACACCCCAGGAATCACATCAGGTGCCTGAAGGTGTTGTCCAAATACTTCCTGAACTCTGTCAGGCTTGGTGCTGTGACCACTCCCCAGGGAGCCTGTTCCAGTGCTCAGCCACCCTCTGGGTGAAGAACTTTTTCCTGATATCCAATCTAAACCTCCCCTGATACAAATTCAGGCCATTTCCTCAGGTCCTGTCACTGGTCATGAGAGTGAAAGGATCAGTGCCTTTCACTCCCCACATGGCTTCCCCTCAAGGCCCTTCACCATCTTCACTGCCTTCCTTTGGACACTCTCTAATAGGTTAATGTCTTTTTTATGCTTTTATGCAAAACTGCCCCCAGTACTGGAGGTGAGGCTGCCCCAGGTCAGAGCAGAGCGGGACAATCCCCTCCCTTTCCCTGCTGGTGATGCTGTGCCTGATGCACCCCAGGTTGGCACTCCTGGCTGTCAGGGAACACTTCTTACTCACCTGAAACTTTTTATGTGAACCTTGGTAAAAGGGAACCTGAGCTTGGAATGTGGCAATCCATAGGAGTGGACAGAAAATTGCTCAGAGGAAATGGAAAAATAAATAAAAGAAAATTAGTGCAAGACTTTAAATGCTAACAGTGCAATAAAGTGTTCAAAAAGAATACAGCACACAAAATAACATATTTGGAATAAATTTGTTTTTGAGAAGGGTAATAAACACCTTATTTTCCACATGGCAGTAAGAGTGGTAATCAGCACACTTAGATTCAGAACGGACAAACACCTTCTTGAATAGAGGGAGTGCTGCCAGGAGCTGTAGGGCTGTGCTGTTAAAGGAGACTTCAGCCACAGCTGAAGCAGCCACCTAATGTGACAGGTTTGCCTGGTGCAGTTCGTTCTGGATGTAGTGGCTGCCCTATTGATGCAAAATTGCCAGACCAACAAGAATTTATGTATTGGTGTGAGTAGTGAGAGCATTACAAAAATCATGGTCTCAGACAGTAACATCCTATTCTGATCAGCAGTGATTTCTTTTTTAATTGAATGAAATCTAAATAAAAATAGGTGCTTAAGTAAGGTTTATTTACTGTTTAAGACATTAAGAACCCAATTAGCAGAGTGTGCTGAATTTAAAAATTCAGAGTCTTAAATATGGATGAGCCCTAGGATATGCTAAAGTCAAAACTGCAAAAGCTCTCTAAAAATATGAAGGAGAAAATATAGAAAATACATCAGGTACAGATACATTGAAAGTAAAACAGGCTTAAACCAAGACAGGCTGAGAGAACTTGGTGTGTTCAGCCTTGAGAAGAGAAGGCTCTGGGGAGACCTTATTGCAGCCTTCCAGTATCTGAAGGAATCGGTAAGAAATCTGTAAAAGGATTTTCTTCAAGGGCATGTCGTGGGAGGACAAGGGGGAATGAAAGAGAGTATGTTAGATATTAGGAAGAAATTATTTACTGGGAAGGTGGTGAGACACTGGAAGCCATTGCCCAGAGAAGCTGTGGAATACTTCTCTGGAAGTGTTCAAAGCCAGGCTGGACGGGGCTCTGAGCAGCCTGGTCTAGTGAAAGGTGTCCCTGGCCAAGCTGGGGCTTGGAACTGGATGATCTTTCAGATCCCTTCCAACCCAAACCATTCTATGAGTCTGTGATTCTAATTGTGCAGAGATTCTAGATGGACACAGAAGGGAAAATATTTCACAGTGAGAATCATCAGCCACTGGAATATCTCCCTAAGGAAACGGCTGTTTCCCCAACACTGGACACTTTTGATATTCAGCTGGACAGGATGCTGGGCCATGTTGTCTAGACTATTTGTTTGCCAAGAAAGCTTGGACCAGATGATAGTGTTCTATGATTCTATGAAACAGGAGAAAGTTATGGGTAGTAAAGCTAGCAAAAGAACAAAAAAGAAAGCTATTCTTCTTTGCAGGGGATGAGGTTAAGATTTAGCTATGGATCAGACCCAAAATTGTTGTAGTGTGTTTGTTAAGTTTAATGTATTACTCCCCCATTTTGTGTATTGTATCCCCCTGTTTAATGTAAATGGTTCTGCCCTCCCCCAGTTTAGCCCTGCCAGTTATGTTATTCCCATGGCAACTCCCGCCATTGGGGTTGTCAGCTCTTTTGGTTACATAATTTCTCCTCCCTCTCCTTCCCTTATGTGTATATTGGTTCCTCCTCCCTGGGCCCAGTCAATCACCCCCCCACTCCTCCCAGCTTTCCAGAATCTTCTTCCTCTGGGGGTTGTGGTTGGCTGAGGTCCCGGGGCCCCTCCTTTACTTTGCATCTATTGGTTTCCCCCTTATGTCAGTTATGTTAAGTTCATCCCTTCACCCTTCCCTATCGGTTCCCTGTAAATCCCTCCCATACACAACCCCCCCTTCCTTTAAAACCTCACTTCTCCCTCCCCTCGGGGCTGTTCCCTGGTTGGTGCTCTTGGGGTGGCTGCTCCGGTCCATCAATAAACTGACCTTCACCCCCAGTGAGTGTGCGCCTCCTTTCCTCGTCCCATCGGCAGCGAGTTCCGTCTGCAAGCCAGCTCAGCCCTAGGCCAACAGACGCCGAGGGGGGCTGGCTGTTTATGCAGCTGGGTGTCGGCCATTGACCTTCTGCTAGCCGGACGTTGCCTTGTTGGCTGCATACACCTCGCCGCACAAAATGTTTTGGTTTTTCCTAGTTTTTGCTAAAGACAAAGATGAATAATTGTTCAATAATAGGTAATTATTGAATTATTGTTCAGTAACAACAAGATTCAAGATTCAAAAGTAACCACAGTACCTGAGGGAAAAAGAAGAGAATCTGAAATACCCACAGTTGAAGTAAAATCAGAATCTGGAAAGTTAATTTCATCATGCATTGTGAGTAAACATGAACTTCATTTTCAATGATACATGAAACAGTAAGAGTTTGATAGCTGTTGTTTTTATAAGTTACAAGGTGGAGAGCATAGATGGAGTGTAGGAAGTATAAACTCATATTAAGAAAGGAAAAATTGTGATCTGGGCAATTGCAGGTTCTGACTGACTTATCTAAGAAGTAGGATAGGTCAAATCTGCTTGGACTTTAGCAGGGTATCTCACATGGTGCTCCACTGGAATTTAGTAATTGCGATAGGGATAATGGGGGTTAAAAGGGAATTTAGGAAAAAAGCTAAAGAGCTGAATGGGGACAACAGCATCATGCAACAGCTCTTGCTTGAAGGGGATCATCAGGCTGGAAGGAGGTACTGTGGATTCTTGAGGGATCATTAGGGACTGATTAGGATACCTAATCAATTGTCATGAACATCATGGGCAAGAGTGTGAGTTTGCAGCTTAAGCACAGTACCTATTTCTCTCAAGACACTTGCTGCTCAGTGTGCTGAGATAAATAGGAGACAGCTACTCTGTTTCAGGTAGTTGGATGCATGTGGGCAGTTGCTGCACAGTAAATTATGTGTTCAGGTTTTCCCTCTGGTAACTATTTCCTCTCCTCATACCTTTCCTTAATAGCTTTAGTAATGACAAAGGCATAAAAAGTGGCAGTGTGGTAATGAGACAAAATTGGAGGTTTTGTCAATATGGAGAAGATCGAAACATAATGCAGGAAGATCTGTGTTACTTGGAGGACTGGAATAGCAGAAAAGAGCTGTAATTCAATAGCAAAATGTGCAAGGGCAGTCACTTACAGGAGGAACTAGGAGGAATTCTCTGATAAGTTCAATGGCAGGAAATGGCAGAGGAGAGGGAGCAAGATACCCTCATTGGTTTCAGGATATGTCTAAGAAATCCAAGATGTTTCCAAGAAAGTGGCAGGCTCTGCCCTGAGATAAATCAGCTGAGCCTGTCTCACCCTAAAGACTTATTATGAGCATACAGAGAAGTTTTTGCACTTCTGGTCACCCATATTAAGACAGTTAAATTCAAACTGGAATAATGATTGTTGGGAGGAATGATGGATTGCTTTTATGAAAAGAGATTAGAAGATCTTGATGTATCTGCTTCACAGAAAAAGAACTGAGAAGGAACATGTTATTGTCCAGCAGGGGAATAAAAAAACAGAAAGTGGAAAGAATATTTGAAAATATGACAAAACTGATTAAAGGCAATAGTTATAAGCAGACCAGACCATATAGGAAGGTAGAAATGGAATGAAAAGTTGTCAGATTATTTCAGAATAAATTCTTGAAGTTTCACAGTACTTGAATCCTCATGTAAAATGTAGGAATTAAAAATCACGTAAAAATATTTATTTTTAAAGGTTGTAGGTTTTTAATTGTTTAGAGATGTAATAATTACTTTATACAGTGTGGCTCTCAGGCATTGGTAAAACCCAACAAGTGGATAAGATGCTCTACAGACTTAGAGAGGAAGAAGATGAGAGAATGGTTCAGGTTGGTAGTTCAAAAGCCTTGAGCAGAGTGCATATCTCCTGATCTTTTTTTGATGTTCTGGTATGTTGTATCTCTATCCTGATATCCAGTTCTGATATTCTTGGCAATAATTGGTTGTGTGCTACAGTGCTGTGCTTAGTGTGGAAGGGCTAAAGGACATGATGAAATAGTTTGCAGAATAAAGACCATAGAGATTTCGGGGCTGATAATTTTTAAATTTTTAAATTAATTTTTTTTTGCAATTTTGTTCTGTTCTGTCATTTTAAGATGCATTGAAGAATATTTTAGTGCTACATTGTTGTGTAAGCCATATGAAATTATTTTTTGTTCTTGTTTACAGAATTCAGAATAAAAGTTAGGAAGCTGTAAGTCCATAAGTTCCATCAGGATATAGGTACCTTCAACTTCTAGTAGCACTAATAAATCTGTTCCTTTAATTATGAGCAGATTAAGTGTGTCAAGACTTTATCTTCGAGTCATACACACACACCACACGCACACACACACACACACACACACACATATATATATATATGTATATATATGTACACATATATATTCTTGCCCTGTAATGAGTCTAGGTGAACCTTTGTCCACTTTAGGTGTATTACTTAATGGAAATTATTGTTCTGAATTTTTAATGCTTCTAGCATTACAGTTAATGAAAGCCAGATGGAGTCCCAGCCGTGACCAGAAGTAAAAATCCCATTAACTTCCAAGAGACACAGGAGTAGATCCACAGTCCGTTGGACCTAATCAATAACTTGTAATCTTTAATGTTTGGAAATACACTTCTTTCATCTCATGGTCGGTGCCAAAAAATCCTTGATGGCTTCATCTGAAAGTTGTACAACTCAAGGAGAAGTTAAATGTGAGATTTTAAGGAAACAAAAATGAAACACTTTTATGGTTACTAGTAATGAAATATCAATGTGATCTCATAGATAATTCAAAATTCCACTGGGAATCACCTGTGATGAACGACAGGTGTAGTGGAGAAGGGTGCATGTAGACAAATAACTGGAGACTTCAAGGTCTCATTGCACCATAGAACAAAATAATGTGCTTTAGAAAGTGGAACACTGACAAGTGAAGATTTTAAAAAAATAAACCATCCAACACACTGGAAACTACATGTAAACAAAAGGTCACATTGTGTTGGGGTTGAGAATGTGGCTTTCAGCAGGGCAAAAGAAAAATGATTAAAACATGCAGTGTAAAAAGTCTATAGTGGCCTTACACATGAATCAGTCTGAAGGTAGAGAGCAGCCTCGACATCTTAGGTACACACAGTGTAGACCAAGCAGTTGTGGAACAGCAGGAATGGTAGGAGAAGAACAATTAACAAGTAATCCCTTGGAGAATGAAATACTTGCAAGTCATAGTAGGGATTAGATTTGCTGGTGTAGGAAATTATTTGTTTGGAAAAATCCTCTAACTGGAATGCATTGATTTTTGGTGAAAACTGGAGAAGTTAAAAATGTGCAGTTGTAAAATTTCAGGGGGTTTGTTTAACTGACCTCCTCTTCAGGTGTTAACATTGGCACCAAGGCTGTTGGTGTGAGTCATCAGTGAGAATTGTGCCTAGATTTTGTATGTCACATAGAGCACCACTTCTGAAATAAATACCTAAATTATTGTTAAATAATGGTTACTACATTCAGGGCAATAAGGATGCAGAGGAAATCGGAAAGAAACCAAGCAGAGAGAAAGCAGGTGACTTTCAAAGTCACTGAGAAATCTTCCAGGCCTGCCACCTCAAGAGGGTTAGGAAAATCGGACCCTTGGAGCCTAGCTAAGCTGAAGGGCTTTGGGAACAGGAAGAGGTGGGAGGTGACAAACTGCAGATCTTGACTTTGTGTGAAGCCATTTAGAGCAGGACAGAAATTGTAGTGGGCTGGGAGAAGGGCTCTGGTGCAGCACAGGTGCACTGCAAAGATACCAGGCACTGGGGAGGACTGTTTTCACCCACCCTTCTGCCCAAGGGCCCCTAAACCCCTGCTCACACCATGCCCTCTCTCTCTCCTGTCAGAAACGGGGCAGCTGTGCTGTCATCCATTCGTAAGGAGCACTGCACTGCACAGCCTCTGGGGATGCCTGCCAACTGGAAGTGGGTGAAATTCACTGACCCCAAGGGAATATTTACATTCATTGCCTTTAATAAACAAAACTATTTTAAGCTTCAATGTGAATAAAGCTATTTTTGCTAGATGCACAGAGTGTTTGACATTGTTCTATGTACCTTGTCACATCTAGTGTTTAAAAATGTTCTCAGTGGAAATACCTGGAACAAAACCAATGAGGAAGCTGCACACATACTTCAAACACCTGCATATCACAAAAATTTAACAGTGCCAGCACCAAATAGTTCTGGTTTATCTCAGAAGAATGTTTGCAGCTAATCCTCTCCTGTGGACATAGATAAACATACTGCAGCTAATACATACTTATCATAATTCAGCGGAGACATTTCAGAGTGCACCACTTAACTGCTTTTCAATTTCTTTTCCTGTTTTGTCATTATCATTGTTGTGGGGATTTGGTTTTGATTTTCTTTTTTTTTTTCTTTCTTAATTTTTGGGGTTTGTTTTTTTGTTTGTTTTCCAAATCATTTGCAGATGATTGTTTGGTCCTTTCTTGGAATTAAACTCACAGTGTACTTCAAATTTCTCTTACTTTCACTGCTGCTTCTCTTAGCATAGAAATCTGCAGAGCTGTGGGAGAGCTACACATAGAGCACCTAGCTGCATTGTAGGTTTCTTAGACCCCATGAAAGCGCTGCTAGAGTCACTTCAGGCATTGCAATTTAAATTACAGGTGTGTTATCTACATTTATTTTTCTGTGGGACCATTGGTTTTCTTAGCCAGATTTCAGTTCTCATTTCCTAAGTACTATATTTTCATTCAAACCAATTCAATGCTATTTATTCTTTGCCTTCTTTTAAATGCATAAAAAGTTCAAATCCAGAGTTATTCTAGATCAAGACATATATATCAATGTAACAGTTTGCATTAGCTGTGCCAGTACTTTCCTGTCCTTGTGTTCCTGCTGTAACTTCAAACATGATTTTCTTCAATTCTCCCTCTTTAGATGGTATTCTTCTTCATGTCTCTCCTGAATTTCTGCTCCACAGACTTCAGATTGTCTTAAATGGTTTTGAAGTTTTGCTCATGTATCTTGTGTCCCAAACTTTCCGTCTGCTCAGTCATATGGTTGTACAGTCTCTGATATGAATCTTCTGTTGTAAAGAACAGATATTTGTCTCCTGCATCTTCCTCATAACCATATTGTCAGAGGTCTAATGCCAACCTCCAGGTCGGCAGCTAGGCCACTGAATGCCGTTCCTCTAATGGACCAAGCAGTTCAGTTGCAAAAGTGAATAAAAGAGTGTGTTTGCCAACAGGTTGAATCTACTTCAGTTTTCTCATCATCTGGAGACTTCTCTGAAACATTGTTGTCCTCTTTTGATTCCACAGTGTCTCTCTCCCTTACATTGAACAAGCTGTTACATGCACTACAGAGATTTTTTTTTTCTTGTCTGTGTTTTCTTTGAGACTATGCTGAAGTTGCAAAGTTGGGAAAGACAGAAGCCATTAGGAGAAGCACTGCTTGTCCATTGTAGCAAACTTCTGATTTAAGAAAACAAAGAACTGTTGATTCCACTCCCATAATGTGGAGCTCTCAGTCTCACCGCCATGGGTTACCTCACTGCCCTGCTTCAGGATGGGTGCAGATTGAATGTTATTGATGTTATTAATCATGGATTCCATCTTTTGCACTAAGAGTATATTGGCATCTTAGGGGTGTGGAGGCTGTTAGGCCAGGTAGTCCTTGACACCATGCAAGTGTTACTGCCACACAGCCGAGGTTTGAGGTTGTAGCAGGATAGAGTTTCCTGTCACTTCCTTCACCAAAGATCATGAGGCAGCTTTCAGGAAGAGAAAGTGTTAATTTGCCACAATACTTAAGCCATCTCCAAAAGAACTGTATTTCAGTGTTTTCTCAGCCCAAATCTTTTCCTGCTCGTGCATACCTGAAATTGGTAGTTTGCCTCTGTGCAAACTCCTTCTGCTGATTGACCTGACCTTTGGATATTTACTCATGCACCTCCACCTTTAATGTTTCCTGCAGGACCTAGCCCAACATGTGCTGCATGTGAGGACAAGAATTAAACCAAGGTTTTGTGTATTCTTTGAAACCTGTGCATTTCACAGTATGGAAATCCACCTTTGTTGTGTTTTAGGAATGGTGTTCTCCAATTTAGAGTTCCCACTGAAGCTGCTCTAAACCACTCTCCAGTTTTTTACTCATCCCTTCCTCACTCCTCCCCTTCCTCTGCATCAGACTGGAGAGGAGAATTGGAGGCACAAAAAGTAAAAAGCACAGGTTGATATAAAAACAATTTACTGGATCCAGCAATTAGATAAGAAAAGTAGCAACAACAGCAATGATATTTAATAACAAAGGTGTTTAAGAGATGCGAGGGATTCTCATGCAAATGCTCACCAAATCTCACAGGGAGCCACCACCACCCTACCCCTACACAGAAGGAAGGTCTTCCCCATTCCCAGAAAGTTAGGTGGTATAGAATAATCTCCAGGTCCTAGCATTAATCCTATCCTGGCAAGAACCTGGACAGCCTTATAAAAATATGTTCAGCCCGTGCTTTTCAATGTTCGTCTATAACTGTTTGGTAGTGCAACTCCATCTCAAAAATTATTCTTTTTGGGTGGGGACAGAGTGCATGTCAGGATGGAGCATAATTATCAACTGAACAAGCAGGGACTGGTTTTGCCAACCAGGAATGACATAACAGGATAATCATATGCTGTGACAAGATCAATATGTACCTGTCGGATTCTACCTGAATCTTGAGAGTGGTTAAGCATCTCAGTGTTCTAGGATGCTACAGCCTCTCCTGGATTTCTCATACTCTTGTTCACTGACTCGATCTTCCTTTTGCCTTTTGATTTACAATCCTACTATAAATTCTTAGTGATCAGAGATTACATGTTTCTACAGTAGTTGGTAACTGATCCCATTCAGAACTGGAATTCTCCTCAATAAAAATAAAGACTATACTTTAGGTGCTGGTGGGTATTCCTTTGCAGATAGGCATAGCATGTAATATCTGAGAGAGGGCATGTATATATGATTTTACATATTAAGTGGGTTTGAATCATTCATAGGCTTCAGGAAGTGCCTTTAAACCTATTTCACCACCATAGAAGCCTTGGAGCAAATGCAATGCTAATACTCCTTCTTAGTGATTTTAAATAGTTTGTAAGCTGCTGTAAAAAATGTGTTGTCAAACTCTGCAACTAATTTACTTCTTCCAGTCTATAAAACAAGGGAAGGAAACATCTGTTTAAATGGGAATGTAATGGCAGTGGGGATTATTCTTTTCTTGTCTCTGTTGTTGTTCATTGTGTTTAATCGGTTTAAATATACAAAAATAATGTCACTGATTCATAAGTAGTAGTATTTATTAGAGCTTGAGACCCTGTACAAGCCTATGTAGATGAACATTTTTGTGACACTGCTGGCATTTCTGAAACAAATTAAGCAGATGTGGGAACATTCCAAACATTGCTGAATACATAGTTCACTCCACATGGATGAAGTTATGGCAGAGTTAGCACAGATGACCGGAGCTATCAACACAACATCTTTGTCCATAAATTCTCTGCAGAAAGGGTTAACACATTGCAAAAGGCATATCCTGCATGGGAATTCTCATATTCCTCTGTGTGATTCATTTATTTATATGTCCTCTATGTCTGTCTCTCAGATTATTCAGCCCCTGGAATGCCAGAATAAATGCTTTAGAAAGGTCAGCCCTGCTTGCAGGGAGCCAGCCTTGCTGTCCTCTGAACTTCCAAAACCCAGAGACTGTTTCTTGTGTGTGCTTTTCAACAGCCCTGAAGAAAATGCACTGGAACAGTATTCAGTGGAGTGTGAAAAGCACTAAAGGGTTTTACCCTGACCATTGTTTCCTGTGAAATGCAAGTCTGGTGCTCTAGCAAAATTTGGGCTTAGGGGCTGTGCCTTATTTGCTCTATTCGACTTGGTATTTTTGCAGATTTTTCATTTAGAAGCTAAGGTAAACCAAGGTTAACTTGTTGCTTACAGACAGGAAATAAATAATTTGATATTAATGTTTTGACACAAACAAGTGAAATGAACAAAAATGCTGGGGCCACATTCTATTGATCATTTCTTACTCTGGAGCATGTGGCACTCTGTTGCTGAGCCTTGAGGACCCTGGAAGAAAACTGGCCAAGGCTTGAGTGTTATTTTATAGGTTTAGACATAGAATGTAGATGGCATAGAATATGCAGCAGTAAAATAGCGTGCAAAGGCTTTTTGTTGATTCAGGAACTTCAGTGGTATTTGTAAGATCACCCAGAAAAACATTCAAGAGCAAACCCAGTGGAACCAGAACCAGGTAAACATCTGCACTGGAGTGCAAGGAAAGGAGAGTGATGTAGAGCTGGGATCCTCCAGAGACATGGTTGGCTGTGGCTCTGGATAGAGCCTGCAATAGTGCAAATGTGTGTGTACATTTCTTGTGGTAATTTTTAGAAAGACAAGCAAATCCAGATGCGTTCACAGTTTTAGTCTCCACATAAAAAAACATGAGTGATCATGGCTCCTTTTAATTTACCTTGGGTAGCTGGAAAGGGCAACTAGAGCTTGGTGAAATGGCATGAATGGATCAAAGTCTGGGTATTAATTTCTAACTTCCCTAGCAAATTTTTGTCTTTAACTAACATTTTCTCATCATCAAAACAAAACAAAACCAAAAAAACCCAAACAAGACAAAATTCTCTTCATCAAACCATTCCCAAGACTTCATTTGGGAAGTGTCATTTCTCTTCCATGACCACTGATAGAACAAAACCAACGGTGGTGCTCCTCTAGTGAGTCGTGAGGTAAACAAAGATCAGGCAGTAATGAGTAACATGTGAGGACACTAAACTTAAGACTTAAATCTGCACAACACACCACTGAGGGCCTAATTAATATTTTTATGGAAAAAAAAATAGTTAAGAGATGCAATTGGATTTTTGCAAACTTGAGCTTTCTGAGTGAGAACTCAGATTTCATTCTATGGGCTTAAAATTAATTTTCTAAGACCAGCATTTCTTTTGGACTAAGCAGGAAAAGACATCTTAAGAGCCCTTTCAAACATGGGTTATGTATTTTGGTGGGGTTTTTTTAGATCTTTGTATGCATTTTAATCACTCTTCTGGAAAGTCTAAGGCAGGTATTTTGCACTTCATAATGTCCAGTGGCTGCTCCATGTCAAAGGGTGAAATCCAACGGTGAAGATATTTACGTCAGAATAAAGGATGTTTTTCTAGCCCAGTGAAGACACTAAGATGAAAAAATGATCCTTGATGTTTTGTTTTAAACACTCCTTTATTTCCTTGAAGACTCACCAACCAATGCAATTTTAAAATATTGTCTTATCAACTGGGAAAGGAGAAACAAATATGTCCTTTCAAATATGGCTTCTTCACATGAGTAATTAAATGAAATAAGCTCAGCATATGCATTGCCTCATCAGGATATGAATGAGCCTTTCTTTCATGTTTCTGAAAGGCAACCATCACTTCTACAAGATCAAATAATGGAAGGGCTTAAAAATCCTGCATGCAGGCTACTTGTAACACCTGAACAATGTCAATCAGAAAGATTTGAACCAGTGGGAAATGATTCCATTGGTTTTCTAGCTTTGATCACAAGAGGGAGTATTTGCAAGTAATCTTTCCCTGTAAAAACAAAAATGCTGCTTAACAGTGCAAGCAATGGGTTTGGGCCATTAACTGTTTTCTGCAATCCTCTAGAAACATCCAAATCAAACTTGCTATTTCTTCCTGTCTGTTTGTAGAAGTATGCATGATGAGACCTTCAGAAACTTCATACAGGTTGTATACCAATCATAGTGAACTATTTTAGAGGAAGAAATTATAATCTTACACTCAGAGACAGATTACTGTGGCATAAATTCTTTGTCAGTTCTCAAAGTAATAAATTAATCTTTCTTCTGCTTGTATCTTTCTGCCTAAGAGAGACTGGTCCTTCCATAAAGGAAGTTTTAATTTCTATTAGTTATAATCTTTAATTCTAATTTTTTCAGGAGATAGAATGTCAAGGAAAGGAACATATGGAGTGTAAAAATAAAAAATGACAGTTTTGGACTAGTGTGATTTAAAGGTCACAGTTTAAAGCTATCTGCAAGTTCATAACAGCAACAAAAAAGTCCTCATTCATTACCAATGACATGGCTTGCAGCTGTGTTTGGTGCTGATCAGTTATCTTGCACTAAATAAAGGAAAGACAACCCGACCGCTAGAATTAAAAATAAAGAAATAATACCGGCACAGTTTGTTGCATGTTCAATCCAAACACCTTGAAACCAAGCTATGAATTAGTGAAGGTTCATAACTTTCAGGCAAGTTAAGAATAGGTTTTGCCTCCTCTTTGACCTATAAGCAGAATTTGACCCAGAGAGGGAAATACCGATGATGCAGTGGGAGTGCAATGATACTTAAAGGAAGGGAGAGGGGAGCTCATATTGTTGTAGGAATAGGGACCTGCTTGAGGTTTCAAAGGACAGTGGTAGCAGGCTTCATAATTCTCCAACTGCTGGAGTAACCTTTTATTTAAAAATGTTACAGAACTGTTTGGGAATCAGAGGAACATGGAGCAAGGGAAGAAGAAAGAAGGATTAAAGCCACACTGTCAGGTAGAATTATGCTCTATATAAATATGATTTTTTGGAAGACTGTTAGATTCATAGAGAAGTCCTATGAAATCAAATGTGGAAAATTATTCCACTGAAGAAAAGTCTTCTATTTGTATTTAACCATTCCACCACAGCATCTGCAATCGGAAGGTAGGGTCTTTGTTCAAACTCCTCAGTGCCAATTTTTCTGGCCTTCTGTGAGAGCACTTAATCATTTTGCAGTGAGGAGAGCTGCTCTTTGTGGTCAACACATACTTTTCCTGACCGCACAGAGGTGTTTTGATGATGGCTGGCAGAGCAGTGTGTCAGGAACTTGCCATCTGACATAAGTGATAGGTGGGAACCTGTCAGAGCCAGCGGCATTGTCTGACTGGCCAAATCATGGAGTGGAAAATGCCCAGCCAGTGCTCAGAGGTGTGAGCAAGGATGGTGCCTCTCTGCCCTTCCCCTCCAGCCACACACACACCTGTTGGCTCTGCAAAGGGCTGGCAAAGCCTGTGCTCTCAAGGATAGTGTGTGGCAGCAGGAGGGAAGAGGAGCAAATAGGACAGGAGAGGAGAGGACAGGAGGAGGCACCAGCTGTCCATGGCCACATACTCCCTCGCTGTCCTTGCAGTTGGAAGGAAGCATTGCTGCTTTTTTAAGAAAGATAAACTTAAATTGGAGAGCTTGAAATGAGTTTTAAGAGCTCTGGTTTTCTCATCTTTGTGCATTTCATTCCCCATTCTGTGTGGGTAGCTATTCTTCTTAATGCCTGGAATAAACACCAAAGTAGCTGTGCAGGAGCCAGCCTCTACCTACTGTGTCTGTCTGATGGTACCACCTCATGGAGAAGAGGTGACAGGATGACATCCATTCCTGACAAGTGAAAGTGTTCATGTCTTGAGGTGACTTGGAACTGAACCCATTTAATAGCCCCAAGAATCAAGATGCAGTGATTTTTTTGCTTTAACTGCACTGGGCAAGCTTTCAGGCAATGATTTAAGAGGGTTTCTATAAAATAATCTTTTTTTTTGGCCAACTGTTTCTTGATTTCTATACTGCCTCCTCTTTTAAAGCTACATGTTCTCTTTGTCCCAGGGTTGCCCTTAAAAGCCGAAGTGCAGAGGGAGAGAATATCCTTTCAGCTTGATGTGAATTGCAAAGCAGGGCTCTCTCCTTCCATTCTTAAACACGAAGGGTGGTACAAGTAGCAATGCTGACAGTGTACATTTGCAGATGCCACCATATGGGTCTTGAAAAACTAGTTGCACCGATGATTCCCTGCACATGTAGGAGACAGTTTGCATTGTTGGCATCGTCCCTGCACAGAAACAAGCACAGCTTAGCAGAGCTAAGCAGATGGCACTAGATCTGGTGCCAGGGAAGCACTGAATTAAAGGTTATACCCGCCAGGTTTGATGCGGTGCCAGTTTGAATTGGTACAGAAGCTTCGGCCCACCTGCTTATTGGCCCCGTGACATCTGGCATCTTTTTTTTTTTTCTTTTTCCCCTTGGACTAAGCTAAATGCAGCAAGGAAAAATGTCATTTTAAAAGCTAGTTACCAATAAATGGGATTAAAATTCTCTGAGAAAAAGAAAGCCTTGCAAATGCATTCTGTTTAACACTGCTATATTAGAGATCTTGGGACAGCTTTGTGAAGATTATATGATGGAAAATACGGATCTGGGTAAAACCACATTTTACAGAAGGCCTAATGGTCAGGGTGGCATGCTAATGAGCTCATGGAGCTGTTAGAAGTTTAGGGCTATCAGCAGCCTGCACACAACAGCTCAGAGTCTCAGGCTGTCACCCTACATATGTTGTCACTCAGAGCAGGAGAGATATTTTATGCTATGCCACCTGAGTGTGGCTGGTGGAGGTGCCTAACAAACAGCAATGCACCCTGCTAAACTTACTGCCTGCTCCACTTGGATTTCTCCCTCTCCTTTCTGTTGTCACCCTTCACCTTGCTTTTTTTTCCTTTTTTTAACCAGTCTCTCTTTCCTCTCCACACGTTCACATGCTGTATACACAAATATGCTGCCATGGGGACTGTGCTTGTAGCAGACACTAAACCTGTTTATATGTCTTATCCATTAGGGATTTAATCCTTGCTCCCTTGGTGTGAAATGAAAGCATGCAGCTGTATGGCACTCTGGAGATGATTACCAATAGAGCTAAACCTGAGTTTATACACACCATGAGCCAGATTAATCAACAATTTATTGACTCAAAATTGAATCCATACAGCAGTCGTTTTGACTTTTTTTCTTTCTTTCCTTTTTTTTTTTAAGAGGGTCTCAGACTGCCTGAATAATTTTGGTAGAGTATTGTCAGAAAATCATTGAGCCAGATTTATTAAATATCTGAAAAATAGTGACAGGCATTGTGTGAATTCTAAGGCTCCATCACAGAATGGCAGGGAGGTCGATGTGCTTATAAACTGTAGACATACATTTTGAAATCATCAGTGCTGGTTTGCAGTCTTCATTAAAAAAGAAAGAAAAAAATGGTCAGTTTTGGACCTCGCCTTGAATTTTCCTGGCTTCTCTATATCCAGTACCAATGTATAGAAAAAAAAAATGAACCACAAAATGAAAAACTGATAGGAATGGATGAATAAGGCAATCTATTTCTGAAGAAATATATGTACTGGGGAACCAGTTATAATGCAAGTGTATTTCACAATAAAAGACCATTGATCTCCTCCACGTAACAACACAAAAAATGCTGTACACCTGGAAATTCTTAGGCCAAGAATATTTTGTTATAAAAAAGAGACTAATATTAAACATCCAAATTTTCCACTGCTGACATTTGAGTTAGAAAGTATTTGCAAATATATCCAAATCCTACTGAAGTCAGTGGAAAGACTTTGTTGGCTCATGCCTGTCTTTTCTTGACCTTGTTGCTGGTGTCTCTGCCTCTCACTTTCTCCAGCACAGGCAACTGTGTTGGTGCCCTTTGTTGCAGGAGCTGCCTCACAAAGCCATTCTGGCACAGACACGTGTTGAGTTTCAAGTTGGACACTGACTTTTTAAACTGTTCTACAACACAGCTTTGGCATCTGCTGAGCTATTGATTTCAAGGGTCAGAATTTCATGGCTTTCAGCTCTAACCTTCTAGATTTGCTGCTTGTAGACAGCAGCCTCGTTGCACAAAGTGAAGTCACAAGAGCTGGATCTCTTCTGGCAAGGTTTCAATAAGGATCAAAGTCTTGGAGGTAACTTCCTTCTTCAACTGCCTCTAAAGCAGCTTGAAATGTGAACTCTTCAGATCTTCAAATTTCAGAGATGAAGGTGTGCAATGGCAGCTCTATTGGTTTTGGTTTGAGTGAGAACCAGGCTGGCCATTTTGTGTCACACTTTACAGGTTGCCAAAGCAATACTTGGGTTATTTCCTTGAGTTTTGATGAATGTCAACACTGAAATAAAACCAATGGGCAAGGCTTTGAATCTTATTCACAACAAATCCTCCTCCATGTCTTTCCCAAACTTAGGGTATTTATCATTCAGTCCAGTAGCAGTACTAGTTGAAAAGTGGCTTGTTTGTTGTTGGCCTTTTTTTTAATAATTTGACAAATGTTCTATTTACATGACAGATTGGTAAATAGTTTGGAGACAAATTGCTTTTGTTAGCTCCTCAGATTTCTTCATCTAATACTGCTTTCTCAGAATATTATCTATTAAAATTTTTCCCTAGAATTTTAAAGTTATAGACAATATCTCATGCTACTCAGGGACAATGATGTTGAATTAAAAATAATATCCCTAAATAAAAAGGTTATAAACAAAGAAGTTTATTACATATCTCTTTACTGACATAATCAAGGATAGAAATTTCATTGAGTGTTTGCCTGAATTTAGTCTATTTTCATCTTTAATGGTTTATTACAATTGCAGTTTAAATTTTCCATCTAGCACAATAATTTCCATCACTGTTTCTCTCTTCACCATCTTCAAATTCTTTCCCACATTTAGTATCTCATCACCCTTCATAACCCTCATCTTCCTCTTTGAACTCAAATAATCATTGTCTTCTCTCATGGAATTTGAAATTCTGTCTCTCTTAAAGCATTAAGTGACAACATCTGGATTTATCTGATCTCATGTTGTCTTGATCCAATGACCAAGCCGTGCTGCACTAGGACTTCATCCTCCCTGTAGGAGTTACAGCAGGATCCCGTGCCAAGAGCCATAAAGGCTACAAGCATTCTTTAAAGGGCTTGCTCTCTGCTACAGCAGGCACCTACAGTTGTGACATTCCTGCTGGTACACCTGCAAGGGCTGCATTCTTTCCTCCAATGATATCCTTCATTGCTGGTGTTAGGTACCCTCTGAATGTACCTAGGACAAGCATTCTCCTTTTGTGCCCCAGCACACCTGGTCTCCTGTTCCAAATGATGTTCAGCCAATCCTTCATTAAGTCTGTAGACATCCATCCTTGGTTTTGACACCTAACAATTATTCCAGTAGGCAGCTGGTCCTTCAGCATTGTTTTCCGCTTCAAGATCACATACGGTGGCAATTTTATACCATCTGCTAACACTGCCAGCATTACTGTAATGCACATTTTTTCATTCCCCAAAGTTCTGATGATGACGGATTTTGTGCCTATTTTTCCAATGACGTTATTGGATGGCTCATCAAAGGAAACTGGTGTCTCATCTGCATTTCCCATTTGGCTCAGCAGGTAATCGTGACCTTTATGCAATCCAATCACGTACTGCTAGAATGCAATGACTTTTTTACTGAAGTTGGAAGGTACATGTTGGCAAAACAAAGTCCTTCTCTTTAGGCAAAAACCTTTATGATACATCATCTTTATGCATCAGTTATTAGTGATTTTGAACTTTTGCCACGTAATTTGTCATGCATGTGCTATGCCCCGAGATCTTCATGTAATGATTTCCTGTGCAACAATGGTTCTATCCTTTTTCCTTTCTTGTTTTTAGGTGCACGTGTTCTCCAACTTATCTTTCTACTTGAGCAGACAGGATGGATTAGATGACCTCCAGAGGTGCCTTCCAAACTCAACAATTCTGTGTTTCTGGCATTCTGTGATAGCTCATGGAAGTGCTCTTTTCAGGGGCACTGAATAATTTCTGCATCGAGACTGTTATTGCATAACAGTTTCTGTTCTCATTATTTCTGTCTTGTCACATGCGCCTCAGTAACATTATATTTCCTCTTGGCTCACAATTGCTTGTTAGTACCCAGAGTTCCACTGTGACTTTTAAATCTGCATTTTAACTCCTACTTGCTTTTTGGTATGTTCCCTCTTGTACTTGTCACTCTGACCTCCAGATGTTTTGCTATTTTTCCAATTTACTAAAACTATTTTAAAAAATCACGCTGGAATTTTCTGATCCACCTCACATCTATTCTCTAGTTGCTGAAAAATCAAATAATAAATCATTGTATTCAATTGTATTCAAACTTCTTCAAACTTTGGGCTTCTTTGGGCAAGTTTGTGGACATAACTAAGGAACCTTCTGCAATGCATAGTCATGGTATCCTTATAATACAAAGGAAAGAAAATCTCCATTTTTTAAGTTAACTTTCTGGACAAAACCCTCTAATCCTACTTCTGTGTAAAGTAAGTATTGGGGTCCTTTTTCTGGAACTGTGGTCTGATTAAGTCACAAGTACTTTTTTAACTCAGGAAACCATCAACACAATCTGTGTATCCACTCCAGAGCAGCTAATTTTTTATTAAATGAGTTAAATGAGGTCTGCATTGCACATGACCTGTGAAATCATCTTTTTTGGCCAGCTAGTCCTGCAGCATGTGGGCTCTGGCATGGGCAGAGCTTGGCTGAGCAAAGACCCTCAGCCATGGGCAGGCCGAGGGCGCCATGGGTGCAGACATTTCTCTGGTGTGCTGGCCAGTCATCCCCTCAGCGTTTGTGCAACCAGAGAGACAGACCAGCTCTCTAGCCCAGGACTTCCTTGCTGTAGATTATATGGCACTTATACTGGCCCTGTACATAAACTTTAAATCTGAATAATATACAATAAACATTACACACATGAGTCATGTAATGCCAAGTGACAAGCAGATTAACAACCCAAAATACAGGGTAATTTCAATGCATAAATGAACCTATTCATAAACATTTTAAAAATAATACATACTTACTTGAAGCTTTTTACCATATTTTTATATTTTGAAATATATAGAAGCACAATTAAATTATCTGCATGAAGAAAAAGAATCCAAGAATCAGCTCCTTGTCTTTGCTTATAATTTCATGAAACTAATTGCTAGCGTGGTTAAAAATAATGACAAAATAGATTGGTAGCATCCTCCATTTCTACTACCTCAAAACAGCAAGCATTTAACTTCTTTTTTTTTTTCACCCAGTGACTAATTCCAGATAATAAATTGTGTATTGCTGTGAAGTGCCTCATAGCAATGGAATGTATTTAACTTTAATTAAGCTACAACCGGATCTATATTTAAAAGAACGCTGTTCCTTCATTATTTTGGTGAGTTGTATTTAACTTCACGAGTTACAGAGTAGAACTATTTTATAGACTTTCTTTATTATTTGAATGGTAGACAAATAAAAGTGGACATAAAAAAGGTCGTTTGTATTTGAAAGTTTTATTGCTTCAGTTACAGATAGTACATATGAGTGTAAAAAGACTGTAGCCCATATTAGTTCCGCTATATATTTCTGGGTTTGCTCTTTAAATTAAAAAAGTGTGGAGGCATGAAAAACAGATGCTTTCAACCAATTTTCCTCCAAAGTGAGAAAAAATATATGTTTGTTTTGAGGTGCTAGCAAAATTGTATATTGGGATGGAGTATTCTGAGAAGACTGCCTACTTCCTGAGCAATTCCTTTGAAGCTGGCATAGACCATATTTCAGTTCATGGGTTCAGGTCTGAATTTTGGAGGTGAGTTCTTGATGCCTAAAAAAACATAGGGTTTTTTAGTGCAAAATCTGCCCCACCACGCAGAGCCTCAAAACAAGACCAAATGAACATCTGTTGCATGTTGCTTTCTGGTAGAAATCTTGAAGCTGGAGGCCACTGACCGGCTGCAGATCTGCTCCATGCTGAGTTTGTCTGCAGTGCCAGAATGCAATGTGCTGTGAGGAGGGAAATAACTGGAAGCCTTCACTTGGCAGGTTGGCATAATGTGACTGCTTATGATTTTATTCATATAACAGTACAAGTAAGGTTTAGTTTTTTGTGTTCATCATCAGATATTATCTCTATAATCATAAGAATAAAATCCATGTAGGACAGTTTGCAAACTCCTTTGTGGGTGTTCATGTTCCTCCTCTTGATTAGCTTCTTTTTCATTTGTATTAATAGAATCTCTTTTTTGTGGGATAATTTTCTCATTTTCCCCTGGTTATTTCTTAAAATGTTAATACTTATTTCTAATTTTCTAATTTGACTTTCCACTAAGATTATTTAATTTTTGATTTTATTTCAAGAGACCAAGTAATGCAGTGCTAAAAATGAGTACAAGTGTTAAGGGTATCAAATAGAGTAAATGTTAGATCATCATCAGAACATCAGGCTTCTTGTTTAATGTGGTTTTGCAGTGGTGCACCATGTACCTATGTCATTTATAAGCACTGGCACAAGAAGACAGTCTATAAAGTATGCAGATACAAAACCTGTATGGTTTCTGTTGGATTTTCTTGTAAAAATGTCCTAGTTTTCATACCACTGACGTTGTCATACTCAAGTTTGAACCCTGTCAAAGGGCAAAGGGATTGTAATTTTAAAATTCGGGCTTCAAGATCCATATTGCAACCACTGGTATCAGTGATAGAGTCTTCAAGGACAGCTTTTGTCTTTGAATTTTGTAAAGCTTTGATGCAAATTGTAGCATGCTGTTCATTTTGTGAACAAGAACATTTGAAAACAAGACATATAGGGAAAGAACTTAGAGGCACATGTCAAATACACCAGCTGAAGAATTAGAAAATAATGCCACAATGCAACACACAGGAAAACAAGTCAATGTATCAGCCTGTATTAAAAATCAGTCCCCTTTCCAGAATGGGCATGCTGTGGTATGACATCCAGTGTAGTGAGCTGCTTCTTGAGGTATTTAGAAACAACTCCCAAGGAGGACCAGCGCATCTCTTTGAGCTAATTTAAAGCAAACAAATAGCTTTTTGGGAAATTAAGGAGGGAGGGGGAAAGAAAAAAAATAATAAAAATTAAATAAAATTGGAGCTGGAAAAGAAAATAATTAAAATAAAGACCTATAATTTTTTTTTCCTCACATCTTACAATTAAAAAATAAACATAATATTGTCTTCAGCAGACATTGCCTGCAACTAAGAAATAAAATTATTCTGCTATATCCGGCTCAGTGCTTGAAAGAAAGCAGCAACTCCTGCGATGGGTAGGATCAGTAATGGAGTCCAACCATAAGGCTGGGAACATGGGACAAAGGCCAGTCTTCAAATCATGAGTCCCAAGATTATTTGGACAGGATATTTGGACACTTACTCATGGAATCAATAGTTCATTACAGTATCAAAGATAATAATTTGGAGGGTGTTTTTATATTATTATTATTATTTCTTCTGTGCTGGGAAGTTTTATGTAACTAGAGGAGGGTCTGCGGTGAAATAACTTGAAGCTGATGAGTTTGGATGATGAATTGAATTAGGACAAAATTTCCTTGCTGGCATGTTGTAATGGAGATTTAGGGAAAAGAAAAAAATTTTGTAATATTCAGCTAAGCATAAGGAATGGCAATACTGGAAAATCTCCATTGAGAGAAATGGAGGATTTAAATTCTCTCACCTAGGCCATATACTGCTTCTTTACCCGTCTAAATATTCTTGTGATATAATAGCTAGAAAAGATTGCTTTTCAAAGACACATGGAGAAATGTCTCCTAAAATCCATTTCAGTTTCCAGTGTAGCATTTTGTTGAAGAAACCTGAAGGAATATTAGCAGCAATGATGGTTTCTCCTTGGAATCCTCAGTCAATGAATGAGCAAGGTTATGTCATTTCAACAGTATTGATACTCAACTCACATGCTGCTTATTAAATACATATAACACAATGGTGACAAAGTTGAAAAGAGAAATTATATGATGAATGTTTTGGAAAAAAGATGGTTCCCTTTTTTGTGAAAACATGCAAACAGAATCATATGGTTAATTATTCATATAGCTTTAATAAGGGCAGCAATTCAAAATTCAGAGGAAATGCCTAGTGCTTCAACAGTAAGATTAAGCAGCATCTATCAAATATAAAACTGGCTGTAAATATAATTAGCTCCAATGTAATTTTAGATTGAAGTGGTTCTAAGGATCCAGGACTTGGTCTGTAGTCAGCAATGGTAACTTTTCCATGGTTCTTTGCACAACAGTCAAAGCACCAAGAAGAAATGATCACCACAAAATGCTTTGGACATAACTACAGGTAAGAGATAACTAAGCAGGGACTGCCATTATCAGAGTTTTCCATGCAAAAGATTCAGCATGCTCTTGAAAAGTATCTGCCGTGTGACTACAATGTCGCTAAGTTATGACAAGGAAATATCTGTGATATGACAGTGGCATCGTACAACTGTCAATATAAAGTAAGTGTGATGGGATTGCTCTGTGCTCTAAAGCAACTGTCATGTAATGGGGCTGTGACTAGGCTGTAATAGCAGTGTGACTGCAACGTGCCAGCAGAGTGACTGATAGGTAACTCCTGGAAGAGACGGTTCCCAAGTAAAATTGGCTCTAATGGTTTTGAAGTGCCGCGGACCCCATTTGTAGTGACAGCACTGCCCATCAACTTTGGCGAGCTTTTAGTCAGTACCTCATGAGAGACCAAGGCAGTTTATTGCTGTGCTTCTGGCAGCCTTAGAGTTATTCTGAATAAAATATTTTGATATCTGTTCAGAGTTGCACTGTGCCAAGGGAGAGGACTCTAGGTACAGCCTCATGCGCAAATGTCCAGCAAAGATGGAAAACACTGGCCAGTCACCAAAAGGCAGGGTCAGAGTGGGCTGGATGTCATGCCAAGAAGTCTTACCCCTGGACTCCATAGAACAGTGTTACCCTATGGCAAGCAGAAAAAAGACCTCCCTCTTGGGGATGTCCCCACTGTTTAGGAGTGCTTTGGACCAAACCTTGCGTGCTTGACCTCTCTGCTGGTCAGCCCCTCTCGCTCCCCAGAATTAAACCTCCACAATGAATGCTATGGGCACTTGGCAAGCAAGGAGAGAAAATATGGCAAATTAATTAAGAAAAAGGGAAGAATTACTATATTCATTTCACAGATGGAGATATTGATGTTCAGATTAATTGATTTGCCCTGAAGCCATGAAGCATGTCATTAGCAGCCTTGTGAATATAGTAGTGTTGCTTGAAAAATGGTTACTGTGGATAGTCTTCAATTTTCTATTATATCAATGGAGAAACCTATTTCTCTAAAGAAGAAATATATTCTTTGCAAAAAGTATGTTGTTAGAAACTTTCCATTATTTTTACTTTTTGAAATTCTTTGTCTCCTCCCCTCTGTCAGATTTCCTTATCTCTCAGTTTGTCTTAAATAAGATTTGGAACATTACAGCTAAAATGAGGAAAAAAAACCCCAAAAAACAAACAACCAAAAAACCCCACTCAGAAGAAAGTTTCAAGAATGCTGATGTGCAATTTACACTGAAATTTAAAAAAAATTTGTCAGATTGCTGTCCCCTTGCATTCCCACCTTCAAGAATCCCAAATATGTTAGCTCATGTAATGGATCATTGGTATGTATGTCATTGTATTCAGGTGACAAATCAAACCAACTGTGTTGGAAAGGAATGCAAACATCACTCAAGTGGAGAATAATATTTCATACTAAACAAAGGAGGACAGGAATAGAAGTTTATCCTATCTGAAAATGGTTATGTTTCTGCATACCAATGCCTTCTATCAGCAGAAACACCTGCAGCCACCATAAGGTCCACCTTTCAAAGGGAACATTTTCATCTTTCCCCCTTTTCTTTCATATAAAGGAGCAAAATAAGTATACTGATGTGCAATTAATTGTAAAGGCTCACTGCTGAAAAGATTTACTTGTGGTTCAGCAGTGTAATCATCTGTTGGGCATTTGCTATAAATCATGGGTGTCTGCTGTTGTCTCCGCTAATTAGTACACTAACTTATTATTAAGTCCCTTAAACATTATACAAGATCTGGGCTGTGCACAGAATTACTGGGGGAATGAGAACACTTGAAGTTTTATTGCACAGCTACAAAGCATACAGTAAATATCTGGGTGGTGGACAGTTGTAAGGCATAAGACAAGATGGAATATATAACCTTTAGTAAGTGCTCTACCCATCCATAATTATAAAAGCCCTTTATTTTTCAGCCTTCAGTGTGTCTGTTCAGTCACTCAGGCACCAAATAAAGGTCTCAAACACAATAATTCAAAGCAACTGGTACAGTAGTAAGTGAAGTTTTAAACAACAGTAGACAAGTTGATTAGAGCCTTTGGAGATGCATGCCCTGAATAAAGGTTAACCTTTGTGAACTTTGAATACAAAGCTTTCAGATGAATTTTATATGAAATCTGGTGACAAAGAAAAGCACTATTCAGCAAGGGCTGATTAATTGACTTACACTTCATTGTAAACCCCTGACAATGATGGAAAATAAATTTAGCAATACGCTTTGTAGCCATACATGTTGACGGGATCTCACTAAAAAGCAAGAATCAGACCACATAAAGGCCCTGTTGAATACCTCTGAAGATAGTCTGGTGAGTGAAATGTAAAGCCAGGATTTACAAATATTACATAAGTGAACACTGTTACTGCACTCAGGCTGAAAAATCCTGTTCAAATCCAATAAGTGGTTTAAGATGTGTAAATAGAGGTTTCTGCAGGGAGTCAGGCATTAGAAGCCACCTGGAGCATGTGGTAAAGATTGTATCCATCAATACAGCAGCTGGGCTGAAATTATAAAGAGAGCTGCTTTCCATCACGCTTGTTTTAATGCATACATTTCTCCTGTCACTAGCACCCCAGGAAAACTACTAACTACAAAAATGAATGGTACCCATTACCTGATATTCATACTTGTGACAACAGAGACAACAATCACAACACAACAGTAAGCAAAAAAACTGATATCCAAATTATTTTGTAGTTGTTGCAGTGGATAGATCTTGAGAACCAGTTGGTAATATTTTAATAACACTGTAGGTTAGAGGAATGAAGCAGGCATCTGGCATTCAATCCGAAGTTTCCTTCTGCTCCACACATTCCATCAAATCATGCACCAAAGCAGTTTAAACAAATCAAGACTAGTAAAAAATTGTTCCAAGAAGGGGAACCCTATGTAAGGTTCAGTTGTATGCCAGCATCAGGGAAAATATGACATTGTTTTTCATTGTGATTATTTAAAAATAGCACAGATTTGCTATCAGTGTGTTCCCAATGTATGAAGAGTGCTTTTTAACCCTACATTAGTGTTGGACTGTCTGAAGTGCAAAGTAGGCAGCTGCTTGCCTGAGGTAGTATCTCAGGGCACCAAAAACTCCTCTGCAGTTTCCTTCCAAACTGGCAAGAGTCATGGGTGGAAGAAACACAGCCTTCCAATTACAAAAAGCTACAGTGAAAGCAACGTGCAAGTGTCACTCCAAGACAGGCAAGGAAACTGTTAAATTGCTCATTGTAAAGTCAATGTTAAAAGTAATAAAAAACAAGCAAGCCATATTGCATGTGTAGGGACAGACTGTGCCACTAAGCCACAGGCCCAAGCCGTGGGTGGTGTGGAGTAGCATTGTTCCCCAGCAATTAAAATGAACATGCTCACCACACAAAACTGCAATGTGTTCCTTCCTCTGTGAGTTGTGCCCTCCTTCTGCCTTCCTTCTGCTCCCTGACACAACCAGCCACAGCAGTGAGCCGAAACTCTCTTGCGTTCCAGGGAATTTGGGGGACTGCAAGCCTCACTGACACCTCACTGCAAATTAGGAGGCAAACAGTGTTCCCTCAATTATTTCTGTCCTTCTTCCTGTGCATCAGTTCAAGCATCACAACTGCCAGTCCTGTATTTAGGTTATTATCTTATTCCCTGTGGATTTTGAAGGAATACATTAATACTGCGTGTACAGCATGAAGCAGGTTTGCAGCTGGATGGATGAGATGTAGGTTGTGTAGTGGTTCCTATGCAGACCTGATACAGTTGGACATCAGTCCTCCCTCCCAGATCTCACAGGTGAGCAGCAGCCACCTAAGGAGAGAGGACCACATCCATTTCTTACCTCTTTTCTTGCCTTACTTCTGGGTAATTATATTTCTTTTTGATTGCTTATGAAGGGAACAGCAAGTCTGTTTTTAAACTTTACCAGAGTGTAGCTTTTCCATCAATTAATACTTCTTCGCATATGAGAAGAGCTGATAACAGCTCAAATTCTTTCACTGTTTACTTTGCTGTGCAGCTTATTCTCTCAGTAGCCAGCTTGATTTAAATGTGTTAATGAGGGTGCTACAACCGTGCTCTGAATGATTAGTGGGCAAACCAGTTGAGATGTTTCAGGTGTTCTCCAACTCACCTGAGCTAACATCAGAGATCGGGATCACAGGCACTAAGTTGATGCCTGAATAATCTCCAGCCACATCCTGCATGTGTGCACAGATAAACTGATTAACCTCCCCTGGGCTCCCCCCAGGCCTCATGACTTTTATTCGATGGCTCTCACTCGCCCCAACTGCAATGATAAAGCTTTCCCTCCTCACAGTTATTTTCTAGAACTTCTTTATGAAGTATTTGTGGAGGAAGGGAGGGAAGAGGGTATTTTTCCCTGTGTCCTTGCCTCCAATCTGCAGATCTTTTCACTCAGTAGAACTCTGTCTCTCTTTCTGCTGCCATGGTGATTCGATGAGTTTGATATTATTCTGCAAAATCTGCCTCTCCCGAGACAGTGGTTTGATTCTCAGTGTTCTTAGATAGGTCAAGAATTGCATTAGCTCAGGGCAAAATTGCTCACTGTACACGGAGGTGAGTATCAAGATCTTGGCAAAGCAGCAAAAGGACTTGCTCTTGACTCTTGTGATAGATGTCATGATGCTGCCAAATAAAAGCAGTTTTGCTGAAAGAAAGCTCAGTGATACTGCTGCAGCCAGGGGCAGACCAGCAGTGGTGCAAACAGTCCACCCACAGTGGAAGAATACAGCATGATGCATCAGGCATAATAAAGGAAGGGCTGGCAGGTGAATGACATGCTTATTTTGTGTCTTTGGAGCCATTTAATTTGAGATGAATTGTTGTGCCATAGCTACTCAGTAGCTCAAAGGCAACAGCACATTTATGCTTCACGTTTCCATGACTTGTGTTGCACAAACAGCAGTATAAAAGGCCACTGTTCTTGGTTTGCATGCGCACACGATTAGGTCCATTCACAAATCCACTTTATCCTGCCCTGTTATTTATGTATACACCAGTCAGCTACACAATGCAGCACATGGCTCTTTCTGAGCAGGCAGTCTGAGAGTCTTAGCCTTCCTATTTTGAAGCAAAACTGGGTAAAAGCAGAATTTTTAACCACATGGCAAAGAAGATTCAAAAATAAATGCTCTAATTTGAAATTTAATCATTAGAAAACTACCATAAATGGAATCATTTTCCTAAGAATCATTACAGAGGGCTGTGCTAGTAATATCATAGTTATGTCTAATACTGGAAATATTCTATAATATTTTCAAGATGATGACTTACTGCTGTTAGGGAAGATATAGTAAGTTGAAGATCCCACAGAACTGACTCTTGTGGACCTTTGTTTCTCACCATTAAAAGTTCAGTAAAAATTGTTTTACCCATATCTAACTTGAAATTATTTCAATATGCAAACTTCATGTTGTGGCTTATTTATATTTTAATATCTTGCTGATCAAGCTTTTCCTAAAAACTTCAAAGCACTTTGCAAGCAATAGATAATGCTGCAGTCCAGCAGAACTTATTGTCTTTTTCAATTTTATGAAGAGTTTTCACTGAAATCAACTGATTTCTGAACTGTATCTCAAATTGAAGATCATTTGGGTGGTTTTATTCATGGCAGTGGTTTTCTACATTTTTATCAGTATCTTTAAATTCTGCTACCAGTCCTGCATAAATCCAGGAAACACCTTACAACAATCAGAGTGTGTAAAAAGTGGTGACCTGATCAGCTGCCCATCTTTACTTATATTGCCATACTAGCATACTACTATGCAAAGAATACTTTGGAGTAGGCTGCATTTCAATTTATAGTAATAGTTAGTCTACCATATTAGGATTTGTGCAAGTTTTTTCTTCTGTGACCATGAACTTTAACTTCTTCTTTATGAGTTCAGAATATTGCAAAGAATTTTATTTCTTGATGTTTGTGTTGTGCCCTGACTTGTTCCACACGACTTCTTTCCTCATGTGTTATTTTTAGCTGCTAGCCTTGTAAATGCAGACTTACCAGCAAGTAGAGTTCAAGTTCAATCTCAAAAAAGCAAGGCTTTTAAAAAATAAATATGTTGTCTAAATATGAATTTCAGGAAAGAAGACATTCTCAGATGAAGCAATGTCAGAGTTTTTGATTTTTGTGATTTAGAAAAACATGGTAAGGAAAGAAATTGGTGTAATTATTTTCATGGAAGTTTGCAATTTTGTTAAAAGAGTTAAGGTCATTAATTTGTGAATCATTCAGAGTTGCAAACCAGATTTACCTACATATGAGAATACATACCTGAACTCTCAAAGGTAATGGTGCTGTGGATTGTTTGTCTTGGAAAGACATTTTTTGGTCATAATTTTTACTATGTACATATGTTTTTACAGGAAATTTTGTCTGTTTCTGCTATTCTCAAGGAAAGCTAACAGAGAAAACCTGACACTGCTGTCTAGCCCTGGGAAAGTTATTAAGGGGTTAGATTCCCCTGTCTAGGAGCAAGAACCAACTTTCACATTGCAGCCAGGACTGTGGTGGTGTGTCCTGCTCTAGAGAGGGAACATCATGAGGCCATTCTCCTGTAAATCTTCTGCTGCCCAGCACCAGCTGTGGTTGATACCCACTGTGACACAGCTTGACAAGGTGAAAACCACATATGCATTTCACAGTGGAAAAGACAGTTCAGAGATCTATAAAAAGTTCTTGATGGCTCCAGTTTACATGGAGGGAGGATCCCAAGCAACCAAATCCAGATTAGATTCACAGTCCCAAAATCCAGAAAACTTGCCAAAGAGGGGGGAGGTGTTGTGTGTAAAAGTGCTATATGAAAAGGTAGAACTTTAGACTAAACCTGGAGATTTGAGGCTGGAACATTTACCTAAAAGTCAGCTTCTATCATACAAATTATGGTCATTTTACATACCAAACTATGTGGGGAAAAGATTATCAGAGAGATTATTTTCCATCATATGAATAGCCTTTTGGCTATTGAATGAATATTGAATGCAACAAGACATTTCCTTTTCCCATCCACTTTCCTCCCTCACTTGCTTAAGTGCCTAAATTAGGTTACATGTGAGCAATTGATGGATGGCTTGGAATCTTGACCAGAAATAAATCTTTTCTATGCCTGCTTGTCATCTTTTCCCTGTGTCTCCACTTTAGAAAGCTGTTCGGGGAGGAGGCAACAACAGAAAAAAAAAACTTCCTCAACCTGTAGACTTTCCTCTTAGACTCTTAGAAAAGCCCTCTTCTGCTGCTTTGCTGCAATGAGATTGATCTGAATTTTTATCATTCTTTGCTAAAAAGTGGAAGATGGATAAATGTAGCTTTCTCTATCATGAGGGAATTTGTATAAAATTTTCTGTGCCTGGATCAGTTCCAAAGCTGCTGTCTCTGGATTAATGGTTCTACCTGAGCTGAAAACCGTGCTTCTGGTGCCAGTAACACAGGAGCTGAATCAGTATGAGCTGCAGCATCAATAGTCCACCATCACTTCATTTGCAAGTAGTACTAGACACTTTAATACTTGTGCAAAATGCTCTTCAAGAATGTGAATCATCAGCTTGATGTATGTTTTAAATCAGGAGGATTTTTATAACCAAAGGTATGATTCTACACAGAAACAAAAAATTGTGAGTCTTTGTAACAGCTAGATTTTTTTTTCCAGTTTTTGTTTGCAAATCATTTCGGTGTGAGCATAGCCAATGTGGAAATGTGCCTTCTAAAATTTGTAGTGGATAGGAGGACAGATATTTTTATGTGTTTTAGGGATTCTGTTTGCTGGGGGAGTTTGCCAGCCAAGCATGTTAACTTCCATCAAAAATCTCAAATTCAGCTTAGACACTGGTGTTGAAAGTCAACAGATGTATTTGAACTGTGCTTAGATTCATGGAATTCTGATTTTTCAAAATTTATATTTTTCTTACTTTGTGTTGCCATCCCAGAAAGGGTCACCAAGAGTGGACTTTGTATGAGAATCACTCTGACAAGAAAAGATCCATTTGTCGGATCATGCTTAGTCTATTGCAGGATTTTACTCAAGTTTTTATGTGTTGAACTGACTAGAAATGTAATTTTGCATGCTTTTATATGTATGTTTTAACCGAACAAACACCCTCTGTCTCAAAGCTCAAGATATTTCTGAGGTATATGGTTTGCTTTGTAAGTGCAAACTTTTCCTTCTGCCTGGACTCCCTAGTCACTCATAAATAATAAAGACCATATACATTCCTATTTTTCCAACAATATCTCCTTTTTGAATTTATCCATTTTTATTTTTAGCATTCACAGTGAACTGGCAAAAATTAAAGCTAAAATTAATATATCCTTTGGCAAGGAAGACAATTTTTTGGAAAAAAGTGCAACTAGGACTGACTAATTTCAATTCAAGTTGTGTATCTGATCCATACATTTGGTTCTATGTTTAAATGACAGCTTAATTGGCAGTTGTGGCTAGATCTAATTAAGTCTAATAAGGACGATGAGCCTTTTTAGGTTGGTGTGTAGATACCAATGCAAGTTACATGTGTACATTACTGTGTCATGTTATCTTGCAGCAGAGAAAATATAAATGTCTTTACTGTGTATCCACTACCCATGTAGGAAAACAATGTCCTAAAACATTACAAATGTGAAGGAAAAATTAACCTCTTTTTCATATTTATACATTATATTTTATTAGCATAAATATCAGCCTTAATTTTCAATAATGGCTTGGCCAATTTTATGTATTTTGAACAAAAACTTATCCAAGCAGATGAAGACGAAGCACTTAGAATTCTTTATTTAGAACAATGTTGCTCTCCTGTTGAAGAAGATTCTGTCAGTGTTGCTCCCTGAAAAAGTACATTTTCTGTCTGTAGCATTAAATTCATTGAGGTTACCCCTGTATTTACATTGGTTTTCTCTTTGCTTATTTATCTTGGAAAGATGTAGACTTTCTTCACTGATGATAAGTACTGCAAAGTGCTTGTTGCTGTCTATTGCTGAATTTGCTTCTTCCATCTAATCTGATCCTTTTGTTCACTTAGGTATTCACAGGGTAAAAATGCCTCAAGGAGACCAAAGTCAGATGAAAAAATATGAGGGATACGTTCCAAGAAAACAATACCAATATATTAAAAGAAGCAAACTGAGAATCAGAGAAAAGCTTTATAATTTAAAATTAGCCCAAAGCAGCAATGTTATGCCAAATATTATGCAGTGTTTAGGTAGTAAATCCTTGCCATCCTTGTTTTCTGTTGTTTGATACTTATTATCTATAACAGTGTAATTTGTCTCCTTCCTCAGGGAAAAAAATATTAAAAATGAATGTATATGCACATTTTTGTGTATATGTGTGTGTATATCAATGCACTAATATCTACACACCTATGGAAAGAAGTAGATTCTGTTCTCATCTCTACAACACATACCCAAGTGATTTTGAAGCAGATAAACTATGCAGAGCTTCTGCACTAATTTGCCTTTTAAGGGTTTTGGCCCGAGACGGATCTTTGTGAACTCAAAGCTCATCACTCCAAATGACATCAACAATAGTTTTGTTCTGAATGTGCAGAGAGCAAGATAATGCCAACTAATCAAAAAAGTGGTCTCACAGGTCTCAGGTTGGGTACCCTGCATCAGCAGACACTCCAGGATTACCATCTATGCCTCATGTCCCCAGCTGAAACATAAAGAGTAGCTGCTCCATCACTTCACAAGGCTGTTATGAAGATAAGTGTGATTAAACAAGATTTGGATAACATTGTGATGAGCACTGGAGAAACATTAATCATTCTGATTTTCAAAGGTTGTTTGAATAGTATGCGTCAGGGGGCTGCAAATGGGACAGGAGGAAGAAGAATGGCTAGTTGTTCATTAACTGAGGAAGCATGATCTACTTCATGCCCTAAGTGAAATCAGAATCCCATGCAAAAATGGTGTTTGATGAGGTTATCAGAGACTGTATTACTAAACTTCCAGAAAATGCATTTTCTAACTTCTAAGTGCTTGACTTTCTAAGCAATATTGTTATATTTGACTTGTTTTTAAAATATTTTGCTTGTATTAGAAACAGACAATTAAATTGCATTTTCACTTTTTAAATTTGTGATTTGCATAAGTCATCAAACATTGTTATAAGTATCTTGCCCCCTGTACTTCATAGTTTTGCTCAGTGTCTGCTAAGATATCCCAGTCAAGCATTTCTTGCCTTGCGTATTATTACAGGCTATCACCGAGGTATTTTTTCTCAACCTGTTCTTAAAATTTACTCCCTTTTGAAGTTGAAAGAAAAGTTGGTTTCCTGATTTTGCGTTTCTTCCCTAAGCACGAGCAAGGTTATTAACAGGGGCTCAGTCTCCGTGCAAAGCTCTCCTTACTGCCCTGGGCCACCTCCACCACGATGGCGCTGCCTCTCCTCGCCCATCGCCCTTCTTGCTGCGCCTGCTGCGGCCCGGCTGCTCTGGTGAGTGGCTCCACGTGCACACCATCTCTTTTACAGTTTATGGAGGCTTTGAGAAATTAACAGTATATGGCCTGGGGAAACTGCTTTGCTTTCTTTGTTTCTGACCCAATCTGGGCTCAAATAGAAGGCCACCTAACTAACAAATTAAGGCACATAGAGAGCAAGTGGTTTCTCTTGGCAGAACATTTCATGCAAATGAGCTAAGGAAAACAACACCCTTACAACTTCATCATTAGCTGGAAACTCATGCAATGTGACTACAGCCCTATTCCAGCCTGGGATGTTTTCCCTGACCCTGTTTTATCAGCTCTGTACTTGGAAATCTGATAGACAGCAACTGGTACATGCTGCAGACTACAGCTCTGTGAGCATGTTTAGTAATGAGCACACCAGCACAGGAGAAAATTGGGCCTCCAGAAATCATAGTCTGGAGGCAAAGAGATTTCCCTTTCATTAAACTAACAGCAGAAGCTCTACTGAGCTTTTCCCTGCAAGCTGTCACTCTTGGATGTTTCTATAGACTTTCCAAACTGCTAAGTTGCAGTAAATAGCAAATAAACAATTTGGCCCAGTCATCATTTGGATCTATGAAATTTTTACATCTCAGAAAGCTCCTAACAATCGACAAGCTCAACAGATTTTTAAGGAAGTGTAATCAAAAGCCTGGAGGATGTGTTAGAAGTATGAGCTCTGCCTGACTCTGCTAGTGCAGATGAAGCTGACTGACAGTGCATTATAAAGAATATATGTCTCTGCAGCAATGCCTTTCATGGGAGAGCACTTTATACTTTCTGATGATCAGCAAAGGGATTGAACAGTGTGGTTTTAGTACAGCAGTCATGCACTCCCAGCTATGTGAACTGAACTCAGAGATGTAAGAGACAGATGAAATTCTTGACTGATATTTGATAGTTGCTGCTACCAAAAGATCAGTAATTTTTGGACCTTTCTAGCTAATTTTCTGTGGGTTTTTTTTTTCTGTAACAGGACACTCATTAGAAGAAGTTAATAATTTGCTAATAAGTTGTGTTCTCCAGAGATAAACATTTGTCACTGAATATTTGTATTTTTTAACATTTCATTTTTATTAAGCATGATATGAAACAGTAATTGTGGACTTCTACTGTAGTGAATGGGTTCATTCCAGGGATGATTCCGCATGAGTCAATGCTGATCCTGTAGAGCATGTTTTAAAACTGCTCAGTTGGACTTACCATCAGAGAAGACACAGTTGCTGTATGGCAAGGGTGCCTTTGCTGTGTTGCATGTATAGTTCCAAAATCACAGCTTGCTCTTTGGATCATCCAGAAAGACAGAGGGAGAGAAACTGCTGGGTATATAGACTGTGATTGCTTATTTTAACTCAATATAAAACATAAGAATACAAGACTTCTGACAGCTTTAAAGCTCAGCAATCTCCAATATGTTGATTCTGCTATTCTATACATTTAATTTTCTTTTTAAAATGTATCATATTTCTCCAAGCAGTGATTTGCTTTTCAAATTATCGTTGCCTAGCTAAGACTTGTGTACCAGGTGCCATGTAAAAGCATGTTAAAAGTAGATAAAAGCAATTTATCCTGCCCTCTAATTAGAGATGTCTTGTCTTTACCACTGACAATAGCAGCATGCAGCTGTGGCAGAGAAGAGATAATAGCACCAGAGCAGAGAGAAATTAAAGATAGGTTATCATATGCTGGCTGATGTAGAGTGTCATCTCTCCATTGCATTGCTAAGATGGTCCTTAGGAAGAATACTAACTTAGCTCTTGGCCTGACTCAAGCAGATTTATTTTAGTTATTAAATCCAAGGTAAGATTTTATTATAATGAGGCAAAGGGGGCAGAATAATAATGTCTCCATTAAATACACAGAGAGAGAATGTGACTCGCTGTGATTACTGTATCAATAAATACATGCACACCACGTCCCAGTATGTGCTGGATCTTTATGAGGGTGGGACTAAGATTCATTTTGCCCTGCACAGAGTTCCTCTTCAGATGAAGTGAATGAGTGCCTGGGGGGTCATATAGTGGGATAGATGACTCGGTGGCATGTCTGCTGGATGATATAAAGGGCACCTTTTAGTTCAGCAAGAAGCTCAAAATGAATGGGGAATGACTGGCATAAGCCTCTACAGATATTCTCATTTTTATATCTCGACGCCTCAATATGCTATGTACAGGGAGTCTGCACTGCAAAAATGATGTGGAGAAAGGCATTTCCATCAGGAATAGGACTGAGCGGTGTCTCAAGAGGGGCTTCATGTGGGGGACCCAGCTGGGAGAAATTCAGTGAGAGTGAAGCTGAATAGAGGAACTGTTTTGGTTTTAGAAAGCAAATTTCCTCATATTGTTACAATAATACTGGGGTAAGACTCCTTAGTCCTTACCACAAAACTGCAGTCTCCAAATTATGGAGAAATTAAAGAACTTGTTCTTTGTCTCCAGCAAGATACTAACAGGGTAGGCATCATCTCTGCACTTTGTCCAGGTGACAAAAAATCTGAGACCAAGGCTAAAACTCACTTCTGGGCTAAAGAATAGTGATGGGGAGAGGCTGTGTTCAAGGTTGTGGTGGAGAATTAGATCATGACTAGGAAATGGGCTAGATCATGCCTCAAACATCTGAACTCAGGCCATCACTGACACATGGCTGCACTTTGGAGTTAACTCACAGTCACATCTCATGGGCTGAATGATATGGAACATCATACTGAGGAAGCATTTCATGTCCTAAGTCCTGATTGCAAGAGATGGATTTTATTCATCTTTCCAATATCCTAGATATATGTGCAGACATAATAAAACTGAAAGAATGCACTTTACCTCCTGTAAGTTCACAGACAACAACCAGGAGGGTTGATCTGCTGCAGGGTAGGAAGGCTCTGCAGGGTGGAGGGATCTGGACAGGGTGGATCAATGGGCTGAGGCCAATGGTGTGAGGTTCAACAAGGCCAAGTGCTGAGTCCTGCACTTGGGTCACATCAACCTCTTACAATGCTACAGGTTTGGGAATGAGAGGACAAAGAGCTGCCTGGCTGCTGGATGACAGCCAGCTGAACATGAGCCAGCGTGTGCCCAGGTGGCCAAGAAGGCCAATGGCATCCTGGTCTGTGTCAGCAATAGTGTGGCCAGCAGGACCAGGGCAGTGATTGTCCCCTGTACGGGGCTCTGGTCAGGCTGTGCCTCGAGTGCTGTGTCCAGTTCTGGGCCCCTCACTACAAGAAGAACACTGAGGGGCTGGAGTGTGTCCAGAGAAGGGCAGTGGTGCTGGAGAAGGGGCTGGAGCACAAATCCTGTGAGGAGTGGCTGAGGGAGCCGGAGGTCTTTAGCCTGGAGAACAGGAGGCTCAGGGTGACCTTTATCACCCTCTTCAAATACCTGAAAGGAGGCTGTAGCCAGGCATGGGCCAGACTTTTCTCCCAGGTGAAAAGCAATAGAATGAGATCAAATGACCTAAAGTTGCAATAGGGGATGTTTAGATTAGGAAAAATTTCTTCACTGAAAGGGTGGTTGGATATTGAAACAGGATGCCCAAGGAAGTAGCAATGGATTCACCATCTCTGGACGTGTTCAAAAGGCATGTGGATTTGGCACTTGAGGACAGGCTTTACTGGTGAACACAGACGTGTTAGGTTAACAACCGGACCTGATGACCTTAAAGGTCTTCTCTAGCCCTAATAAGTCTACAATTATATATCAAGGCACAAAAAGAAAATCAATTTTAGTGTACAGAATTTAGAATCAAGAATGACTTCTGCAAATCTAAGCACACTTCCAGAATGAGTAAAGTTTGCATTGATGTTATATAAGTTTGGGGAAAAACTGTTTGTTTAGAACACAACATGCATAAAATAATGAATTTCCCTCTATTGTTCTTGCAGTGTGATAGCTGAGAACAGTGCTTATAACTTGCCTCATGCCATGATATTGAGGGTACTCTGCACAGAAGTTTTTCTCCACTCTGACCTGCCTAGCTTTTGATTTAAGGGAAAAGAAATCAAGATATACCCTTCTACTTCTCTTGCTATATCACATACAGACATTCATTAAAGTTTGTTGACTTGTTTAGTTGTTTTAACTACTGTTTGCAGTACCTGAATTTTTTTTCCAAAGATCTAACAAATAATATTTTAGTGCTAGTGGGTAGAGCTGGAGGGAGAATTGCAGCCAAAATTCAGTTTAACTGTTTTGATATATACTGGTACATATCTCCAGATCTTTCACCTGACTAGATCCTATCAGAGATTGACAGAGATCAGATTCATTCTATATTAATTAAAATGTTGACATTATTGCTGAGTGTAAGTAATTCCTTTACAGGGATATTGCCTCTGAAGGGGACTGGAGGTAAATATGGTATACATTCTCTCAACTGTGGTACATACAGCTACAGAGGGTGATCTCCTTGGATTAAATCTGAGCTCTGTTTTCTCTTTTGAGACAACATGAATTTAAGCACTGAAATCAATGAATTCATCCATTCCTACATTGATAGTGCAATGCAGAGTATAGGTCCAAAGGTCTTAAAATTGTATTTATATAGTATCTGAAGTATTGCAATATTTTATCCTATAATTTTATATTTATATCCTCTGGTACTGAGCTTTTCAAATCCATTTCTAACTTTATAAAAATAGTTTTACATCATGCCTAGTGGGATTACAATGTGTACTGCAGAACCATAGCTAGGCTTTCAATTAGTGGCCTCATGCTGCTGCTTGTTCTTACTGGGGAATTGTTTATTTTCTCCAGGACCACAGAATCTTCATGGTTTAAACAGCAGTTAGGGCACTGATGCTGGTATACCTGTAAGATTACATTGCTTAATAGAATTTTTTTTTTTTAGGCTGCTGTTATTTCCTTTTGTTTGCCTAATAAATTTGTGTTTGTAAAGGTTTATGATGCTGGCAGCATTGGGAATAAGAGCCTCACATGTCTCTAAGCCACTAACACTGTGAATTGCTGTGACCCTCTGAGATATCATGCTTTCCACAGGATTTTTCCCCCTAAAATCTGCTGAGCATATGAGGTAACTGCAGTTCATCCTCTCACCCTACCAATTCAATGATTGCTGATGTGACCATGTTTCCTCTTGCAACCAACATGCCTCTATAATGCAGGGCTGAATTAGCAGGGGAAGAAGGAAGAAAGGGGATGTATCCCATGAGCTGTGTGAATGGTAATGTGTACAACTGCCTCTAGCATGGAGGGCTGGGAAGCCTCCATGAGTCTACACTGGGAGAACTGAAATGCCATGAAGCAGATGGAGAGTGGATGAGAGAGCTCACAGGGCAGTGGGGAACAGTGACCAGAGATAGGGAGCTTACATGGAGGTCCATCTGTAGAGCAAATAAGTCAAGGTGGAGAAGAAAGGAAAATAAACTGTGATGGAGTGGAGGCACAATGGTACAGCAAATGCAAAAAATGAGACAAGGAAGAAAGGAAGAGAAGTATCCAGTCAACTCAGTAGCTGAGAAAGGGAAAGTCTGTATTCTTAGGCTGGGACAAATGAACCTTGGTACACAACAAGGACAGCGATGGCTTTCTGCCATCTCAACAATTTTTTAAAGCATAGTGTTACTGAAATGTGAACTGGCTTCCAAAGATGTCAGCAGATGTTTGACTGAGGCCTTATCCACCTTCTGTTCACTTCAGACTTGCCAAAGAAACACAGTAGGCAACTGCCTACAGTAAATGATTGCTGAAGCAGTAAAATAGCCATGACCTTCCTTCACTTCTAGCTCTGCCATGGGTGCTGCCACCAGGAAAGTGCTTGGGTGTGTGGGGCTGAGATGACTACTGAAGGTGAGGGTATTCTCCTGCTATATCAGGAGAATAGCCCAATATCAGTCCATAGCCCAACCTTCCCCTTGTTCATACTAATGGCAGGAAAGGCAAATTTTCTTCCACATTGGCCTCACACTGCTGCTTCCAGTCCTGATTAGTCCAGATCCTTGAGATGTCCTCTCTGAGGAGTGAAACCAAATTTTCATGCATTCTGAGAAGATGTAATCCAGTGTCTGCCCTCTTCTATGCTTCTTATGTTGACTGTGGGAAAGTGCTATTTAGCCTGGGAGAGGAACCTTCTGTGAGCAAAGAAGCTGCCTTTGTGATTGCTTCATGTCGTTGAAGCAGCACAGACAGGAGCTGAGCTAGTTCAAAGGGGCTATCATCAACAGGCTCCATGTTATTGTAATTGCCAGCAATTTCTTTTCTGCTGTCTAGAAGTCAAAAGCAGATCATTTTGGATGTGAGAGAAGATGACACTGCCAGTATCATGTATATATTTATGCTTTTAATGTATATATTGGGTCTGGCAATGAGGAGTCCAAACTGGTGACTCCAGCTCCAGCCTTGGTTTGTGTTGTGAGTTTGCACTCATCTTTGAAGTCTGGTCTTTTAAAATGGAGTGTGTGCAAACTGAAGCACCTTTGTGGGACTAATTTGACATAAAAATAGGGTAACAGCTGACCTGAAATATGTGGATCTGGCTGGCTTCATGAACAAGCATTTAACTTGTGCTTACAATTCCATCAGCTGCACTCTTGCCAGGTCTAAGGTTCCATTTTCTGTAAGAGGGAGGCATGACTCCCTCTTACATGAACAGGATGCTTAATACTGTGGGTTAAAAGTAAAGAGAAAATAAGGTAATAACTAATTTTCTGTAATGAGGGACTTTGAGGGTAAAACAATTCTTATTCATGAAATATTTTAGACTTTTGCACAGAAGCGTAAATTTTACAGAGCAAAGATGTGTATGTGTGTATATATATCTGATTGGTGAAGTGCAGTATTTTTGTACACAGAATATTTTATTGAGCTCTCTAATAGACTAGGTAAATGGATTGCCCCATAAAAAGTTTACCAAGGCAATAAAAAGATCAAAGACATTTTTCACATTGCATCTCCAAACATCTAAACCACTGAAGTTTAAGAGTTGCAATGTGACCTTCCAGCCTTGGAACACTTGTTACAATGACTAATTGTCCTGCTTTGCACGTTCAAAAGGTGATGACTGTATATAGAAGTTGAGATCTAAAGGAGAATAGGAGTGAGACGTGTGTAGGAGAGAGAGGCAGAAAACCATTTCTGTAAACAGCCAAAGGCAGAAAGTTATAGTCACAGGCTATAATTAAGGTCTAATTAAAGAAAAATAGGCATGACATAAACAAAGAGCAGAAGACTTGATTATAACAGGAGGGTGGAGAACATAACAATGAAAGACAATGTCCTAATACAAATAGAATAAAGAGAACAAATAGAACAAGTGGAGTTTTGTAAAGAAAGCCAAATATGTGTGCAACTCTTTTATATTGCAGGAACTGAAATCAGAAATCACATATCTATTTTTCTCCTTGATGATGAAGATTTTGTCAATTTGTCAATTGCTAGCAAATAGAGTTTTTGTCATGTAGATCAAAGCCCTATTTTGTCCCCAGTGCTGTTCCATGTTCCTGTTGGCATTACAAGCAGTGAAGGCTCAGCCTGAGCAACCCTGCAGAGGAGCGAGCTCTGGGCTGGGGCAGCTCACACAGACAGCAGCTTTCCCCTGCCATGGGAGCCACCAACATCAGGAAGCTCTATCACCAGTCCTTCTGCCTGGTCCACGGCATGGTCGTGCACAGGACACTGACACAGGCTGTGGGGCTCCTCAGAAGCAGCCCAAAGAGAACAAGCTGATGGGCTGGGGCTCGCTGGCAGAAAGGAGCAGATCACTGCACAGCACCAGCTGATGACACTGCAGTGGGAGCCCTGGGCACAGAGGGGCCCATGGGCTACTTCTTGTCAGGCTCTGATTTTCCTCCACAGCAAACTGCCAAGATGCAGCATGGGCACAGAAAAATGTTAAAACTGCTCCCAGATAGCATGGGAAAAGTGAAACCATCTTTCTTGAGGCTCCCAGGGAGAGAATGGCATCACCCAAAGTTTGTTCCGCTGTTCCCAGAGCTCTTAAATGCTGAGCATCTTCTGCAATGCCCTGTACATCTTCTGCAAGCTCTGAGCCTCCTCAGCTTCCCAGGGTTTCAGTGAGAGCCAAGAATACTGAGCACCTCTTCACACAAAGCACCCTGCTAAGTCAGGCTCCTGGATGAAGTGTGTGCCTCTTGGGCAGTTGTAGGTGTTCCTGCTGTCTGCTCGAGCGTGCTTGTGTGTTCAACAAATCATACATAATAATGTCAAATTATTAATAACTTGTGAAATTTCTGGAGTGCTTTGGGAATATTTTCCTAATGTTTTATGCAAACTCCTTTGCTTGTTTCTTTGAGAGCCTTTATTTGCTTATTGAGCCACTGATAATTTCCAGGACAAAAATGAGCCTATTTAACATTAAAAAATCTATTAGTCCATGCAGTAGAAGTTGTAATTTTTTCAAAAATTTGAGAGTATTACTTTGTACTAGAGAAAAGACCACACAGGCTTTAACCAAGTGAAAACAGCTGTGTACAATCTCTGGTACTTGCTTTGCAGGATCACATCTGTGTGGTCAGCATGTGCTGCAATACTGTGAGCAGACTATTTATAGATCAGCTGTTTAGATGTGGTGATCTGTCTGAAAGTGTCAGTAGCTGCTCTGGTTGTTCACTTGATTTTTATATTATATTTGGTCTAATTGTTAAAAAGAGTTTGAAATGCAGATATGGCCTTTGTTTATTCTTTGTCTCTCAATGTTCACTAAATATTCAGCCAGAGTATTTTTTGAACATCCCGTTCTACTCTGGGAATAACATGAAGGGTGCACACTCTGCTTTGCTTGTGAAATTCAGTAAACAGAAAGTCAGTATAATGCCTATTTCCTACTTTATTTTCATTTAGACTGTGTCAGGCTTTTTGTGTTGTGCAGGGGCTGTGTTCCTGCAGAGGATAATGCTTAGCATGTGTATCCAAGGTGAGTTTCCATTGGAGTCTATCAGATTGCATCAGACTTTCAAACAAATTCAGGCCTGGGAATGAGTATTTCCAGAGCCTTGGCTGCCTCCTCCTATCTAATGAGAATACCTCATGTATTTTATTAGATAACTGCCTTGAGAAATATATAATTTTGCAGGATCTCATTCTTTAACAGGCATTATACTGCTGAGGTTGTGCTGTAAAAAGTTTTAAATGGATAATGGATAGCATAGGTTTGCAAAATAGCCCCTGAAAAAGCATTATTTTCTCAGGCCCATTCAGTGAAGAAATATTGTATGTAAAGACATCTGGTTTTCTGTCTTCATATTAACAAAGACATGAAAAGGCCAAGTAGAAGAGTTGCACCATTGCTACAGTTTGCAAATGGCTGTGGTCAATCTGTTGTTTCCCACACTGGGGTTAGAGGGCAAACACACAAGTGTCACAGAGGAGGAGTGTCACACAAGCAGAGCGAAGGCACAGGTCAAACACATGCATAGAAGTGCTGAGAAGTAACCTGAATGTTTCTTCATTAATTGAAAGACCAATATAACGTGAGGATGAAATTATGAAGGTATCCTAGCAACTGTATTTTCAGAACAGCCACGGCCTGTAAAATTGCAGTGAATGCCTGCCGCATTTTATTAATTCAAGAGGGTGAGAGCAGATAATTTTAATTAATAAAACTTAATGGCAAGCTCCTAATGCAGAAATTTGATAAGCCCCCTATTGTGGGCACCATTGCTACAGTTCTGTAGAGCTTTTAGAGCTCCCTAAATCTGAAATTATGAACTAGTCCTAGACATGTTAAGACAATCCTTATGCTATTCTTATTTTGGAACATAAGCATGGTTGCAGACCAGGACCTCCTGCCCTTGCTATAATAGCATGGAAAATATGAACGAGGTGGGGAAATGTTTCCTGCCCAAGGGAGCCCTGCAGTGGCACCTGAGTGCAGCCTCCTGAGCGCGGCCGGCGAGGCGCTGCTCGGGCACAGGCTGGCTGGGATCGGGCAGGGTGGGGCTGGGGGACTGGGCTGCTGTGCCAGCAGCACACATGGGTGCTGCACTGTGGCAGCCAAGCGTGTTCCTGGGCCAAGCAGCTGTCATTTGAAGAGCAACAAATGGTTTGCTGCAGAGCAGATGGAACAGAGAGTTGACCCTTTAATTTATTGGCATGCATGTGTATATAAAGACAAGATTCATACAAAAATCAAAAGTAAAAAAAAAAAACCCCAAAGCGCAAAACAAGAAAGGCTTAATTACCCAGGTTATTCCATGTGCACAATGGCAGAAAAAATAAACTAAGACTTTCAGCTGGCGTAATTCAGGTTAGTTTTACAAAACTTATGTTGCTACAGTGGATTTCTGCCAACTTATACCAGCTGATTATCTGGCTGATTATGTCTGGTAATTTGTTTGTAACGTCCATAATGCCTTCTTAGACATTTTAACTCTGGAGATGATTTGTTGGATTCCACATGCTCTGGGATGATTATGAATTTTTATGTTCTGAGTGAGCCAGGTCAAACCACTGCTGGCTTTCCGTGTCAGTGTGTTCCATTGAGAGGTTTCCATCTGCAGTTCAGCCAGGGTGTACAGGCATGCAAGTGCCAGCCAAATTTGGAGGAGGCACATCCCTCAAGTCTCTGGAAAACATCTTCCTGAGATGGAACCCAGCACTGTGTTCTGGTGTGAGTCCCTTAGATCCATTTATCAGCACAGACAAGGGGACTGTTCTTTTCCCCTTGGGGAGAGCAGGAGTGCAGGGCTCCCAGACCCATGCTAAGACCACATCTTTTCAACAAATTGTCCTGCACCCTTACTTACTTAAAAACAGGATAAAATTGGCATCACTCTATGGACCAGATCATCAGATCACTGGCTGGATGTGGACTATAGTTTGGGAATTGCTGTTGTAAACTTATTTATGAACCAGCGGAAAGCTGGGGAATTGCCTGCAGGGCTTGGTTTTTTTTCATTGGACTTTCTCTGAATTTACATGTCTTGTAAATACTCAGCAAAGATCATTTACTTGAGGGAAGTGTAAATGGGCCAGTGTGTGTGAAACTGCTTGGTGAATGAGGCAGATACATGGAGATATCCCCTATAGTTGTGCTAAGGTTCCACATGGATCAAATGCACATCTCTGAGAGCCTGTAGGAAACATCACAATACACACAAGGAATCCTTCCAGTGGTCAGAAATATGTGTCTCAGTCTGTGCACAGCTGGCATGGTATTGCCACTGTCACAGGCTAGCCAGTTCAAGAGGTTTTGGTTGGGTTTTTTTACAAAGCATCCATGATAGCTGTTTCAGTATGCTGCATGAACACTGGAGGCAGCTTTCTCACACGGCAAGAGGATTCACAGCACTTCTTGATTTGCTTTCCACAAATATTCTCTTAACATGAAACATAGTTCACATAGAAATGCACAAAAGGGAGGATTTGAACCCGACCTAAAGGTGAAGTTCTGCCACATGTGAGATGGATTTCATAGAGGTACGAAACTTTTACAATGCAAGGACACAGTGCAAGGCATGGAGCTCCTACTTTTATATTGTGTAAGGCAAGGGCTGTTGATCGGATCAATGTGGTATCCTATGAAACTGAACACTCCAGAATTGGTGTTAGGGATTTCTGGTTAATTAAAGAAGCCAAAGCAACATTTCCTTGAGTTAAAATAAATATTGTCTGTATGGAAATTACTCATTCTCAATGTAGAATGGCCAACTATGAAAATTTTCACAGACTAGATCGGCAAACACACAGCAATTTGAAAGTCTTGTAAGCTAAATCATGGAAAACCTCCTAACTTAACAATTTGCCTTTACATTATTATAATTTCATGTTACCTACTTTCCTGATATTCTTTTTATATTCCTTGCTATAATGAAAAATTACTTATCATATGCATTTTAGAAGTTGAAACACACATTTTGGGGAAGTCCTTCTTTATTGCTATATTTCTGCACATGTTGAGACACAGCCTTTGTTTTAGCTGAACCTTATTATGCCCTAGAATATTTACCTTATAAAACATTTTTTTTCCAGCTCTTTTTTTCTTTTCCAACTCCTGTAGGAAAACTGTAGAGTACAAATCTATTTTCTGCACTCTTTTGAGCTTGATGGAATCCAGTCTGCAGTGTTTAGACCATTGTCCAAGGCAATTGCTGAGCGGATGAGGATGAGGATGGCTAGGAATTTGTGGAGGGCCAGGGCTTACCCTGGGAAATCAGACCCATCAGCATAACTTCATATCCCAGGAAAAGCACTCAAGACTGCACATAAGAAAATGCAAGGGATTATTTGCTACATTTTTCATTTTTAAAGGCTGTAGTCATTTTATTTGAATCAATTTTCTTGAAGTATATTAGATTTTAAAATTTTTTTAGATTTGTTTGGATGTGTGCGATGGTGTTTTATTTCAGTCTTTTCTCAGGGGGAAGAAAGGAACACTAGAGAGTACAGCTAACTTGTCTTTCTTCCTGAAGTAGTCTTTTGGAGCCCTTGACCCCAACCCAGATGCAATTGTTTAAAATTTGCTGCTGTCCAGTAATATTTGTGTTTTATAATACAAAAATATTAATACAACTATCTCTTTTCAAACTGCTGTTCCAATTAAGTCACTCTGCAGCTGATTTTATTGTCAGAAAGTTTTCTGCCCTAATTTTGTGGATACACCCTGAACCCTCCTTCTTCCCCCAGTACTTGTGATACCTTGTTTTGTTAAGGAATACAATTTATTATTTATTTTTATTATGTACAAACAATGCAATATTTTATTTGGAAATAATCATAGCAAAAATATGTAACACTTATGCCTAATGCTTACAAGGTTGTGTTTTGTAGATGTTAAATTGTTTCCTAAACATAATTGTTAATATTAGATCAACCAACCAAATGTTTTTGTGAGGCTGAGCATCCTTATCTTTTAATCTGAAAGATTTTATAAGTCAGTTTTATTTTTTGATTTGCAAAATGAAAGAAAAAAGTTTACTAACACTTGAAAAATGTGAATGGAATAATAATATTGATCTGTTTACAATACATTTAATCACAAAGTGCTGAACAGAGAAAGAAAATAGGAAGTTAGAAAGATTGTACATATTTTAGCAAGTACAGGTTACTCCTTCCTGTTTTACCAAATCTGTATTTTAAATTTCCACATATTTTGGTATTTATGAACATAATATAAATGTCTAACAGGTCCATTGCCAAAGAAATGTATAGATTTTGGAGTGAAATTCTAGCCAACACCAATTTCTGGTAACAGTGTAATCAGTGACAATGCGGTACTTGCTGAGAGTCACTTTGTCCCTGAAAACCAGTCTGACAGGAAAAAGAAAAATTTTAGAGATAAAAGCACAGAGATTGAAAGATTTCCTCACAGCTATGAAGGCACAAGCTGAGTCAAAATGCAAAAGCTGATCTGTCTCCTGTACTTCACCATAATGCCCTATGGAATTTTTGTCTTTACAGCTCCTTTGACACCTGCTTAGAGATGGTTGAGAAGCTGATGGGGTAATTCCTGCCACGAAGCTCTGAATTAATCAGTTTTCCTTCAGAAGTCTTCCTGAACTTGCTGAAGGACTGAGCCATGCCACCCTTTTTAAGCAAAGTCCTGTGTAAAGATGAGCTTGTGACTTAGTTAACTATTTCTGTAGGTGGCAGTGGCTTCTCACCTCTGTCTGTCCCCCTTTGAAGACAGTTTCAAACCACAGTGTGGAGAGAGACAGACAAGAACCCTGGGAGACAGCAGCACTCAGAAATGGGCACTTGCCATAGCAACTATCTTTATTTCCCACTAAAACAGTGGAACATGAAATGAAATTGTGTCACCAGCAAGGAGTGACACCCTTGGATGGCTGCCATCCACGGTAGAGGGCCTTCTCCTGGAATGGGTGGCAGGCCCCCAGCCCCAGAAAGCACAGGGGAACCAGGGACCCCCATTGCTGCCTCGAATCGTCACCCTGAGAGGCCACACCAGAGCTGGTCTGACTGTCCAATGCTCATAAAGGTCCCCGTGAAACAAACTGACACTACTCGGGATAAAATAATGAGAAAACATGTTTTCTCTGTTTCCCAAAACTCCCATGTCTGCCTGGCCTAGGTTTTATGCTTATTTCTTCCAAAGAAGCACCTGGCTTGTTTGGACACTGGAACTGTAATAATTATGATGTGAAGCCTTGACATCCCTGTGTAACTCAGCTGCTGGTGGATATCTCTTTGCAAACTGTCCAGATCATGAGACCTTGAAATTAATTTATATTTTGAGCTGTAACTACAATGTAAAATGATACACTTCAGCTGGCAGATGGAGTAGATGCTGGTGTGCTTCTAAGTAGTATCTGAATATGTACAGAAAGGCCAAACTGGATTGTCATCATTGCATTGTTCATGAGTCTCCGGTCCTTTGCTTTTTAGTGTTGCTTTTGACAACACAAGCTGTATATCTCAGAGGTGTACTTCTCCCTCCCTCCTTCCATGATCTTCCCATGTGATCTAGGGCATGTTTCTGGGTGGCTGGGATTATCTTCCCTTCACTTTGTTCTTTGCAATTGCAATGTTTTGCAATGTTTTATGTTGAAAGGAAAGAGGGGGAAAAAAGGCACAGCAGAACTGGAAATGTCTGATCAGCTTCCAAAATGATCTGGCAGCTGGTATTTTTTCCTCCTCACCCTTTTCTACAGTCTTTGCTTCAGATACAGTGTTAATAATAAAAATAACAGGGAAAAACCTCTGGAGCTTTTGATTGTATCATCTTTTTCACTGACCACTGGCCCTATAAACATATTTTGACTTCTGATTTGGGAATAAACTTTCTAGAATATAACATCTTTGCATTTTGTATTTGAATCTACACCATACTATGAAGGCTACTATGAGGGCACTATGACATAAGGTTTCATGGATTGATTGGTCTTTTTTTCAACTGTCTATGACATTGCAAACTCTAGTGTGCTGTCTAAATGCTCACTGGGAATAAATATTTGAGGAAGTGCCACTTTTCCAAGATACTAAGACCATTTGCTCCTAATGCAAAGAATATCGACTAAGATTCCCAAACATTTTGGGCACCTAAATCCCATTAAAAGTAGTTCACCTTAACACACTTCTGTCATTCTGTCCCAGCTTGTGGCTCATGGCAGAATTGTGATAGACTGAATTTTAAAAATGTAAATTTCTGAAGCCATCTTGTAAGAATTCTTGGAACTGCAAGCATGTTTAATATTTATGTTTAACTTTCAACAATGTCTTTTATGATGCTAAAATGCAGCAGTGGAACCACTTGCTTTAGCCCAAAATACCATCAACGTATTTCTGCTCTCTGTGAATTTTGACATAAACTTTACCTGAAACTTTTGTTTCTGAGTGTGTTGCAGTGCCAAAAGAGGCATGGGTGAGTTTTCTGCACCAAGGAGGTCTCCCTTCTGTCCTGCACCAAGCAAAATCTGGGACTTGTGACCTCAGTGAGAGCACTCATACCTGGGACCCTGCAATTGAATCTGTGGAAATTTGAAATGTGTCTGAAAATAATGGAGGGAAAAGAAGTCAAATCCTAATAGGAAGACCAACCAAGCTGGCCTCTGGAGTGTATTGAAAACAATAGAAAAAGTTCCTGTTTGCTTCAGACTGCTTTTTTCTCCAAGGTGTGCAGGTTTTATTTCTCTTGATTATGTTTTAAAACAATAAGGAACTCAGTGACTAACCCCAAGAACTGATAATAGATTTTCTTGCATTATAACAGTGTGTAGCTTAATGCCAATACTGACAACCAACTTTATATTTGTACAAAGTTTGTGTTTAGAATTTCTTGAGAGGAAATTTAAAAATGCTAATTTCCATTATTTCCATTTTACAAATATTTAAAAGTATTTCCTTTTTTCATTTTGAATAGTGCTGTTTAAAAGTTGTCCTGTTCATATGTTCTGCTCACTATGTATATATTTTTCCTTCTATTAATTCCTTGACAGGTTATATTTACTGTTATTCAATCAGCTGTATTCTTACAACAGTGCTCCTGTAAATCAGTCTGTACTTGTGACCATTTCCTACAAAATCATCAAATACTTACAGTTCAGAGTTATGACACTCTTGAGGGATTTGCAACCATCTCAAGACTGCAGAGAACCAAAAGGAGTCAAAGATGACAGTCCTGCTTAGGTGATGAAGCGTAAAGAAGTTTCTTGATGCTGTGGACTTATTAATCAAAACAACACTTCCTAAATCAGATGTATTTTAAGATAAGAAAAAAATGCTCCTAACAATTTCTTTCTTCTCTCATGGTGCCCAGCACAGGCAAATAGTAATGCTTAATAAAAAAATAAAGATATTTTGAATGGTCTTTTGTGTACTGTAGTTGAATTATAAGTCCTGTCCAAAGTAACATGAACAAATCATGTGTAAAGATTGTCATCTGGAAAATACTGTCAGTCTCTATCTTCCAATAGAACAAATATATTTAAAGAACATGGATGTTAAATGTGTGCTATGTTCTAATTCAATTTAAATAATATATGTACTTTACTTAAATAATATATGTACACACATATTAAATTCTTCCCAGCAGCAACACAAAAACTAAATGAAAATATAAATCTAATTTTTACTTCTACATAAAATGCTATAGTATTAAAATAATATTATAAAGTTTTGCCAGTTACTGAAATTGAACATCTCATTATAATGATAATTTCAAAAAAGTCCAAAATGCAAATTCATACACTTTATCTTGTATCTTTCTCTCCTTGTACATTTAGTTTCTTTTATTTGTTTTTCATTTACTGTCAAGAAGGTAAACAGCATGACCTGGAAAGCATTGATCCAGGCAATCCAGCTGAAAAAAAAAAATTTAAATGTAATTATTAATGACATTCAGCAAGGTTTGCATGAAAAGAGATCTGTCAAAAATTGAATTAAGTTCACAAAGAGGATTGATAAGAAAAGTGTGCTGAAATAACAAACACCCATGAAGAATCTAGTCTCCCACAATATTTTGGTATAATAGAGTACATGCAATACACACAGCAAATATTGTACAGGTTAAGCCTAGTTACCAACGGAATGTAAAAGGCAATTGTAAACTGAAATCTTTGTCCAACAAGAGGTTTCTAGTGGGTCTCTCTGGAATTTATTCTCTGTCTACATAGACTGTCCTTGGTGATGGTAGGAAAAACAGTATAAAATCATTGCTGGTAACATTAGCAAATGATTAAAAATAAAAGGTAAATAGAAAATAACAACAGGGACTGATAAGATATGCTGGGAGAATGAGCTCCTTGTAACACAAGTGAATGTCAGGTCATGCTTCTAGGAACAAAGAAGCCAATCTTAAAATAGGATTCCCTCTTGCAAACATGTTCTCTAGGACTAGGAAAGATGGAGGGGATATTAGCATAAACAGCCAGATCTGCATGGAATAACAGCACGATGTGAAGCCACATTGGGGTATAAGAACATAGAGACAATGTCACAGACAATGTCACAATACTGTGATTAATGCTGGATATGTCATTCCAGTATTGTTGACTGCACTTCATAAAGGAAACTTGAAGATGCAGAGAATCAGTGCAAAATCAGTCTGGTAGGTGGACTAGTTCTATAGTGCACTGATTCTTAAAAATCCAGAACTCCTTAGCATAGTCAAGGCAATTTTAAGGAATAACCTGGTATCTTAATCTAATGAAAGTAAAAAATGGTGCAACTATTGTGATTCTCTGGACAGTAGCTAAGTCAGAAATACAGCTTTTAAGTAAGAAAACACCTTATAAAAGAATTTTCTTCACATTTTCATTTACCTGCATGTTTTTAAACCAGCTTTAAAGAGTGTGCTGGTCAATGTACCTAAAAAAGGGGGAAGGTCTGACTCAAGACTTCACCAATAGGATTGTTTATCTCCTGCAAGGCTACCTGTGACTGCAGAATCAGTAGGTGTTTCCTTGAGAAAAGAGCTCAGATACAGGACTGTGCTGATGTGCTGCTCTGCACTTCTTCCCCCTTCTGGGTCTCGCTGCACTAAAATTGGCTCCCTGTTTTTGCTCTCCTTTTTCCTTGGAGACTACCTTGGACTGCTGGGCTCACTGTCTGTCTTCAAAGGGACACCAATTCCTGGCTTAACACCCTAAAAATGAATTCATTATAAAAGGATGCATTTTGAACATTTTTTTAATCTGCATTTTAAATCTTTGCTCTTTGATCTGGTTTTGTTGGATTTTTTAAAATATTCAGTGAGACTGACAAAAGCCTAATTTATTTTCATGCTGTATGAAACATGGGTACAGTAAAGTCTTGGGACAGCAGTGATAAGAAAGAAAGCTTTTTGACTGGTGAAGTTGGTGACTATACATGAAGTCATGGAAATAAAATCAAGCAATATAGGCATGCATGCATTTAAGTCCCTAAGGTGTTCTCACAACAAGACCATTCTATAAAAACCTTTTTTAAATATGTTTCTTCATGATTCTTTCTTCAAATGCCATCTGACCTTAATAAAACTGCCCTGGTGCTTTACAGGGCATAAGGTACTGCTCCTAGTGGTCTCTTGCAAACAGCAGCATTTTTATAGTGTTCTCTGATAATCTTTCAGAGCTGAGCCCTGTTCCTGATAAATTGGTGCTATTCTCCCAGGTTGATTGTGAATAGTTATTAAACAGGTGACACGGTGTAAAACATGACCAGGGGTTTAAGTGTGGAAAATTTTAGACAAAGTGTGAAAATTTATATTTGAGTAGAGAACAATTATTCTTCATATGATTTTTTTAATAGGAGCCACTAATCCTAAGGAGGATAAAATGCTGTGTATATTCTAAATATTCTGTTCTGCAAATGCACAGATTTTAGCAAATATTTGCACTAGTGATATTTATACACTTTTGTCACCAATTGAAAGATGGGTTTGCACTATTTTTCTCTGATTCCTGAGCTTTTAAAATTATTTACTGTTCTTTGTTTTGTGATGTTTCTTTCAGAAGGTGTTATGCTTTACATAATAAAAGTCTGTATAAAGTTTTATTGTATTGCTTCATATTTTCCCAAGAAGATGCCTTCAAAATAAAATTCAAACTCCACCACCAAATACTGCAATTTGATAGTTTCAGCTGCAAGGATATTGTTTCAGCCCAATATAGATGCTCAAATAGAAATCAGTAATTAGCACAACCCATGCTGTGCTAAGTCCACAGAACAGACTGTATCCGTGATGCTTTTATTTGTATGCAGCTCAATATTTTTCTCTTCCATGTTTACTTATGGTTAAATTCTGCAGTGAAGTAGGGACACCACTGTGCAAAAATTTAACCCCAAATTCTTGGTTCCTTCTTCACACTTCACATTTATACTCATTAAGAGATCTGAGGCAAGGCTTGCATAGGTAGCTGAAAATCTTTCTGCCAAGATGCTGAAGAACCTAATAGTCAGCAAGAGTCAGCAACCTCTGACTTGGTTATACACAACTCTGCTCACACACTTCACAGATCATCTCCTTTCTCTAAATGTACGTTTGCTGCCAATTCATATGGAAAAGGTTTACTAATTCCACAGTTGTGAGCTAAGGCCTGTGAAAACCTAACAGCTCATTTAGCTTTTGTTGTTGTTGTCGTCTATCCCTGTTGCAAGTGAATGTCTAATATTCTGCTCAACTTCAGCCCTTATATTATTGCTTTTTTCCTCCCACTAAATCTCTATTTGGAGTGTTTTCTCACAGGTATATCTTGCATTTTTCCACTTTTAATCTTATTTTCTTGCTCCTCTTCCTAACTGCCTGATGTCATATTAAATTTTTTCTCCTCTCTAGCATTAGCAGTTCCTCCCACCTTAAAGCAATCTTTGATTTTCATTTATATGCTACATCATGAATGATAACATCAAATATGCCTAGACCAAGTACCTACCCCTGCAGTACCCCCGATGAAACCTCTCCCTCCCCTGAACTGATAGACGGTCATTTATCATTTCCCTTTGTAATTTTCCTGGAAAGGTTAGATCTAATGGGTTTCTAAGCAAACACATAAAACCTTAACTTCCCTATCAGAAGTGAAGTGGTGGAAGACAGAGTTAGGACTGTCTTTCATCAACGTAATATTTATAGCCAAGCAAATGAAGACTTCAGCTCTGCAAATCCTAAATTTGTTGCCAGACCGTATCTGGAGATTGTTTTGCATGTTTTGATTAAATGCAGATTCCTTAAACTTTTTTTCTTTTTTTAATTTTTTTTTTTTTTGACAAAGCCAGGGTCCTGGTTTTGTTCTTGTTCTTTGTTTTCTCTGGTAAGGGTCTGTGATGAATGAGATGTCCAATTAATGGCCCACGTCACTGAGTGTAAAAAGTCTCCTTGTTCATGAATATAGCAGCTCACTTAAATTAACTTTTTACAACAGTTCTGAGGCAAAATCTAAACCTCTGTTCAATCCAGGCACTGGGGGAGATGTGAAAAAATAATAATTCTCAAGCTTTAAAAGAACTTGGCTTTTTTAGATATGTGGGTTGTGTTTTTGGTTGTTTTTTTTTTTTTTAATCTTTCAGTCTTCCAGAAGCTGGACACAGAGAAAAGAGATAATATTTGAATAAATAAGATAATATGTCCAGATTGATTTACTGATGTCTGTTTCCATGCTATTTGAAAAGAACATGCTTGATTCATTACCAGGAGAAAAAGAAGGACCTGGCCATTTGCAATACTTCTTTAACTGTATTATCAAAATTTTGATGGAAAACTGAGTACTCTCTACTGATCTCAGAAACAGCTGGGTTTCTTCTGGATTTGTGACAAATATAAGGACGAAAATCAACCTGAATCAGGAAAAGGGACAAAACTGAAAAAAAAACTTTTTTCTTTTTGAGCTGAAACTTCTTGCTGAATTGGAACCACCCTTTGCTGCTCCTCAGAGAATTCCTGGGACACACCTGGCTCATAGGAAAGTGCCTTGTGTCCCCTGAAGCAGCTCTTGAACCATGCAAGAAAGCCAGAAATGAAACTTTGAATGAAGCCACAGGTTTCAAGTCATTATTTTGTCTTTTCAAGTCTTTTCAGGCTTGAAAAGACAAAATAATGTTGCAATTCAACAGCTCTCACCACTGCAGCCTACTCTACTGCCAGTAACCCTTTCATATGACACTTCAGTCAAACATTGAGAATGGACAAAGGTATTTTCCCTGAAATACAGGACCTTTATGAGCTCCATCGATGTTTTTTGGTGTTGTAGTGTTTAATCAAAAGCAAATGATGATCTTTTTTTTATTGTGAATTGTTACAAAAAAGGCCTTACGTTAAAGAAAAATATAGAAATTCTTTGTTTTGTTGGCAGGTCCCATGGATCAGATTAGCACTGGAGAAGAAACTGGCTCAGCTGCCTCTAGGAGTGTTTGTGCCATGTTGGTTCTGTTCAGCTGTGAAGAGCTTTGCTGTTTTGTGCCTAAATCGGACCCCAATTGTCCCCACCTCACACAGCAGGGCACTGTCCTCGCTGCGGGGGGCGGGGCTTAGCGTGCTGTGGGCGTGGCTAAGTGTGCTGTGGGCGTGGCTAAGTGTTGTATATCATCTACATCACCACTGGGGGCGTGGCCTCTGGAGGAAAATGAGCGTGCCCTGAGAGCGGGTGCCATTTTGCCTTTTTCTGTGTGCAGCAGTCAGTATGTGGGGATTTGCCCCTGTGGCTCTGGTCCCTTTGACTTTTCTCCATAATGCAGTTAAAGGTGCTGAAAGGAGAGTGGAGAAACACAAATCACTGGGTGTTGGATGGCAGCCCCAGCAGGGAATGGGCTGGTGGGGGTGACCCTCAGTCCAGCTGAAGGGAGCCCAGCCCACAGGAGCCGAGCTGAGCCAAATGCAGTGCAGCTGAGCTGAGGGGAGCACAGCGGAGCAATAGGGAAGGAGCAGAGGCCTGTGGGACTGACCTCCAGCCTGGTGAAGCTGTAAAACTGCAGAACAGGCACCTGCGCAAAACTGAACCCGGCAAAGCAGTGACACAGCCCGACTTGGAAGATGCAGCTTTTGGGTGTTTATCATTGTTTTTTGCTGTTTTGAGCTTGGAGGGGCAGAGCACTAGCTGTGGGAGCCCCCTTGCCCCCAGCCATCCTGCCTTTGTTCCTGATGGCCGAGTGCCAGGGTGCACAGGAGTGGTCCCTGAAGGGCCTTTGTTCCTGGCTGCTGTGTGCCAGTGTGCGCGAATGGTCACCATCATATCTTCATCTGGGGAAGCCAACTGCAACCTACAGAGTGTTTTCATCATCTTGTTTTTGTTCCTGGTGGTGAACACCTTTTCTGAGAATAAAACATCTTCTCTTTTTGTATACTTTTGTAATTAATATTGCTGGTGTTACTGCGAGTTTCCTATTCCATTGTTCTTTGCTTTCAGTAACTCATCTCAACCCATAGCCTCCTGCTTCTGTCCCTTACTGGAAGGGGTGTGGAGGATGGGAGTGGCTTATTTGGAGTTTAAATTCCTGCTGGTGTTTAACCACCACACCTCCATTCCACTTCCTGCTAGTGCTGCACTGCCTGCTGTGCTCCAGACGGGAAGCACTCAGCCCTCAGCCAGCTCCCACCATCCTCACCGTGGAGGGCACTCAATGGGTGCCTTCATCACTCCCAGATGGGTCAGACAAGGCCATGGTGGGGCTCTGATGATTCTCAAGACAGCTTCTCCTTTGTATAGCAGGAGACTATAGAACAAAATGTGTAACAAATAACCTCAGAAACAGACTAAAGTCAGGTGTGACACCTGAATTTGAAAGGATTTAATGATTAATTTGGACACTTAGAGGACAAAATCTGATCCTTACCTCTGATTGATGATTTCATCTTCTCAAATGCATCCAAATGCATGATACCTATTACAAATAATAGGTATTAATTACACTCCCTTATGATAATTCCTTAATAATTACTTAAGATCCATTACACTTTTAACACTAATCAGAGCAGGGATTGTATCACAGTTGTCCTTCTTGCAGCTGAGTGGTGTAATCAGTCTGATGAAGTGACATTTTCATTCTTCCCTCTTCTGTTTCAGAAAAAGTGTTCTCTGTGCGGTCACTCCTGAAAAAATCCTGAAGTAGCACATCCTTGGTTTTCTGACCACAGTCTTTTAAGGACATCATAGGCTGACCCTTGGTTTCCCACATTTCCTCCCTGGTTTTTTCTTTCCAGACCAGTTTGAATATCCTTTCTGCTAGATAACAAGACAGCTGTAAGTCATGTGCCGTCATGCGCAGTGAAAGTGCTCAAATAATTTGGTCAGTCATGCTTTTTTCCTGCTAAAACTCTTAAGAGCATTCTGAAAAGCTCTAAAAGAATTTATAACCTAGTATTTCTCCTGTGTTGTGTATTTTGGTTTTGCAGTTGCAGAAGGAGGTGAGCTGCTGTGAAACATTTGCTACACAATGGCTGTTACGGCTAATCAAAAGCTGAGAGGCAATATGCAAAACAGCAACAAAACCATGGTTGCATTTTCTCAAACAGCAGTGCAGAGAGAGGGAGATCAATCTTAGTGAAAGTGTACAAGCTTAGAGTGGGAGATGGTTGTATTGAAGAATAAATACTTATATTCTGGATATTGGTCTTGCCTTGCACTCTGTTACACATCAGGTTGCAGAACAATAGAGGAGCATAAAGGGGAAGTAGATGGAGAATGAAGATACTCTGGAGGAGAATGTTGCGAGTGCTTCTACATAGTGCTGTCACTAGAAGCAACAATACAAACCATCTTGGTACCTCACCAAGCCACGCTCAGATTCTGAATGGTTGGGTGTCTGTGTCTTACTTCTCAAGACTTTATTTAACCCATTGTCCCAGGCTACAAGCAACAGAGCAGCATTTAAATGCATATCTCACTAGCAAACTGCTGACTGTGGTTTTCTAGTTCATGTAGGCAGGCATGGGCAGTGTTATAAAGCATTCTTGACAAATAATATAATACTTCACTAATAGGCTCTATATTAGCCAGAGGAAAGTTTTTAGTAACTTGAGAATCCTGTTAGCTAGTACTGCTTGAAATATGATGACGATTGCTTTAAAAGTTGCTTTATTCTGCTTCCCATAAGACATTTCCTGTCCATAGGAGTCACTGGTAGGTTGAAATATCAAAATATTCATGAGAACTTTCATCAAATATCAAAAGCTCTGTGTTTCCCTTGAGAGGCTATTTTCCCTATCAAAGGATGTGAGAAATTATCCAGAATCAGTGTTGCCAGAGTAGACCCTCCTGCTTCCTCCTCTCTCCCTCCCCTCCTCCTCCAGCTCCCTCTGAGGCTGCAGGTCTCAGCAGCTCTTTCTCCATCCAAATGCAAGGGTCGGGGTGAAAAACAGCAGGTCATCATAACCCAGCCAGGTCTGTCTTCCGCTGTCAGCACGTTCCACCAGCACCTTTAAAACCTTGCTGCTGTTTTGTTTACTTTGCCCTTTTTCACATTCCTTTCTCTGAGGGTGAAGCTAGGGTAGTTTAACAGCTCACTGCTGCCTAGAGGGAGGTCCTTCTTTTTTGCCTGCTCCTCTCTCACTCAGGCTCTTCCTTTTCCTTTTTTGTGCCACGTCTGGTGCCCATCAGGACTTTCACTGGTTCAGCTTGTGAAGCCAGCAGGAAAATTGTCCCTTTTTTTGGTCACCTTAGCTGTCTTGCCAGGGAACTTACCTAGCCCAGCACAGGGCTGAATTTCAGAGCTTGTGCAAGGAAAAGGAGTGAAGATGGGGGAAGATAAGGGAAGGCAGGAGACTACCATTCAACACTGGTCTGCCATTAACTTGTTTTAGGTGGTGAGATATAATTTTATCCTAAAATTTATTATTATCCTGAGTGAAATTAAAAAAGAGCAAGTGTAAAACCCAGCATAGAAGAGCCACATGCCAATTTGTTGCCCCTGCAGTGAACTAGCATAAGTAAGAAAGAGATTTTTGTGCATTAAATTCTGTGATCCCTAAGAGACTGGTTTTTCAAATGGACACCTATGTGTTGTGCCTCCCTTTTCTCCTGAAAAAACCATTTTTCTCAATTCTGTTTAATTTTGCCACTTCCTTTGCCTTAGATGTCTCAGGATCTGGCCCCAAGAAAGAAGTTTTGAACTTTCAGTGCTTATCTGTTAATAGTATTAAACCATTGCAGAGAATAAGAATTTAGGCTTTTAGACCTGGAAAATTCTAGTTTTTTTCTTCATTGTTGAAAAAACTTTCTGTTTCCCACCTCCCATCCAGTGCCTTCTGAAGCAGTCTATGTTGATGTGGCTGCATTTAGCATCAAATTAAAAACAATGTGACTGAGAGATGAGTTTTCCCCTGTAGAGGTGCGTAGAAAGATTAATTTCTCCTGTCTGGAGAAATCAGAGTGCTAAGCTGTGCTACAGAAGTGCTGGCTTGTGTTACAAGTCATATGGTCATTAATTCCTGAGGAAAAAAAAGCCCATCCCAATCAGTCTGCTGCATAAAATACATGGGAAACATCCCTTATGAGAAATGCTCTTGAGAAGACTTTTTAATTGTTATAAGTCTCGCACCAGTATCTCCATAGAGCACATGCATTACTTATAAACTGAAAAAAGTATATACCTGCTTTTCCCCTTGTTTTTAATGATAATAATTGTCTTTTTGAGACTGAAAAGCTTTTCAAGCCATACTATAAAATGTTCTTATTTTCCTGTTGCTTTATTTGAAGGCACAACCATTTCATTTACGAATTCATCCGCAGGTCTCAGCTGATCCACCTAGGCTTTTACATTTGCTCATTCCTAGTTTATATTAGGTTTAGATTCTCCAGATACACCTTCAGCCTCCTGAATCATATCCCAGAACTACTGAGAGATAGGGAAATGAGAAAGAAAATCAAATGTCCCACTAAACTCAGTTGAGGACAGGCTAAGTTGAGCAGAGAACAATAAGCAGCTTTGTTCCACAGCAGAACCTACCACACACAAAGTAGAACATATTTACACATTCATCTGTATATAAAAGCCAAAGGCATCCCCAGTCCAAAGCCATTCTGGCAGATGAAGTTTCTGTAATTGCTGTCACTGGGGTCAGATGGATTCACATGAAGAAAGAGGGGGACATTATCAAAATATTGAACAGCATTTCTTGTTTGTTGTTGTTTTTCGAATGAACAAATTACTTCTCAGTTTCACAGAACAAAGTCTTCAACTGAAGACTTTGAAGGCTCAGGCAAAAGCTCTAGGATGTTGGATAAAAGCTGAAATAGGGCTGTTACGTGGTGGTACATGTCACTCACCATAGCAGACACTTCATCTTCTCCCCTGTCTTTTCCTCCCCTGAACGTTTTCCATGCAGGAGAAGTTACTCCAGAAGGCATTGTTTGGGTGCTACACCGCTTTGGTCACACCTGAAATGCTATTTAAAGCTGTGTGGGAAAACAGAGCTCTTCACCAGAGTCCAGAGTTCCTTGCTCTCTGAGTGCCCTTCCCTGGGGCTGTGTGCCACTCTGCCATGGTGTCACAAGCCTGGTTTGCTAAACTCCCTTGAAGTACTCCGGCAGAGAAAGCATTTAGCCTTCCTCACAAGGAGGATGGTCCCTGAAGGGCAGGGCAGCTGGAAGGAGAGGCTGTTTCACACTGCAGGAGGGACGCAGGGTTGGGGAAGGAGGTGCCTCAGCTGCCCCCAATGAGGTTTTTAGTGAATGCTAATAACATTTCAGGGGCTAAGTGCAATGAAGGGAAATGCTCAGATTTAGTTGCACAGCTAGCTTGAATGGAGATTGAATAATATTAGCTTTCTGCAGGCCTCCCAAGCCATGGGACAACAATAAATCCAGTCAGACACCACAGAGAAGATCTTCACTTGTGTTCTCTTCAGCTCTGTTTTAGTGTATCCTCAGATCTGGCTTAGCAGGAATTCAGAATTATGCGATATTTTTGCTGCTTTACTGTTGCGTTGCTTTGATACAGATATTTTCTTAAGCTGTAAAAATAGCCTGTATTTCACAGTAGTGCTAAAGCAGCAGATAAAGGCAGATACCCATATCTGGATGGGACTGGCTATTATTTTTCTGTACCTCATTTCATCCCTAGAGACCAAATATGTCTATAAAACATTAGAAAACTGTGAAAGCAATGTGGGCTCCTAGGGGTGATAATGCTATATAAACTAAACAGGATGAAAGACATCCTGGTAAGTATACAGGCTTGCCTGTATCAGTTACAATGGTACAGATATAATTGCTTACAGTTCTATCCTCAAACATGAAAAAGGCCTGCCATTTGGCCATTCCACATTAAATAAACTAGAGATAATGCTTTGATGTACTGATCTTCTTTTCCTTTGAGGGTACCTATTTAAATCTGGTAACACCTTACCTGTAATGATGAACAGTGAGGGTCTGAGTCTGCTTTCAGATTGGTGAGCAAGGTCAGATAGTAATCCCAGCACTAATGAAGTTGCATGAAGCCTTAGTGCTCTTTGCTTCACTAGAGAAAAAACATGCAGCTCTGCCTAGCACCAGGTCACTGCTCTTGAAGTCTGCTTAGTTTCACCTGAAGTTATCTCAAAAGCTTCTCCTGCCCAAATGATCCTTTGCTCTGCACAAGCCAGATCTTCTTTTAACAACTTTTGTTAATACAGTTGTGTGATCTGGTAGTGTAATTTATTTTTTATGACACTTTTACTAGGACAGATTCCCTAGCATACTCTTAGTTGAACCATCAAATCCTCCTGCCAGCAGCGTTTGTTTCATCCAAGGGACGGGTGAGGCATTCCTGTCGATAAGCTTTGCATCTGCACCGGAAGGATCTCAAAGGAGAAGGAACTTCACCAGCAAATCTTTTTATTTCCTAAGAGTGGGGCTTAAGCCAGGTTTGCATTTGGCTCTGTCAGGATTCTAGCATGTCTTGCTGACAGTTCAAGAGATACTGCAAAAGTCAGCTTTCAAGTGGGTAAAAATTCTTTATCTGAAAGTGACTGTCCATAAACTGAATGCATAGGACCTGCTGTTCAGAATTTTGGGCATGACTCCACCATGGTACTTTAGAAAAATTTACTTGTAAGAGTTTGCTTCAGACAAGGTATTTTCAAGTCAGCATTGCTACATGATGCCTTAAGAACGAAGACTTGACATTTTTGTGGACCATGATTTTCACGGTGCACAAATGTTTTTGAAAAATTGGCCCTTACCTACCAATTACTAGCTAGGGATAAGAAATAATGTTTTGAGATTTCAAGCTTTTTTTTTTTTACTTTGATAATAGATTTGAAAATTTAGGAACAGAACTTTGGTTTAGATCAAATAAAAGTAAACCTTAGGCATTTCAGTAAACAAAAATAATTATATCCAGAAAATCTATTACTAATAAAATGATGTTGCCATATATCAAGGGAGGTGAACTGAAAAATTCAGTTATTTCAAAATACTAGCCAAACCCATAAAGTTGGGACAGGGGTGTTTAAATTTCAATTTTTTTCATATTCTTTTTCAGAATAACATTTAAATTAGAAGTTAGAAATAATTCCAGTCTCTTCTTATGGTGAGTATATTACTTATCAATAAATTTGTTAAGTACAGTCAGCCTGCTCTTGCTTTTTTCATCTGGTTTTTAAAACAGAAATAGAATTAAAGTAAACCCAGAAATATTACTAGAGGTTTTTTTGCTTGCTGTGTTTTTGTTTGTTGGTCTCCTGAAATGAAGGGTTTTTCAATGGTGATATGCATCTAATTAACAAAGAGAATGATAATAGCAATGACATTTTCACTCTTTTGACCTTATTAGGCCTTATAAGGCCTTTTGTGTTTGATCTTCCTTACAACAAATCTTCACAAAGCTTTAGTTGCCATTTTACTCCTCCAGATAAGAGAGCTGCATTGTTATTTGGTCTAGGTTTTAACCTAAATAACAAATAATTTATTTAGAATAACAATTCGACATGGCAGCAGTATGGTTTGCTTTAGTCGTATGCCTGGCACTAAGCTGTCCAATACTTTATTCTCAGTGCATGCAAGCAGAATATTCCAAGTACATCTGAAAGGCAGAGAGCAGTGAACTTTTTAAAATACTCTGTATTATTTTATTTAATAGTCATTGGCATAAGAGACTTAGTGCGGGGTTCAACCCTATTGCATTTAGCCATTGGAAAGGTTGCCTGTCACTGTGGAATAACATTTGAGTATTGACTGAGTATTGATTTCAGTGGGACTGACTTCAGTCCCATTGATTGAAGTGGTGTTTGGGCATTTCTGAAAATCCCACTTGATATCAACCTACAAGGTTAAATGCCAAATTGCCGTAGAAAACCCTGTCTCTTGGACAGTAATATCACGTTCTTAAAATGCAGTGTAAGTTCCTGTGTGAATTAAGGAGTTTTGAAAGTTCAGTCCATCTGACAGATCTTATTTAGGAGAAGTACTTATGTTGCCTACTTTCTTGGACCTTGAACCCATGTAGAGTGGGACAATATTTGATCCATCTTAATTACCAGCACTTATCTAGTATAGATCTTGTTGTTTGGTCTATTTGCTTATTTGTATGCATAGTTTAAAAATCAGCTTTGAAAAACAGAGTTAGTATCACAGCACAAGTACCTACAGGTCAGGAGAGATGAATAAACTCTATGTGAATAGACTCTATGTACACAGGCCAAAAGGAGTGCAAAGTTACATTTTAGGCCTCTTCAAACTGTTTCACATTTGGTGAAGAATGAAAGCACATGTAAAATTTGTCTCAGTTAATGGGTCGTGATTTGGTATCTCACAGTTACCTGAGGATTTCTCAGCTCTTGAGATGCTCTCTCAAACTTATGTCTGGTTTCCAAATACTTCCAAAAAGTGTGCTGTCAGATCTAGAATCTGACCCAATAATATTGGGAAAAGTTCAGAGCAATTTCTGCTTTCCAAAGTCTAACATATCCTGGAATATGAGAATGTTTTACTTTTTTGTCTTTAATTGTTTTCTTTTGGGTTTTTCTTTTTCTTAAAGGTTTTCTTTTTAGGCTGCAGAATTTATTTAATTAATTATCTGTGTTCCATAAAGCCACAGGTCTGAAGAAAAATGGGCAAGAGTGTGATGGCAGATTACTTTCTATGTTTTTTATTGGTATGCTAATTAACGTTATAACAATAATATTTGCGTGTGGTGGATATTGGCTGTTAGGCATGTGTGCACTATCCTGCAATGGAAGGCAGTTTTACTGCTTTTCACAGCTCTTGTGTAAAATATGCAGCACAATATTGACAGATCTAGTATGAGACCTAGTCTGCTCATCAGTTCAATAGGAAGGATAAGAAAACACTGGTACTCCAGCTGGATTGGATTCTACCCTTTTAAACTGTCTATATTTGATCAAACACCATGGAAGAGTGCACCTCATCTATACAGATCTAACTCCTGAGGTATCTCAAAAAGAAATTTTTGTTAATCTTTTTATTCTTGAGAAGTGAACTACAAGGGTCCAATATATACATTTTTTTCCTGGCAGGAAAGTAAAAGAGAGAGGGAACAAAGCTGGTAAAAATGTTGAATAGAAAACAAGGTGTGGTCAGGGAAGGAGTTTGGGTTCCTGTGTTTCCTTTGGTAACACACAGTAACTACCATTCCACCTGTGCCCTGGCTTGTTACGACCACAGCAGCCAACTGCTTGCAAAAACAACCAAATAATACACTTCTTACAAAGAAATTAGCACATGTATTTATTTTTTCTCCTTTTCTTTGCTGCCACTCAATCCAACTTTCCTTTCCACTTGCCTGGAAGCAGCTGTGCTTCCACTTTTTAATTGGAGAAGCAGTACTGCTTCATATGAGTAGCATTGGCTTTTGGCAGCTTGAGATGTGTTAAATTCAATCAAAATACCCATGAGCAGCAGAGAAATCAGACATTTTTTCCTTCCCACTCATTACTTGTGAAACCTGAATCTTTTCCCAGGTAGCAAGCCTTTCAATTTTTAATTCACTTTTAAATATTTTTTGCATTTAACTAGGTTAAGTTGAAGACAGATAATATGTGAGATATATATATCTATATATAGATATATATGAGTCTGTGTAGATGAATGAGATTATTTTAAGCAAACCAGTTATTTCCCACCACTCATTTCCCAGGCTGGTATGTCATTGTTATGAAATGTCATGTCTCTTTGCAGACTGCCTGAAACTGATTGACATAACTGGAGAGGATGCCTTGGAACTATTTCATGGGAGTTGAGGGCATTTGGAAAAAACCTCACTTGTCTAAAAAAATCACAGTTTGAAAGAGGGGAGGGAATTAAATGTCTCGGCATAGAAAAAAAAATCATGAGTTTGAGGCTTGTAAGGTTTTTTTAAAAACTGTTTCATTTCCAATTCAAGATGATATTTTAAATTAGAGGAGGAAGCAGAATGCCCTTATTTCGCATTTTGACACTGTTTTCATGAATAAAATAGGGGATAAGTCTAGTCATTGGCTAAACTAGAAAATATTTTAACTGCCTGGAGAAAACAGGTTGCATGATTTTGTCGAGGCCTTGTGCATACTTTTATGAGCAACATCTCTATACATCAATCTAAATATTCTACTCTGCACACATTTAAGTTAACAAGTTTTATCTCCCTAACTAATGTTGAATAATGGAGAAGGGACTGGCAGAAAGAAGCAAAATCTGTGTCATGGATTTGTATGTTAAAAAAAAAAAAAGTTGAAAAAGCAAAGTTAAATCATAAGGCCTGTCTTGTTCATCTGATGTCAGAAGAACATGAGGCTGAGACAGATCATGGAAGGGATACAGTTAAAAGATGCATGGCTTATTAATTATTATTTAAGTGTTGTCAGCTGCAACATCCTGCACTCAGTCTGGATAGCTCTTCTGTAATGTATATCATATCTGTACCATGCTCCCTATGGAATGTGTTGACATGCAGAATGGTTTCATTCTCAGAGAAATAATCCATAGTGATAGTGGGGAGAGCTGGGGGCACATGAGAGGAAGGGAGCACTTGTGTGCCACCAGGTGCAGTGAGAAAGTGTGGTGATGCAGGCAGCTGGGCAAGGAAGATGCAAACACATACCCTGGCGCAAAGAGGAGGGGAATGCACAAAGAGATAAAGGCTGCTCTGCAAGGAGTGTCCGGGCAGCACACGGGGCAGCCTCAGTCCTTCCGTAGCTTTGAAGCTAAGTGTGTGGAGTGATGACACTTGCAGCTCTGGTCTACCAAAAAATTACTTAGCAAAATCAGTTTTGGTTTCTCCTCCAGAGTAGAATACCCATCCATGCATCAGAAAGGTGCTCTTAGTGCTGTTCAGATCCTCTACATAAATACACACTTAAATAATTTATTGAAATATATATTATGTAGCTGTTATACAGGAACACTTTGGTTTGTCATTGAATATGTATAAGGCAAACATTTTCCCTTAAATGATTGCCTGTGGATCTGCTTGGGTTTGTTGTACCAATTTGTATATAGAACATGCTCTCCTAGAGACAAAAAGAAAAGAAAATCCAAGCTACAAAAAACTAACAAACAAAAAACTTTTATGAAAATGTATAAGAAATGAAAGGTAGTTTCCTACTACAAGATAAATTTTTACATTTTTAATTTTGTTATTTTTTTTTTTAATTTGCAATGCTAACATTAATTAGGTGAACAGAACAATCCCCATGCAATTTTCATGTGTGTATATTCAAAGCATCTCAAAAACAGAATGCAAGGAAAAGGTGGAAGAGGGAGAAGGCAGAAGGAAAGAGATGCAGATGTTGTCTTTATGACTCAATGTTTTAAATTCTTTTCTATTATAGCTGCAGAATCTCATGGGACTCAGCATGTCTGCCAAGGGTGTAAAGGAGGTGTGAACTTGATCCACATTCTTTTCAAACTGATGAAGGAATCTTTGGGGATTGTATACATCAGTGTCTCTGGTTTAGAGGACAATGATTGATTTAGATTTCTTCCCTAGACTAACAGAACCTGGCTCCCTCTAGAATCAATGGAAGTAGTAAGACTGCCATTATAATTATTTAACTTAAATGTTGTGTCTACCTCTCTTTGAGTGTTTAAGGGGTCATAGGCTAACTGGTCTGGCAGACCTTGAATTAATTGCTCTGACTCATTCAATGCTTTCTTGAATTTCAATTTAAGTACCCACTATTCATTCATCTTAGATGTCACAGATGTCACAGGAGATAATCCCTCTACATATATGCTTAGTCCCCTTAAGCATATTCTTTAAAGGGAAGAACATTCACCTACAAGACAAGACAGCTGGAGTGAGGTGCTTGGACATATTTGTTCCTGGTGTAGCTGTGTCTTCAGTAAAACCTGTAAAATTCACTTTTGCTTCAGTGGGAATAGAGGCTGCCAAGCCAGAATGCTTGTCTTAAAAGTGTTGTTTATGTCTGCCTTCAAGTGTCTCAGCTGAATTGTAGAACAAAAAGACCTTGATGCCCAACAGAAACTAGGATAAAATGAGAAGGCCACCTCTGCAAGCCAGGGTCTGATACCTGTGAGGATGTCTTTGGTCAGGACAGTGTGTGCTAAAGGGGATGAGGTTGCTGCTAAACTGATAAGGTTGATGAGCACTTTGGCACTAATTTTCCTGCCCAAGATGGAAATGACCATGGGGGAGGCTGGAGGGTGCAGGAGGAGTGGGTTGGGGGAATTCAACATTCTAAGTTAAGGCAAACAGACTCAATCTGCAGATCTAACAGAAATAAAGTGGCTTCTAGCAACTAACATCACAGTAGTTTCTCAGGCACAGTATTTTAAAATGTTGGCAACTACATCTCTGCCTAGAAATTCTTATGCAGTCAGTGTATGTTACTGAGCTCTCCAGTATTTGAAATCCTGCTGAAGCACAGAGATAGAACAGGGGTGCCTGATCTGCTCAGGTACCTGGATGGTCCCTAGTTTGCCTCACATGGACAACTTAGCTAGTGTCAGTACTGCAGAGATGAAATGGGTCCTGATGAAAATGTGGGGCCACAAAGCACAGGACACAATGAAACTTGCAGCAAATAGGAGAGGCCTCTAGAAATACCAGTCCACTACGTGCCTACAGAACAAGAAAATAAGTAGGTGTGATAGATTTGATGGCTGTTCTGGAACTGGCACCTCCAGCATTTTCCACCAGGTGAAAAACCTGACTGTGAGACATTTCTCAGGTGCCCAATAAAATTTTAAGAATCTTGTTTTGGAATAATCTAAGCAGGAGTGAACTTGATTTTTTCCAGATGCTTGCTCTTTTCCTTGTTCTTTGGATATATTCATATGCAGTTCACTTTCTCACTTTAATCTCAGAAGTTAATTTCTTACTCTGAAACAGTCCAATGGAGCAAAAAGTTCTCTTAGTGTGGTGATGATCAAGAAGTAGACCTAGTTCAAAAGTTTTGTTTCCTCAGACTGAAAATACTGATTTATATTCTTACAGTGTGTAGAGGTGTTAGTGAACTGCCTCAACTACTGCACCCTAGACCAGAGGCACGAATTCACACCTTGCTGCAGATCTGTTCTGAGGTTTCCTCCCTGTCACTGGAGCTGTAACCAGCATTTGACTGTAGGGTTCAGGCTGAGGGGCCACAGGCCATCAAATGTTAAAACCCACCCGTTTGTCTCTGTGCTTTTAGTTAGAGAGGTTGGCATGCCTCAAGTACAGTGGTAGGCCAAATGTGCTCATGCCAGCCACATACTGTATCAAACTTTTCAAATTGTCACTTCTGCAGATACTCGGCTTTCAGATAAATAATTTTGTAATTTAGTTATATGTGGAAAAAAATCCTGAACAGACCAATAAGATACGTGAAAGGAGAGCATGGACATGCCAGAGAGAGAGAAAGCATTCAGTAAAACAGTAAGATTTGAGAAAAAAGTGCCAGACAGCTAAGTCTTTGGAGTGCCTTCTTTGCTGTGGGTTCATGCTATAAGTCAGATATTTTAACAAAAACTGAGCTGTGTGTGCACAAGGACACTGGAAATGAGCTGCATGCTCTGCAGCATTCACTATTATGCAAAATTTTACTGAAAATAGTGAATTCAGTGTGGGATAGGTTATTGTGTTCTACAGCATGAAAAAGATTTCTGTATGATTTATTTGATATGAGAGATCATATGGCAAAAGCATTTAAAGTAGCCGGGTAAGGCTGTGACCATACCCTTCCTAAGTAGAACTGCATATGCATATATTACTTTGTGTGACTGTAATGACAGAAAATTATACTTCAACACTGCATGCAGCCTAGATATTCTAGGAATGGTACCATAGACAAAACAAGGGTAGCCCAGGAGGGAAGAAAGAAATTATTTCTAAAATTCCATAATCCTTTTTATCTCCTACCCTAAAGTCAAGCATTACCTCCCTACAAGAGATAATATTTGTTTTTTCTCTTTCTTTATGTGAATTTACCCATCCAGAAGAGAACAGAATTAATTCCTTCAGAGTTTATTCCAAATAGGTAGTGATTGAAGAAAAAATCTCCTCATTTTTCTTTGCAATAAGGTCTTCGCTACACTAAGGAGTCAGATGCATCTCTTCATTGACATCTAGTAAATATAATAGCCATAATCACAAACAATGGTATCAGTAACTGGTGATGGAAGAAATAAGGCACTAAATTCAGCAAATGCATGTTTGACACAATACAAGGAGTCAAGGTAGGTAGCAAAACTAGAAGGGCTCCAGAAACTGTTCTTCATTTACTGTTACTAATCTGGAGCAAATAGAGATGACTATTCTGTATGGGCAGCCATCAAAATCTGCCTCAGGAGCACAGCTATTGCCTGATGGTGTCATTGAAGGTTTGAGGTACCCTGAAACAATAGCAGATAAAATGTCATTTAAATGTACTTCTTATAAGTGTTTTAAAAGCTGTAGTATGACCATATCAAAATGCTGTGATGTTATCACACCATGTGCTGAAAGGGCTGCTGGCTGGATTCCTGACTGGAATTGATGATAGCACTGCCTGGCTACTAGAAGTGTCCCCCCAGGAAACCACACAGTCCGGCTTTCCTGCTCTGCTAGCAAGAAACCCTGGACACATGGTTAAGACATAGTTATGACGTGGTCTTTGGAACAGGTGAGGCCACAGGTAGCAAACCCCAGTTCTTTATAAAGTGCAGGGCTTTCCCAGAGAGGTTGTGGGGTGAAAGGCTGGTGAGAAACAGAGGAAGACAAGTTTGAAGGCAGATTTTTGTCCTAGTCGACATGCCTGGATGCTGTTGAAACACTGTATTAATATTTTAGCCTCTATATAGGAGCTAACAGTAACTCATGTTATGGTTTGAAAGTTTTCCTGGCTTCCTTAGTGTCCTAAACAAATTGTAACTTGGGCTCAACAGAGGGTCTTTGAAAAGCTCACACAACAGTCTGATGAAAACACTTGAGATGAAATACAGGCTTGTGTTCCATCCAGCCCCAAACTACCAGGAAATAACTTCACAGCTTCCTCTTGAGGTGTTTTTCCATGTCAGGATTTTCCACACTGCTCATTTCCACCATGCATGATCTTAACCTACAGCTGCTCATTGAGACAAGGAGGCACAAATATGTGGCTTGCTCGAGAAGTTTAAAGCACCACTTTGAATCAAGCTCAAGTCTTGGGACTCTTCTGTATTACCCATTAGGTTTTTCTTCCTCGCCTTACCTCTGGGAATGGAAACAGACCACAAACCCCACACTTCTTAGAGCAAATTACCTGCTTTGTTATTCCGTCTTTCAACCTTTGCCATAAATTCCACTTCATTAACATTGGCTGAAAGACCTCACTGAGTTGCACTGCTTGGGCTATAAAACGTGTCTGGTGAGTCGGCAGGAGAGTATCCTCAGCCTCGACCATGCAAAGGAGCAGGATCTGGAGGCTCTGTCTGTTCTGTTATAAATTCGCAATGAATACTAGCAAATACAGACTATTTATTTTCTTAGTTGCTTACCAGTGTGTTGCAGTGTCAATGTGCCTCACCACACACCATGGAAAATGTTTTTTCACTCTATGCTAGTGGGCAATAATTTTGCATGGACAGCCTGTGTAACGCACTGCAGGTTAAATCCCATCTGGATTAAGTCTTTCCTTCCTGAGTCAAGCCTTGGAGTGATGAACTAGCCAGCAGTTCAGCCCATCTGCAGATCATTAATGGTACATGTGACAAAGAAAACACCTGAGCAGGGAAGCAGAATTCACAAGCAGGTGGTGCTGTCTAGGGAACAGGTTGAGTTCTGTAAGGCATCTGGAAAGCCTCAGACCACCAATGTCTTTAGCAGAGCATGGCAATGCACCTCCTGTGCAGTGCTCTGATAACCTAAGGTCAGGTGCAACAGGAGAGAGATGCTGAACTTTTGTGAAGAATGTAAGGAAATGGATTAATCTTTCTCCTGTTTTGAAAGGAGATATGTGATAGCTGAATCCTGAAGTATCTGGGGTCAAGCTGAAGATACTCACTTGGAGAATTAATTTTTTTCCCACTTTGATGTCCCAAAAGAAGTGAGGTACTACAGCAGTGTTCCAGTAGTGCTGGCTCTATTCTGCTGGTGAGCCACTTCCATAGAACTGGAGATAGAAGGGATCTACTGGAGTTCCATTAACTTCAAAGAGAGTGCATAGCAGACCAGCGTAACAAGTAGACCAGGGTAATAAAGGTGGTGTTATTTTGTTGGTTTTGTTTTTTTTTTTTTTATATAAATACTTGCAGCTTTCCATAGGAATATGTTGAAATGAACATTCACCATCTCCACACAGCTGTTATTTACAAAAATAGATAAACACTTTCCTTCAGTGAGAGGTTGTATTTGCTGCTTTATTTATCTACGCACTCAGGAGGAAAAAAAAAGGTAGTTTGTGTCTGGAAGCATCGGAGAGAGCTGGAAAAACAGATGTGAGAGCAGAGACTGGGAAGGTGGTGGGAAACTGGCATAGCTGGAGAAGCAGCTCTTGGCTTCTGCTTGTGCTGCGAGGTGAGCTAAGCAGAGCCCTGGCAGGGTGTGTGCTTTCATTGCAGCTGATTCAGACATCTTCCACTGCTGTTGTTTCAGAAAGCCCTATAGAAAATGGAATCAATGAAATACAGAATCACAGGCTCAGAGGAATAGTATTAGTTCAAAAGCACCTTCAAGAAAATGGGAAAATTTAAGTCATTGTTTACCGTATAATTTCGAAATTATATTTTGCTTGCTTTGTTTTTTCAGGGTGGAGGCCATCTAAAATCCAATGCCACAAAATCACCCTTCCAAAACACTGTGGCTTTGCAGAGGCTAAAACAGGTCTCTGTTTTTTCTTTCACCCCTCTCTGTACACGGTAATAATAATAGTAATAATAATAATAATAATAATAATAATAAATCTGCATTTTTATTCCTCAGCAAGTGAGACATGGGAAATGAGGTGAGTAAATGCATTATCAAGGGCAACAGACAATGGAAGGTTGACCTAGGTTTAGCTAAATTAAGAAGGAGAATGTGAGAGAGATAAACAAGCATCCCGGAAGACAGCTACTGAATTTTGCCACTAGTAATGTCTTTTGAAAGCTACTATCAGCACCACTCAAATCTCTCTGATCTGAGAAAAGACAAGGCAGAGTGCACAGCTTTTTTATGCTCCTAATCAGCTTTACCCTCAGAGACAATCGTGTGATCTACTGTTCATAAGGATATTTGAATGTGAAAATCAGGAATTAGGTGAATTAACCTTTATACTTAAGCACCACAAATACCTCGGGTTCAAAAGCTTAAATTGCACTTGAATATTATTGAACTACGTTTTCTGTTTATCAGTCAGAAAAGGGACAGCAGGAACTGAAGGAGAAAATAGGCTGAAATGGAGCAAGTACCATGAGGAAAGAGATAAACAAATAAATTGTGACAGGAGACCCAAGCAGGAATGGGAAGATATAACACAAAGAGTATAAGGTCTTCAAGATTATATGGAGTAGGCTATTGCTTTAAAATACTCTGCTACTCTTAGAAACAAACTTCATTATTTTATTTTTTAGAAAGTGAAATATAGAAAGAAAAACAGTGTATGAAAAGTAATTTTGACTTAAAAATCAAGAAAGGTGGACTAACAGAATTAAAAGTCAGGAAGACTCATTTTCTCTGCAGAAGAAAAATGCAAACATCCAATGAGACTCCTACAAGATAGCAGAGCAATAAAATATCAAGTGTAAGGAAACAAAACATGCCAGATAACACTACAGAAGGAATTAAGGTTAATAGGACTTCTGGATAAAGCAAAGAAATAGATGTTATGCATCTTTACTTCATTAAGATTTTTGACACTGTCCCACATGATGTTCAATAAAAGTAAGTGAAGGATACACTGTCAGAATGTCACTATGTGGGAAACTGTACACAAAAAGTGGTTACTACCAGTTCACTATCTGACCAGAAGGGTGGATCCTTCAAACTTTTTCTTGGGCCCAGTTCTATTATTTATGTTAGTTAAAAACCTAGGTAGGAGACTGCACATGATACCAAGTCAGGATGGACTGCAAAGGCTTTGGAGGATGAAAATGACCTTGAAAAACTAAAGCAGAGAGGGTGCAATGGAGTGTGGAAGAGCAGGCAGCGTGCTTGGGCTTCAATAGGGGCTACAAGGGGGTGGAGTGGATTACAAATTAGTTTTTCTTCAGTGAAGGAGCTGGGGCCCAGAGCAAACACAAAAGGAGCGTGAGTGAGGAAGGTCAGGCTGTTACCAAACCCCTGAATATCATACTGGGTTGTATAAACAATGTTGGCATATGTAAGAAACATGAAATAGTCCTTCTGCTTTCTCACCTCATCTGGAGCACTGGGTCCAAGTTGGGGCACTGCATTTTAAGAAAGATGCGAATCAGTTGGAAAGAGTCCAAGGAGACGAGCATGAGTGATTGAGGGTCTGGAAGACATGGCCTGTGAGGAAAGACTCAAGGCAGTGAGGTTGTTTAGTCTAGAAAGAGGCAAACTGAAGCGGTATATGATAAGTCTTCAAATGTTTAAAAGGTAGCTGCAAAGAGGAAAGTAATAAACTGTTGTGAATGTCCAAAAGAAGTAGCAGGCTTAACTTTCAGGAAAAGAGATTAAGGGTAAACACAAGAAAATCTTTTCTGTGATAGTATCAGAATTGATTGTGTAGGAAGCCTGTACAAACTTCACTGTATGAGGCCTGATAAAGATTGGACAAACGTCTGTCAAGAATAATTTAGGAACAGCTGATCCTGACTTGGTGGATGGCCTAAATGATCCCTTGAGATGCCTTCCAGGCTTATTTCTGCAACATTATAGTGAATGGGTAGAAGAAAGCTATGGGTTTATATTCATTAGGACAGGTAATGCATGAAAGAGTTTGGGAAAGAAATATTCACCCATAGAACTTACAGAATTTCAGGTTACATGTGCATGATCTCCTCTTCTTAAAAACAAGATGTTCTCATGGGGATAGGGGCCAATCTCTGACTCAATTAACATTTCAAGTACAGTAGAATTCGGGGATGTAGCCTCTCTGTCAGACTGTACCAGGTAACCTTTCTGCAAAATTAGTATTTCTCAAACCCCCCATATGAGATGCTGATTATCTACTTGCTTGGATTTTTTTGTTTGGTGGGTTGATTGGTATTGAGATAGTTGTGTTTAGTCAAATGTACTTCTGGATAGGTCAGGACTGATATAAGTGAGGTTACTTACCAGTATATACATGTTCAAAATCTGCTTCCAAAGCAGGGCTTATTTTACATTGTGAATCTAAAAATACCTTGAAAAATTTTCCTTTCTTTTCATCCAATAATTTTTTCATAAAGGGCAATCATGTGTACATTACTGTTTCATCTTCTTACCTAAGATAATTTGTAATAGTCACTTTTATAAAAAGAAAATCTTCATGATATTTGACCATCATTCTGGATCTTTACCTGCCCTTGTGATTTGTATTTTTCTTGCTGTGTCCTTAAATCTCTAAAGAAGCTCCTCAGTGTGTACACTGGCTTTCATCTAATCAATTAAAAAGGGGGTTTGTGAAAATAATGCAGGCTTTTTTCGACCTTTTATAGGCCTACTGGTTGGCATTACCTCAAAGTTGTTTGATCTTTAGAAAAAAAGTCCTGGTTCCATAAACTCCCGGAAAATTGTAGAAATGCAATGTATGTAAGACCTTCTGATTCAGAGCACTGCAAATGACTGCATGCTATAGATCTCTGCGTATGGCTCATGTTGGATGCTTGTGAAATACTTCTATCAGCTACAGACAGTTACCTTAAAAGGGATCTGCATCCAGGTAGATGGTTTATAGACTGTCAGGCCACACTGCTGGTTTAGATTTGAGGAATTGCTTTGGAAGAACAAGGCGGGTTCTATTTTTGACATTTCAGCAATGAGACCACTTGTACATTATGACCCAATTTGATTTACTGTAAGAAAATAAGAGTGCTGTAATTTGTAAAAGACATTTATTACATGAGTCAAAAAAGTAAAAAAAGGGGAGGGAAGGGGGAGAGAAAGCAGCTTAACGTCTCTGTCCATCCCCATCTGGTTTTATTTTAATCTCACTCTAGTCACATATGAAATTTTGCTTAGCTGTCTTCATTTTCTTAGTCAATCTTGATTAATGGCCTTCAAAGTAAAAATAATTGGACTGCATCAGGCTTGTTTTATAACTCTTGTTCACAAAGAATGTGAAAGGCTGGAAAATGAGCCTAAACAGAAGGAATGCATTACGTTAGCCTTTGAGAAAGAGCAGTCCTCCAGTTGTGTTTCACTGTGTATTTTTATAACAGGCGCCTCCTTGACTGTCCATGATATTGCAGATATGCAGTGCCAAGAGCTTTTGTGTGCTTCATCAGGCTGACCACGTCACCTCGCAGTCTGGCTGTGCGCAGGGCGGGAGGCAGAGCCGGCCCTGCCGGGCAGAGCCCCCGGCACTGGGCACCGCCGGGAGCAGCATCCCTGGAGCTGAGGGATGCTCTGGGCAAGGCTCTCCTGACAGCTCTGCTCCCACTCTTCAGCAGGGCTGCCATGCCATGTAGGGAGCACAGAAGAGTAGCTGTATGTTGACTTTAGCTGAGGTGAATGTTGCCCTGTGGCTTTATAATTACCTTTATTCCCCTCCAGTCAGTCCTAGTGGAACAATACACTAAACTGATTACAAATTTGGTATTTTTAAAAATCTGGTGCATTACGAAAGATCGCAGTAATTTACTAAGCTCATTTAACTTTTAAATAAACAGTGTGCACTTATATTTAAGGAAACAAAAAAACAAAAAAAACCCAACTACTACCACCACCAAAAACCTCACAGAAGACAAACAAACAAAAAGCCTTTTTCTTTGGTGTAATAGAAAAGGATCTGAAACAGAAAGGTTTCTTCTGTTGGGACAAGCATTGTTTCAAACTTGCACTCTTGCTGTCTGAAAGTTCAGGACATTGAGTGTAGTCCTTTCTTTGTGTAATGCACAAAACAGATTATTGTGCTTGCATGCTTATGGCAAGATTCAGTATTACGTCCTGCTCACCAAAAAGGAAATCAGCTTTCTGTTGCACAGTTCAGGGGTGAAAACTATTACTTTGATATTAACCAAAGAGAAAGAAAATGCCTTCTTTTGAATTATGTATGTTAAGTTAGGAATATTTGAGTAACTCATGACAGTCCTGTGAAGTTATACTATATACTATTTCCCTGTACAATTTTGAAATAGGAACAGTTTATGCTTTTCCTGATGCTTTTCATGTAACAGCCTCAACATATGAACTGAACTTCCATTAAGCTTCCTAAGATTTCTCTGGAGTATGCATGTGATATAGTTATAATACTTTTGCCAGATATGGCTGGATCCAGACTTGGTCTGGAGACGAATATTTTCCCAGAGTAGCTGAGACCAGCTGCTGAGGCCTGTATCTTCTCTTCTCCCAGCAAGGCAAGCTGGGGTTATGCAGATGGTATTTTCATGTCAGTGCAGATCAAGCTGTGCATTAACCTCATGGCATGGACCAAAATCAATCTGCAGGGCTGCCTGCATTCAGTAGGAGAGGAATGTGTATTTTCTTCTTTTCTCAAAGGGGCATGCAAAATACAGATATCAAGGGATCCCCTTGCCTGTACCACAACATTTTATGTGCTGTTCTTTAAAAAAATTAACCATGCATTGTAACCCAGACATGACCTTCAACAAAGGACAGCTCCACCATGACGCTCCTCCTCTATAATGTGTCACCAGCTTTTGGAAAGTTGGTCTTACAGCAACTTTTGTTGGGGCCAGGGCAAATGACCAAGATCCATGAAAAACAGAAACACCTCCAACATCTTCCTCCGTGCTACTGGCTGGAACATGTTTGATTCTTCAGAAAATCTGCAAAACTTCTCAGATCCTTAAATCTTTTCTTCAACAGAATTATTGACCTGTCTGAAGAGAGGAGAGAGACCTTTGCCAGGCACAAAATTGAGAAAATAACACCAGCTGGAGAAACAGAAGTACTAACTCCAGAAAGTTTAAAACTTCAGAATTATGGCAGTGCCCTCTTCATCCATATTTTTTGAGAATTAATTGTTCCCACTATTTAAAGCTTTGTTTCAGTTTTGGCTTGGGCTACATTAAATCATTGTTCTATTAGACAACTATAGGATGCATCTACCTACATGAAACTGCTGTGTCCATCTCTTTCTGCATTTTTCAGATGGAAGAAATGAGAAGCTTCAACACTTAGACAGTTACTGTCCGCATTACAGCAGCAGTCTGAGTAACTCATCTCCTTGCACTCTGTTTGCTTTGTTTAGAGTACACTATGATGCCTCCTCTGCTCATTCTTTGTCTTGGAAAGACTTGGCCAATGGATACTCTTGTGTTTGTGGATGATGCTGTGTTTGATGATTTTGCCCAAGTACTACATTTGGCATAGGAAGGTCTGAGCTCCAACAGCACAATATTGTGTGAGCAGCCCAGTGCTGGCTTTGGTGACTTGGAGTACTAATGCTAAATAGCAGTAGAAGTCTTCCAGGTATGTGTCCTAACTGGCTTTATCAAAGCAACAAGAATATCAAATATATTGATTGTGGTGCTTAGATTAGAGAGGAAAACCTAGAGCATTCTGGTTTGATTTATAAAGTGCTGCTTATATCCATTTGCTCATATTGCTCCTTCTTTTCATTATTCACTCTAGCCACCTGTTTTGCCTTAAATTAAAAATAAAAAAAAGAAGTAAGCTTTTTGGGGTAACTTTTCCATAAGTTTTCTTTAAAAATGGCTGAAATCCTTAGAATAAAAGAAGGGTTTTCATCTCATCTGGAAATGATAGACTTTTTTAGAACCAGTTTGTTTGCTTTGCAGAAATAATTTTTTTGGTGTTGTTTGCTTCCCCTTGACTTGCAATGAATTTTTTCATTTAGATTACTTGTTTCCATTTGACCAGCAGCTCTCCCAGTCAATTATTTGCATAGTTCAAGCTATGACTGCCTATGTGAACCTGAATTTTCTTTTCCACTTGTAGTGGAAAATGACAGAAAATATCACTGGATTATCTTATGAGTCAGTTATGTCATATATTGTGTGCAGAAAGTGTGGTAGAAGTAGGAAAGGTATCCTAGGCAAGGGTAGCAGATATTGATAGGTATGGTGTGGCTTTCATGTGCAAAAAAACTGAACAAAGCAGGACTTTTCAGCTTTAAAAAATGCTCAGATGATATGAAAGAGGTGCATGAATCATGGATATTTCAGAGAATATAAACAGGGAGCTCAATAGAAGAATAAGGGGAATCCAGTGGTGCTACTAAACAACGGGTCTAAAAGAGAAATGTTTCTCCTATAGCAGCCACAGTCTCATTTTGTAATACACTTTGCTGAGGAGGCTTAAGTTTGGAGAGGATCAGTAAGAAATTAGACTTTTGCATGCTTTGATGAGTTTGAAACAAAATTGAAACAAACATCCAAGGGATATGGGACATTCTTCCCTGCTGCTTCTTCCTCTCAACTGGCTTGGCTTCACAGGCAGGAGATGCCTGGGAGCTGCTGATTCAGTGCCCTGGCCAGGACATGTGCTGGTCCCGCCTGTCCAGAGGCACTGGGCAGCCCAACACCAGCAGCTGTTTTCAGATGTCAGAGAAGAAAACCCCTCAGTGGCAACGTGTGCTTGCATCCTGTGCAGAAACGCTTTACACACCTGTGTGGTGAACACAAGTACATCAGACACTTCGAAGTAAAAAGGGAATAGAAATGTGAGGGAAAAGTAGTTTGTAGTTTGTTATGCTTCCACAATATTTGCCTGAAGATGCAAAATAATTATCTCATTATTGGCATTGGGAAAGGAGAAATCAACATGAACAATCTCTGTGAGAGTCCTCAAAGGCTATCCTCCTTATCTAATTTTTCCCAGGAAAAGGTTTCTGAAGGGAGCTGGTGCATAATGAAGAATGCTGAGAGTCATATGCATATTTTCATACAATATTTTCATAATTCTAATGTGGTATGGGATAGAAATGGATAGCAGAACAGTGGGAATGTGGCTGTTATATATTTTAAAATTTATAAATTAGTTTCCTTTCTTCTGTTTTGTTTTTTTCTTAATTCTAATTGGCATATCTTCCTTTCTGAAAATTGATTTTTCAGTTCAAAGCAGCATTCAAAGGAATGAGAAGAAACTGAAGACATTTTGAATGAATTTACATACTTCTAAATAACTAATCCACTTTTTCAGGGAAAATGAGAGACAAGTATTTACATTTACTCACCTCAAAAGAAGCTGTGAAAATATTAACACTTTCATCCAATTTTCCTTATGCCAGCAATTCTGGTTTTTCTGTAAGAAGTCAGCACTTATTTTACCTCAGTCTAGGACACACATATCTTGGATTCTCAGGTGACAGCATGGGGCATGTAGGTATGTACAAGTAGTTTACAGCTGCTGGACTTAGGAGGTGGCCTTGCCTTGCTCTTTGATCACAAGAACTTTTAGAATTATTAAAACCTAAGGATTTGGGTTTTGCTGTGCTGATATACTTAGCTGCGCTTGAGCAATGGACTTTGTGTAAACACTGTTAACAGTGCCAGCAGCCTGTGACGTGCAGCCATTTCTAGTTCATTTAAGGTTCAGAAATGAAGTCACCTTCATGCTAACAGTAGATCATTCACCTCATACAATTCAAAATGTTGTTGCTCATGGTTTTGTTGGTATAAAATGTCAATATGATGCTCACCTTGGATGTGGGAATGGATATTAGTCTGAAAATGCTTTCTGTTGGTTACTCAGGCTGAACACTACCATGTAAAACTGTATTTGTTTGTCCAAAAAGATTTAGGATTGAACATCATCATTATCCATGGTAAACATTTTGTTATATACAGTATACTAATTATTGTTGAACTGAAGTGTTTTTCAGCCCCAGTGGCATAATGGAAATTATACTTCAAACTACATAATATTCTTGGAAAGGGAATATAGACTTAGTAAAGAACAACATCATTTTGCTATAATGATAACATACCTATTTACATAATGATAATGTACATATTTACTGCCAAGAATGTTTGTTCTGCATTAGTGTTCATAGTGTGGCAGGGAGAATTGCAAAATGGAACTTCAATTTGTGCCTGGTGACTTGTCTTGCAGGGGAGCAGAGAAGGGAGAGCAGGCGATGGCATGTTTCTGGAAAAGAGAAAGAGAAAGGAGTAAGGCTATGTTCTGGGCTTGCATTGTGTATCAGATCTGATTTGCACGTGTGCATTTGCTTTCCTTTCTTCCTTTTTATTCTAAGGGATCCTGTCTGTTAAGTAAGTGAAAATCCTTTGTGAGATTCCTGGCAGCAGGCATCAAAAAGATGCTAAAAATCCATGTTAGCTATGTGCTCTTACTTTGAACACATTCTCTAGTAATGCCACCATTGGAATCATTTAATCTGATAGATAAAATCTACATTTTTGGTTTCATTTCAAAACCTGTAAATCTTTGTATACATCTAAAGAAGCAGGAAATCTTAGTCTTGGAGGAGACAGAAAAAAAGTTAGGAGACACGGTTTGGTGAGCTGTCATATGTTTCCTGAACTTTTTGTAATAGGAAAAAGTCTCTGAAGAGCCCTTTTCTTCACTCCTCTAACAAAGGCATGTCCCAGTTTATTAAAAAATCATACACAACAATGCTGCCTGCCAGGTTTTATAGCCCTAATGAAAATTTGGTCGAGAGCACAAAAAAATATCTGGAAAAATGCCTGAAATTTCCCTGTCGCAGATGTTTCAACAGAAGGTGCTTGCATGCCATTCGTTAATGTAGCGCCATACGGGACTCGGTATGACCACTGCAATAACCAGTAAGTAACACACGCCGTGCGCGCTTCGCCGCGCCAAATCTCCCGTCTGTTGTGTGGGGCTTGCGTCCCGTGGATTGAGACGTACCTTGATAAAACTGTATTGTCATTGAATGATAATATTTGTGGATCACTCTGCTAGAAAACATCCTATCAAGAATGTGGGAGGTCTGTGTGGAGTCGGTGCAGCTCGTTGGTATTGCAGTCACTTAGGAAGGATGGGAATGTTCGTATTTATGCCCCTTTTTTAGCCTGTCTTTCAGATGCCAATTTACAGGAGCAGCACTTCAGATATTAAAGCACTTTCTCTTTGAGAGAGGCTGTTGAATTTTAATCTCAGACATTAAGTAATTAAAAGGGGCATGTGAAATACAGTAATTATCGATACAGTGGAAAAAATTACACAGATATAACATTCTTCTGGCAAAATGATTTTTATTTTGTAAGTTTAAAAGAGGAATGGACTGAAGGGAAATAGAAAGAAATTCTGGAGTACACTGTACTTCATCAGCTCTGGTTTTATATCCTGAAAGGCAGGGAAGCACCTAAATAACCAGATACATACATGCACACAGATGAATTTTGTCTTCTGCTCTTGGAAGGGAAGATGTGGAATATGCTGCTTTGGTTTTTGTATGTCTGAGGGAGGTGATGTGGATTTATCCTGTGAGCAGAAGTGGGAGTTTTGTGTACAAATCATCCATGCTGTGGTGGGGATGTACATGAGTGCTTTTCATTGATCAAACCAACACCCTTAGAAAGACTTCCACAATAGTTAAATCTTCTAATGACAAGGGTTTTGAGATGCTTCCATGATATTTCATAATCTTCCCCTATGTTTAACAGTAGGATTTCCTGGCTCTTTTGTGCTACAGTGATCAAAACAGGAAAAAGTGCTGAGTCTGACTTACCTAGAAACTGGGTTTGGGTTCAAGACTGAGGAAGGGCTGAGATCAGACTTTTTTGTCAGCTAAGAGAATCATAAAGGTGCCATCATATTTGATTAAACATGTCTCTTGGAGATTTTATTCACATTTGAAATTAATCCAGAAAATAGTTAAGGGTTTGACACAGAAGGAAAATCACTGAAACAGATTCAAATCCTAAGTTTGTGAAAATACATTCAGAGAACTTGAGCTTACACTTCATATGAAGGGCAAGGCTTTGCTCTGTAGTGGTCCTACTATACTAATGTCCCACTCCAGTAAAACCAGTTAGGCTATTTATGCTCTTCCTTTGCTACAAAGGCCACCTGTTTTCTTGGATAGACCTAAATATAGATGTTTCTAAGAACATGTAAACCATAATAACTGGAAGTCGTACCTCCAGACAAATGGAGACTATCATATCATAATAGATTGTACCTTTTGTTTGCCAAGCACTATTTATAGGACAATGTTACTGGTTAGATTTTTTTTATTTATTTACTTCCTGTGTGCTTTCATGTATAACTTTTCATTCATAGTTCAAACCTTAGAGCTTCAAATTAGATTTTGGCCAGTGGGCTTTCATGACATTATGGATTCAGAAGAGTGCCCAGGACATTCCTATCTTTAACTGATCCAAGTTCACAGTCAGGTTTGCTGCTGTTGCCAGAGAAGGAAGAGTTGGGTGCCTCCTGTTTCGGCTCCTTGAGGCGTCATCAGCTGCCCCTACTGTGATCTGGTCAGCAAAAAGGACCAAGCAGCCCAACTCTCTGATGGAGGTCTCCATCCCAATTCACCTTCCATGGAGCATTTTTCCTGTGGGGAGTGTCGTGACCATTCTCAAGTTTCTGCTATGCCAATGTTGAAAGACCTTGAGTCTGCTCCACCATCAAAGACGAGTGTTATAGAGTTTAGGCATACCAAATGCACAGAGCATCCCTGTGACTTCTGCATGAAAATTGCATAGAAGCCTACATAATCTCATCACGTGGAAAATTTGCTTAATTTTGTCTCAGGAAGAGTGGACAAGTATGGCACACAGAACTGCCTCTAAAGCCTTTGCAAACTGAACCTCAAGAAACTTGCAAACAAAATGTAATTGTATGAATGAAAAAAAATGTAATTATCCAACCTTTCCTTTGATCTGGGAAGCGATCAGCATTATTAGAATGGATTAATTTCAGTAAGTCAATGGTATCTGTTGGTTCTACAATCAATATTATCTATTTTTCCTGGATATAGAAATGATTGAATTTGCAAATCAAATTTCTCTGCACTCTATAAACCTTTTTTCCAGAAGTTAAAGTAAGTGGCTATTATAGAATTGTTCTAAGGAAAATAAAAGTATGGGGAGGTGCAGCAGGAGGAAGAAAAGAAAAGAAAAGAATAGGAAGTACCTTGATTAATGCCAACCACACTAAAACATGCTGCGAGGGTTGTGTTCTGACCTGGTGTCTCAGAAAAGAGGTGTGCTGTTTTATTTCTCTAACCATATATTTATTTGTAATTTGTTTTGCCTTTTGTAAGATTTCTTTTTGCTTTTGTAAGCACTCGCCTGCTGTATTTTCTCACTGGCTTCAGGAGGTAGATTCCTTTTTATATTGCCTGTGGAAGTACATAACTTTCTTTTTAGGTGTTTTAATGAACTTGGACAGCATTAAGGAGTTGAAAATGACATGCACCATCCAGTCCCACTCCCCAGGAATTCCTTGACGGGCAGGATGATGTCTTATATGCTGCCCAAAACCACTACCTACATCTTTGTCTCCCAACACTGTTTGCAACTAAAGTGCTTGAGGACCTGAGAATGATCCTCCATGGGATTAAGTCCCCTTTATGGCAGAATATGCAAACTTAAAGGTGATGAATCTGCAATTACAACAGTGGGAATTTGCAAAGCAGTTGCAGGAGCCCTGCCCAGCACTGTTTGCACAGGAGCATAAACAAGGGCATTGCAGGGAAGAAAACCAAGCAAAGTCATCATTTAAAGTATGAAGTTTCTAGCCTGGCTGATAAAAAGAGGACCAGGACACCTGCAAAAGAAGCTTGACCTTGCAAGATTGAAAGTGAAATCTTTCTATGAGCAGACGTGTTAAGGCCATACACCAAAGTGAGGACTTTTCCCTGCTCTTAAGTGCTGGGTAATAGAGCTCAGAAACATTTCTGATTCATTGATTTCCTTTCTCTTCAGAATCAGTCTTCCCCCCAACGTCTTTTTCATTTATTTGCATTTTTTATTATCATGTATAGCTTTTTATAGTGATAAAGCAGATTATTAATTGTAATACAGCAGTGCAGTTCACTATAATGTGGGGTTTTTTGGAAGAAATGAGTCCCCTAAAACCTCTATACTTTTCTTTGGTACCTGTATAGTGCAACTATGTTGATTTGCATGGATGTTCCTCATTAGCAACAATATAAGTGAGAGTTTTTGTACAAACTGGTGTGTATTTGTGCATGTGTGAGAAAATAAAACAAGGAGAGAGCAAGAGAGGATTAATTTCATTCATTAACCCTGAAATTTCCATTAAATTTGCAAAGTCAGAGGCCAGCTGTGTTACTGTTAATCAACATAAAAAATATTTACTCTGTGGCAGCAATTTTCTCAAACACACTTCACTGTGGCAAAGTCCCTATGAGTCATTTTGACACATCATAATTCATTTGCTGAAAGACCATTTTGTATATAAGAACGGCCATATATACACACTGCAAATTTCGGATTTTATGGGACACTCATCTTCAAGAGCATATAAAGAACCTCATCTATCTCTTTGCTAGCACAAGGCTGTTCCTTTTACAGTAATCAGTACTGTCCTGTACATTTCTGCAGAATTCAAGATATGATGCTTTTGCTATTTATTATGAAACTGGAGATGAGAACATTTATAGATTTTTATTCCATTTCATCTACCCTACACTCAAAAATGTCCACAAAGGGTTTTTTTTGTGTCTATGTTTTGCCTACTTCACTCTCTGCACCCAACAAGATTGCTTTTAGAACTCCTTATCATAGCTCAGGACTTCCATCTGCAAGAATGTCTTGTTTTTCTATAAACAGGTGGCCAGCTTCTCTAATTTAGCCAAAATAAATATCCAAAGCTGTTATTCTTGGAAAATAAAATGGAATGCAAAGGGTTTACTTTTTGGACAAGAAATGGCTGGCAAGGAAATTTAAAAAATCAAATTAGTTCTACCTTGCCAACCCTCCAAAACTAATATAGGTGCTGCTCTTTCTTACCTTGATTCTGCACAGGACAATGCTAAAATCCTATTGATATTGTTTATTATGAAATGGCCTTACAGAACAAGCAGATCTTTCAGACTAGCTCATAGTTATCTCTTAACAAATCATTTCTCTCTTAACATGATCATTTGTCATTAGCATCTATGTGTATTTTCCTTCCCCTGTATCATTTTATACATTTTTATTTCACTTCACTTTGGAGCATCTCACTGTAGGTAGAAACTGTCTGGGAACCATAGTATTACTTATTTGTTGTAGATCCAAGGCCTTGGAAAGCATAATATTAAAGTAATTTTTAAAATTCCTTTTGAAATATCTTCTTTACTGTTCAAATACTGTTATTAAAAGATCGGTAACTGAAAGATAAAATATGAGAAAATGTGGGGGAAGAAGCAATGGAAAAATGAACCCTTCAAATATACAGTATTCATGTATGTATATGGTAGAAATATGAACAAGTTCTTTCTATAGGATAGGAAACAAGAATAGTAAAAATACTTTTTAAGAACAAGAAAAGTTTTGAAGGTTGTGTATACTGTCTGAACAGTCAAGAGTTTTTATTTGCGATTTTCCAGATGATATTGCAAATCTATCTAGCAGCGTGGGTATTATTCCGTGAGTGTTTCACTCCTGGAAGGGAGCAGTTCAGAACTTCTCTGTTCATTTGGCTTCTCAAACATAAGGTAATACAACATGCACAACTGTTCAGCATACTTACCCCATTTGTATATTGGATTCCAGCTTGCTAGTTAACACATGGGATGTCACAGAATCACAGAACAAGCTAAGTTGGAAGGGACCCACAAGGATCACCAAGTCCAACTCCATGCCCTGCCCAGGACAACGTAATAATCACACCATGTGCTTGAGAGCTTTGTCCAAATGCTTCTTGAACTCAGCCAGGCTGATGCTGTGGCCACTTCCCTGTGGAGCCTGTTCCAGGGGTGCCCAGCTACCCTCTGGGTGACAAACCTTTCCCTAATATCCTACCTAAACTTCCCCTGGCACAACTTCAGGCCATTTTCCCTAGTCCTGTCACTGGTGACAATTACATACCATTTCATAACATTGTAGAAAAGTTACACTTCTTAAAGAAATTGATGCAGAATATTAAGGTTCAGCCTGTTAGTATTTCTGTATCTGTTGTAAGGTTGTACAGCTCTGTAAGCAATTAAAATTTTTTAAATATTTAAGACTGATTGATGGAACTGTAACTTAGGTAGCCTTCATTTCTTTGGGAAAGGTACTCTTCATTAATGGGACTGTGTGTATTTCCTAGAGATGTAAGTTACATTGCACTGGAAAGAAACCTTAAGGCTATTACATCCATGGTCTTTGTGGTGTAATATACCAGTAGACAAATCTTAGGCAAATCTTTTAATTCTTCTCATTTGCCTTTTTGAGGTAGCCATGCACCAACATACCGGAGAGATATCCTTTCTGCTGTTTTAAACATGATAATACCCTCATACAATATTTGCCTCTTTTTTTACATTGTTGTTTTTCTTTGGGATTGTATTGATAGCTCACAGTCATCTGTGGCTGACTGGCATTGCAAAGTCCATTTCTTCTGTCATCTCCTGCCAGTGACTTTATGTGTCCTAGCAAGCTGTCATTGGAAGCAGATGAGCTGCTGTGGATTCAGACCTGTGCAAACATGTTGGTTATTGCTATGTGCATGCATGCCTCCTTCCATCCAGCATCAGAGCTCACTGGTCCTACGCCACAAATTAGCTTCATGTCTGCAACCTGGAGGAGACGCCCTAAATGGGACGCCATGAAATACCATCTTGCCCTCATATCAAAAATGGAGATGAGCCTTTCCTGAAGAGGTGGACAAGGTGTTCTTTGCTTACTCCTGAGAAGTGCTGTACCATAAGTGACAATGTTTACCAGGAGAAACCAGCCACCCAGCATTGGCAGTGTCCCAAACTGTTCCTATTCCAGCCAGCCACACGCCTTACTTGTCACTGGCGGGTTCACGGTGTGTGTGCAGGGGATGACTAGTGGTGGCTTTGTGTTGCCAGGGCACGATGCCACAGAGCTGCATTTCCCCTCCGCATGGCCTCCATTTGCCTTTTTCCGCATGATTATCACCCATCTGTTGCCCTCTGCCATGTGTGGGAGGGCAGCAGATGGGCCAGAAAACTGGAACACAGGAAAGCAAGTTCTTCTGAGAGGCAAGGAGAGAAAGTGTGAGGTCAGAAAAGAAATCCTTAGACTAGCTCCAGGAAAAGGAGCACTTCATAGAGGGTACTTACCATCAATGGAAATCCCAGAAAGAGAAATTAGCCATAAAGGACGCCAGTTAGAAGGCAACAATGAGGATTTAATGCTTTTGCTTCTCACCTACAGAACCATCAGTTTCATTCATTTTGTTGACCTACCTGCAAGGACCTTAGTTTTTATTTACATACATAATACATTATTGCAAACCCATGGTTGTTACACATGTGAACAATACAACTATTTCCAGGCTGTGGCACTTCAGCTTAAAAGCTACGTGATGTGAGTAAAAAACCAAGATTCTCTCTACAGAGCCATCACAGTGCCCTCAGCATTTGCAGCCTCTCTAATAGATTGGTAAGAAAAATAACAGTCAAAGTAAGTATTTCCTAACTAATATTTCTTTACCTGCAGGAAAAATAACATTTCATAAATGCATGTCACCAATGTAACAGAGATCCTACAGGTAGTAAACCAAGTCATATTTCTTCAGCACTAATTCTATTAGTTTCTCATCAGCAGATGTTTGTTGATGTTCCCATTGGTCATAAACACACTCATTAGGCTTTCTCTTTAAATTTATTGATTTTTAACTGACAATACCAAAAACTACCTTTAAGCAATTGGTGTTTTTAGCAGGGGCAGAATCTGTATCTCTTTATTTGTAGTTGTCAGTGTCATTCCATTTGATTCCAGTGAGAAATTAAAGTTTTTGCTCTCAAATCCGCTGATGTTAGACGCTGATTAAATGAATATTTCAATGTCCCTCCAGCACCAGGTAGAAATAATGTATGCAACTCCCATATCCCTTCAGAAAGAAGTCTCAGGAAGATTTTTCTCAGGAAGAATATGCGAACACTATGCTTGTCTTTATCTCCACCTCTTCACCTCCACCTCTTCCACTTGGCCAGCCACAATGCAGATGGAAGTGTAAAAAATTGTGCCTTAAACAGTATTTATGAGTTTTCTCCCCAGTTTTCATGATTTCCCAAATACCATAATATTCAATACTCTGTGAAGCTGAACAACACTGAATTGTGGAGAGCTAAGTATTGAGCAAGTGCTCAGCACATATACAGCATTTCAGAGATTCAAGTCCTCACTCAAAAGAAAGTAAATGCAAGGGGAAATATGAATTACACTGGAGGGGAACTTAAGATACAGGTGGCAGGAATCTAACGAGGAGAAATAAAGTAGTGTTCAGTGAAAGAAAAGAAGATACAATTTCAATATGTTTGGAAGCATCCAATTAAAATTAGTGATATTTTTCTTGAATGGCTACATGTGTATGAGTATGATATTTGTAATTAGCATTGATTAATGCTTAACACTTATTTGTGATTAAGGGCTGAAGATCTGAAGCCTTCAGCATCACACAGGATCATGCATCTTCAGGTGCAAATGAACTGCATGCTACCTTCAAGTAATATCAGATGCTAAACTCAAAGGATGCTCTAATTTATTCCTAAAAATGTCTCATCAGCAAGCTTTATTGTTTCATCATGAGCAATAACCAGGGCTACAACACTAAGCTACAACAGAGCTCTGGGTGATTTGGGGAGAGGAGAAAAAAGGGAGGTCCTAGTAATGTCTCAGGAGGGTAATGAATGCCTCATCTTTCATACTCTGAATCTTGCAGAACAGGAACTTGAATTTAGGTCTTCTTTGTTTGCAGCTAACCTGTCCTCTACTTCTTCTCAGGTAAGAGCCAAAAAGAATATTTTCCATAAGGTGTCACTACCAAACATGTTGGAATTGGACTCAGAGCCTCCAGGCATAAGAGATGAAGAAAGACATGAAGCAAATGTTGGCAGTCAGCTGGGCAGGGGCCCATTTCTGGTTTGGGATCACTACAGTTTGTTGACACAAGCCATTTTTATGTTGTTGAAAAATTTATTTTTCCACTGCAAGAAAGGGGGGGAAAATGAAACTCTGAAGGCTGTGAGAAAGTGGAACTGCTGTCCCCTCCTCAGCTCCTTCCTTGAGTGATTTCTGGTTCACAGCAGAAAGCTGACCATCCTTTGGGCCATCTTGCCATGCAATCCTCTTCAGTAATAAATGCCCTGTTTATAATCAGTACTAAGATATGAAAGAGAAATCTCTGACTCACTCACCCCATGCTCTGTAGTTAACAAAAATCTATTCAGAGGTTTGAATTTCCGTGCAAATAACCTCCTCATCTGCAAGAGTCAAAGGAGTGGAAAATACAGGAGAGTCTTTGGAGAGTTAACACCCAGACCCTGTGAACATGAAGATGATTATTTTCCTCTACAAGGCTTTTTCACATGTGATAAGCTTGGCATGTTGCCTTGCTTAAGTGTCAAGCCCTGAATGTTTTTGGTTTTGCCCTGGTGGTCCTGAGGAGTTACTGGAATACTTGTTGGACCTGTTTTATATCACTGTGTGCACTGATAGTGACATTGAGAAGAAACAGGTAGAGGAGTGGAAGGGGGATCTGGATTTTCTCTTGTTCAATTCTGATAGCAGTCTCCCTGTCTGCCCAGGCAGCCCTACAGCTTCCTCCAGTCTTTCTTTGGCTCTTTGACTGTGCTTTTTACATTATTACATTGTAATCTCTTCTTGAGGTTTTTTTTTTGGTTGGGTGTTTTTTTTTCCTCTCTTGCTCCCAAGGGATAGTTGTCAAAACTCCTTATCTGCTGATGAATGAAAGGAATTTTTGTCTCCACTGCCTGGAACTGGTTAATGCAATTCTGGACAATACCACTGGGTCACTGAGTCAAGTGAACAGCAAAAGTTTAAATACATAGAAAGGTTTTGTTTGGTGCCAGTTTGTATCGTCATTTCAAGATATTTTCTGCCATGCAAGAAAGTGAAAAAGACAAGGCTGAAGGCAGTTGCAAAGAGTTTCTAGGATTGAAGAATAAACATTACCAAATTCTGCAACTTTAATGTTGGCAGTGGAAATCAAATGAGAGATGCTTTAACATTTGCTCTAAAAGGCATTTTCATTCTGTTGTTGGAACACTTTTTCTCATTACTTTTCATTAGAATCTGATGCCAATCATGTTGTTGTATGTTTGGTGTGAGAAATGGTATTTCTGGCCAAAACCTGCTTATCTGGGTAAAGACAATAGACATTGTCTATGAATACAAGACCAAACAATAACAGCTATGCTTTCTGGCAGTGACTCAAACTCAATTCTATAAGGTCCTGAGAGTTTAACATCCATCAAAATGACACCTTGCAGAATTTAAATTTAAAGTAGTAAGAAATTCTTTAAAATTCTGAAACCTAAAGCCCAAGTTCATCTCTATTTTCAGCATTTTTCTGAAGTTACAGTGCTGAGAACAATATTGAACCTGCCTTTGTTGAAGCCAAATGTGCTATTGCTTTCAGGCAGCATGAGGCCAAGTTCTACCTGTTTGTTCCAGACACAGTACTACTGTGTCCCAATCTTAGACTGACAGCTCTGTTTGGGACAGAAAAATGTGTTTGAAAAACTAGATAAAATACATGTGTCTGTGACTACTGAACTCTCCATAGTTCATTGAAATCATTATCAAAAATGATTACTCATAGATTCTTGTGTTGATAACACTTCCATATGACCATATGTAGTCATAGAGAAAATTCGTGTATTTGTGCAGAAATGTGCATTACCCCAAGTAGAAGCTTCATCCCAGTATTTGCACAAACAAAGCTCTGCCTGGATAAACATGAACAACAGACAATCAGCAAGCAAGTATTCCTCTGAATGGAAAGTCTTGGCTTGGAGCTTGAGCCAGACTCCTGGAAGCCAACAGGAGTCATCCCATGGATTGCAATGAGCTTTGTATCATGCCCTTTATTCGTAGCAGTGTTTGCAAATCATCTTTTGCAGTATTCACCCAGCTGAAATCATACTGCAAGCATATTCATATGGTATATTCACATAAATATGTGCTGTGATTCATAAACAAATTACATTTGCATCTGTCGACTATGGCTGAGGAGCAACAATAAAGAAAATAACAACAGAGAGGAAAGGAAGAAAAAAGTGATAATTGTGTGACAGTGAAAGGAAGAATCTCAACTACATTTCCATATCATCCCATGTATCAAGTAGCAAGGGCTTAAAAGGTTTCTTAGAATGTTCATGAGAGTTCTAAGCAGATAAAAGCTATTTAATCCCTGTAGACTGAAAATGCCATTGTTTATTTCAGACCATTTCAGGAAAATATTTATACAATAACTGCTGCACTCTCAATCCCATCTCTTGCACTTCCAGTCCTCTCTTGAATTTTCAAGAATGTCTTTTTTATACATCTGAATTTAAATTTCAAAAGCCAGTATGAATGATAGAAGGGTTCGCCACCAAATGTAAGGTTCTCTGGGGACAGCTGTAGCATTGCAGTAAAAAATTTTATTTTATGAGGAAAAAGAAAAGGCTTTCTTTGGTGGGTGTATGTACATGTATGCTCAAACTCTAAAAAAGCCAGTTTTAACTAGAAAACAATAGCCAGTTTTAACTTGAAAACCGTAATTTTTACTTTTATTTCCTTAGGAGAGTGCCAGCATTTGTTTTTATTCTTTTTGTGACACTTTTCTTCTAAGCTGAGAAAAGGACCTCTCAGCTGATTCTACCACCTCTGGTTTGTGAAAAAGTGTCAGTACATATGATTAAAGAAACACCTACTTAATCATCCTTCTAGGTATGCCAGGACTTGTAAGGAACCAAGCAAGGTTCTTGTCACCCCCTCACCCAGACATGTGTCTGTGCAATCCACTGAACTGGCTTATGTGCAGTACTATAATGCTGTTTCTTCCCAAGCCTTGAGCCAGGCTTTAAAATTATTTCCCTTATTCTTGCTCTGAATCCCATCCCCTCTGTACAGACTATCTATACAAGAAGGAATCAGCGTTCTCAAAGTAGACTAATTGTGTTGGATGCCCAATTAAAGACAAATTAAATGGACCTGCTTTCATTTCAGAAGGTGTGGAAGTACACTGTGGTAGGACATCTTGGTTTAGATTTCCAAAACCAATCTTATCTTCCAAAAATTTTATTCCGAATTTTTATAAGCCCTTGGCTGTAAGGACCGCAGAAACCTTCACCGTAAGAGAGATTCTCACGACACAGCGAGGCACAGTGAGAGTCTGTGTGAAACCTCATGTTGCCTGTCTTTGGTTTAAGAAATAAATGAGTTAATCATGAAAGCACATATCTGGGGACTTTCAAACTATAGAATCATGCAGGCTTTGTACAGCTGGGCACTCATAATCAGTTATAGCACAAAAAGCAGAAAGGTCCTTATTACTTTCCATATAATTTTTTATTTCTCTCCAAATATCAATGTTATATTGACTGTTAATCTGAAAAACCTCATTTAATGTCAGCTTGCTCACAGTTATGAAAATTCAGGTAATGTATTCCTGCTACTAATTGTATTTGAGAAAGTGTTATTAATTTCATATATCAAGTTCGTAGTGGCCATCTGTTCCCTCCGAACTGCTGCGTCTCCCTCCATCTGCCCTGTTTTTCTTCTGCTAATCGGGTGGCAAGGGCTCAGATGATTGGGAAGTTTCACTCTGACTTTTGATTTGTCACTCATCATCAAGCCAGCTGTGCATTTTTAAACAGACTCTTGCAACGGGTGGTGCTGAATTTAAATCTTACTGTCTGATTTTTTTTAAATAAAACTTTTTTTATTTAAAAAAAAATCAAAAAGAAGACAGATTGTATTTTCTACTGTGTAAAATGTGCTTTGCTGCCACTAATTTGGCTGCATCTGCACTCTCATGAATAAAGATGACGGTACATGTCCAGGATATTATTAGGGACTGTGGGGAGTGGGGAAGAATTTCAAGTGCGGAAAGACACCACAAGTTTCCAGCGCTCAGAGTAGTGAGCAAGCATGTGTCAAGGTTCTGGATTCAGCTGGCGCTGGCTGAAGTTAGGGCAGACCTTTGCAGATACAAATAGTAGAAAATATTCATACTATAAGTAGAGAAAATTATTAAAGAAAGGTAGAATGGTCTTTAAATGCTTTTCCCTCCTTTATTCCCCATGAATCCAGACACAACAAATAAGGGTTACTGGTGATCACCAAAAATCTTATAGGATCTATGTTTTGTATTGCTGTGAAATTCACATTTTCTCTGTTTTAAGAATGAGGGAATTACCAGACGGTCGGAAGCTTTGAAGTTCTTGTGAACCCCAAATTCTCAGAATACTCCAAGCACTCTATCCCCAAGGATGGTCTATAGCAGGTGCTGGGAACAGGGAGACCTGAACAGTGGGAGATTAGAACAGTCAGACAAGATGAACTCCACACTCAAGAAAGTAATTTTGTAATTTCTGGTAGTAAAAAAGCGGTCAAGATTTTCAAAAAGCGTTCATCTCCCTTCCAAAATCCACATTGTTTTTAGCTATAATGATTCTAGATATTTCTGTTATTCATGCAAATGCTCAATTCCTTTTGACTGTTGTTGAAATGATTCAAACCTCGAGTGAAAGATTAAATATTTATGCCTAGCACAGAGGGGATATTGCAAGAAATGATTGGCTGAAATTAAAGCAGACAAACTTCAAGCTGTACAAGAGGAGGAAATTCCCAGACAATGAGATGTATTAAAGTATGGAATAAAATTGTAAGGGATATTATGAAAGCCTCACCGCTTGGGCCATTTGAAACAAGGGTTGACAAAACAGCCTAAAACATGCAGCAGTGGAAATGAGGTGAACAGGATGGTTTATCAGGCTCCTTCCACATCAAATTTCTATTGTTCTGCAGTCTGATTTATGAAACCCAGACAGCACAAGGGCATTTTCAAGTGGGATTTTATCATAGTACCTGAAGCATATGATACTGTTTTACAACTCAGAGGTGAAGTTTGATGGCTTCGCTTTGCAGGGGTTCATGAGAACATTTCCTCTGCTTTGTATTTATGAGAGGTCTGAAAAAATGATCGCATTTGGAATCCTGTTTGCATTAGACAAAGACAAAAAAGAGAGACTTGCCAAATCTATCACATACTCTTTGCCCTGTATTCTCCACACAGATATATGCCTCAGGTCTTTAAGTCGGTTCTGCACAGGAATAGGAATATTTTCTGTACTGAAAAGTAGTTCTGTTAAAGCTACTTCTGAATAAAAGTACATGCCAATTTTATGTGTATCTATTGCAATATTAAAACATCTCTGTTTTGATTGATTTTTGTATTTCAGCAGTCCGAGAATTCTGATAAAAATATATATTTAAAATTGCCATGTTTCACCCGGGTCTTATCTGCTGACAAGGAATACCACAAATATTACCTGTTCCTGTTGTGAAAATGTAAGTGCAGGCAAACCTGTTCTGAAGTTTTGAGAACTTAATCAAACATCTCATGTATCTTGCTATCACAATCCAATAGGTAAAATGTTCTACCAGATTTCAATGGGTGGGAGCAGAAGGGGGCAGGAGCAAGGGGAGTGTTGTCACAATGCCCTCTGTCTGACAGTATTACCAGGATTTTTACAATCCTGTATGCATCCTTTCATTTTATTCACAGCAAACATAGTTTTTGTAGATCATTATAATGCATTGTATTCACAGGTCACAGCATTTGTATGCGCAGGGGACCAGTTAAGCTTGTGGTTGATCATTTCCAGGTAGACTTGATACACTTGTGGGTGTAACCGTGGTAACCGAGTGTCACTTTTTTGGAACTTTTCCAAAGACATGTACCCAAATACTAGATTGGCAGTGTGGAATGAATCTCTAATTAGTTTAAAAATAAACCGAGTTACAATCTAAGTTTTGCAAGGTAGCAAAAACTCCTTTTGGATTTCAATTCTTGCCAAAAGGGCCCTGTAAACTAAAACTGAAACTTGACTCTCTTTTATCACAAAGCATTTTAATGTTACCAGTGTTTTTTCTATAAAAAGGCATTATTTAGAAAAAAAAATCAGAAGTCAAAGCACAAGCTATCCAGTTTTAGTAAGGATAACTCCTTTAATTACCTTGTATTTGTTTGTTCCATTGTACAACATTTTAATGTATCCCATGAAGAGAAGCATTTCACTGTTGATACAAAATCATGGAAAAAATTCCCATCATGTTGTTGTTTCCTGGCTCCTCTGCAATATGACATCTAACTTGCTCTTATTTTTGAATTTTTTTAGTTGCAAGTGTGTCTTTTGTAAGGTCTTACCTATGTTTGCCTTTGCTGAAGTGAACTCCATAATTGCTATTATTAATAGTAGTGACAAAATATTTACCTGGCATCTTTACTTTGACTACAGTCCACATGTGTAATCTCATTCTTCTGTTTATCAGGTAAACAACCCTGAGACAATTAGTGCCATAACAAGTAAAAAGCGGGAGTAAGATCAATATCTCCTGTAACAGCTCCCAGCTCATTACACTTCAGCACAGCTATACCTTGTTGTGTGAAAGGAGTCCATCTGTCTTTCCAAAAATCCAGTTAGAAGTCAGAAATGCAATGATTACACAACATATTAATACAACTACTGACATGCAAAAGTAAGTAGAAGCAGCAGATGAAAAACATTGGGTAAGAATGCTTGTGATAAAATTAGCCCTTGTAGAGCACACTAACTCATATCCTGTGGAAATTTTCAAACAGGGAAGATGCACAGCAAAACAACCCACATATAAACCTGTGATGGAAACGGTAGTTTTGCTTTTTATACTTGACTTGGAATCCAGAAAGGAAGAGGTTGCAGTACTCATCAAGACATGTCTCAAGATGATTTGAATGTAGATGGTGCCCAGGAAATGAAGGTTAAATAAAACCAAAATATTTACTTTATTTCTGGGCCACATAGCAACAAGAGAGCTGGTGTAATTGTCCTAAATATTCGAATGTTCTAGACAAGATGAGGCCACTACATCACTGGGCTGTCCTGAGGAGTCCCCCTGCAACAGAAGAGCTATGCCAATGTGCACTGACGTTCTGCTGTCTTGGGGCTCAGACAAACACAAAGTGCAGCAGGAATCAGAGCTTTCCACCAGGAGAAAAAGAAAACTTCCCTGAATTAACTACACACTTCCAGTCCATCTGTGACTTTTCATTGTTTCTATCTGTGATTGGTCACTGTTGAATCCCTGAAGAAGGTGGATGATCAAATGGGGATGGAGACCAGATAAATGCAAGCCATGACTTAATCCTTTCATAGCCAAAAGGATAAGAGTCAGAATCTTAAAGGAATGTGTCTAAATTCGTTGACATCAATTAATATTAAATATATAAACACCTTTAAATAGCCAATTTTGAAGGACTAGCCTAGAGGTCATTTGTTTATAAAGAATGTGTTTGCCCCCTAATAAGCTGATACATCCTCTAAGAGGTCTTGATTAATCCAATTCCATGCTTTCCAAAGGAGCACAGCACTACTTTCCTTTCCAGTATCTATAGCTGAGGACCACTGACAAATCTGGCACCATCAATAATGTGGCATACAATCTGCAAAATTCCTATGTAGAAGAAATCCGTGCTCACAATGGCTCTTTCAACATACAGCCCATAGATTATCATAGACTGCTATAAAAATCACTGTAGGACCCTGAGCCTGAGAGACAACGCAGTCAAGGCAAGAGGCCTATGTAATTAATGACAGAGCTGTTAGTGGCCAGAACATTCAGATTTCCCTTCTTGAAGTCCACCAGCAGGAAAGAGAATGTGCAATGTCTACAGGGACAAGGCAGAAGAGTACAAGGCCTTTATATAAACTTCTTTACCAATATTTTACAAGAAAATTGTACCTGAGGGCGAGTTCTTCATTTTCAAGACTGTAACAGTGAAGTACAGTATATGCTAGGTTAAATTACAGACCAAAGTAATTGTACGATTTTTGTAATGCCAAAAATTGGAAGAGAAGTTGGGCTCTGTCCATGTACATACCAGCACAGTAATAATTTCTTTTCCAAGTCTAGTCCTGTGCCTTTTCAAATCGATTGTTCAGCTGCTAGATCAGATAATTGATGACTAACAATAAAACATGTTTCCATCTTCTGATTTCTTTCCTATCCTTGTGACCAATGGGAAAAAAATAGTTATGCTATGTTTTGGGAATTTATACATACATTTGTCAATAAGAGAAGACTTAAGTAAAAAGTCATGTCCCCAAGCTAAAATACCACTATCCCCTCTCTGCATGGGTAATGGAACAGATTCACCTTCACCGTAACATTGGCCTGAATTACATGTTATAGTCCTTGACATGCTTTGACATGACTAATGTGACCCAGCTGGTCTCTGTGGTAGAAAAATGTGAACATAGAATGTGTGTTTTATGAGACACACATATAAGTTGACAACAAAAAAATACCCGTGGTTTTGTTGGTGTGATTCAACCAAAAATAAGAAGAGGGAAATCCATGAGCTTATAAGGCTGTGCAAATAAAGCTGTTGTATTTCAGTATTTACAAGTATTGGAAGGTAGTGGGTAACGGCGTGTTTGTAGACAGTGGGTTTCCAAGTGTGCGTGTGTAAACTGTTCCCTCTGTCGTTTAGAGGATGACCATATAGCCAGCTTTTTTTTACTGCAGTGTTTAAGCAGGAACCATATGATACCATGTTTTATTTAAAATTGGGCTTGTACCACTGAGGCTGAAAACTTGTATCTTTAGAACAATTTCATATTGCACAGTGCCACCATATGTTGCCTACTTTAGTGTTTTTAAAGAGATTGCTTACTGCCTAAAGGTAGCATGTCTCAAATTTACAAATCACATATTGCTTGAGGGCACAAGTGAAACCATTGATTTAAGAGAATGCAATATGCTTAGTTTAAAGGTGTTAATTCAACTCTATCATCTTCCAGCTTTCCTTACATTGAAATATATATTACTATGGGGCCAGGGAAATTAAAAAGTGGGACTACAGGTTCTTTAATTGTGTTTCAGTCTTTAAAGGAAAGAAGAAACTGACTGATTAGGTAGACAGACACGTTTAGCATAAGTGTTCTTGGAACCTCTTGAAGTGAACACCCTGAATTATGAAGCTGGCCTATTACATTTCTCATCATTAGTGTAAATGGAAAAGTAGCCACCAGTATCTTGCAAGTAATTTAGCAGATGGACTTGTTCTAACATTTTCTCTGAATTACCTTGTGCATATTTTAAAGGGAGAACTTGTCATTTATTTATGTATCTTAATATTTAACTTCCTTAAAAAATTTGGATTGCTCACAGTAATTTAATATATTTCTATTCAATGTTTGCCTTCAGATAGCTGCTGCAAATTTGAAGATAGAAAAGTCCTAATCCCTCCAGAGGTAAAATCATTACCCTATTCTCTACTGCTTTATCAATTCTAAATTAAAACATTGCAAGTGATGAAACGTCTAATATTTTCCTTGAATATATACCATAACAAAATAATTCTCTCTGGCTTCATAGCCTAAGGGTGATGAGCAGCTCTTACAATATTGTCATTATTATTTTATTTTGCTATATTTCTATTAATGTACCTGATGGGAACTGATGCCAAAAAAAAAAAAATTGTAGTCCCATTGTAGTGCAGTGACCCATAACAAAAATGAGTCTGTCTCCAAGAGCTCACTGTGTAGCCCTTGGGCATAAATACACAGGTGGACAAAAAAAGCAAACAAACAGTACAGAGTGCTGATGGAACACAGAAGGTATCTGCACTTAAGGGCTCAGACACATGGCTCTTGCTTTCTTACTGCTTGTAAGGAGGGAGGCTGGGTGAAAACCAGTCTTGCTCTCAGTTCCCAGCATCACCTGTGCATATCTGGACCAGCAATCCTGTCCAGCACAGTGTGAGATGGTGCATTAGCAGCGTGGAATGTTGGAGAGTTGGAGCTATTATAGAATGAAATCCCAGAATACTGTGGAATCAGGGGGTTCCCTGAAAGAGACTAAGGCACCAGCTTTCTTCATTTAATGGGGAAAAACACTCAGAAAAAGCTCAGGCATTGCATCATAAAGAAGCCAACGTCTGATGCTGCTGCTACTGTGGCCTAATGGAAATAAGGGTGCTCCGCAATAAGGGCTCAGGTCAAGGGTCAGTATTGGCAGGTTGTCTTTTCATTCCTTTTATCACCTCAGTGTTAAATGGAATACTGGTAAATATGTCAAAAATGAACACTGGAACAGAGCCTGAATAGGTCATGCAATTATATGTCCTGGTTTCTGCAGTATTTCATTGTGGCTGAGACTGGAATGTGAAGTTTCGGAAATAACCTTTGTTTTCTGCATAAGTCCTGTCCGTGTTTCATGTATTTTTTGCTTTCTTGTAAATTTGATAATAAAGGCATTTTTAAGCACCTTGGTGACAGGTTCCAGATAGAGTGTATTTTTTGGAAAGTGCTGACACCGGCTGCTGGGACTCACACCAGCAAGTCAGGTAATTCTTTACAGGAGCCGGCTGTGGCCTGTGCTGAACAGAGCCTCCAATTTCCAAAGCAAGCACTCAGCCTATGCGGCTCACAAGTCATCCCCATTAGTAAGGACCAGCACTGGCGGTGTCTTTATAATGCTTACACATCACTAAATAGTCTTCAAAAATACCACTGTGGCTTAATTTACTTAATATTAGTATACATGTTAACTTAATACCTTTCTTTCTTTTAAAAAAAAAGGGCGTTTTGCAGGACGCTTTCTTGTCAGGTAATAGCTCTCGGGATTAATTCAGAGAGCCCTTTCTTGTCAGCACAGGCGGCAGCCCCCCGCCATGGCCAGAGATTAGGTGCCCCCCAAGGCTGAGCTGAGCCGGTTGGCGCCTTTGTGCAGGCGACCTTTGTGTGGCCCATGCTGTGGCTGCCGGTTTGAAGGCTGTGAGGAGGAGATTAGGCTGTCCCCAGCCGGCCAGCCGGCGCTGGGTGCGGCTCGTTCCCATTTTGGCGAGCAGATGGTGGCAGCCCAACAGGTGCGCCCTGATGGCAGCGGCGGGCCCGGCGCATCTGCTCGCCGCGAGGGGGGAGGCCGCGCCCCAGCCCCGCACCAGCTGCACCCCACAGGGCAGGGCACGGGCAAGGTGCTGAGAGACGGGGGCTGGTGACCTTCCGCTATTAACCTTTTTACATTGCACTCTGGAAAGGGATGGTATGGTAAGAATGCTTTGATCTGAATATTATGGGATGAAAAATGACCGGAGACTAGGAGGTGATTGATTACCGGGTGTAGGAAGTGGTGGGCAGTTTGATTTTAGGCTCTCCAGCAAGTGGCAGGGTCTCTCTGCCACTAAACCCTACCGTCTCCTGCTTTGCAGCAGTTGTTTCTCAGGGCATCAATGAATGGAGACTGCTCTGGCTCCACATTGTTTTGTTTTCTACTCAGAAATAGAAGTAGAACAATCAGACTAGGATTTTTAAGGCCTTCGTGCTCAATCCTGCTCCTCTCCCCACCAAAACTCCCCAGCCTCTTTTATGCGAAGAGCACAGTCCCTGCCCTTGGGGGAGCATCATATGTGTTAGTTTACTTACAAGCAGCACAAGAAGGAAATGAAAATAATACTCCACTTCTAAGAAATGTTTGTCTTAGCTTCCAAAGTTTATGCTCTGTATTACCGTCTCACTTATACATGTTAGTATTCAATCCTTTCCTTCCCAGCTTGACCAGATCCATACTCTTCTGCCTCACACTTGCTTTAGTCTAGATCTAGACCACCTCACCTATCACCCTTGCATAAACTAGCAGCTCTCCAGCTGATCTTCTTGGCTCAGATTTAGACTTTTTAGCTATTCTCACTTTAACTCTTCTCCCTTCCTGTTTCCCCTTTTGCTCTGCTTTTGGTCTGACTTGAGGTAAGGTCTGCTCTTCCCCCAGGGTCCTTTAATTCTGCTGATGTTCTGGGTCTCTTGCAAGGTCTTTGCAAACCTGGCAGTTTCTGCTAGACTAACAGCTGTCTCCATCTCTTGTAGCTCTGGGGCTTTCCAGGGTCAGAAGCACATCATGAAGCAATGAATTTCACGACTCTCATGCGGAAAAAATATTGACTCATATAAGCTTAGAAGAAGCCTGCTGGTCCAGAGGATACAAGACAATCTCATTGACTCCCACAAAAAGGAGCCACTAAAATGTGGCCAAAGATGAGAAAGAGCACTGGATGCCTTTGAGGTGGGGTAAAAGGGTGAGTTATTGCTCTACACCTTCATGTTTTCAGAAGGTCTTAATGCCTGGGCTGGGCTGCAAACAGCTGCTTGTTTCTGTTGGTCAGCCTCAGTTCCTCCCGTGGCTGGAGAAGGAGACACAGATGCAACAAGAAGTGTTTCCATCAAAGCAAAAGTTGGACTACATAATGTCTGGAAAGATGAGTGGTGGCGTCCAGGCTTGTCTGTGTGCCTGTTTGGGGAACTGGAGAACAGCTCTAGTCGCAGTTACATTAATCCTGAGTGTTCTTTAGAGAGTTCATTTGGAAGACAATATAACTAATATTAAGCAGATTGCAGTCTCACACCAGAATTGCCAGGAAAGGGTACAACAGCCTTCCAAAGAGGAAATTCTTTGGTGGGAGCAGGAGCTGGCTATAATGATGGAGAAATAGCTTCATTAATTGAAACCAACCTGAAGGAATGAAAGACAACAAGTGAATGGATCTATAAATAGATTAAATTCTAAGTTCATAGGTCTCAATTCTTTTAACTCCATTATGCCTTTTTCATCTTTGCAAGGTATTGGTAGTTGCTCTGCACTTAAAGATATCGAAAATCACTTTATGTTGCAAGAGGGAAGGCTTCTCCTCAAATATATTTTATTCAAACACCTTGACTCCTAATTTCAAATGATTATTCAGAAGTTTAGATTGGTGAAAAAAATAGTGTGAAATTTTCAAATAAGTTCTTACTGCAAATATAGCTAAATTCATACACAGACATTTTCAACAGAACTACTCATGTTTAATTTTTATGATTTTCTCCAGCAGGTAATAAATACTTCAGCCACCAAAAATACCTATATCATATTGACCTCATATTTCTGAGGAATTCACAAGCCCTAAGAATAAATCTTTTGAACATGGGGCTTTGTCTAAATGTTTTTTAACCACTACACAACATGCTTGAAAAGTGACAGCATACCAGTGGAGTATTTTACAAATTAATTAAGGAAGTTATAGGGCAGAGATCGTTCCACACCAAAGTCAACAAATTATAACTAATATCCATAAATCCTTAACACACTTGTATATGACATTATTGGTTTTAAATCTATTTAGTTCTCTCACATCCTTGTCTCTAACCTCTATAAAGAGTTAGGCTTACTGCACTGTGTAAAAGTCTTTTCAGACCATGGCAAGCTTTTCTCCCCAGATTAAAGCCTGTATATACTGCCTTTGCAGTTAGGGATGCTCCTATTGCAAGCCCTGGTAGAGTCCTGGAAATCTGACAATGCTGTTTTCCTTTGAGGGGTTGTGGAACTAGCTCAGAAGGGGTTAAGTGGCTGGAGACCAGCTGGGCTCTGTTAATCTGCAGGGACCAGCTGCTTTGTATAAAAAGGAAGACAAGAAACAGAGTGGCTAGTGCTCAGGGAAAGCTGAGGGTATTGAATTGCTAAGTTTGGGAAAGGGGGAGTGAGCACTTGTGTATCAGCCTTTTGGTGTGCTGGAAAAGGAAGAAGAGCTCTGTAGGTATTTTGGTTTGCCTGAGGAGCTGTTATTGCTGGTGATGATTGGCAGCCCACCCAGGATACTGGCTTTTATTTGTTAGGCACTCCTAAAAAAATGGCCCTGTAGGGTAAAAGCTGGTAACTGAACAAGCTGGGGTTAATAAGTCCCTAATTGTCTCTGATTTCAATTGAATAACTGAATGCTTTTCAAAAATGGGAAAGAAAAAAAAAAAAAAGAGAAAAAAACAAAAAGGCAGTGGAAGATTTTGGTATCTTGCTAGAGTCCTGAAGTAAAGAGCCAGTGTCCTCTCTTTTGGCTGTCCCAGCAAGTTGTCTGATAAATACAACTTGTATTTCTCAAATGTGACAAAGGCTTTCATGTGTGCCAATGTGCATTGATTGTACTTGCTTAGATCACATGACTTCACCTCCTGTAACACTTGTCTGTGACAAATAGTCTGCAGAAGGCAAATCCGTCAATAGTTTTTACTAATTTTCTTTACATATTAACTCAGAGATTTTAGTGCTTATTTTACTGAAGCTGCTTTGAATAAAAAAACTCTGTAAGCAGAAGTTGAATTGCATAATACAAAGCTATTAAACTATATTTAGTGATTCCATTAGAAATCTGCTGTTGAGCAAGGCAGAGCATATGGAGAGAAGTTGGTGAAAACCTGATTAAACATTTATATGGGGCATATTTTGATTTATCTTGCATAAATAATTTTTTTGTTGGTTTTTTTTTGTTTTCTTTCCTTGAAAACCACCCTTTTCTACACCTGCTCTGCTAAAAATAATGCTACTGTAGCTGCGCTGAAGTAGTAGCAGGAGCGAGTGGGTATCTCATACCTGCCCATCTGCACTGGAGTCTATTCTCTCTCCTAGATTTGATAGGCCTGTACCCTTTTGAAAAACAAAAAAACTTTATTCCTATAAAATCGGCAGTAGTTTTCTTTTGTCCTTACAAATAATAAAGTAGTGATGTTCCAAGGGCAGTAATTATTATGCAGAAGTTAAGTTATGCTAGGAGTCCAGATCAATACGAGAATTTCCCCAAAGCTAATGGGAATTGCAGCTCACATATCAGATGACTGATCTATTTTCTAAACCCAGTAATAGTTTTAAAGGGAGATTCATTTCTGAACTTTACCAAAGTCTGGGTTTGATATTCTAGTGCAGACTCAGTTTTTGTACTCGGTTGGGATTCAAGGTCTGATTTGCAATAACAATAAAGGTCTTTTATGACTTCTTGTATTAATAGTGTGGTATAAAATGTGTCTAAATCCTGCTTTAAGGCCCCCTCTTGCCACTAAATATATGAGGGAATTCAAGCTTTTTCTCTAAGAGTTGATCTGAGTGAACATTCAGGTGCCCCAAAGCATGGATTTTTCTCTGAATCTCCTGAGAACAAGGTATTTCAGAAAAACTGTATCTCTTTTCCCTCCCACTGAGTTTCAGAGTTCAAACACTGGCAATTTCCAGTACCATCTTTTCTTGTCTCCTTGTTACAAGTAAGATTTCATTACCTGCAGAACAACCAGTGCCCACTTTCCAGCATCAGCATTGTCCCAAGATCTTTTCTCTGACTGCCATCACTCATTACAGGAATGTGCTGCTCTTTCATGGTGGCCCAGCAGATTGCAGAAACATGGGGCTCTGGATCATTACCAGGGAACAGAGTCACTTTGGGGTCATTATCAGAGAAAAGTATTACCTTTCGTTTTTTTTTTTTAAGAAAAAAAAGAAAAAAAACCCCAAAGCCATGTTCTCTCCAGCAACCCAATGGTTTCAGTTGAGGTGTTTCAGCAGGGAATTAAATTATGAATTTTTTTTTGGAAAGAAGCAGCTAACATCTTTTGAAACAGAAATATTATCTCCTGGGTGGTACACACTGTGTTGAGTGCTGAAGGACCTTATGAAGCTGCTCAGATGAAAGCTTCTGATCGTGTCTGTTTGGTGAGGTATTCATCATAATGTGGTGAAGCAAAAATCCACCCCAAACTCAGAGAGGCTGTGAAGAGTAATTCTAGTATTTTGCCAGTCTATGGACGATTGCTTTTGGCTTATGTGACAGCAGCCTGTCTGTTAGACTGCAAAAGTGAGCTCTGATGAAAAATTAGTGCCTGTGGCTGTGGCTCTGGGCCTGTGTCTTTGACAGTTGTATCTCATGCCTGCACTTTTCAGCGTGGTGAGAAGTTTAGCACTGCAGGCCTGTGCTTGAGCAGTCCCTGCAGCACAATGTGTGCAGGGAGAGCGCTCAGGTAGCACTCAGCCAGGGTCATGCCCACCGAGAGCTGCAGAAGCTGCGGGAGCGGCGAGAGCGTGGGGGAAGTTATGCTGGTTTCTGAATTTCATTAAAAATCTGAGATGTCTATGCACACAGCCTTATTCACAGTTTTTTCTGTATTGTGATTTTAGGATATAACAAGGTGTTAACAAGAAAAACATGTTTTCATTAAAGCTGTATACAAAATGTATCTTTGCCCTGAGCCCTTCTGTGTGTTTATTTTTCTGAAACAGTCTGTTACTTAAAGAAACAAACAAAAACTGAAGCGGGGAAAGAAACTTTTTCCTTTCTGAGTCAAGGTCCGTTTTCAAAAACCCCATTTATTTCCAGACACTGAGGGTTGTGAGCTGCTGGGTGGGCTGTACTAGCCCAGGTGAGGGCCACACCTCACCTGTTGAACTTATTTAGTTAAGCTGTTGTAAACATTTACTCTGCTTTCTTTCTCAAAGTGAAAACACTGTAAAAATAATGGCTGCCATAAAGACTGCATTAAACACTTTCTAAAAGGTTACAGTTTGCAGCTGTGAGGTCGTTGCCCTCTGATTACACTGCAGCACTGCCTTTCCCCTGCGCTCTGCGAGCCTGGGAAAGCATTGCCCTGCCCTCCATGCTGCAGGCGTTTGGCCTTCAGGGTGTTGAGCATTTCCCGGGGTCAGGATGGGGATGAGAACCAGGTTGTGGAGGCCTGCTGGCAATCTGCTCTCACCTGCTGTGTGCTGTGGGTTTGTCCATACCTACCAGTGCCCATCCATGAGATGAGGGTAGCAGCACTGAAGGGAATCTCACTGATAAGGGTGTGTAGAGATCGAATAGAAGACAGCAGAAGATGAGATGAGAAGATGACATACAAAACTATAGAAATGGGAACTCCCATAGGAGACCAAGACAAGGAGTGTTCTGCTGATTTGTGGTGGGCAGAACAGGAGATGAGAACCGGAAGCTTCAGTCATTTAAATAATTTTGATTAAAAGAGGGCTACAAATACAGACATAGGTAAGGAAAACTTCCACTGGTCCAAGCTGGAGTTCATAAAGAGTCTTCTAAACACCTGCCAATGAGGAGTGGCTGGTTATGAGCAAGCCTTTACTCCTACTTCCCCCAAGTCTCCCTTGTCTGCCACTCTTCTCTGCCTCCCTCCTCATCTGCACAGGTAATGCTGCAACAAAGCCAGGCTCCTGATTCAGGTCTTTTGAAACTTGAAATAGGAGCCATGGGCTTGTGAAAACAGACAAATAAGCTTGGACCTGAGAGTGTGCTGTTAGTTGCTCTTCATATTTGTATGTTCTGTACTTACAACTGTGCACAAATTCACTTTTATGATGTAACAGCCTGTTTTGTCCCATACTCCCAAAGCATTAAGGATCCTTCTGGCATATATGCTGTGCTCAGTCTGCTACAGGAAGGATTTTCCACTTTTTAGTTATTTTTTAAATGTAGGGATATCAGATTTAGGCAGAACTTCCCTCTTTGTCCTTAGCCTTACAGTCCTTTTGCTGTTGTGGTTGTTTTGCACTGTGGTATTCCTCGCATTTTAGAAGCAGGCAGCTAAAATCATGCTAGGTTTTAAAAAATAAACAAACCTCAAATCTCTCTTAACTAAAGCATGTGGATTGACTAGAGAAAGCAAACAGCAGCAGATCTTTAGGTAGGTGTGTTGTCATGTCAGACCCAGTGGAGCTGTGACCTCGCTGGTGGCCTGCATATCACTTGGATAGCACGGGTGGAGCTGTGTGCTTTACAAATTCAATGGGCCTGTAAGTTCCCATTCCAAAAAGATAAAGTCCAGTCCAACAGGAATAAGGGACATAACAGACAGCCATGTGCTGGGATCAGTCTGTTGAGGACTAGAGATATTGAATTGGTTCTCTAAATTAACAAGCTCTCATGTTTGTTCCTGATCACTTATCCCTCTGCCTTCTAGTTGTCATCCTTTTTTCTCCCATTCCATAGATTTGGAGCTGGCAGAAGTAAACACCTTTGGGCAACTATAGTTACTGGAACTGAATGGAACTGGGGAGCTGTACTCTCCATCCCAGCCAAGAAATGCATCCTGGAAGGAATTTTATACTTAAATTGGAAATTTGTTTAGCACTCACATTTTTGCCTACACTAACAGTTTGGGGAGAGAAAGAAAATGAATACTTGTTGGCACATAACTATTGTAGCTGGGCACAGGAAAAGCAGTTTTAATCCACACTTAGTTTAGCTGGCAACTGTCTTTGTCATCTGCTTGGAAGGTGCTTAATGAACGCAAGGAAAAGAGCAGCCCCTTGTACCTGCTGCTGCAAGGAAATGCAGAACTGAAGGGTACATTACTGCTCTCATCTGAAGCATGTGGGGTGAAACTGCACAAAATTTAAACCAGTCAATGTGCGTGATGTTCTGTGCACTTGAGGACGCATGGTGCTACATTGCTACTTTGTGCTTATTTTTTCAAATCCATTAGTGCTGCACTTTCTTGGAATGTTTTATTCAAGAATTGAGGGAATAGTTTCCCTCTGCTTTGTATTTATTACTTAACCTTTATATTCAGAGCCTTTATTGCTTACCCTGAGGAAACCAGATTGGTTATACCTTCTACAAGTAGGTAGCCACAATGTGGGAGGCACACAGCTGTCGTCAGTCTGTCTGTCTGCACAGGGCTCTAGCACTATTAAGGCTCTCAGACCTTTCTCCCCTGTGCCACCTTGGAAAGGAGGTGTGTGGTGATGCTACTCCAACTTCTCTCAGCACTGGAAACAGCAGAATGACTTAGCTTTGCTCAGAACAACTGAAGAAGAGTTTTAGCCTTTGGCTTTCCGTCCCCCAAGTCTTTACAGAGAAATTATTGGTGCTGTTTGAGCCCATATATTGCATTACTATTATTTATTAAGCTGCAAATGTATTTTTGCATCTGACGCTGATCATTCAAATACCGAGAAAAAGATCTCCTCTTGCCAGCATCTGTTAGATCTGTACCATGATGTCAGAAGAAGCTGGTTTAGACTGACAGCAGCTGACTTTATACCTAGCTTTGCTTGTTTGTGCCCAAAGAATCTGTTGTCTTTCTTTCACTGTGCTCCGTTTTGTGTTGCACAGACGATGTCAGGCAGAGAGTGGGAGAACCAGATTAAGGCACAATGAACCCTGAGGACTATCAGCTGGTGCTGGCTCTGGGAAATGCTGGCAGCCAGTACATTGTGCAGCAACATGGAATCTGTCATCAGCTCTGGATGCAGAATGTCCAACAGAGGAGCACCTGTTTCAGAGGGATAGAAAGGCAGTATGACCTATGGTCCTTGAAACATTAGATGAAAAGTCTAATGTAAAGCTTTGCAGCAAATGAGAGGCTCCATTTTCTTCTGCAGTGTACTTTCTGTCTGGAGGAAACTTCAACCTAAGAATGTAGTTACTCTTGCCTGATATCAGCCAAGTAAAATGACAGTTCTAGGCATGTGGCTACCTAATCTGCCTCCTACTTATACTCTTTCCATATATGTTGGAGAGACACAGACTCTTCCAGCAGTAACTGATTCCTTAAAATGGAGTAGACCTTGGAAGGTGCCTGGAAGAGAGCCCATTCAGTGGACTGGAGGGGATGGTCCATGCTTTTGGACAGCTCTTAGACCTTATCTCATTACAAGATACATCCAGTGCAGTTATAATCTCTTCCCTTGGTTTATTTATTTATCACTTTTTCTTAACATATCTTGAGAAAAATATTGGGGAAAAAAGCATGGAAAATATTAAGAGTGAGACCACAAGGGTTGGACAGGAGGTTCTGTGGATATGCAACCAATAAGTCCCATTCTCATACAAGAATCTCTTCTCAGCTTGGCCTGTCAGCATCTATTAGTGTTTTTCCAAACAATGATGTCTGGTTTGAGCTGGCTGGGAAGAATTCATTGAGAGAAGAGAGAATTCAATGAGAGAATTTTCTGAATGCCTGAAAGTGGGTACCTGCATATACCCCCTCTTACAATACACCTTGTTTATATGAAATGCCTGCAAGGCATTTTTTTTGCAAGGGCTGGACATTTCAAACCAACATTTTTTAATGGGCATAATTTTTTCAATAGATTTTTAATGAGATTACTCCATTTTCTAGAATTCAAAATAAAACATAAGAAGTCCTTCCTGTGGGCTGTTTTTTCCATTGTCTTTGGCAACTTTTCGGTCATACATATATACATTCTTTCATTAGATAGAGAACTAATGACAAATAACATTCAATAAACATCTAAAAAGAAAACATTTTATTGTTCTCTTCTTCAAGTATAACCAACATTTCTTTGTAATCAGCTAAATAAATTACGTTTGTTGCAGGAGTCATTACTGGGGCAATTTCCGCACACTGCTTGTTACAAATAGACTCACCCGATGCCTACAATTAGAATAAATCAAGCCAGCTGAGAAGGTTCAAATACATGACACAAACTTGACTAAATAGCAACATGACATAAAGGGATGCTGTAATGCCTCCATGATAATAGTATGCAAAATGTAAAAGACCGCTTTTCTGTGTGCTGCCATATGTCCACTGCAGTTTGTGGACATATGGACGTAGGACTCTCTCATGTGTAACGTATATCACACAGACAGAAATAAAACAGGAGTAAAGGGCTGATATCATGAACACTGTTTAGAGGACAAATTAAAATGTTTGTTGTGGCAAAAACATGGGTGTACTAATTAATAGCTCTAGATTGCCTACTGGCACTGGCTGCGGCAGCCTCAGGTTTTTGATAGGTTTCAATGGAAGACAAAGCTGAATAAAGCTAAGTCTCTGAATATAAATGTAATTGCTTGGATAAGGTCTCCTTTCTGGGGAGACACATTGCTTGATCTTTCAAATTGCAGTTTACAGTATGAATTAAGGTATTTGCATATTTACTTATAGTGTGAATAAATTTATTGCTTTCTATTGTTGCTCACTGGATGCAAAAGTGGAGTTTGAAACAAGCAACGAATAAGAAAGCTCACAAGAAGTTTTCATATTGATGAAAACATTTGGAACATAAAGTTTAGTTCTTAGCCAACAAGAAAGTGATAATGTACATTGAGTGATACATGCATGTTGTGCTTTCATTCCTCTCAAAGACAGAAGCTGCCTGTTAAATATTTTCTTGCCAGCAATCAAAATGGTAAAGGCTTAAACCTTGTCTCTCGGAGAATCTGGGGAGCTGATCTAAATCAAAACAGATGCCCTCTTCACTTAATAAAGCCACCTATTCGCATCCCCTTGTTAAGAGCTACAGGCTAAAGAAAAGCATGAGCAAAACTACCTGGCACCTGGAATGAATGGCAAACAGAATTACAAGTTAAAAATTAATAGTATGTTATTTCACTGTACTATTTTAATGGTTAATTTAAAATTTTTCCTTTTGTTTTGCAAGCAGAGCTGGAAAAGCACATCAGGTTGTGGAAAGACAAAAGGATTTTTATGGCAGATAGAAGCTGTACCCTGAATATTAAGAACACGAGTGAGATCAGCAGCTAATGTGCACATAGCAACTTGCTTCCATAGGAGAGACACCAATTTCTCCCCCAGAGAGATTAATCTCCTCATACATGAGTCATTCAAGCATGAAGAAATATTCTTTGGACATGGTGCACCAAATGGAAGCCCATACATCAGACAATGATGGTGTATTATATTGAGACGTTTATAGGACTGGGACATGCCAGCTGGGATGTGCAGCTTTAAGAGAATAAAAAAAAAATTGCATTTTAAGGTGGATCTGCAGAAAAGCTCAGACAGCCAACACTGTAAATGGGTGTACATTCACTTCTCCCTTCAAACGTATTTCTGATATGAGGGGAGTCCCTTCTCATGGAAAATATTTACTCGCATTTTAATCTTGGCTCTCTTCAGCTACAGGTCACAGTCTTCATAATTGGATTCTTGCCCCTTGTGAGAGCTGTACTCTTGCCTCACATCCATGCTGTAACTCAGGTTCTTTCTGAGTTATAACCATACTAAAGGGTTTGATATATCCTGTGAAGGCCCTGAACAACGGCAGTCTGAGGTTTCCTGAATAAGTTTTGGAGCGTGGGTTGCAAAGTGTTCAGAAACATAAATTGTTAGCTTCTAAACTGGAGATGGCAAGGCAAATGTAGGTTTTCCTACTTTTACCAAGGAAGGCTTTTGGTCAGTGTTTGGCTGAGCAAACATGGCTGGGCTCCCTGCAATGCAGAGCCTGACTTACTTCTGTCAAGAGAGGTAAATCTATGTGTTTATCATTAAAACACAATTGACTCATAAATTTCACCTACAGGTTGGTGTAGGCAAATACAGCTCATGTTTTTCATCTAAGATTCCCATATGTAAGATCTTCCCTGGATTGACAGCCCAGGAAAGGAAAAGCACTGGTTAAAGCAGGCCCTTTCAAACCAATAGGAGCACTTCAAATGCAATTTCTATTTTTGCAAGTATATAGAAGACTAAGTAAATTGCTATTAATTATTCTGTACATAATTAACTTTCTCTGCACTTAGGCAGCACTCTTTCTTAGGCAGATACATACAAGTCCTGGTAAGTCAACCCTATCATCAAGGAGTTCACTCCAAGAAGGGGCAGGCAAGTGGCTGTGTGCTTACCCATCTAAGACAGCACTGAGGGGGACTCTGAGTCACAGGTAACCCCAGAAATACACCTGCACTGTGAACTGAGAGAACAGAGCTGTGGAATTGCTGTGGTAAACATTTCATGTTTGGAAGAACTTGGTAGAAATATCTGATATTGTTCATATGGCTCAACCTTTTTTCGGAATTCAAAGAACATCTGGATGATGCTCTTAGCCATATGGTTTAGTTTTAGGTAATCCTGTGAGGAGCAGGGAGTTGGAATTGAGGATATTCATGGGTCCCTTCCAACTTGAGATACTCTCTGATTCAGTGACTGGAAGGGGCATATATGCGAAAATGCACTTTTCTATTTCTAGTTTCTGCCATTCACTTGTGGCCACTTTAATTATTCTTGTTTGTACTTGTCTCAGACTAGTTTCTGATTATTTCCTCTTCTGCATGCTTCTCCTGCATAACAGAGATGAATGGTAGAGCCCACTCATAAGAAATATCTCTCAAACCATATTTGCGTTTGCTTTTGGGACAAAGATTTTCCTAGGGCAACTTATCTGTCTTCTCTGGCTTAGATTTTTAATTCCAACTTTACAAGAGGCACAGATCTCTCACAGATCTCACAGCTGTATCAGTTTGTAATGAGTGCCAGTGCAGCCCTCAGGGTAAAAGACGGCAGCTGAGGCGTTACCTGGGCTCACTCGTGGCTCTGTCAGCTCCCTGCAGCCCAGCTTCCAGTGTGATTTCTGCCTGAAGGCGTAGCATGAAATGGGCATCCACTAATCCTGCACATGGCATGAATGACTGCTCTCCCCACTCCCAGACTCTGCAAGAATGGGCAGCAAAACAAAAACAGATCAGCCCTCCAAAAAGTTTAATTTCAATAAAAACAAAAAAACCCTCACAAACACAAAATATTGATCAAACTTTTCCAAGTCTGTGTCCTTTTCATTTACCATCATTGTCTCTCTTACAGGTTTGTACTTCCATTAAAAAAAAGCAACAGCCTTGCAGGTTTTTGCAGACTATCTGCTCTCTTGGAGACTTGAGGTTGTGAGTGATTTCCTTGAAAAGTATCATCTTTTCATGTCATAAAAATTTCGACTGGTAGATAGGTCTATCAGGCAAGCTTCCTGCTTGGGATATTTAACTCCACTTCATTTCCCTGGCAGGAAATCTGGATTCTAAGAATGTTTCAAAGTGTGCTTTAATGGATGGTTGTGAAACATTTTCAATTTTAAATTCCACTTACCTATATCAGGAAAGCTGTGTATTTTTTCAATAAAATATTTCATTTTGAATTCATTTGTGCCTCAGAAACACATTATATTTTGATACATGATATACAGTAAGAAGAAATCATACATATTTTATGTGCAACACATTGAATTTGTAATATGTGTCTGATAATGACTTTACACTAAGTTCCTATTCCACTACAGTTGTAGAGGAATAGCAATGTAATTGCTGTCCTGAGCTAGACAGAGTCTGCTTTAGTGCTGCTCACTTGCTTATACAGTTGTGGGAAACCTATAAATCTGATTTGAGTCTCTGATGAGACTTTCATACACCAAGGAGAAAAATGATACATTGTGATAAAATTAAATAAAATCCAGGACTTGTTTTCTTCTGGATGATTCTTCCCTTTTAGTGTTTGGAGACTTCATTCAGGCTTAAGTACTTTCTGTGTATGTTTTGGTTTAGATATATTAGGAAAAGTTTTTCACTAAACATGGCTTCACTTGGCAGAGAGACTTTTTTAATGATTTCAGCAGACTGAGTTGGAACAAGTGCTCAAGCTGCCATAAGGAGAACTAATTATTAGATTTGAGGGTTTATGTATGTATATTTATACATGTATCTGTAAAAACAGAAGGGAATAAATGCAATGGACGCCTGATATCCTCTGCAAGTCCTGCATGAAATGAAAGCATAGCAAAAGCATGGAGGTAGGACAGCATCAGGAAAAATGAGACTGAGAGTGAGGAGTTATTCGTTTTCCCACAAGATGGTTCTGACTTCCTGCCAGAAGGTCAGCATCTGATAAAGTATTTTACACTAGTGCCTTTCTTTTTTCCATGATCCTTAAGAAAGTGAAGGATGTGGGCTTAAGCTGGTAGAAGACAGTCATAGATTTCAATTTCAGCATAACATCATTGAAAGAGTGCTGGATAATAAATAATATTTTCAGTTGTGAAATAGGAGATGTAAAGTCTTTGCTAATGCTATGCAATAAATAGTGGTGGCATTTTTATGGCACATTTTTAGAATTAAAAAGTGAATCCTCTTATTTCAAAATGCAACATCAAAACGTGATCTTATTAACATCTTCAAAAGGAGAACCAGTAGCTCCTCTTCCCCTTTCCCCTCTCCTCCTCCCCCCGTCAATTCTCTGGTTTTTTCAAGAAAAATAAGTTCTATTTAGGAAACATGTCTCTTCTTTCACAGAGATCCACCACAGCGGGACTTCACTCCTGCCATGCAGGGCAGAATGTCACTGTACATTGGCTTTCTCTGTTTTACTGAAAATACACATTGAAGCATTTCTCTCAGTCAGACTCTGCACTGGAAAATAGGTGATTTTTACTGACATCTCCTACTCCTGATATGTAGTAAGCTGTTCAGGGCCCGGCACAAGGATGGAACCTTCTCTAAGCCACTTGCTGAAGAAATGGGAGAAAATGTATGCTGAGTGGTCTGAGGGGAGTCCCCTCCAAAATGGCCCCAGTTAAGAGTTTCTGGCTCTAGCCTTGAAGATGTTCCAGTCAAATGCCAAGCATTCCTAGGCCAGCCAATTAAAAGAGTCAATTAATTGGTTCAGAACAGGAGGTTGTTGTGACTATTAACTAGATAATATCTTTGGCATTTAAATGAAGATGAAAGAAGGTGGAGATTATTCCTCCTGTAAGTTTGTGCCATTCCTAGAACATCAGGGCTCTGATTCCTGTAGGTATTAATGTTGCTCCAGTATTCCTGAATCTAATCACCCCTTTACTTCTGTTCATTTGCTCAAACTCATCACCTGTACTCTTCCTAGACAGTGATGTCTCTTTCTGGCCACCTTTTCTGCAGCTACCTGCCCACAAGCATTCTTCTCTTCATCCTTCTGGATGCCAAGGAACTTTCTGGGAGAGAGGAAAAAAAAAAAAAAGGAAGTGTTTGGAAAGTGAAAATCTGTGCTTTTATTGCTTTTCAGTGATTGAATGAAGCAGACATAGTCCTCTCTATAGACACAGGCAGCAGCAGTACATTTTTACATGGATGTAACAAAGCTGGGCCTTTCCTGGGGAGTAAATGAAGTCTTCCTGTCTGCTTTGTACCTAATGTTAGAGCAGTATCATCAGGTGAGATTGGAAGGGGAGCTCCAGGTCACCATGACGTTAACCTGAAGACTGTCATCAGTCCATGTGAGACCCTGGCTGCAAACTAAACTGAGCTGGGGCAGAGGAGATGGTAATTGGCATTATTCCAGTCTGAGTGGAATCTTCACCCATAGGCATGAGTTACCACGTGGGAACTTCACACACTGCAAACACCAGCTGATATTCTGTCATCCTGGTCAGAGTTTCTGGATGGGAGTCTAAGGTGGGAGCTACACGACTGTTATCTGAGAAGTAGCTTTTAAATAAGCCTGAGCTGTGTCAGTGATGAGCATATAAGCTGCTATGTTATTACCCATGTAATGTGGGAATTTCTTTCCCAAAACAGGTTGATGTGTGTTAGAGCTAGCAGAGCTTGGTTTCCTACAGGTGTGCGTCCCTCAGGCTTCTCTGTTGTCTAATCAGGTGTTGCTTTTTGCAAATCCTATTCTGCATTTTCTGTATGAATTCTCTGTGTGATAAAGGAAGAGCTCATCCTCCTACCCCTCCTGCAGTAGACGATAAAAAGGATGTCTCTTTCCTACCTGGCCATCTAATTTTCTGGAAGCTGTTGTAAAACAAGTCCTTTGAGACACAACTCCACCCATTTTTGTTGAAAATGGCCAAACAGTTCAAAATTTACAAGCAAGAAGAAATACATACTAACTGTGTGAACACTCATTTGTAACCAAGATAAAAAAGGACTTTTGTATCTGAAGCCATCAGGTACCAGTCGATCAGACAATCAGACAAAGTAACAATAGAAAAGCGACATCAGAAAAAACACAAATGATTAATAAAATATTTAAAACCTGATTCTTCCTCAGTTTGAAAAATTGCATTAATGAATGCATCAATCAAATCCCTGAAAGTCCAAAAACCTTCAATTTAGTCCTATTGTCAATGCATGGCAGGAAAGTAGCCTTCACCCAGAGATATCCACTAAAATGTAATTAACTTTTTGTTTGTGGAAGAATTTTCTTGGGAAATTTCAGATGCTTATCTGGAGCTCTCGAGGGGTATTGAATCTTTAACAAAGACATCACTTCTCTTCAGAGTTCATTTGTTAGTGGAGTTACATGAGTGTTAAGAAAAGGAGAGAATGTAGAGAATATAGCTAAAAACATCTGGTTTCTGAGTTGCTCAGATTTCTTCATTCTCTTGGGAGATAACTATCTGAGTAGTTCAGCAGCTAGCATGCTGTCCTCTAGGGTAGACAAGACATGGATTTCTAGAATTAAACTTCTTTATAATTGGCAAAACCCCACCATTTCCTTGACTTGTTAAGGATGTGTTTTGGCCTCAGAAAATTTTCAAGGCTTTCATAGGTATCTGTCATAATCATGAACACAAATACATGACAAAATGAAGACAAACTTCTTATTTTCTTCGCTCCAGATGACCTTCAAAATTCTTTATCTCCAAAATTCTATACTGCCTTTACTGTGGCCTGTTCTGTGTATCTAAGAAGAAAGGGAAATTCTGAGATAATTACATAGAATACAACATGAATTCATGGAACAACAAGCACTTGTAAAGTACCTACGCTAGTCTTCACAGATTTTTGTACCTAGCATGAATTATATGAAAATCAATTAACTTGGGTTAAGAATTCTAATATTGATGAATCTTGGTAAGAAATTTGGGGGAGGTAAATCAGCAGAGCTCCAGTCTCCAATGTATTAGAACCATATTGCATGCACTAGGCGAGAAATGGTCTCATGCATACTAATGTAATTTGATTTTAGCTATGGGATTTATAAAAAGGTGATAATGACATGTACATATCTTTATAAAGAGATCTACAGGTGAAAGCAAGAGATATGTTAATAGCTCTACTTTACAATGAGCAGTACTGATTCTTAGCTGAATGTCTTTGAGGGTTCATTAGAGAGATGCTTTGAATAATATACAGGAGGCCTAACCCAGAGGTTTGAAAGCAAGTCTGATTTGATTGTTGTTGTAGTAATAGCAATTCCTATCAGGATGGAATTTGTTACAGGTTTTTTGGACAATATTTTGTTTCTATCTGTGTCATAGTGTCCTATGTCACTGTTAGTTTATACTTTGCTAAGATACAACACTAAGTAGCATAAATTTTCCCATTTTTATGTAGAAACACAAACATTCCTGTTTCTGGGATCAAGCTGTGACAATGGTAGCTTGTAGGAAAGAATAAACATTTTCTTAACATCATCCACTTCAGCTGGACAACCCAGGGCATTTTCTGGATGTGAAGAACAAAGAATGGTGTGCTGTAAACACAGTGGGGAGTTACACTCATACTCCATCCCTGGTGTGAGCCAAGCGCATATGCAGAGCTGTGCTTCTCAGCACACTGTCTATGTCTACATGGATGGCGGGGGTGGACCACTGATGGTCTCCCCCAAACTCTCCACAGAGTGTTAGCAACCAGCCCAACACTGAGTCTGCCTAAATGGTTCCTGAAAAAGCTTGGCTTTGCAGAGGACCATGTCGTGTTGCACTGAGTGGACGTTTGTCCCGAGAAGAAGAGCGCTTCTCATCTTTTGTTTTTGTCCTTGTCTGTGAAGCCAGAGTCCAGAGCTAGCCAAAGTGCACCCCCACGAGGCTCTCAATCCAACAGGATCACTAAATATTCACAAGATTTCCACTGCCTTCTCATTTTTGAGCACTGTGATCCACACACCGTCATGCACTCAGTGACTGCTGGTTAGACCTACAGCTTGGCTTTGCGTTGCCTGAATTAGTGTGACATTTGACCTTGGCTGTCAGAGAAAAGCCCCACTGCTAGTAATAATTTAGTACCTAATTTTGCCAAATTCCCCCTCATCCAAATGAAGGATGATTGCATAAGGGAATTACATTACAGGACTGGTCCTCTATGATACACCAATGTAAAAAATCCACTTGTCTCTAGAGTTCAATTGTTTCCCATAAACCTGCTAAACTGAACCTCTCGGTTAATCTTGTTAATTCACTGTCATGCTCATTATCTAAGCAATGGCATCAAATGTGTGTCCAAAAGGTTATAGCCAAAGTATACTGGTAGAACAGGGTAACATGTGGCACGGCAGCTTCAAATGGCCAGGGAAAGAGACCTACCACAGGGTAGCTGCATTTTCTTAAATCTTTGAAAAAATATTTTTAACTCTTTATGATGCAGTCCTTGTATACTTTTTCATGCATTCCTAATACATGAAGCCCCATTTCTGCTCACACAGATCTCCCATTTTTGAAACAAGGCCTGCAATATTTGGGTAAGATGAAATTTTGTTGCTTTTATTTATAGCCCCAAGTTTCATACCAGAGTTTCACAGGATTAGCAAGGAGCCAGCATGTATGCAAAGCAAATTCTCTGCACAGAAAACTTAATTTCTCAGTTAGAAAACAGGATTTTTTTTCTCTTTCTAGGTGCTGTTAGAGGTCTTCAAATTATGCATTGTTCTGTTTAACTAATGTAATCCTCTCTGATGAAAGGAAAACTCATTTTCATTAGTAGGGGAGCAGTGGGGTTGCATTAGTAGTCAAGTCCCATTCTCCTTTACACTGATGGAAATCCAGATGGTGATGCTGAAAGCAAAATTCAGCCTAATGTGGACAAGGTAAAGTATGATTTTGAGAAACCACTTTTCCTTAAAACACTGCACAATTCATGTGGTCCCCCTCTTTATCTTAAAACAGCATTTATGTGTCATTCAAATTCCCATTTTTTCTTCAACATTTTGCTGTACTCAGTCTAGCAATAAGTAGCTGAATGTATCTAATTTGGATGGATTTGTATTTTTAGGCTGTTTACAGCTGAGGTTGGTTTTTTCCCACTCGCAGCTGTGGGGTGTTTAATTTATCACCTGCACTCATGTTTTAGGGTCACTCTGTAGGCATCAGAGGGGTTGCTCTGGGCGGGTTATACCTCCCTCTGTTTTAGCCAACACGGGGAGTTCAGGCACTTTATGCTGGCTACCTGGTTTTACATGGCTGGAGTGAGAAACAACGAGAGCCCTCTCACCCTTCTGTGACTTAGAGCCACTCCTAAACCGCTGCTTCATCCCAGTGTAGCATTGCCATTTTTCCTTTTCAGTAAACAAGCAGAATTCAACCTGGCACTACAATTAGCTGCTCTTTTACTCACCTTCCCCTCAAGCATTCAAAGTCGGCTTTTTGTGCTGTGGAAAGAGAGGTTTAATAAATCACACAAAAACAATGTTTTCTGCTTCTGTTTTTCAAATAAACTCTGCAGAAGACTTGGGTAAACAAGACTTTTTTTTTCCCCTGAACTGGGTCCTCATTTACGGGAAAATGGAAAGTTCCCCCCCAAATTACTATGATTAATAAATTATGTTCATTGCTCTAGGTGTATGACCTTGCAAAATTCATTTCAGTTAGCTGGTAAAGTATTATTTTACTTTGCTTTTTTACTTGGCAACGGAGAGGCTTTTCTTGCATTTTATATACATTTGAAAGAAATTATGCTTGTGTATACTCAATAGAAATTTGCTGTCATTCTACCCAATATATAGTCAGACTTCTCTAAGATGAAATAGTTCAGAAACACTTTTCTTGATATGGCAAGCAATTTTTAGATTAGCATGTTGTATTTTTAACCTTCATAATTTTCTGGATACGAAAGTAAATCTTAAGTTTTGTTATACCTATAATTGCTCTGACAAAAATGTTCCCAGTGACATGGGTGGTGGCTTTGGCTACCAAGACAGATTTTCATAATAATGAGTTTTTTCCTGTAGGGGGCTGTGAACTGCTAATTAGCATCCATGACCCAATATTCTTAGCAAATAAGAGTAATAGCAGTAATTTCTAGCTTTATGCAGGGTGCAAGTCTAATATTACCAGCACTTCTGTTTCATTTGTAATTAACTGCAAGCAATTATTATAGAGTCAAGGAAGTATATCCTAATGCTCGTAGGTAATAAAAAAAATTGAAATTATGTTTGTAAAACTCATATGTTTCATGCTGGGTGCACTGATTTCCTTCAGAGCACTGAGATTATGTGCCTATCAATTAAAAATTCTTCTTTAATGTTGCTTTACATTGGTATGCTTTTGAATGTTGCTGTATAAGTATCTCGCCGTCTATTTAATTCTCTTCCTTTTTTAAGAAACAATATCCTTGAAATTTCAATTAATATTTTGACCGCAAGACCTCACTGAATACTTAATTTGGCTACTTGATCTCAACATAAGATTTAGATGGTACTGAAAGAAGTTGTTTACACTTGATTTTATGAGGTCTGTGTCTTAGTCCTATTAGAGCCGTGTCCCCAAGGCTGGTGACAGAGGGGCGCATGCTCCTGCAGCACAGCTGACCTCCCCAAACAGAAACAGATCTGCTGCTTCTTTTACTCAGCAAAATAATGCACAAGGCCTTCTGCAAATTGACTTACTTTCCCCTGTTCATATTGGTTTCTATGACAGTAGCAGCAGCTATGAAATATTAGCTTCCAGTGGCAATTTCATAGTTACTGGGGAGGCACCGTGACTTGTCATTGCCTTGAACATCTTTGCAGAATAGGCCTTGGTTATTTACTCAGAAATATGATCTTATCTGAATCTGAGCTCTGCACAGAGGTGAATATGTAATAACTTTTTTCCAAAGTTTTGACACAGATTCAGGTATTGAGGCATCTTCTCCTCTAAAAAATGATCTTCCCTTTTGGGATGGATGGTGTTTAACCAACTTTGAACATATAACAATACGGCACATTGCTGAACTCTAGGTGCTGTGGTTCAGGTTCAGAGGGGTTGGGCATGGCATTTGCTGTGCTTTGGTCCAAGAGAGTTTTCTCAGCATCTCTCACACTGTCACTCAAGAGATTTGGAGGCAAGAAGCTGATGTCTTTACATAAGCCATGAATTCCAAACAAAGTTTTTCAAACAATGATAGGCTTAAAAAACATCCTTTGATCATACATGGAGCGTGATAATGACTCTATTGTGCAGCTAGTTGAAAAGGAGGCTGGAGAGATGGAATGAAAAAAAAAGGGGGAGGAGGGGCTATGTCTGTGTCACTTCTCATTGTCAATACTGCAGTAATCGATCTCCAGGCATTTACCTGGATATGAATGTGAATTAATCCAAAATCTACCCTGCCAACTAGCCCCCAGCATCCCTAATTGACTCTTTCTGTTAATCACTGAAACAATTTAGACCAGAGTCATAGACAGATTGAAAATATGACAAAATCTACTGATTCCATAACAGCCCACGCTGATATCCATCTATCCAGCAGCTTAGCTCCAAAAGGCAGCTTTCCACCTTTCCTTAATATCCATTGGACCTTGTGCACTGTATCACACACTTTTCTACTAGTTATTGCCTTCTAGATTATGTGAATATTTTTTGGTTTTAATTTTATTTTTAATTGAGCAATTCATTTTCCTATTGCCATAACATTAACAAAGGTTTGTCTGCAATGGATATTTATATCTGGTGTTATATTTTGAATTTTCTAGGAGTGTATTTTCAGTGTGCAGTTACACCTGCCTGATTGAAGCCTTTTATATTTCCTTCTGTAAACCTGATTTTAATTTATTGTTGAAACCTGTATCAATCACTTTCTCAGAAACTTTTTCTTGCAGTGCTGTTGCAAGAGAGAGGGAATATGTGGATCTGCAAGAAATTTGTTATACTTGTCCAGCAGATATATTTTCTTTCCAATCACAGTTTAATTTAAGGAAATCCTATGGTCTGTATATATCTACATATTCTTTGCAGTGCAAATGGATTTATAGTATGTAAATGGAGTGACTGAGAAGGTTTTGCCCTCATTGTTAAGAAATCACAACAAGTGACATAAAATATGCAAAAATAGGGAGAACTGTTAAAAGTTTTTGTAAATAATAAAGAATCTGAGAATATAGGAGTTTATGAAAAAGTTCAGGAAAACAACTCACCATACATTTTAGACTCACAACAAAAATCACACTAGATAAAATCTAAGTTCTAACACAATGATATAAATATCCAAAAATTAAAAGAAAAATTTAATGTGGTGTTTTCTCTTAGAGTGGGAAGACAAACCTTAAGTCTGAAACTGTATTCTTCAAAATGATCTCCCACAAATATTTTAGATGGGGTATATTTAGATTACTCGTGGGCTATTGAAATGTCTCATTCTGCATGGATATGTACATTATAGGCCATAGTTATTATTGGTCCTTAATCCCATTTTGAGCAAACTGAACTATAAGTATCTTAGCTATGTATAAGAATTGTCCAGCTTATTTCAAAGTGGTTCTTTTTTTCTCTAGACAGAGGAATGCAATTCCCTTCTGTGTAGCAAGAACTGCACCTAACTGCAGGTGTTGGAACATTAGATAGCATGGTCCAGGGCATTTGCTATGGTTGATGGAAAGAATAAGGATCTCTGAAGGGTGATTCATTTCATTGATCTGAGATGGGCATAAGATGATCCAGCTTCTGTTGGATCCTTTCTGTCTATAAAGTACAAAGACACCTCAGAAAATGAACATAAATTTGTGTCTTAATGTTTAGGGGAATGAGATAAAGAAAGAAAAGTCCCATTCTAAGTGCCTCTTCACATCTATTTCAGTTTTTAAGTGAAAAGTATTAATTATATCAATTTTCAGCACTTTAAGATATCCTAGATTTTGTAATGTAGCTCCATTTATGCATAGAACAGCTTCACCTCTAATCAAAAGTATTTTGACAATATACTCATTTCATATTTACTTAGTAAATTTGATAGTAGATTTTTTTAAGTTAAGTTATATGAGAAAGCATTCCTTCCCTTCAGTGTACATTTCAGTGCGGTTATTTTCCATCTTCCCAAAATTTCTATAGTTAGAAGGGAGACACATTTCCATGCTTTTAGGCTTCCCAGAAAGTGGATATGTAATCTGTAGCAAGAGCTGTGAACAGAAAGAAGCAGAATATAAATACAGTTATTTATTAATAGCACTTGGAAAAGTCCACAGAAGTGCTGTAGTGGTGGTGTATCCAGTAGAAAACATTCACCATTAGCTCCACTTTGCCTGAGACAATCTAAGTTGTTGAACTGGTGTTAATCCTAACCATTTAATCCATTTATATACACAGATCAATAGGGAATCATGGAGAGGTAGAATATCACACACACATAGATGATCCAAAGAAGCAACATCAATTATGCCATTGAAAGATACAAAATGCTGCCTTTTTGTACTGTATTAAATTGGAGGGCTCAGTCTTCTTGTATAATTATAAAGAGTATAATTAACCCCCAAATTAGTATAACCAAACCATGTTCTGGGGTAAGAGTTCTGTGGATCACCAAGGAAGTCTTTCAGAGAATGTATTGCACCACAAAGCCTTTCTCTGATGTAGGGCAGGATGAGCAGTGCTGCATTCTCTTTGAACTGTCATGTTTCTCCAGGAGGAAAGCCTGCCTCACCTCTCACATCCACCAGTGTAAATCATACATGTGCCTGCTGCAATGAGGTGAAAGCAGAATCTGCCCTACTACCTAGACAGAAGTGACATTTCCCTATTGTATATTCCTGCAGGTGCCGGGGACGAGGCAGTCCTAAGTCTTCATGTCACCAGCATGGCTGCTTTCAGGGTTTTGCAAAGTAGATTTTTGAACAGTAATTCAAAATAGTTATAGTTATCTTTATTTTTGCCCCAACATTTTTGCTTGCATTTACCAAAGGATGGTGAAAATGTTTCTTGAGAACTGCTTATTCTTTCTGGCCATATCATCTATTACTTTAGCAATGTGTGCATTTCCTTGTCATCTTTCTCCTGCTATGGCCCCTTCCATCATCTTTATACTCTGTCTTTCTGACTTTATAGCTTCCTCTATTACACCCATGTTTTCCTTTGCCCTTCCTTCTCCTTTCTTCCTTGGGAAACCCATTTCTGATTCCAAGTTGCCTCAGCTGCCTCTGGATGTTTGAAGCCTTAATTCCAATGCTTAGCCTTTTGCAAGTGAATCCTCTGGAGTCTGTTTAATGAAGGATAAGTATCGGGGGGGGAACTTTAAAACAAGACTCCTCTCTTTCAAGAAGATCACATTAGGAGTTAGTAACAACCAGGTTCTGTAAACAATTAAAGTAAATTCCAAAAAAGTTATATTAACTAGAGTTTTATGGACTTCCCTAAAGACACCTTCTGTGAAGGAGCAGAGAGCATTTTTCTCTCTGTGAGAAGCAAGTTATGTTGAAACTCTGGCAGCTAAAGAAGTGCATATTCTACACGAGTCCTTTGCAAGAATAATTTCTGAAAATGTCTTTATGTATTTATTTCTGTGCAATCTCTAAGAGTGCCTCCACATTATTTCCATGGCAGTGCTTTATTTGATTGATCCATTTTGCACATGCCTGCCTCCTTCTACAGCACATGAAGGAGCAGCTGGTAGAGTTATTGAAGAGCATATTTCTGTTCCTAGAGTCAGGTTGATCTCAGAGTAAGAACACCTTGTTCTGTCTTCACTTGGCATGGATTTGGATGCTTGTGAATGAAAAAAGTACACTCAATTAGTGTGATCCAGCTCCCACAAGAGATGATGGGCAGTTCTCCATTGACTTTAATGGGAAGTAGGATCAGGATGTCAGTGCTTTGAAAAAAGCAAAGGTTTTGTTTAAAAAGTATTCATTTTAAGAAGAGTGACACAACAGGGAAGAAACATTCCCTGTAGCCTGTAAATGGCTTCTGCAAACATAGTCTTCTTGCTGTTTAGCTTCATAATAACCACGCTAATCAGGGCTTCTGTTTAATTTGAAATACATCTTCACTTTCCAGACAACACAGGAAAGAAGAGTGCATTTATTGTGCTTTTGGCAGGCTTGTAGGGGTTCCTTTGAGTGGATAAGAACCTGTTTTTCTTCCAGGTAATTTGGACCATCTCCACTTATTTGATTTTCGCTATCACCAAAAAGTGATCCACGTAGGAGTTCCAGAAATCTGCAAATTACAGTTCAGTTCAAATCCTTAAAGGCATTTCAAGTGCACATTGTAAGAGACTCATAGTAATCAAGTTGCAGAAAGACTCTTATAACTGCTATCTCTCTCTCCTTCTGAATTGCTGTGGAACAGGCAGATGTGGAAATTATGAGTAATGTAATTGATGATCTTAAGGCTTTTAAATACCCAAGCTCTCAACAATCAAGATCTATTTGAGTTCAGAATCTAATAAGTAGTAAATACAATAGGTTTCAGTAGGATGTTTTATCAGGTTCTCTGCAGTGCTTCCCCCCCTCCTTTGCTTTTATGGGCAGCATTACCATCTAATCAGCAGACAAGTTGGAAAATGTTATTGTGACAGATGATCACTTTTTGTTCATCATATTTCATTTTGCTTGATATGCAGTTGCTGTGCGTTCACTTATAATGCACATTTTCAGGGTGTTTGTCTCCAGCTTTTTTAAGCAGGTGAAAAAGAGCATAATGTTATTCTGGTCTGTTTATTGTCAGCTTATTTATTGTGTACCAAGAAAGAAAAATGCTTCTACAAAACTCCCACAAATAATAAATTAATGCCCTATAGATTTCCCAGGTGCTTTAATTTATAAACCTCTTTTTCAGTAATGATGACAGCTCCAAGATTTATTCTGATTATGTGCTGAATAAATTCTAGAAGTACTTTTTCAACCCAGTGAACAAACAGTGAAGAGTTAATTTCAATTTTTCTTCTGTTTTTCTTTAATCTGCAGACCAGACTGAAAGAATCCTAAATTCTACATTATGCTTCAGCTAAAAAAATAAGAAAACATTTGCCAGTGAAGAACCCAGCTCATTCTATTAACATAGGTAAAGAGCCTAACACCCTTGCTTACGTGTTAATTTATCCACATACAAAAAAAACATGTTAGTGTGAGGTGAGTAAAAAATATTTGCACCACTGGAAAAACTGCTAAATCACATTTCTTCAGATTCTCTGAAAAGCAAAATATGTTGCAGCTTTGCCTTTGATATTTCCTAGTTTGGTAGAATGAAAACAGAAGGCTTTTTTTTCCAAGAAAGAATATATTTTCACTGCAGAAAGGGACTTTTCTTTCAAAACAAGGGAATGAAAACTGCGAAAATTTGCATAGGCATGAAAAGGCACAATTTTTTGAAAGGGGCATTTTTTTGTTTGCTACAATAATTAAAAAAGTACTCCTTTCTGCTTAGATATAAGAGCAGAATATTTGTCATTGACTGAGGTTTTACAAGTGTCCATTCTTCTTGATATATGGAGTGGTCTAATACCATTGAACTGTTCTTTTTTGGTGTGTCCTGTCTGCAATATACTTCTTGCCAAGTGTTGAACCTAGTTCAGGTAATACAGTCAAACCTGTGGACATGTGAAATTGGCCTTGGGCCAGTTCGGACAGCAGTTAAAACCCCACACTCTGCTTTTGCTCAGGTTGGTGTTCCACTCAGTAATGAGGCACAAAGTAATGAGCACCCTTAGATACTGGTAGTCTTCAGGTGCCAATAGCTGGCTCCTCTTCCTGCAGGCATACGTGCCCTGGAAGTGCTAACAATGTGAATGGCACCTGTTAGGGCACGGTAACTTGGGTTTTGCATTGCGTCCCTTGCTGTCCCAGTGCTATGGTGGAAGTATCAGCCTCAAAAGAAACACCATGATCCTGCAGTCAGTGGTCCTTGTCCAAAGCCTTGCCTGGATGAACTCCATTGGCAGTGCAATCTAGGCAGCAAAAGACAGATCCTATCCAGCTCCAGCAATTTGCAGGGGGCTGCAGATCTACAGGAATTACTCCACAGCACCACTGCAGGCTGCTCAGCCTCTACAGCCATTTAGGCAAACTTGAAAACTTCTCAGAAGTTTTAAAAAATTTGGAAAAATAAGGCAAACCAGAATCTGTTAGACTTCTTTACATTCAAAACCCAAAACCTGTTATTATTCCACAGAAAAGCATTTGAGGTCCAGAAGGGAGAAAATACAGGGTAGTGGTCCTTGCTCAGCACTTGGGTTCAGACTTCTCTCCTGAGAAATGCTGTAAGGCCAGCACAGGCTCCAGCTGCTGACTTGATGGGCAGCTTTGGTGGAGGAGCACACCATTTCCACCTGCACATATTTGCAGTGAGGAGGGAGGGGAAGTTCTCTGTTAACCACCCTCCTGGACTAAAAAATCTGTTGAGTCAATGCTTTCTGTTTCCACAACCTTTGTTTCTGATGAATCAGCATCTTTTGTTTGGGGGAAAAAAAAAACTCTGTTGTAACGTTTCCAACCTATTCTACTATCAATTACAAAATTATGGCTATTGCTATAAATGGTTTACATTGGAAATAATCAGGAAAGTCAGCCCAAATTGAGTATGCCTTGTAATAGGGAAAGTGTATCATTTTAAGCCTCCCAGAGTACATACAATTTCTCTGGGTTCCCTTGTTCTGAGTATTAGCCCTGCAATTTAGGACTGTGTTTGAAGCCTGGCAGGTTGGGAGGTATGATACTAATGCATACATTGATTATGAATGCCTGTGTTAAATGAACAATTATTAACTGGTGAATGAGAGAGTTAAAGAATTTCTTAGTTTGCTGTTGCTGTATTTCCCAGTGACAAAAATGAAAGCAAGCAAAAGAATCTTTTGGATCCAAGATTGTTTTTCCATGGATGAGGGATTACAGATTGGCTTTTTAACTTCAGCTTTTCCAAATAGTTTTTCAGTTATTTAATTTACTCTACATGGAGTCTATTGATTATTCAAGTTGGCAGTCAATTTTATAGGGCACCCTGCTGTTTCTTTGCTTAATGTAGTCAATGATTGTAATTGCTTGATCAGTACAGCCCATGAAATAGGTTTTGTGTCTTTTTTACAATGCATTGATGGCTTTATCTGATGCAGTCTTGGCAGGGTCTAGGTTTTACAGCACGATCCTGAACTCCCAGAGGTCTCTAGATTAATGGCTATGGCTTTCTGTTGGAGCTGCTGATACTGCTCTCCAGAATGTATTCACACATCTGGCATGCCACACTTGGCAGTTGTGCCAGCTTTTTGTTGCGCAGTTACAGAATATCTCACCAGTGCCTAGTTAACTGTTTTCACTAAGGGAATGAGATAAAAAGCCATCCACAGAGTTGTTGGCACACGCTCTGTGTCATTGTAATCACAAATTTTTAATTTTTCTATTACACTTTTTATACGGCCAATTGATGTTTAGAAACAACAAAATACGCGTGATATTTATTGTATGAACTCTGATTTGATTCCACAAAAGATTCCAAGCTCATTGTGATTTCCCGCAAACGTCCCATTAACACTTTATTTCCAAAAGGAGGAATGAGTTTTCTGTTGTATTGTCAGCAAATAAATGGATTAAAATTACATCTCTATGGTTCAAATTTTTCTGCAAGCAGAAAGAAAGAAAATGCAGATGGAAGGGCAGCAAGAGGAACCTCATGACCTTGCCTATGAGTGAAGTAATTCTTTTGTCTTTCATTGGTTCATGTTAAATTACTTAAGCTTCATTTAGCTCTGCTTGAAAGTCAGTGTTTCATATTTGGTAGAATTTGAATTGTATTATTAGAAATGTAAAATGTAGTCCTAATAAGCAGGCCAAGAAAATGTAATGAAATACGCAACACAGGTGCTTAAATCCATGGACAATATAATTATATAGCACACATACACCATTTACAGTGCCTAAGGTGACATCCTGCCAAAAATGTAAAAGTGTGATAGATTTTGGACCAGCTGTGGTATGAAGTGATTTCCTCAGCTGAGCTTGACATAGAAACTGGACATGTGCAACCCCTATATTAATTCTTTTCTCTCCAGGTAGTAAACTATACATGCATAATGCATCTTTGTGTAGAAAAGGTCTACTGAGAAGACATCTGGAATTCAATATTTGAAATTCCAAGTCTGTCTTTCCACTGAAATCTTAGTTATGTTGGGCAATAACACAGGAATCATATACATATATATGCACAATATTAATAACTCACACACCATGTGTTAACATTACATAGCCTTAAAAAAACCTGTCACAAGGAAAAATAATGAGAATAACATGGAAAAAACTTTCAGTGTAATGGTCATTGTCCTGACATCACTACTGAAATATTTTATGATTTTATGATTTCTGATGATTTTAGTGCAGTGAAATCCAGTCACGTTCTAGAAGTCCATCCCAATAACTTTTAAGCATGTAAGTAAATACTCACATGTATTCCATGGAATTTGTTTGTGCCCACTTTATCAGTGTCAAGGCATTAAACAGATGGCACATCTCCTTCAAATACTACAAACAAAATACTTCCTTGGATGTTCTTTTCCATTATGAAAAAACTCATTCTTTTAATTTAATATTATCTTGATTGGCTTGAAGGATTAAGGATCTTTAACATGGAATGTGTAAACTCAGAATGAGTGAGTCCTTCACTCAAAGGAATGAAGAACCAAATGTCAGAATCAAAAATCTTACCAGAAAACTATCAAATGTAGCTGTATAATTTACCTTCAGTCATGGAAAAAAGATACCATCACCTTTCCATGTTTCCAGATTTTCTGAGCTGTTGTCATGCTTTTTTTAAGTGTAAAAAAACTCAAAAATCCTGTATAGAGGTCTACATTTAACTTCAATCTTTTTCTGTACACTAATAATTTATGGCTTCTGGAGTTGGAAAGATTTTCTTTTTAACAATAAATAAAAGTAGCATAATTTCTTTACCAAATGGTAAGCCAGTCAAGGGGAATATGAGAAATATAGATGGTGCTAAAAGGAAAAGCAAAACACTGTAAATTCATTTGTATATTGTACCTGTCAGAACTCTGCCTTTTCTTTTACACACTCTATTTGGCCACTGAAAATGAAAGGTGAAGAAGTAGGATGACAAACACTGACAGATGAAAACATTGAAACAGGTACATGAAATTTTTCTGCAACATTTTTTCCCTTAAAATTCACTCAGAAAAACACTCTTTGTGTTTCAATTGCTTACTTTTCCTGGAGTAACTAAGTAGATACTGGTATTAATACTCAAGATAACCTGCTACACCTCAATGGAAAGCACTGTGCCTGTTGTGGGCTAAACTTTGTATGTTTGCTCAGACAATGATTGGACTTCTCCTGAAGCAGGCAGCACCTGCAGTACAGCAGAAATAACTCAGCACTTGTATGAAGAGTCCTACATGGAGTATCTGTGAATATGATGGATGTCACATTCAGTCAGTCCTGCCCCATAAACCCATTGGGCATTTTGCTGTGGCTTTTAAAGTAGGCAGAACATTATCTATACTTTTTTTCTGCATGCTTTATTTGTTGAATTATCTTGGAGCATTGAACTGACCTTGATTTTTGTAAAGCTGATGCAAAATACTATGCCCCACTCACCATCTCTTTCACATTCCCAACTAATTCTTCACATGACATCTGGCTCTTTCAATGTCGTCTCTGCCTTTGAAACAAAAGATTACTACCTCTCTTTCTCTTCATTAAATGATTTCTGAAATTTCTGATTTCTGGTTAAGTCACCACATGTAGGAACTGCATGGACCAGCAAGGGCCGAGATGGAGCTTTAGCTTTTCTTGTCAGCCTTGTGTGCAGCCCTTGATTGTCACTTGTGACCTGTAAATGTACAATATCAGGTGGTTCATGACAGAATTGTCACAGTTGTCTGAATTTGCTTAAGTAAACTTAGAATTGTTTTGCTAATTTTTATTTTTGCCATAACTAAGAACATAGCCAAGAAATATATGACTAATTCTCCCCAAAAAATAACTTTCTGAACCAAAATATTCACATCAGTATATTCCATATCCTGTAAATAATAGCAATTAAAATTACTGGTTCCTAATTTGCTTATTCAATGTGTATGCTAATTTTTTAGGTATGGGTCCAAGACATAAAATCAACATCTTGAATGAAGTCAGCTTTTGCTTTCTGTCACTGTTTAAGGGACAGGTAGGTAGCCCATAAAGTACAAGTGTATTGATGTCTTCCTTGGGACAGATCCCACTTCGAGTGAAACCAGCAGGAAGGGACTTCTGTCAACAATTTAAATGTAAACATTGTGTTTGAAAAGACTAAGAGGTAATCAAATTAAAAATGGTTTATGTCACAGACATCTTTTGTGAAAAATCCTTTCTTTAGGATTTTTCCCTCTTCTGGGAAGCTGAGGCTCCAGAGAAAGAATGTAAACAATGGTTATCTGCCGCTGTGGAATGCAACAGGTGCACCTGTGATTGGCCCATGTTCCATGTTTACAATTAAGGGCCAATCAAAGACCAAGCTCTCTCTGGGACATCATCAGAGAGAGCTCCTTTGTTGATTCATTCCTTTTCTATTGTTAGCTTAGCAGCTTCTGAACTTTTCTCTCTATTCCTATTAGCATAGTCATAATGTATTATATATCATAAATTAATAAATTCAGCCTTCTGATCATAGAGTCAAGATTCTCGTCTATCTCTTCACTTCTGAGGAACCCTTGCAAGCCCTGTAACAGGTTTAGATCAAGAGCAGGTCCTTTCCTTTAATTTAAAATTCTGTATGTAAAAGGCACATGGTAGGAAAAGACTTTCTTGTGCCTTGAAGTTCAGACTAACTTAAGCCAAATTTTTAAGCCTCTGGAACAGGAGTCACCTCTGCCAAAGGACCATAACAGAGGTATCTTCTTTCTTTGGCCTGAAAAATCTCAGTGGTACTGGGAACCCCTAGATGAGCGTTGCTGAATTTCCAAACCCATTGTCAGATTTGGGGTGTAATTTAGACCTAACCTTGGATACAGAAGTACTCTGGTAAATCAAGGGACAGAGGTGAGATTTAAAGCAAAAAACCCTGATCTGTCAAAAGTTCAGTGTAAGTCCTGTGTAGGTCTTTGTACTTTGTTCCCTTGTTTTCATGTACTTTATTGGAAATGAAGCTGACCTGAGTTGATTGTTGGTGAGGGCTGCTCAGCTTGTGTGCTTTGGAACAGGACACGACCAAGACACAGATTTGTTAATCTTTTACATTTCTGTATCCTTACCCTCCTCCCCATAAGCTGAATTCTCATGTGGGCAAAGACACTGCCTCTATTCATTAGGAAGCTGAGAAGGATGATTCACTTGATGAATTCTTGTCCCAAGTATTACTTTTGTAAGTGTAAATATTATGGTTCAGCATTCAAAAGATCAAAAATAATCTTTATTATTGAAATATTTATACATAAAGAGCATTACTGAAATAGGAGTGCTTGATTACTTGGATTGGGTTACATGATTGTGACATACTTATTTTTAGTCCTTGTGCTGAATGGTAACAGGAGACAGAGATTAAAAAAAAAAAGGACTATAGATTCGTTGCTGGTGATTGTTAACTGTTAAACAACTCAGATGCTTCTACAAATGGGAAATGGCACCCCTTTAGTTTCAAATTTCTGGTCCATCTGAAATTTGCTTATATTTGGAACAGTTCATATTGTGCTACACAAAGCATAAAGATGGGCACAGTACTCCCTTGCCACATGAAGGTAGTGCAAGTATACTGAAATGAGGCAGACATAGTGACCCTGAAGACTCAGTAGAATAAGTGAAGAAGAGGAGCAAGGAACCCCCTGTGCCTCAGTGGCTGGTGCATGGAGCTGCCTCTCAGCAGAGGGAACCAGGGCAGTGCTCAGAGCACTGCATTATCTGTCCTGTTCCTATCTGACCACAGAGCATAGTCACCATCCCAGGTAATTACTTTGCTGGCACACATTGGAGTTTTTCCATCTGAGCTGTTTCCTGCAGGTACATTGCCATCAATCAGGCTTGTCCTTGAAGGCTTAATGATATGGAATTGCTGGGCATTTATGGGGTATGCTTATGCCATTATCAGACAAGTTATCTAAACTTTTGCTTTTAGTCAGATCATTCCAGATTGATCCCTCTTTCTAACAATACTTCAGCTGTTAATTGAATATGGGCAGTAATGTTTTCCATGTTTCTTAATTATTTTACTCTTCTGAACCAGGTTCCTTTAGTGGATATTTATTTATTCAGCCACAATGATGCATACACTTACTGACTGAAGCTGTATGAGCTCTAAAAACCTGTCTGTCTCTGCTGAAAGCATTGCCCTGCTTTGAAAGGAGCCTGCAAGGGCTGCACAGAGCTGCAAGGGCTGCACAAGTCCCTCGTGCCAGTGATTTTCATATCAGGTGTGTTTGGTTTACAAATACAGAGTAATTTCTCTAATTGCAAGTCCTTGTTCTCTCTTACCTGTCATCATCACCAACAACAAAGTCCTCTTAGAGCTCAGCTGCCTCGTTGCCCATTGTCTCCAGAGACAGTCCTTAATGACACCTGTGCAAAACCATGGACTCCCCTGGGCTCAGGCAGTTGGAAGGGATGAGGATTGCCAGTGATCCTTTAGAAAACACATGAACGATTGAGCCTCCAGCCTGGGTAGCAAGAGAAAACTGTAGAGATGGCTTTTTCTGTTACTTGTCTGAGCAGATTGTTCCAAGTTCACAGAAGGAATAAATCTGCTTTCCATTCTCTGGAGAAGAACATCATGTATTTTCAGGAAATCAGGATACCTCCCATATACCACCATCACATGGCATTGTGGAAGGATGTCAGTGACGGGGTATCAGCACTCTGATGACACCAGGGCCTTTCCTCCAGATTTTGTTTTAAAAAAAAACGGGTACAGGCTTTACACTGGCAGGGGAAAAAAAAGAAAAAAAAATAGCAGCCAAGCAAATCTCTTCTTTGGTGTTTGTTTAGTTTTGAAAGACTTGCCTGAAGGTTCATTGGCGTTCCTACTGCAGACAGTTTGTGCCTGGGCTTCCTTGCAAAAAAAGGGGGATTTTCCAGGCACGTCAATATGTCCTTGGCTGCACAGACACCTTTCATACAAAAGGCAGTTTCAGTTTCTCCCACTTCACAAACAGTTGCTCTTATGCGCACTGACGCAGCTTCACCCTGCGGTGTTTAACTGGTGCTGTTTATGGTGCTTGCATTCTTACCAGTTTCTCTGATATACTCTCACCTTGTCAATACTGTCATGCAGTTCTCCAGCAAGAGGGTTTTTTGTCTGATTTTCTCTATCTGTAGGTGCTTTTTCCTCCTCGTTTCTCAACCGCACTGACTTTGTCTGCCTGCCCAACATCAATAATTTTTGAACCATTTGCTAAATGTAACCCAAGATAGCAATGTTTGCCTCAAAAGGAAGAAACCTCCACATATTTTCTGGAACTTGGTGACAGGAGAAGAAGCGAGACTTGAGCAGGACCCTGCAGAGAGGGAGGGCTGCAGAGTGAGCTCAGGCCATACCTTTTCTGCCTGACCACAGGTATGTGCGCTCAGTGCCAGGGACGAATGACAGCCTGTGACATAGGGTCAGCCCTGAGGAAAGACAAGGTGATATTAGGAGAGGTTGACATCCCAAGGCTTGGACTGGTGGACTCTGGGTTAAAAACCAGCTGGATGGCCAGACCCTGAGGGTGATGATAAGGGGTGCTACACCCTGTTGGCAGCCAGTCACAGTGGTGTTACCCAAGGCTCAGTACTGGGGCCAGTTTGTTTAACATCTGTATTAAGGGTCTGGACGAGGAGATTGAGTGCACCCTCAGTGAATTTGCAGGCGACAGTGCATTGGCTGAGACTGTTCACCTGCGGGTAGGAAGACTCTGCAGAGGGATCTGGAGAGGCTAGATCTATGGGCTAAGGGCAACAGGATAAGCTTCAACAAGGCCAGGTCCTGCCCTTGAGTCACAACAATCCCATGCAGCACTACAGGCCCGGGGCAGAGCAGCTAGAAAGTAGCCCAGAGAAAAGGAGATGGGGATGCTGATCAACACTGGATGAACATAAGCCAGTGTGAGCCCAGGTGGCCAAGAAGGCCAATGGCATCCTGGCCTGTGTCAGCAATAGTGTGGCCAGCAGGACCAGGGCAGGGATTGTCCTCCTGTACTCAGCAGCACTAGTGAGGCTGTGCCTCAAGTGCTGTGTCCAGTTAAGGGCTCCTCCCTACAGAAAGGACACATAGGTGCTGTAGAGGAGAGCAACAGAACTGGTGAAGGGTCTGGAGAGTAAGTCTTATGAAGAGTGGCTGAGGGAGCTGAGGTTGTTTAGCCTGGAGAAAAGGAGGCTCAGGGAGAGCCCTATTGCTCTCCACAACTGCTGAGAGCAGGCTGTAGCTGGGTGGGGTTGGCCTCTTCTCCCAGGCAACCAGCAACAAGGCCAGAGGAAGAGGCCTCAAGCTGTGCCAGGGAAGGTTCAGGCTGAACACCAGGAGGGGCTTCTTTACTGAAAGGGTTGTTAAGCATTGGAACAGGCTGCCCAGGGAAGTGGCAGAGTCACCACGTCTGTAAGTGTTGAGAGAAATAACTGGGTGAGGCACTTACTGCTACGGTTTAGTTGACATGGTGGTGCTCAGCAAAATGTTAGACTCAATGATGTAGAAGGTCTTTGCTGCCCTTAGGGATTCTATAAGTCTGCAGGGTTATGCAGAGAGCTCTGGAGAACACATGGAGGAATAGGGATAGTGTAAAGCAGTGCAACAGAGGCTGAATTCTGACCACAATACTTGTGGATACCCATTTAGGTTTTTTTACTATTACTGTATAGTCCTTTTCACATAATAAGAGCAAGAAGCTGGTTGACCTGGCAGAGAACAGCTGCTCCTCAGCACATTAATCATTCTCCCACCAGTGCTCATCCATGGGGTCCCATGGTGGGCACCCTGTGAAGTTCACCCTGCTTTGCAGCCTGGGAGACCCACACGAGACCCCACACAGACCCACGTGGAAGACACCTTGAGGTGTGTAACAAATCATGAGGCAGCCTTTACTGGCTGTGAACACCTTGCAAACTGTGTTTGTGGGGGCTGCAGACCCTTCTCTAATTGAGGAGCATCAGTGCCATCCCCAGCACAGACACCGGCCTGCCTCTCAGCAGCTCCTAGTCTCCTCTTCAAAGCCCATATGCAAGGCTCACAGAAGCAGGGATGAGCATTGCACACTCATGAATAAGTGTAATTGAAATTCTGTTCATAGCTATTTGGGGGGAAAAAATTGCTAGTGTAATTAAAATGCACAGGGGAAAGAGAAGTAGCCTGTGCAGACACATTATGTTACACAGCACCCACCCAGACAAAGGTCTTTGTCTATAAAAAGCTCAAATATGTCTGAGATAATTGCTGTTCATTGATTGTGCCTCTGAAGTGGAGTCATTCTGGCATATTCCACCTTGAGGCTGTCTTATACATTTCTTTGAAAGGGAAAAATTCAAAAGTTCAAGTAAAGACACAAGTTCAGTCAAATATGTAGCAGTAAAATCTTGATTTACAGCATTAAGGTTACTTTCAGCTGACCTAGCCCTGAGTGGTTCTGGGCAGTTTTGTCTGATCTTGTGTTAATGCTGTTAGCCTGTGTTTACTAAATGATTTAGCACTGAAATGTTGGGAGTTGCCAAATATTTGTCTTCTGTCCTTTATGAATATTTGAACAGCTCTTTCCTCAGCCCACTCTGAATGCAGAAAAGGGTGTTAAAAGTATCGCACTCCAGGAGCGTTGCTTTGCGGAGGCTGCCGACCAACAACATTCTTACATCAGTGACGCCTTTGGCACTGTACTAAATAAACCAAAGGTAGGAGCACAAACAGTGTGCTTGATAATATGTTTGCATCTTGCTTCTTGCATCCTACAGAAATTCATATCTGAAAATAGAGGTCTTCAACTGGTGTATATTTTTTTGCTCCCTCTCCTTTTTAATATAAAAACATTAAATAACCCCTAGTGGGACCCGTTTTATGCTGAAGGCAACATCCAGAAAGGATGGGAACCTGACTTCAAACCCAGACTTCATCACAGATGTGTGAGATGAACTTGAGTATGTCTCCATGGCGTGTGTTTTGTCTAGACAAAAAAGAAGTGTGAAGTTTTTAATAAATAGTGTGTGTACAAATGTACTAAGATGTCATGAAAGAATATGTATCCTAGGTGTGGGTCACAATTTCTGCATGTAGCCTGCATTACTGCACTACCAGCTTTTCTTTTGTCACAGCATTTCTTGCACTTGCCTTTTCTGGGGGTTTGCAGACCCCAGAGTAAACAAGCATACCACTCTTTATGCACCCAGAAGTGCAGCTCATTTTCACTTTCAAATGTGATTGCACAGGGAATCTACTACACCAGATTTGATTGCACCCAGCAATAGCAGTCTGCAATATTTTACGCACAGGTTCAAGGCTGAGATTAATTTCTCAGAAAAAAAAGTTGACCCATAAAGTAGATAATTTTAAATGTCAGCCTTCCTAGAGCTGCAACTTTTCACCTTCTGTGACTTAATCCCATGCCTCATGGATAGGAAGTAATACACTTTTGGTGTAAAAGGAGCATCCCTATTTTGATAGAGCTGCTGGATTTAATAGATCAGGGCTTGATTAGAATACACCTAGCCACACATATAATGCTTTGTGTTTATTTTTCTTACATTCGAATACAAGGATAAATTAATTTCATGTGAACTTATTGAGTATTTTTATATATATATAAAAGTAATGAAAGGAGACACCTTCTCATTCATTATTTGTTTTTAAATATTCCTTATTTCTTTCATCCTTTTTTTTTTTTTTTTTTCTACCTCTACATGCTGATATTGCATGCATGGCTTGCTCTCAGCTTGCTATGAAACAAGCTGGGGCAAGCCTTGTAATATGATTCAAATTGTAAATCTCATGTCTTGCATCCCCCAAACACCTCATCTCATATGCAGTCTGGAACCTTCATTCCAGTACCAATTAGACTAATATATCCACCCAGCTCCGATTGGGGTGATGGATCGGCTGGTGGGGGAAATGGAGGCGATTTTCTCAGCTCCTCTGCATTCCCATAGGCATGCAGCATTTGACAGATTGGGCAGAACTGCCACGAAAGAGTCTGACACAGATGGTGTAATTAGAAAATGCGAAGTGCGAGTGTGAAATTTATCTTTGATCAGCACCTCCTTGCCAGATTGTCATCTATGTTAATATGATGATGGCTTCTTGGAGATGGATGGAAGAAAACAGCAGCCTTGAGGAAGAAATGGAGACAGTTCACAATGTAGAGAAGATATTTTGTTTAACTCTGAAACTCAATCAATTTCAACCTGAGTAAAAAGTGATTTAATGCATTTAATTCATAGGAAAACAAATTGAATCTAAATCTGATACCTTACTTTGTTAGGACCGTAATCAATATGATAAAATCTTAGGTTTTGTTGGAAGAAGACAGAGATTAATTTTTTATGAACAGTTTAAAAAAAATCAATCTATAGCTATAGGCACACTCAAAGCTACCATATCACTCTTTGTAGAGACCTAACGTAATCTAAATATATATAAAAATCATTACAGAGTTGCCTGGACAGTTTTAAATAGTTAGAAGAAATTTTTTTTCTCTTTAAGCTTTGCAATTACAATACCATCCTCTCTAGCAAGTCATGGAGTTCATCTACATTCGATGTAGAATCACAGAAATCTTTAGCTGTTTCATTTCCCCTCTTTATTCCAAAGGAAGGTTTTGACTGGTTTGAGTTTTTTTTTAAATTAAAAATGGATAAATATTCTTTGCCTGAGCAAAACATTCTGATCATTTATCTGACATCTCCAGCTTTCCCAGGAACCTGATGCTCTGTGTTCTGCAGCAGCAAAGATCCTTGTCCTTTAGGTGCTGATGAGTCAAATGCTGCTCTTGAAGCATGAGGAGATTTAGCCATTGTGAGATGTAGGTATAACCTTCCTCGGAGAGAAACTGAGGCAGGGAGCAGGAAGGCACAAGGCATTCGGGGTCACAGAGCAGAGTGTCACAGGGCCACTGTCACTGGTGGGTCCCTTCAGCTGTGTCCCTTCCACGCCACGTCTGGCAGCCACTGGGATCCTGTGTTCGGGTGGCTCAAAAGGTTGGAGTTTACAAACCACTATTCCGTAGTTCATTTTGCTAAAAACTGCTCAAATGTTCACATGAGTGGTGCTAATTTTCAGGAAGGTAAATTAGCATAATTAATGACCAGCCAAATTTGGGGGTAATACAGTATGTAATTAACATTAGAGAGTTCTGTTGTACCACCTGCCCCCACATTTCATTGTTGCAGTGTACGAACTGTACAGGAGGCTATTTTCCCCTTTGCTGCACTGAGCAGAAAGCAGCTTTCTTCATCAGAATAAGCCATTAGCTGTAATGGCATGTAGGTGTAATGGAATGTGCTCGAAACATCTGTGCTGAGAGCAGGGGAGAAATTGCTGCATGCAGTCGTAGGCCTTTGGGGAGCTTGATTAAGGATTGCTTCAGAGAACTTGAGATCTGGCTTGGGATGCAAAAAAGAGAAGAAAGGAAAATAACACTAATAGATTTACGGATGTACTGCAGGGAGAACAAAGGATTTTTAATTTTTTTTTACTTCCCTTTATTGCTCTTATATTGCATCTGTTCTCTGTTGGGCTTTCTCTTATTGAATTGATCTGGAAAAAAAAATGTAGCTCAAAATGCAGTTTAGCAAAAGACATCCTTGCTGTATAAACATGAAAATAGCTTGATTTTTTTTCCTTTGTTTGCTAATGAAGACCTTGTTGAAACTGCAAATATTTCTAACAATAAATATTTATTGCATATGACATTTGCCTAAATCTGTTTTCAAGTGATATGTCCTCTATCTAGAAATCATGTAAAAACACACATTAAAAAAAAAAAAAAAAACTGTACACAAAGACAATTCTTGCCTTGCATTATTTACATTTCTGGAGTATTCATCTGCTCCTTGTGCTGATTTTTTTTCCAAGATTTCTTTAAAATGAATTTCTGATTTGTTTTTCTTCAACTCCAATTGTTTGCACACATTTTTAATAACCAATGGAATATAAACTCTCAGTACACAACAAGAGTAATTGCAGAACCACTGGGCTATGTCAGTTCTGGCTATTGACCCATCAAACTGTGAAAAATCTGTAATGCAGTTTACAGGATCTTAGGCAAGGTGACAGGGAGGAGAAAAGCAATGTTATAAAAGATTACTTTGATGCCATACAAAGAGAAGGGTTAAATGTTTGAAAAATCCGTATTACAGAAAAGGGAATTAATGGCTGCCTGGGACAGATGTTGGTGTATCACATAGAAAATGAGAAACAAACCTGCAAATATTGGGTGGTTTAATGATTAAGTAAATCTTACACTTTCTAATTATAAATGACAACAAAGCACTATGTTCACTAGTATCCATCTTCCTTATGAAATAAGAAGCTTTCTGAGCTGGTGCCAAAAATGCCTTGCAATGAAGTTTAAAATATGTAGGGAGGCAAAAATGTAATAAAAATGCAAAAGCTAATAATATTATGGTGACTGGCATTGTTTACAATGTAGAGCACCTGCTGTTTAAAAAAAAAAAAGAGAGAGAGAGAGAGAAAGAAAAAGTGAAATCATCAAACTGTTCTTAAATGGAAAATCTGGGCTCTCTGCCAATTACACGATGTGTTTCAGGTGCACTGTAAATAGGAACAATAAAAGGTGCAGGGGACAGAATCTGAAATGTTAAATCTCAGATACACAAGAAATTATTTGATGATGTTACTTTGAAAGGAAGTCTTGGGTACCTTCCAAATTTCTTCAAAGTGGAAATAGGTTTAAATTCTTGCCTCTGTATAAAAGTTGTAAAAATCTAATTATCCCTTTTAAATTTTTGATTAAATTAACCCCAAAAAGAAGAAGAGCCAAAAAAATCCAAGAAACCCACAAGGGACTTCCCTTTTACTAGTCTATTCAACATGGGAGATGCTTGGTGACTACAGAGAAATATAAGACCAAATTCTATGATATAATAATGAAAAGCTAAGCCCACTCACCCCTAGAGTTATAAATTTGGATTTCAGGAGACCAGTGTTGAGGTCTGGCTCATTGAAGTCAGAGCATGAATGTGATACACATTTCAGAGGAAAACTCACACTGTCCCAGCACTGTGTATCAGAGAACAAATGGTAGGCAAGTTCATGTTAGGCACTGGATGCAGGAAAATTTGTCATTGGCCAGCTAAAGACTTGAATGAATTTTCCTTCAGGCTATAGGACTTCAGCTGTGGACAAGAGTTTTCTTAGACATATAGAGACCAGAGCTGGGATGAAAATTGGTCTTCATTCATATAATTAGAAGGAGTGTGGGAAATTGTTTAAGTATGTGTTTTTTTTCTTTGGGAAAAATACTTTGGCTATGTGTTTTGTTTCAAGAGAAAATGAGAAAGTGAAGAGATGTCTTAAGCATGGTCAGAAAGTAGTTGTCAGGAGACTCTTTCTGAAATAAATGGAATGAATGATGGCACATCCTCTGACCTTGAGCCCTGAATTGCTCAGCTCAGCTCACTCTGCTCCTGTCTCACCCTCTTCTCCCCTAGAACAAGGGGGGTTTCTCCCCACTGTGTTTGGGGAGCAGTTGCTGACCTGTGCACCTGCATAGTGCTGTTTGGCAAGAGCTAAACTCCAGAGACAGGGGGAAGGGTTAAACAGTATAGATCTCATGGAGCAGTGCTTAAACATGTCCTAAGCCTGTTTAGTTTACTAGTATAGATGTAGCCTTGGAGACCAGAGACCAGATGCTGTGCATCTGCTGCACTCCCTGTAAGATCAGCCCTGATTATTTCCACACCCCATATCTACAGGGAAGGCCTGTAATAAAGCAGTAATCACTTTCCTCCCATCCTCACCTGAACCATGAGCCAAATCTTCATTTCAGTAACCCTTAGATAAATCAATAATCCTTCTGTGTGACTGAAATCAGACATACAATATTTGTATTACTCTTTTTTTTTGGGTCTGATCCTGCCAGTTTGCTGTCGTTAACAGGACCAGGATCATATGTCTTATCAATGGCAGTTTGTTTTCCATTTCATGCTGCAATTATCAAACTATCTGAACAACATTTATAAAAAGCCATTTATTTTAATAGAAGGAGAAACTGGGGACACCCTTGGTATTTTCATTTTACCAGGATGTAGATTATCAGCCTGCTTCCATGTGGCATCCTATTCCCATAATCATTTCTCTTTTTGCATCTGTGCCTAAACTAACAGTGTTTCATGGTGGAAAAACAAAAAAATATGTATCACAGTTTTCTTCCACTTTTATACAAGTTTTTTTGGAGCACACACACACCATGGCATGTTAAAATGGGCAGAGTTAAAACAACATCAGAGAACAGTTGCAGGGGTGAAGCGTGAGCAGTGCTAAGAAGGACTTTGGCTATTACCTCTATATTGATGTCTGGTTTTCTGGTACCAGACCTGAGTGCCAGAAGTAGAAGCTGCAGATCTGTTGCAATGGTGAAAGAAGGAAGAGCATCTGCAATGAGTTCAAAGAAACAACCAAGTTAGAATGTAAAGTGGATTGGAGAAAAGGCAACAAAACATCTCTGCATTCTAAACATTTCAGGATTTTTTTCCCTCTGAATCAAGGGTAGTTGCTAACTAGGCTGAATGCTGGTGAATCCAGTAGAGGGCTGAAAACATGGTTTTGGGCAGCTAGTTCTAGGTGTTCACCCTCAAGGACTGGACCAGCTGACCTCCAGAGGTCCCTTAAAAATTCAACAATCCTGTGATTCTGTTATTCTGTGAATCTATAGCTACACCTGTTCAAGGAATTTGAAAAAATATTTATGCATTTTAAATCACTTTGAAATAGGAGCAAAAGAAGTTTAAAGTAAGTCTCTTCTCTGGTGAATGGAGGTGAACTTTCCTTCCTCTCCGCCCCCTCTGTTATGGGGGAGTGATTGTTCTCCTTCTCTTTGTGTAACTTCAGCATCTCCTATGACATTAAAGTTGTGTGAAAATGCAACCAAAACTCATGAGTGATACTGATTCTACTAAATTTGGTGGAGTCATCTATCTATGACTTCACTGGGTTCAAATTTTTATTCAGTGATTCTCGCTTTCAAGATGGACACAAGCAGATACACAGGAAGCATTTCCTGGGATCACAACTAAACTGATGAATTTAAAACTGCTTTGAAAATAAACTTCTTGCAGGAAACTCCTTAGTTTATTGAAGATAAATCCACTAGCACAAATTAAGATATATAGATTGATAGATATGCACAACTCTCACTCTTTTTTCTTCTAAATATCAGGTAATTTTCAACAACCCAACTCTAATTCCCAATGAAGCTTTCCCTAAAGGTTTAGGTAAAAATAACAGAAAGAAACAATAAAGTTTTAGTTATATAGCTATATATTTGAAGACAAATATAACTAAAGATCAGATGTTTTTATACATGCCATAAGCATGTATAAAACCAAAAAAAATTAGATCAACCTTTCAGTTATTTAGGTTTAGATAGATCCAAGTTTGTGAGCATCACAGTTTAATCATCTTAGAGTCTTTTTAATGACATTAGTTAGTACATTTATTACAGTTAGCACTGCTATGATATCCAAACTTTTCTTCCCAAGACAGGGAATATGAAAATGGGACAGTCAGTTTGAACCCCAACAGTGAATTTTTAGTCCCAGTGATTTCAGGTTTCAGATCTGGCTAGCTTAGGAGAGGTTTAGGACTATGTCCACAGCAAGAAGACAGTCTAACGTTGCTGCCTCAAGCATTTTCAAGAGGAGTGTGAGAGCAGCTTATTCCACCACTTCAGCTATTTATTCCCTTCTTATACACAGTCTTGCATAAGAAAAAATAAGCATTAGAAAACCAACAGCTCAAGTTCACAGCATGAAATGCAACTAAATCAGGAACCTTGTAAAATAAAGCACAGCAACACCAAAACTGTGTCTTCCCAGATGCTGCAGCAAGCTGTAACAGCCTAGCTTCAGGTTCAAACCAGGTAAGACCAAGGATAATGGCAAGAGAAGCGCTGGAAGATTCTGGTGATGGTACCTCTCTGCAACCACTGAATGACTTACTCCCATGTTCCATCATCCTTCATCAGACATCTTCTGGAAAGACCAAATCTATGGGAACACCATGATATCTCTTAAAACACAATGTGCACCAAACTGGCCAGTATTAATGGGCAAAGGCAGAAACAGTCCTAAAAGAACCTGTGCATAGTTTTGACTACTTCATTAACAGAGAATATAAAATTTCATCAAATGTTTCTTGCATCACACCCACACTGTTGAAAGGAACTCTGGCATCTTTGCTACAAAGCTATCCAGTCTTCTTTTCAAAATTTGAAGTAGTGAAAATTCAACTCTTTTCTAGATGACTCTTAAGTTAAACACCCTTGTTCTTCAAGTAATCTCCCGCCCCAAAACATGTTTATGCACTCTGATCAAATCCCTCCTTACCCTTTGCTTTGGGAAGCTAGCCAACATGAGCTGCTCTGCAACCACCACTTTCCTGCAACAGATCCAAATTATCTTGTGGCTCCTTGTTTGTTTTGGTGGCTTTTAAAGCATGGTTTAACAAAAGAAATACTACTGCAAAGATAGATTTTAGGATGCTGCATCTGCTAGGTGTCCCATAGTATTTCCATCCAGGGATTTTGTTAGTTTTTTGCACTCTGAGCACATGCTCAGCTAGGTAGCCACAATTACTCCCTCTTTCACAGATTTGCTCTTATTAATTTCTTTTTTGTGCTACTGATTTTTTATGTATAGGAAGACAGCTTCTCTTCCCCCAGATCACTGATACATGATAGGTGTGTGCTATCAGTCTGAGTGTCCAAGGTTGGGTGAGGTTTTGCAAGTGGAAGGCCTTCAGCTCTGCAGTCTGCTTCTTACCCCAGGCTGGCAGATCTTGAGCTTAACCTTCAAGGCCCTCATGCTCCTCTTGAGCTTTTGCCTGAGGGCTGCTGCAGGCAGCAGTTGTACTTCAGTATCCATGTGAATCTATTAATGTGGTTACACAGGTGTTGTACAGACACAGTCACCAACCCCACACAACCCCAGCCCCTCCATGGTGCTGCCTGGGTCACCCCACTGGAGTTCCCTGCTGGTCAGAACTCGAGTGAGCATCCACCCACAGGCAAAGGTGACAAATGCCACTTGCAAGTGGGAGATAGATACAGTGGGGAAGAAAAGGCATCTCATTGCACATGTTGGTGCATAGCATTTTATGGCACAGCTTGTCACATTTTACTGCTTGTATATGAACATCCTGATCACATCACATCAGCAAAACAAGATATATTTACTTCACTGTATCCCACAAAAATAACCCTCTGGCTAAAATATGCACTCACCCTTTAAAAAACATTGCAAAATGCCTCTGATTTCCCTCAGAGGGGTTTCTTTGAAAGTCTGGTTTTTGACACAGCTTGTTTTGCTGATATAAACATGTTAATAGTGAAAATGTCAAAAAGTTTATTGATTTTAATTCTTGAGATGGAAAAAACACATAAAAGTTCTGTTCTGTGCTCTAGGTAAATAAATGAGCATGGTGTTTGTACGTTGCAGCCAGTGAACCATGCTTTATGTTAAACCCTTCCTCCATGTACAGGAGAGTGAATAAAGCTTAGTAGTGGAAAGAAGACACAAATTACCTCCAGCCTTTTAGAGGCACAGTAGAGGCTTCAAACACTGGAAGATACATGACTAAAACGTCCAGAAAACCCTGTTTCAAAAAAATTATCTCAAGCTTTGTGTTAGCTGCTGTAATAGTAAATAATACTCTTTGAAGAATAACGAGATCAGACAATGCTCGTTCATGTTACTCCTGAAGGAAAATGAATCTATTTCATGCTGATGTGCTAAACTGGGGGCAACACATGTGGGTACAAGTGTGTGCACACACATGTGTATGCTCACATACATGCTTAGGTATATGTGTATATTTAGACAGTGCTTTTGCAAACAAAACAAGATTAAATTACTCTATATATGCCCTTACCTTCCTCCTACTACGAATGGTCTTTTTGTTAGTCCACTGAATAACCATTTGTCATGGGCTTTACTGTACCGTGAAGTTATGATTAATATTATGGCTCATGTACAGCGGGTTGAAAAACCATATTCATTTTCAAAGTCACGTTGCATTGATTAGAATTCACTGCAGGTTATTCAAATAACGATCCTCTCCTTTCCCAGGAGAATCTCCGTCTGATTTTTCTTTATCCTCATTAAAGATCCCAGGTGCAGACAAAGCTTTACATACTTCTAATTTGCATTATCCTTGGGAAGGAGGTAATTCACATGCCTTCAGTATATAGCACTTGTTTTTGTAGTTTGCTCTTTCCTATCTGTCTATTTAAATAAATCAAGAAATTTAGCCTTTATAAATCCTCTGACAATAGAAAATGCCAAATTTTATTATGCTTAGTAATGAGCACATGTATTCTGAAATATCAATTATAATTCAGATTAAATGAAACAATTTTTTCCTTGCTCTTCATCAGTTTTTCCTTAAAATACAATCTCTTCTCACTCTCTCAGTGATGGGAAAAGGTGAATTTTTAAAGCAAAGATATAGATTTCATATCAGCCTTTGACCAGTGTAAGAATATCCCTCATCAGTCTCTGTGAAATCATTGACAGGATTTAGTCTTTTTCTTTTTACTGGTCGAATATAGAACAGTGAAAGCACATAACATCTGTAATTGCCGGGTGGAACTTAACAGTCCCATTAACCCTCAAAATGCAGCACTTGTGTGAATTCCACATCTGTTTTCTGAGGCATAAGTTGTGTGGGCCTATGTTTTGCAACAAAATAATCTGTCTTGGACTATTTTTATCGTGAGCTTTTGTGTAATGAATTTAGCCCGAAGCAGACTGACAGCATTGTTGACATTTCATTGAGTTTCCGTCCTCAAGAGAGAGGAAATTTTAGCTAATTAAATAATGTTATAGTGTCTCAGAAACTACAAAGGCAATGGGAAACCACACAGCAGTCATACTGTATTTCTTAAGATCACTTGTGTATTCCTGAGGTTTTATTATGCAGAAGTGATTCTTCTAACAGTCTTTAAAGCAAGTCACACATTAGATAAACTTTCCATAACTCAACCTTGATAGTAATATTTGTAAACTGGTTAGTGTATATATGAGATGAAGCCAAGTGAGGAAAAGAGCTATTAGAGGAATACTGAAACAATTACTACTTTTCATCATCTCAGCACAAATGCACAGAACATGTTGCCCTTGGGTACTGGTGGCAGGGAGACAGCAAAGACCTTATCTCTGTTCCTTTGTGGCTACCCTGCTCCTCTGCTCTAAGTGGATAGGGAAAGGACAGGGAAAAGATGGGGGCAGGCTGGCTTATTGAAAGGTTGGTAACACAATGCTGGTCCCTTTGGGATGGTGGGAGCTAATTCTGGGGAAGGCTGGGGAGAGGTGGAGCCAGTGGGTTTCTCTTGCCCAGCACCGCGAACGCTGGTGCTGATCCCAGCAGGACACAGGAGGTGCTGCCAGTCACCTTCCAACACCACAAGCTGTTTCTGTGGGTGGTCAGCTGCTGACCAGAGAGCAGCTGCCCCAAAATGGACAAAAAACAAGGGGCAAACATTGTGAAATTTTATTCATAAAATAATTTTGAAAGTTTTGTGGGCCATGCCAAGATGCCTTTGCCAGCTTTTGCGTTCCCTGATTCCAGCTGGCCCCAGAAGCTGGTTGTCATCCCTGATGTCCTTGGGGCCTGGGAGGTGACATGGTTTAGGCAGCACCTGCACCAGTTCACTGGCACACCAGGAAGCTCCACTGTGAGCTTGGGCATGGCTAACTCACTGCTGGAAAGCACCTTCACCACACACAGACCTCCTGATGGTCAGGGGAAGAAGAGAGACAGAATAAAACTGGTGCTGTGCTCAGCTTTTGGATAGGATTTATCCAAGCATGCTGGGACACCATGGTGAGAAAACTGCAGGAAATTTGACCAGTTCAGCCTAACCAGGACAGGACAAATCACTTCCCTCACATCTGTCCTGAGTGCAAGGCACAGGAGAGAGGTGACTGGAAAGTAATTCAGCTTTCCATTCCTACAGAAAACAAAATAAATTGATTGCACTCTTCTCCATGTGCAGGAAAGCAAGTCCTTTGTTCCCAACACCTTTACTTCTGATGCAAAGGCCCCTCCATCCTCACCCTTGGTCTTGCTGCACACCCAGCATCTGCGATTACCTTGGAGGGTGCACTGAGGGTGCTCAAGTAGTGTGTTTCTATAAAAACACTCTCAGGCTGCCTGCCACATCAGGAAGAAAATAATACATTTCTACATTAATGATTTAATTTCCTTTTTAAGATGTTAGTGTTTCCCTGATAGGAAATTATTTATATTATCTTGTTTCACAACCAAAGTGATTCTTAATATTAAGGGCTGAAGTACAATATAAAGGAAATACTGTTGCTGTTTTCTTTGCATTTCCCCTTCAGGCACAGGGTGCTATTTGCTGGTAGTTTACATTGATGGCCACTCCAATGTGTCCTTCTAAGTTCTTCGTTCATGATAAGGACATTTTATATTTGCATAACACCTTTCATCCTGCAAGAGCAAAGCACTAAAAAAATTAATTTAATGTTATCATCTCCCAGCGGTGGTGATTCACCCACTGTGCTGGTGGCAAAGAAAAGTCGGAAATTGTCCCTGTGCATTACAGGCATAAGCCAGCACTAAAATACTCTGGAACCCAGAAGGGCTGTGATGGGGGGCTGTGTGTGTGTCTGTCTGCTCATGTGTGCATGCTGAAGAGGGGTGTCCCCATAGCCAGCTGCCTCCAGATGGACTGAGGGTCTTTTCCTGCATATGGCAGCAAGCTGAGATTTTCGGTTGCACAGAGGCAGAGAGGAGAGCTCAGGATTCCTACCGTGAGCCCCAAAAATCTTTATTCTCCCATTAAGCCTCAGGGAGTCTGAAAGATTTTATTAGCCTTAATTACGTTTTGTCTGGGATCATGAGGTCGGTGGGCTTGGCGAGCTTTTGTTTTTAAAAACCTAACTTGCTTGCCAGGCGAGTTTCCCAAGCTCTCATTTTATTGTGGTTTCCAGCAGGGGATCTTGTTTCAAGGGATATGATCAAAGTAAAGGACATTTCTTCTGGGACTTATTTTACATAGATTAGATCTCATTATGCAACTTGCTCTTTAGTCTATATTCTTTTTATAAGCTTCTGGCTATACGAATGAATTTTACATAGTAAAGTGTGAATTTATTATAATGAATACACTTTCTGAGTGAAAGGGAGGCAAAATACAGCATAGTGTAATACATTTAAGCTTCCTTATCAACAACAAATTTCAGCATTGAAGCAGTTTAATCTTATCTCAAACAAGGTTGCTGCACACTAATTTCAATGCAAATTTTCAGCTGACTTTTATTTCATTTTTAAGTTAAAAAATATTTTCTGGAATGGTGACAATTTTTGCATTTTCTTCCTAAATGCATATTTCTAAGCCTTCTTTCAAAGGTATGCATGATTTTTTAGGATTTCAAGATCTGCTCTTGATTAAGTCGTTACAACTTGACACCTTGAGAGTTCCACAGAGGTGGGAATTTGTGATGATATCCAGCAGCTACTTCTGAGTACAAAATGCTCTGGATTAGTTCTGTTGGACAATCTCTAACAAGACTGAAAATTGAAGATATTAAAGGTTAACAAAGAACAGATCTTAGCGTATACAAGAATTCTTGTCTTAGGGACTGGCAGAAGCAGCAATCTTTTTTAAAGACTTCATTCTAATAGCATACAAATAAGGACACATTTTTCAGTTTTATATTTCTGTACTGTGCATCTATATGCACTTCTATTTAATATGAAGTTTGGGTCAATGCATGTATGAGCTCATCCAATGTTTATGTAAATTACTTGCTTTTATTTACTGAATTTCCTGATGGGAGTAAGCAAGTATGTTTTTATTATCTCTTAATCTGGTCTGATTTGGAGCTGAAATTATCAAGTGAACTAGAATTTAATTGTCAAATGGAAGGGTTTTATGCATTTTTTTTTTGTTGGTTAAGATATATATGTGTATATATCTACCCTCACTTTTCAAGTAATCTATTCAATAAAGTTTTTCAATGCAAGTGAGGATCTTCGAAATAGATTCTGTTATCTTGACTCTGTTATATTCCATAAGTAGGGAAAAAAGCTTTTTTTTTTCTGTCAAGGGCAAAACTCAGATGCACTTAACTCTATCAAGTCACTAAAACTGGTCATTGAGCTATAAGTGTTAGCAGTCTTAGGATCTACTCTTGTAACTGTGAAATTTGAAAATTGTCCCAGCTAAAAGACTTTCCTCATTTTAGGCTGAAATACTAAGGGCAAATTAGAATACCTAGAGGGTTTGCATTGCCCCTGATGCCGTAGTCAATACAGTTCATGAATGGGAAATGGGATTTTCACAAGAATTCAGCAGCTACCTCCCTCTGGACCCACAGAATTCAGTGCACCATGAGCCTTTCTGAAAATCCACACTTATTTTCACAGGGACTACTGCCCTATAGCAAATATCCATATCTGAGGTCTACTAAATATGTACAGCATGCATTCACTACTTCTTCCCCAAATCTGATTGAGCCTCAAATGAAACCCGTGTAAAAGCTTGTGTTCAAAGGGGTTAAATTCATGCCAACATATTTAATTGCAATCTTATTTACAGCCTTTAAGCAGCTACTATATGTATTTCCTGGGTTATGATCCAGAGTTTACACATCTTTCATTTATCACAGCATAAAGCAGTGTCTCAGGAAAGGAATGTTTTTCAGTTAAATGGTTAATTAAGACTTGGAGATAATTTTTTTTCTGATCAATGCAAGTCAAATTCTCGGTGCAAGTGGTTGAATCATCTTCAGAACTCTGATCATAATTAAACCACAAGGAGCCTGTTATGATTAAATGTGGGAAGCTGAAAATACATGAACCATAACAAAGGATCTGAATTCGCTTCAAGCTTTGCATAAAATGCCATTTCAGATTTTTTTATCTTAGTACAAAAAAAGCTTTCATCTTGTACCTTTCCTTTTTTTTCCCCAGAATTTCTTCCAAATTCAGTTACGTTTTTTGCACCTTAACAATAAATCTTGGACGTGTTACTGCTATCTGAGTTTCCTAATCTGTAAAATTCCCTATGTCGTCTGTCCAAATAATAGACTTATCTTTATTTTTTATTAAAAATACAGAATTCTAAAAGATACTCTTAAACAGTTACACTTAATGTATTGGTAAATAAATATTTCTCCAAATTATTTTCTCACAGCTGTATAATCCATACATGATGTTGGTACACTACAATAAATTTCTAAAATCTACATTCTTTATTGTGTTCTAATTCTTTATTGCCATAATGATTTTTGTTTCTGTCTTTCTAATTAGACTATATAGCTTTTACAGAATAGCTTTTACACAGGATATTTGTTTTTCTGTTCATGTAATTTAATCTTGAATGCTTGTGATCACAGCACATGCATATCTAAAAGGCACCAAATTCTGTTGTTTCTCCTTGGTAAAATTCTCTTTTTAAAAAAATGGGTACGAAATACAGGAATTTTTGAAGGAATATCAGAAGGAATGTCTACTGCTAAACAAACAAACATCCAACACCCTCGCCCTCCTGCAAAAAAAAAAAAAAAAATAAAAAGACCAAAAAAAAAAACCAAACAAGAAAGATGGTCAGTATTAAATTCTTATAGTTAGATCAACCTTTCCAACTTTGTGAAATTCAGTGTAGGAGACTTGAGTGAGATGAAGTTGCACAAAGTCTGAACAGGGCCCACAGCAGCTATAAAACACGAGTGACTGAACCTGCATAGGATTTTGGTGTTCACGTCTCTCTCTGCTAACAGCAACACCAAAGAAAACAGGTTGGAAGACATCTCCTCTTTGTGCACAGACAGAGGAGAAAAAAAATCCTCTTCTCTCCCTATTTCCTATCCTGGCTGGAGGGGACTGGATGTGCATCTTCTCTGCTGGCTTGTGGAAACAGTAAAGCCCAGAACCAGGCACACAGGGACTGGCCTGATGTCCCCACACAGCACTTCCAGCTGGAGGGTTAGAGCCACCAGAGGTAGATAATGGGAGCAGAATATCTCAGACAAGAGAAAATGCTTCAGAGAGAGAGGCACATCTAAAATGCTGTTCACTTTTTTGAGTCCCATTTCAGTCTCTTTTTACATATCTAAGTAAGACCCACATTAAAGACCTAAAAACCCCTCCAGGAAAACAGTGTCTCTGCGCTCTTTCAAGGCAGACTGTAGCACAGTCCCGTGCAAATGTTGGCTAAAGGAGGGCTGCAGAGGGAGAGCCTGATGCTCAGTGTGCCAGCTTGAGGAGCAGGTGACTTAGGTTTGAGGTCCTATTTGTTAAAGCTAAACCACTCAACAGAAGGAATATCAGAGAGTGATAAAATGAGAATGAATTCATTACAGGAATAGAGTGGCTAGGAGATTATTTTTTTTTTTAACATTTCATTCAAGGAATGAAAATTTCCTTGACTCAATAATAATAAGAAAGATCATGACTGTAAGAGCATTTACCTGCATAACAGCAGGTGCCCTGGGAGGTGGGAAACTGTGATGGCTTGCTCATATGCTTCCTGTTTCATCCTGACACTGCTTAGGTACCTGAATTCCTCCCTCTAATATGGTTTTGGAACTTTTATCAGCCATAGCCAGGCCTCTCAATCCATATTTGCTGAATGCAAGCCCTGTACTTCTCACTTAGTGAAAACAGGTATTAATGGGACTTTTGTCTTTGTGAAGGGATGAGAGTCTCTGTGCCACGAAAGTTCCTGAAACATCATCTCCCATCCTCCACTACCACCTCCTTACAGCTGAGGGATGTGCTACTACAGCACAGCTGGCTTTCCTCGCTTCAGGTTCAGGAAGCAACTCTCTACAAGCCAAACTGTTGTTCGCTGCTTGTTCACCGTATTTTATAGCATAATGGACAACCCATCAAGGGGAAAATAATAATATTTACATTTTTTCTGCTAAGTGGAAGGAAAAGGAAATGGTATTCCAGAGAGTGATAAAATGAGAATGAATTCATTACAAGAATAGAGTGGCTAGGAGACTTTTTTTTAACATTTTAATGAATAAATGACATTTTCATCAACTAGAAATACAAAGTGTATAAGTAGGATTTACCTACAGATCGTAGCATAGCATGAAAATCTTCCTTTGTAAGAATCCTGGCAGAATGATCCCATTTTGCAGGAAATCTTTCATTATGTTGAGGACTGCTTACCTTTAGTAATGAAAGCCAGATCTTTTTCCAGTTAAGCCAATTGCAAACCTTCTGTTTTTTTCAACCATCACAAAAATTGTCTAATCCATATCACAAACATGCCTCCTAATTTAGCTCTCTCTGGATGCAAAACTGGTTACTGTCACACTGAGTGCTCATGGTCAAGGTTCAAGTAATGGCTAATGCTCTAAGTGAGGCTACACATTTATTTCGGAATGCATTGTCCTAGTTGGTGAACACAAAACAGCTCCCTAGCCATTTAATTATCTGAGATGATAATGACCCTAACTTTGAATAGGATTTTCTGCCACACCTGGTTTCTGAAAAGCAGTGCCCTGAAGCAAAACCAAGATTGTTCTCTTTGAATTTTTTGTGTATTTTTTAATATTTCTAATTCAATCCAATTTTTACGTGTTTATTATGGCAGTTTATATGTTACATTTCTTCACAATGCTGGTTTATAGTTAGTTTCCCTTTTGGAAGCATTAAACATATGAAAACAGGGTGCACACACATGAGGGGATACTTACTCATGCAAATAATCCAATTGAACTCGGTGAACTTCCTGAAGACAGCATTAGTCATGCAAGTAAGTGATTACAGGACTGTGTCACACAATGGACGGAGTGGGCCTGATTATCTTCTCACCTACACTGGTCTTACATCATTACAGATGCACTGGCTCTAATGGAATTACTCTTCATTTTTCCCAATGTAAGAAAATTGAGATTCGCACACCCACTCAAAAAACTTGATGGTTATAATAATAACGACCACGAATGAATGATGACTCATTTAGGTGCAAAGCAACAGAAGTGCAGCTCTGTGAAGATCTTGCTGTTAGCCAAGCTCATTGTGGAGCCTGATCCTTATCTGACTAGGATTGCAGAGGGCTTAGAATTTGTCATGCAGTGCTCATCGTCAATTCTTTTTGACTCTGGAGAAGAAATTTACTGAAAGTCCCAAGAGAAAGGTAAGGAAAATGTTACTGCATTCACCTTATACAAAGCATAAGACAAGCATAAAGTGAATTAATTTAAAATATTTTCACATGCTATAAAATACACGTTCTCCAAACACAGGTGGTTAAAACCAAAGATCCTTGAGAAACTTATCAACTCAGTCATAGAAAATGTGCAGAAGTAGCACATGACCCCCTCTTTAGAGAAGAAAAGTATCCAGAAAACCATCAGGGAAGTGTTACAACCCACAAGATATCTTATTAGCCTCAGTTTTCCTCAGTGGACATCTCCATGGAAAGACTTTGTACCCCTTCTTCCAGGCAGTTTTGCACACCAAAGGGAATGAGCATTTCCCAAAAACTGTGCAGGAATGATTCTGATTCTGCATTCAATTCTCAGAATTACCAATTTTGATAACTTAAAATTTCAGCTTCCTGAATTTGCCAAACTAAAAACTCCCTGGATCTCCAGCATGATTGCTTTGATGAATTGAATCCTTCTAGTCCATTTAACATGAAATAACAGACTTGTGTTGATGGTGCTTTTGTTCTTGATAGTAGGAGAACTTGTTACTGAAAAAATTAGCTACTCACCCTTAAGTAATCACTAACATTCCAGCTCCTGAATATAAAAATGACGAAAGAGCAGATGGAAACAAACAAAAAATGTATTAATAATACATAACGAAGTCATGCCTACAAGTGATATTTCAGCAGGGCAAAAAAATAGGAAAACTATGGTTTTCATTGGGCCTTAATGTATGTATCCCTCTCTAATGCTTCCATCTTCAAGCAGTTCTGTTTTATTGACACAACAACACAAATTGCAGAAGTAAATTGAATCACAGGCTCAGAATGTAAAAATCAATGAGAAATAATTTTGTAGCACTAAAGTGAACAGTGTAATGCTAGGTATTCATTTAATTAACCATGAGCCTTTCCACATAATGCACAATCATTGCCAGCTTTTCAGCTCACGGTTATTCCAGGAATAATGGGTTTGGGATTCATCTTTAGAAAACCTGCATTAATATTTGAAAGCATTTAAATCCATTAGTGGGTCATCTGAACACTGCAGGTCACTTTTACATTGCTAATTGAAACAATAGTAATGGGTTATAATCTACTATCTAATAATGCCTGGAGTGTTTTACCGCTTTTATATCTGCAGATTCCAGGAAATATGTAAATTTGTTGCTGAAGTGTTATAAAATATGGAAATTTAAATGGCAAACATGAAACTATTTCTTTTTATAAATTAAAAAAACCCCACTCACAGCATTAATAAACTGAAGAGTTACACTATATTTTGATGTCAGGATAAATTCCTTTCTATAGACTTTACAGTGTTCATCGCTTCTGCGCTGTAGGCTTAACATCTGGCATTCACATTTTCAACATTGCCATTAAGAGAAAGTGAATATCATTAAACCAGTGAGTAAACAATCATGTCATTGTTTCCATATGCAAGCTATACATTGACTCAGTCTGCTGTGTTCTGACAGCAATGTGTTTTGTTTTGGTTAGGTTTCTTCCCTCCATGATTTGATGCAAACTTTTTTTATGGGATTTTCTGTTTCTCCTGCATGTAGAAGTAGCCATACCATATGGAAGTCTGAATTTAGGGTGGCTTACTTTCAGTTTTGTGCTGCCTTTTCCTTTTTTCTTTTTTTTTTTTTTTTTTTTTTAATTAAAAGGTACTGAAAGGTAAAGTTGCCTTACGTATCTTTCAGGTAATTGAATAGAACACAAATTGATACTTAAACCCTCATTTTCGTTTTTAATTAAACAGGCATCTTGCACATTTACCTGCATCTTCATAGGCTTAATTACAGTCTGATTGGGCAAAAAGATCCCGAGAAGAGCATCTCATTACATCTAGGTAGGCTGCACTGGCAGGAATGTGTGGCATGTGTATAAGAGGAGGCATGTGTGTTAGTGAATGTGTTTAAATAATTTACTTGGTTAATAAAATATGGATGGCATGTTTGAGGGAAAATTGTGGATCATTGTATCACCTTTGCACTCACCAGTGGAAAAAAAAATCAGTCTGTAATGTGGTTGATGGGAGAGAATGAAAAAAAAATTGTGGGTAACATTGTAACACAAACCCATTAAACTGGGAACAGTTCTATATTCAGCAAAGGTAAACAAACTTCTTGCTTCCTAGTGACATGTATATTGCCCTAACATGTGCCATTCTGTTGGGAAAATAATGGTTTTTGCGGGTGAATAGACCCCATAGCTTTTATGGCTCATTCCAGAGTGTTATTTGGTCCTCTACGAATACAAAACATCCAAAGCTCCCTTCTTGCTTTATTTTACAAGGGGAAAGGGGGCTGAAGATGGGATCTTATTCTGTAGGTTCTTGTTTGAGGAGACAGCATTGTTTCCAGAAAGCTGTTATTTTATTAGTATATTTTTTAAACAATAGCTATTGATCAGGGCTGTCAGACGCTGTCAGAGGCAGAATCCTTCCTATTCAGTATCTCTTGGCATGTGAGGAGGAGGAGGAGAGCATACAGTGTTTCTCCCCAGCTGGCTGGATGCCTCTCCCCAGGAACTGCTCTGTGATGGAGTCTGCAGGTAGGGCTACCAGAGGCCAGAGGGTCTCGGGAGGCAGAAAACCTCCTTCTACCCCAGCAAGAAATAATGCGTGAGTAGGCACGCCAGCAGTGGGGAGTGAGAGCCCTTCTGCGCTCTGGGAGGGCTGCTCTGCCACGGTGACATGGCCACAGTGTCAGGGCGGCTGGCTCATCAAGATAAAAGGACTATCACCTCTGGTTTTCATTGCTATGCAGGGAATGGATTAAAATAATCTCCATTGGGATATGATAAAGATATTTAAAAGGCAATTTGTAGTTGAATTTCAAAAATATGCAAAGCCTGGAGTAGCAGGAGATGCTGACTGGTAGATCTAACTGGCCATTCTCTAGAGTGGCATGAGAAGCACATACTCTGAGCCAAAAAGAATGCTATCCACAGAGATCAATTGCTCTATAAATTACCTACAGCTGTAGAACATGCAAAATTCCCAAGACACAACCTGTCACACTCTAACCTTCCTTCAGCATTGGCCAAACCTTTGTAAATCCACTCGGGATTCTACAGGCCCATGGGAAATTAGGGAACCTCTACTCCCTCACTGCCTAGCACATATCTTCCCTAGAGCCACCTTGTATTAGCCAAAACCTCAAAACCTGTGATACAGAGATTGTAAATAACACAGGTAGATGCTTTGGCTAGAAACAAGTACATTTCCCTTTCATTTTCAATATACCATGTAAAACAAATCATGGATCATGTATATAGGCAGGAACTGAATGCTAGTGATGGTTGATAGAGGCCTTCCAGGTTATGCAATAAACCTTGGGCTCCAGCCCTGTGTGCTGGAGCATAAGCTGCCAGTGAGTGCAGTGTTTTCAGCCTATTCTCACATTTGTGCTTGGTTGAGGTTTTATTTAACATTGGAAACCCTAAACAGATGACTGTTCTGGATAATATGGTTTGTGCTGTTGGCAAGCTTGCAAAAGAGCACTTATTAAACAAACAGTTTTTATTGTTTTTAAAAGCTTTAAGAAGGCCTTTTCCCCCTCTTTTCTTGGAAAGGAGAAAGATCTGTAATTCCATGGCATGGAAATATTGCTGTACTTTAACAAGGGCTTTTTCTTTTAAAAATAAGTACTCTGCATTGACTGGATAAGCAGAACCTTCCATATCTTACATACCACAGGTTCAAACACAGATGCAGCCATGCACCACCATGTCTGATCTCCTGGCCTTGAGAAAAAGAAGGGATTTCTCTTCTGGAGAGGTGTCTGAATCATAAGGACAGTAAATGTTGGCAATCTTGGCAAAGGGGCAACAGGTAACACGTGGAGACAAATCTCATATTTTAACCCCGGAATACTTTTCCATATGCTGCCATGGATATATTCAGATAAACAGTGAGCTCAAACACTGTGGTCCTTTCTCCAGCAAAATTCCCCTCTGAACTAAGTTTTGCTTGAGTGATGACAGTGTTTGTCACATAATAAGGTCTTTAATTTGCTGCAATGTCAATAAGGCACCTTGTCAAGGATATTACACTTAATTAAACAATAAATAAACCAGACCCACCCTGCTCCAATCAGATAAACTTGCCTGGCTGCCCAGCTTTGGAGGCTGACAGGGTTCAGGGACTGTTTAGGTGAGTCTGAAGCAAGGCAGGGAAGTCAAGGCTTGCTGGGCAGAAACCCCAAGAGGGTGGCAGTGACAGTCTGGGTGAGATGTGTGCCCTGCCTTTGGAGACAGGGAGAAACAGATAGCTGAGTCTAAACAGAGCTGCAAGCAGCAGACAGAGTCTCGAGGGAAGTGTGTCCCTGTTGAGACATTTTCCCTTGGTAAAATTAGCGAGTTCAGCTTCAGCTGTGCAATATGTTGGCCAAAATCTCAAGAAACCCTGGAACCAATTTATTCCATCTGGAAATTAGTTTCAGATTTTATTGCTTTCAATTTTTGTTCCAGAACAGATTCTGTTTCCAAAGAGAGGTCTCTGGTCCTTTGTCCTTCGAGGGGCTTTTTTGTGTTTTGCAGGGTTTTGGTTTTGTTTTGTTGGTTTTTTTTATTTCTAAAGCATATTAATTAGAAAGTTTTGCGGGGAAAAAAAGGAGGAGAAAGAAAAAGAAACAACTCGGTTTTTTTCTTGCCATTAATATTCTGTACAATAAGATGTTTCAGTGGAAGCTCCTTTGCAGGCACATCTCAAATATCAGCGTCTGACATGAGATCCTTTTGGAAATCTAAAAAATTTCTTCTAACAAGCAGGTATTTTTACCTGTTCTTTATATATGTCATTTAATGAAACTGCAGCTGAGCCTTTTATTTAACCATTTGTCATTAACAGACAAAAGGAAAAGGGGACAGGCATGGAGAGGTACCCAGTGTCTGTTAAAAACAATCTGTGTGTATTCATTGCCAAAGTAGTTAAATATTCCTAAGTCATATCTGAACATCTGCTTCTGGTTTAGTGCTTTGATTGAAATTATTTTAAATGTGCTTCTACCTGAAAATTATTTCTTTTAAAAGGTGAAGGCTGGTGGTGATTTTCTCACTAAGAATGACAGCACTTCATCAGTAGAGCATCCCTGGCTCTCAGGAAATCCACCATCTGCTTACTTCTCCACTTTTTTAAGGAACAGAAAATCTGAAAACTAAACAGTAACAGGGAAAAAAAAAAAAAAAAAAAAACAACCCAAAACCTGCAAGTGAACAATCCCAATGGATTTCACATGCAATGTGTTTCTTTGCATAGTTCACCAATTTTCACAACAACTCATTCTTCTAAACTGGTAACCCTGGGTTATCTGCTTAAAGTTTTTCAAGTTTTTCACCCAGAGCTGCAGCCTGTTCTGATGAATGCTGACAAATGAAGTAAGAAAATTATGAATGAAGTCTGCCACCCTGGCTAACTCGTAACTCAGAAATAGTTGTTAATAAAGATTTTGAGTGAAGGGAAGCAAGATGGACACAGCTCCCAAATCTACATTTGTTCACAAGACAAAGACATTTCTAAGTCTATGAAATCCAAATTTTTACTGCAGGCAATGATACAATTGCTTGTGTAAGTGATATAAATGTATCAATGCTCATCTGAAAGCAAGCTATGATTTCACTCTTACTACTTCTTATTCCAGCTCCTCTCTCCTTTACATATTTTTAACCTCTAATCTTCCTTTAATTTCCAAATCTATTCATTCATGGTCTCTCTAGTCAGCATTCCACTGCATCTTCCAGCTGAAAGCATTTTTTCTACATCCTGACTGTCCTCTCACTTCCAAGAGTGCAGAAAACAGTCCTGTTCCCCCAAAGTTTTCGTTCTTTTGATTATAAGAAAGGTGAAGCTACTTGTTTCTGCCCATACAACAGGTTTTCTGCTTCCACTTATCCTACTAATGTCTCTGCACCTGTTCAGTTTGAATTCAGGCCCACTGCAGACTGGGGATCACAGGGAGACATGATTCTTGCTGATATCTCATATGGAGGTAGTTGCTCTTTCCCATATCTTTCCTTAACCCACCAGGTGTAAGTTCTTCATATTTGCCTTGGCCAAGGCCAGTGATGTCCCTGGGGTAACTCACATCACAGGTTTATGTATTTAAGTGAATTCAGTTCATGAATCTGCATGTGAAATCTCGCATGCTCACCCACCTCAGTGGTTCCAGAATAGGTGAGCTCCAGTTTCTATTTCCTATTCTGCAGGAGCACAACCCATGTCTCTTATGCTTCTCTTCACACTGGCTGGGGCTATCCTGCTGAGAAGCAGGTTGCACATCTTTCACCTGCCAAAGTCTGTGACTTCACACTTGCTGTGATAAAAAGAAAATTAATCCTAAATGCTTGCGAAAATCCTCTGCCAGGGAAGATGTATCTGAAACCTCTGAATAAGAGGTAGATATCACTGCATATCTCCTCTATAAACAGTTCCTTCTAGTCCCCAGTCTAATCAAATTGGATAAAGTATGTTAAAAATAAGGATGTGAAATACAGGGAAGAAAGAAAATCAAGCTGCTATTCAGCTGAAATCCTCTAATCTTTAATAAACTGGGTATTATAGCAAAATTAAAAAGGAAACATATGATGGCAATATTAAGACCAAAGGCCATTAGTAAAGAGAGTCACTGCCAAAGCTCACATTCAGTGATATCTCTGTTCTAATGGACACAACATTCATTAGCACACCCAGGCTCATTCTGGCTCCTCTTAGAGCTACACTATTTGCTTTCTGCCTCTGCAAGTTGTCTTTCCTTTCCCGTTTTCTCCATCACTAAACTGAAAGCTATTTGACAATTTCTGGCATCTCTATTAAATTGTGGGAAACATGGAACTTATTAACTTTTGAACCACAAAACTAAAAACACCCTTGCACATTCTGAAGCTGAAACAGGTAGCAGGTAGTGAATGAGGCAGCTTCTGATAGGGCTCACAGGGGCAGCAGGAGGGCATGGGGAGAGAGGGAGGCTGACCCCATTGGCTGAGATTTGGGTTTTGTTGTTGTCATTAGAGATCAAAAGACTGTGATCACCTTTCTGATTGCTCCTTCTCTAGTAAACAACCTCGAAGTGAGTTCATTAAATATTAAAAGGCCCTGATATCTATTAATGTTATCGGACACATGAAATATGCCTGATGGATTTATTCTGCTGTAAAGGAACCATATCCCAGTGTCCCTCCTGGGACCATGCTCCAGCTGTTTAAACTATAATTCCATCACTAGCAGGAATGGTTGAGGCTGACCTCCATGAAATGTACTCATTGTTGCTCAGCCTGTGAATTGTAAATGAAACCTTTTGTAATAATGTTAAAATATGCATGCAGAGGAATTAAAGCATTGGAGGTCAGCAGCGGAGCCTCGCAGTGGGGTCGCTGTTGGCTCAGAGCAGCTGGTGGCTGCACTCCAACAACAGTGATACCCAGAGGTTGTTTAGAGGGCTGGCTGTGTGCATGACTGGGCTTTGACAGAGCTATTGCTGCATCTCAGGGAATCTCAATCTGGTTTTCATTGTCTTCTGCTACAGTGTCGGTTGTTTTGAGCACCTTGCTCTTTTGGAGGAGCCAAGTTTCTGGTTTCCCTGTCCCCGGTTCAGTGCCAGAGCTCTTTATTGCCCTACGTGGGACCATTAAAACATTATACCACATTTTAAGCCTCAGCTTTCCACATATTGATTTTGTGCCTGCTTTCTAGTTATTTATGACATGAACGCTATCTTCATGTCCATGAGAGAAGGAGCATATACATAAATTCCAGCTAATAAAAACAATGGAGCCTGGGACAGCCCTTCAGCCTAGAGTCTGAGGGAGGATGAATCTTACAAGTTTCTGAAGGAGTTAAAAAGTACCTTTGCTGAACCTGGAGCAATCACCAGGAGGTCCCTATGCTCTGGTTTCATGCATTTGGAAAGACACATGTAATTCTATGCAGCGAGACCCTTGCACTATTCCTGGTATTCTGCTTTCACGACAGTTTTTTTTCTTATGCTATACATGCTGTGAATCCTCAGATGCCTCAAGTGTTTTAAAAGCTTTACAAAAATTAAGTGCTCCAAAAAAAATCTCTGATAAGGTTTAATACAGAAAGATAAGTGGCAGCTTCTCTGCTGGGCTTACCAGCAGTCAGTCAATGCCACATCTTCAGTGTCAGCAGGCAATTGAATTGTGTATCCCAAAAGTGGGGCAAAGGCTTCACCTTGGTACTGCCTATGCCAGGGTTTCACCAATTTAGCACCTTTGTTGTAATTATCTTTGAAATCCTCATGTCATCTCAGATATCCAAGTGAAATAATGGGGTCTGCAAGTTTTGAGTAATGATTTTCTACACTCAGGGCTAAGGACCGAGTACGGGAGAGAGGCCTTGAAAGATTAGCCCCTGATCTTTTCTTTTTTGGACATCTAAATTTAAATTATGAAAATGACTTTTCCAGTCTCATCTGAGTCATAATTTTCCAGAAAAAAAATCTTTATAGTATCTGGCTCAACATGATGTTTCCACTAAGATAAACTGGAGACATTGCTGTCTCAGACCAGTTACTGTTCAAGGATTAGGAGAAGCAGTTTAGGATAACACCAGCTGTTTTCTATTTTAACTCCACACCTGTCCATATACCATAGGAAGAAAAGAAAAGAAAAGAAAAGAAAAGAAAAGAAAAGAAAAGAAAAGAAAAGAAAAGAAAAGAAAAGAAAAGAAAAGAAAAGAAAAGAAAAGAAAAGAAAAGAAAAGAAAAGAAAAGAAAAAGAAAAAGTAAGAAAAAGAAAACCACTCCACTGTCTGAATAGATTTTACAGATTTCTTTAAATGACTCAAAATTTTCATTGACTCTAGCTAATCCACTCATCTGACAGAAATAGAGGAGGGTTTTGTCATATTATTCATATAAGAAAAATCTGAGAATTTTGTCAGGTCTTAATCAGGTGTTGACCAAAACAGGCACAAAAGGAAAAAAATAACCAACTAGCTTCTCTTTAAAGCACTGGCTTTGTTCTTCATAGAGATAATACTACTGCACAATATTCCTGTCACAGTTTTAAGATTGGCTTCCAAAGGTCGTGTATTAAAAGTGTTGAGAAGACACATGCAGATTATTCACTGCAATGTAGAGGAGCCTGTTCAGGCAGTGCATGTTAAGATCTCTTTTGATTTTGGTTACACTGGTTCAGCTCTGAAGCTCTTTGTACTGAAGACGGCTTGTCTGTGCCCATTGTGCAGTTTCCAGCACCCACTGCCCGTGGGCAGTGCCATGAGCAGCCTGTAAAGGTGAGGACACTGGGACAACACCAGGTGACAGCACACTAATACCTCCTGAGACTGTCACCCACTTCAGCCAGAAATGAAGAGAGATGAAACTCTGCAGGACTCTGCATCTTTGCAGGCTTTAGACTAAAAATAACAATGGCTGGGAAGGGAGGGGGGAAAGGGAATGGATTTTCTTTTTGATTTTTTTTTGGTTTTTTTTGTTTTTTTTTTTTTTTTTTGTTTAAGCAAGACATCTGAAAAGGGAAGCTTCAAAAAAGAGAAAGGGATTCTTGATAGTTATTAGCCCTCTGCTCAGCTTTACCCTTTCCCAGATGTTTTTTCCCTGGGGAATTCTAGCAGACAGACCACGGATCATCACAGCTGGCATCTGCACAGCGCCGTGCAGTTAATAATGATTCACAACCACTGCTCCCAATCTCGCCGGCATCGCCTCCGTTAGGACAGAGCACAAATGTGCTTGCAATTAGAAAGGAAGGAAGAATGTAACAGAAATGCTGTTTCTTTTTAAACAAGTATGTGTAATTTTTCATGTAGACTTGGGACTGTGCCCGCAAGTAATTTGCTTTTGTCAAATGGAACATGAAAACCACGCACCCGGTCCTGCAAATGATTACTCACAAGCACAGCCTCTGCTAGCACAAATGCTGGCACTGGAGTCAGGAGCAGTCTGGTGTGGGTAAGGATTACTCGTATGAGGAAGGGCTTTCGGGATTGGCCCCAAGAGAGGTATGTGAATACTCCTTCATGGGACATAAGCTTCAGGGAACTCAAAATAGGTTAATTCCATGCCTGATTCATTCCATGGACCATTTAACGAGAGCCTCTGGAATTGTGCAGTCAGTAATGAACTGCCAAGAACCAAAAGTAATCACTGCTGCAATTATTAAAATTTACACTTGGATTCTGTTACCTTTGCAGCAAGTACGGGTCTTGAATTAAGTGGTCCAGAAATCCAAGGACTTCCCACAAAGAGCAGTCCTTTCAAAACCATAATTCTTTTACTTGCTTATTGCCCAAATTATTGCACAAAAGTGCTGTTATGCTAGTTTGTTTTCCTTTCATTTTTTAACGGGGTCTTTGCACACTGGAGATGCATGAAAAGGCTGCTATATCAGTAGTAATTATGAGCTAATAGGTCATGTAGAGGCTTCTTTTTTTCTTCTAATCCTAGTGGGTCTGGGCATTCCTCTTGATCTGAAAACAACTTCACATTTTCTCTTAGAGAAATACAATGCACTGCTCAACCTTTGTGTTCTTACACTGTGCCTGAGTCATGCAAGGTGTGAACACATCCTTTTTTGGGTAGCCCTGTATTGCCATTGCCAGTCATGAAAACCTAAAGCAGCTTCGGCCTGTAAAGTGCTGAGCTTTCTGGCCCCAATCCAGGAAAGCACTTGACTGCACGCTTAACTTTGCACATGCATCTCATTGGAGTTGATGAGACTACTCATTAGATGCTTTCAGATAAGCTGAGTCTGATGGGCTTCACACTAGGATACTTAAAAATCCAGAAGAAAAAACATAAGCTCTGCTTGTAGCTTTAGAAGCAGGGATATTGTCAAAATATCAGCAAATGAGGGTAGCTGGTGCCTGATACATGTAAACCTTCATCTCACCTTCAGCTCTTACAGAACTCTAGGTTCATCTTACAAAATGACTTGTTTTGCAGACTAAAGAGAAAACAGAAGTTTAGGAAAGTGTCTGTGTGGCTTTGCCAGGAACACCTGATTTGCAGCAGCTCTGACGGAAATGCTCTGGGGATGACACTGGCTTACAAACAATGCCATCATTTGAGTTTGAGTCAACAATGCTCAACTACTGCAGAAAATGCAAACATATCTTATTGAGTTTTGCTAATGAGAGTATATGCATAGGGAGATAGCTGAAGTGGTCTGTCCATTCCCCTTTCTGCGGCAGTGTGGCTGATTTTAGGCATCTTGGTGTAGGAGTTAGAAGAAAATTATAAAATCTTAGAAAAAAAAAATACTTGGAAGGAAAGGCTTAAAGGATTTGTGTTATTTTTGCTGGGGACAGTTTGAGGGAAATTCTGGTACTCACATATGGGGCAGAGACAGGACAACAGATGGAATAATGACACTGCAAATTCAGATTAGACATTAGGAAGAATATTCCAGTGCTAGAACTAGAAGAGGAGTCTGAGAAGACTGTGGTCCAGTTTTCTGGGGTAGGTAATGTAAAACACCTGCCAGGGATGCTCCAGGAAGAGCTGCTCCTTCCTTGGCACTGAGTAAGTGGCAGAACAAGTGAGGTCCCTTCCAGCCACACCTTGCTTTGGCATTGTGCATTTCTGGGTCTGTGCACTGGCACAAGAATGTGTCTCCCCTACTGTGTCTGTATCTTATCCTCTGTGTGTCACACATGCAGCCTTTTGCAGGACTGAGGCCCCAGACCAACAAAGTGCTCAAATATGAATCCTATAGAAAAATATCTCCTCTTACCTTTTTGAGTCAAGTATGTATTGAGACTTTGCTATCCTGGAGGTTTAGGGGCAGGTTATTAAGAGTTCAAATGTACCTAAAGCTGATACTACTACACATGCAGTTTGAATTGAACATATTTCAAATGTACCTAAAGCTGATACTACTACACATGCAGTTTGAATTCAACATATTTCAATTTCTCTTAAGAGCAGGGACAAGAATATAGATCTGTACAACTCTATCTGCTTTGAAAGTTGCTCTCTTTAGCCTGTTTGACTGTTGGGAGTCTCATTCACGAACACAGTTTGAAGGGGGTGAGCTGCCTGCAGAAAGGGAACACACCAGTAGAATCATGAAGCAGCAAAGAATGGCAGAAAACACCAAGGCTGATTCAGAACTTCAGGATTTGAGGTTGGACCTGCAATCTCCTGAGTTTCTATGGCAAAGATAGAGGAAAGTGTGATTAAAACATCAGAGAATTCCTTGTCTCTCTGAGGTGCTCTAAGACATGATTGATCCTCTATGAGGAATTCAAAATTACAGATTTTCCCACTGCTATTTGTTCAGGTGGCAGTAGCAACTTTGTTATCCAGCCACAGCTGGATGGATAAAGTACAGCATGTATTGTACAGTTAAGTATTAATTAATAAATTCTTTTCATTTAAAATTTCTACAGTTGCACACTTTAAATAGTAAATATTTGTAATGAGACATTTAGAAAAAGAGAGAGTGGAATTTGTGTGCTGTTTCATTAGACAAAATATGACCATATAACAAGTAAGGTAAGTTGATAAGTAAAATGTTGCAAATATCCCTCAATACAGAAATCTAATGGTTTTGGTATTTCTAGCCCCATGAGCATATTGTTTATAGCATTCTGTTTAAAACAATTTGCATAAAGTATATATATATTCTCAAAGTAGATATTACCATGAGAAAATTCAGTTTTGATTTTCAAACATTCTGATTGAAAGACATCCTTTGAGAAAATGAAGTTCATTTCACACAATACTGCACTTCTGGTTCAGTAGTAAGGTTCAGTTCAGAAAAATGAGCAGCTGCTGCCTGAGCCCCTGTCTGCCTGCCTAGGACTCTGACCACTACTCCTGGTCTGCCTACAGGATAAGAATAACATAAAGCATAACATGTAGACAGTGCATTATTCCATTGTCTAAAAATTATGCTAGCTTGTTGTTTTGGTTTTCCCAGGTTTTCAGACTGCACATCCTTAGGAGAGGAACTGGTCTGTCTCCCTAGGTGATTTTCTTAAGGACTACTGACTGCATTGGATTTTTTTTTTTTTTTATTAGCTTTGACCAAAGGAAAAAAACAAGTTGGAAAATCTTTCCCATTCATTAAAGAAAATATGATAAAGACTGCAGCACCCATGGCTTTATAAAATTTGAGCTGCTTTGTTTGGTGAGCTGGATTTGTTATTTTTGGGGATGGATGTGTGTTTCATGCCTGTGTCATGTCACTCTGCCCTTGTGCAGAGCTTCCCTTTGGACCCTGGCTGAAGGACCTCTCTTCCAAAGGGAGACAGTGTTTGTTTTGTTGTCTGGGCTTCTTTCTGAAGAGAGTAAAGTTTTAAAAACTTGAGAGAAAACAAGACCTTTTGATATTTATGAGCATGTGGGCCTTAGATTAAAAGATGGCCAGTGTTTTGAGGGGATGCTGGACAAGACTCTATATGAAGAGCATAAGAGCTTCCCCCTTGGCAAAGGTAGGAAGAAATGAATGATTTTCAGGTGCTTTAGTTGATGCCATATACCTAGCCAGATGATTTTTTAAATTTGTATCCATACCGACTCTATTTTGTACATTCAATGGGTCTATTGACTGCAGATACAGAACAAGTTGCTTATTGCTTTCACAAATCCTTATTTACTGGCTGGGCTTTGTCATCAGAGTGCCCTGCAGTACCTTGCCTATGAAGACAAATTGTTGGGGGAGCTCTGAAAGACTGTTTTGTTCCTAGTTTTCCATTATAAGACAGGATCAAACACATTGTGACTTTCTCTTGACTGACATAGGAAATGCAATATATTTATTACACAAATTTAACCAAAAAAGATTGTTCTTTCCCCTGTTAGAACCTGGGGTCTTCCTTACTTATTTGTACCAACGTATTCTTTTTTAAAAAGATGCATTGTGAAGACTGCATTCTGTATATGCAATAGGTTGCAACAGATGTGCCTCTTCAGAACATATTTCAGGCAGTGCTTTATTGTTAATATTATAAGAAGCCTATATGTTAAACAGACAGAAATAACTTCTATTGTATGTTACTGACATGCAGCAGCATGGGCCTTGTGTCTCCATTTATTGTTTACCTACTGAAGCTGCTTCCTAACACCTCTATACACTATTACAACCATATTTTGTATATGAGGCTGTGCTTGAAAGACTAAGAGCATTATTGTCAATGGGGTTTGTTGTATGCAAGTAAGGTGACCTAAGGGCCAAATCCAGCTGGGCTGCTGCTGTGCAGGACACAGACTGGTCTTTATGTTGTTAATCTGCTAACTCAGGGCCCAGGGATATTTGATTTTGGATTTCTGGTGTAGTATTACCTGGTACAAGTGGCAATAAAAAACTAAACATTAAGTTACATGACATGAAATTTCCTATTATGAATATGAAGAACCTGAAGCTTTGCATTTGACTGGGGAAAAGTGTTTTTTTCACATTGATTCCAAGAAAGATTCTACATATAAAATTCAGATCATTCCCTTTATCTGAAGAAGACATGTTGACAGTGTAATATATTTAAATTCTTTTCAATATGTGTCACAGGAGATTATTTTAATAATTCCTTCCTTAGAAAATATTCTCAGAAATACAAGTCTTTCTGTGAAATAGATTTGATGTTTTTGTGGCCCTACAGCTTTCACTTTGTATAACTATTCAGAAGCTTTACTAGCCATGACATGAACTTGGGAAGATGAAATTATACACCACAGCTTCCAATTGCTTCACACAAATTATTTTCCAGTAATGTTATGGATCTTAATATTGAAATATTTGAAATTCAGGCTGCCAGTTCAAAAAGGAATCAATAAAAACCAAAAATATTGTGAAAGTGAAAAATTAAATCTAAATCTCAAATGTTCTCAGATTTTCTAACAGTTTATAAGGAAACAAATTTTCATACAGCAATTTATAAGCAATATGAGTAATGAATCCATTTGAGATTTTGTTGACTGACAGATATTTAATGATCACAAGAGGTAGTGCTGTGAAAAGTGTATTTTTCTTGTATCTCTATATAATTTGGTTGCCCTACAAGCTGTCCCTTCCTCTTGCCCCTCCTGGCTGGTTTTCATGAATCTGAATCCTGCATTGCTCTAATGTTGTTGTTTGAGTTTTACCCTTGAGAGCAAGATTGTCACTGACCAGCAGGTGAAAATCTGGTTCTTAACAAACAAACCTGTGAGGTTCACAATCATAGCAAAGATATCATCTTAAATATGCATAAAATAACTTGGGAGATGTTCTCTCAAAATTGTTCATAGAAAGCTGGTAATTGTGTAATATTTGTACCTCTACATGAAACTATTGAGAGTTAATATTTCCAGTAGTTTGTAAAGCTTTACTCGAAGTTGCTGTCTGTGCATTCATTCCTAAATTAATTAATCTCAAAATTACAGCAAATGTCTGATTTCACATTAACCATATCCAATTACTGCCTAGGTCAACACTGAATCAGACTCAGCTAGCTCATTCTCAGGCCCTTAATGACTTTCCCTGGATCCAATTTTGAACTAAAATAAAAAAGGATCCCAGAACTCAGATCTTCTGGTTGTTGCCAACTCTGATAGAAGAAACAGATAACAAGTCAAACCCTTAGAAGGACATTAAAGGAGAAACTGCAGACCTGGGACTCTCAAGAAGTGAAGACCTGACTCTCAATACACTGCAGACATCAGCAGTGTATTTTACCATCAGGGAGGAGCTGCTGCAAGCCCAGCGATGTCAGACAACTGACAAAAGGTACATAATCAGACAAGGGATGGGGACAGGTAAGGGATTTGGTTCTGGAGACTGGTTTTTTAGGGAATCGTAAGATCTAATTTAGTTGGGAATTTTTTAGTGGTCATAACACACGTATCTAATTTAGTTGGCAATACTGACTAACATTTCCCTTACCAGAAATAAAAGCTGCCAACGCCGTGCAGGGACAGCAACTGCTCTCCTGGTGTGCTGACACAGGTGAGGTTGCCCCAGGTTTGTCAGCACTGTGCAGGTGAGCCCTTTGGCTCCATGGCCCAGGTTTGTCAGCACTGTGCAGGTGAGCCCTTTGGCTCCATGGCCCAGGTTTGTCAGCACTGTGCAGGTGAGCCCTTTGGCTCCATGGCCCAGGTTTGTCAGCACTGTGCAGGTGAGCCCTTTGGCTCCATGGCCCAGGTTTGTCAGCACTGTGCAGGTGAGCCCTTTGGCTCCATGGCCCCAGGTTTGTCACAGCTGTGCAGGTGAGCCCTTTGGCTCCATGGCCCAGGTTTGTCAGCACTGTGCAGGTGAGCCCTTTGGCTCCATGGCCCAGGTTTGTCACTGCCATACAGGTGAGCCTTTTGGCTCCATGGCCCAGGTTTGTCACTGCTTTGCAGGTGAGCCCTTTGGCTCCATGGCCCAGATTTGTTACTGCTGTTCAGGTGAGCCCTTTGGCTCCATGGCCTAGATTTGTCACTGCTGTGAGCCCTTTGGCTCCATGGCCCAGGTTTGTCACCACCGTGAGCCCTTTGGCTCCATGGCCCCAGGTTTGTCACAGCTGTGCAGGTGAGCCCTTTGGCTCCATGGCCCAAGTTTGTCACTGCTGTGCAGGTGAGCCCTTTGGCTCCATGGCCCCAGGTTTGTCACCACTGTGCAGGTGAGCCCTTTGGCTCCATGCTCCACCCTGGCTTGGAAAGACGAAGCCCCTCGGTGAGCAAGGGGCTGTCAGGCAAAGTCATCCCTTTTTTTCCCGAGTGACAAATGTGCTTGTCTTCTTGGGCCCCACGTGACAAGACAGTAGTAACCGTGCTTCAGACCAGACGAAGGCACAACCATTCATGATTTTCCATTTTTTGTCACATTAATTTGGGGGGGAGGGGAAGTAGGGCAGAGAAAAGGCTTTGAATCCAGACAGACATGTGTGTTTTAAATTATGTTTTGTGAATTGAAGCAAGGCAGATGCTTCCAACAAGCACACATTTTGCTACTGTTTGCAAAGCAGACACACACTGGCACATGGTTGTAGGACATGAATTATACTTCTGTGCTTCTGATTTGTAACCACACCTGTATACCCTTAGAAATGCTAATAGAAAAAATACGAATTTAGGCACAAAGGAGAATCTAATAAGAGGAACATTTGAATGGGTAAGGAAATGTCTATTCCTCCCCATACCCACTCCCCCTACCCCCCCAGTCATTAGGACTGGAGGAACATGCTTATAGTAATTAGGTAAGATTGATTTAGAGGCTGAACACCACCCACAATTTGTGTAGTCTGGGGTCAGGCAGGCAGCTGCAGAAACCGCTCAGCTAATTATGAGAATTCACTGTTCGTTAATAGAATCTCTCTCCACAAACAGCAGCTGTGTGTTTGCTCACGCAGATTATTAATTCTGGCCTTGCCTCAGCTGCAAGTTTCTGCTGCGTCGAAAGGAATCCTCTGATAGAAGTGTCAGTTATCACCCAAGCTATGCCAGGGGAGAAAGGAAAGGCAGAAAGAAAGGAGAATATCTTCTAATCACAGGTGGATAAAGATTTTTTTTTTGCAGATAGCTTCCTTTTCTGCCTCTTACTCCCAAACAATTAAATGCCAGTTTTGGAACTCATTAATCTGTAGGCAACCTGGCGAGATCTAATTTATACCTGTCAGGAGCAATGGGCAGCAGCTAATAGGAAAATAATTGCAATGTAAGTCTACTTTCTCACTTGCTTTTAAGGACAAATCTTTGATATGGTGCATCAGAACATTATAAAAGATATTGTCTCCACCAGTTCTACACCTATGTGTATCCTCCTAGTTGTGCCATGTTTTTTTTTTACAAAACTGCAGATTTGTATTATTTGCAAAAAATGAACAGAGGCAACTTAAAAAATGTGGCACATTATTATTTACAGATATAAGCTTCTGCTTCATACCAAGTGAGGAAATAGCTTTGTATGTAAGATGCCATATCTTGCTACATAGCTTGCTGTAAGAAATGCATATAAATTATTTGCTGAAAAATCAAGACTCAAATAAATCTTGGCTCGGTCAAAGTAAAAGCTGAGACTCATGTTAATAAGCAACAATGAGTCCTATGTTCTTAGATTTGATAATCATATAGAATATTACAGCTTTGAGGACAGAGCTGAGTTTCCTCTCTGTATTGCATCACTCTCACAGGACAAACTATCTGGTATTCAGGTAAGGTCCCATCCTGCAAAATTCAGAAATAGTCTCAGGAATGTTGACATATCTGTGAACAGAAGGTTCCTGTTGTGAAAGATAAAACATCCATATTGTGCATTTGGATGGAGATGTGTGAGAAGCGTGCAGAATATCCCCATCTGCAAAGGGGAGCAAAGCCCCACCTTTCCATCATATTGCCTTGTGAATTTGTGTGCTTGCCACGTTTGCTTAGACCATTGAATTGGGCCAAGAGTTGAAGATCTTTGCAATGCTGCAGAGCTCAGTTTAAAGGTAAGTGAGCATCAGTGTGGGGAGACACAAGTGCGGCAATGATTCGGTGAGAGTTGTACTCTTGTAATAAATGTAGAATACTGTTGACTTCTGGAAAAGTACGCTGTTGGGTTTGTGGCAGGCAAACCAGACCCAGTTAATCCCACAGTGTATCTCTGTTTATTTCAACTCTGCTGCAGAATTGCCCCAAGTACAAATGTGGTCCAGCATGTTTTCCTGCTTTAAATGTTAGCAGAGGACATCACGGGTCAGTGGACAGTGGTGTATGACATAAAGCCCTCTAACAAATGCTTTTGATAAAATTGCTTTTTTTTCCTTCAAAAGTGAAAGGGAAAGAATCCTTTCTGTAAACAGATTGAGGTTTGATTTTGGGGTTTTTGTTGGTTTGGTTTTTTTTTTCACTGAAATAAATATTTCAATATTTGATCTAAGGCTTTTTGAGAATCCCTTACAGTGTTTTGTGAAAGCAAACAAAAATGTTCATGTTCACTCAGCTTTTTTCATTAAGGAAAACATCATTTTTTGCCAGCACATTCTCCCAGAGTCCTAAATCTGTAATTTTTCAAATACAAACACAGCCTAAATTGCCAATTAAATTACTCCAACTTCCACTGAAACCCAAATATAACTGTTTCATGATAGGTCTTGCAGCTACATGCAGGCAATTGCACAAGGAAACACCAAATCTTTCTAGACACCTTCAGCATCAGTACAAATCTGGTCCTTAATAGCAAAGACCTACTAACAGAGAAGGTTACAATAACTTTTTCATTAGAAATTACCTTGTCCCATTATTCAACTTTCACTAGTTTGCACATTTAAACCATTCTTTCTCACCTTCTAAAGTAAAAGGTACCGATACTCTACTAATAGGAAAGAGGCATCAATCCTATGAAAGACAAGCTGTAATTAATTTTCTGCAGTGCTTATGCACATCACTGTGATTACTGTTGGTAAGTATTCAGGGATCAGTAATGACCACTGTGGACTTGTGAAAGTAATTTGTGTGAGGAAAGGAATAAATTTGATAAAGGTGCGATAGATTTGAATGCTTTTTCTATTACTGAGTGTTTGCCATTCATGTTATACTATGAACAATTCCTTAGGAGATTTGCAGGCGTATAAAATGTCTAAATTAATTCTGACTGTGAATTTAAAGTGTGTCAAAGCACCTATGCGCTGGGATACACCATGGGTTTGGGCTAACAAACTCATTTAGTTACATTAAGGCAGGAAAAGAGAATGTGGGATTTGAAAAAGTATAAGCCAACCAAAAAAAAAAAAAAAAAAACCAGAAGATTTTTCTGATTTTTTTCCTTGCATTGAGATAAACTACAAAATTAAATTGGATTTTTGAAATTATTTGCAATTTGATTCTTTTAAAGCAGCACTTAAGGTGGGGTCCACATGGCAACTAGTTTTGCATATTTAAAGGACTGGGGATATTGCATAGTTTAATCACTTAATCCTTACCATGAACTTGCAGGCAGAGGAATATTTAGAAGGGCATTTAGAGGTCTTTCTTCCAGGACTTGTTCTTACAGTGGCTTGTACTCTAGCCTACTTTCCCTCCCCAACCATTCCTTCTTTCTCCTTGCATGTCTTTCCATGCAACTCTCCATATTTCCCTATTAGACTCCAACTTACTAATGAATTAAACACCTTGTTGTCCTACATTTAGCCAAGCTACTCAATGCATAGCACATATAGCAGTTTTTAAAAGATTTCTAAGCAAGTGTTTACAGTTGAGCTGGAGTGGGAGCTCCTTTGAGTTGTTTGGCAGAGGGAGCAGGTAACCAAGGGTTCCTCTTTCAGCTCACTTCTCGGTGATGTTGTAGTAAAAAGTTTAATGACTTCTTTTTTCTACAGCCTTGAAATGTTCCAACTGAATTTTATTGTCATCACTCTATTGTAGATGGTCAGGGACTTAACCTGGCTGCTATTACATGGTTTGCAGTTTTTGTGCCAGCTTCTAAACACTGCAATATCTGTTGGTGCAGTGGTTACTGTATATCACTAATACATAACTTGAAAGGTACGTGAGCTATTTTCCCCAGTAGCAACTTATGTAAATCAGCTTATGGGCATGTCATACTTTCAGCTGTAATAAAAAGACAATAAATAATGCTGAATTTTGATGTTCTGGTTTTCCTGTTGTATTAAGATTTTTATCAAGTGCACAAGACTGAAAAGTTATCAAAAAACCTAAGCCTTTGTGTCATTAGCATCTTATGCAATTTCAGCATAATTCATTCCTATTGGAAAAATGTTGAGAAATACAAACTCTGGCTACCACTTCACCATGAAACCCTTCTATAATTCTATTGCAGTTCTGTTGCAACTTTGTCAAAGCTACTCTTCCCCTTAGTTCATTCACGCTTACAAGCACTTTTACTTAGGGTGGATTTTCTAACACCAACATTTGTTGTTTGTGCATCAGGTTGCCAAGCCCTTTATATAATGGGAATCATTTCAAGATTATAATGATATCCCCAATAAATTATTTAATATATTTATTGGGAAAAAAAAGAGTAAAGGAACTGTTCTGGGTAATTGGTGTGCAGTAAGCCACAGTACCAGTTGTATATTCATTTTTCTCCAATGTATGCAATTATCCACTCAGCCTGTATCCATTAATATTATTTTTCTTCCTAAACTGGAAGTATATAAAGCCATTAGAAAATAATCCTAAGAATTCTATTTGCTGAATAAATTTTAATTTGCATGGCACCAGGAATTTTTTATTAATGGGAAATAAATTATTGCAATCTTATGGAAGGCGACAAGTTAATAGCTTTGTGAAAAGTAATGGAGAGAAAATGATCTTGAAAAGGTCAGGTCTCCTGTCACAATGTCTTTATGCACAATTAAAACAAGTCAAGAAAGTGGCTATATAATCAGGACCATGAATATGCATTATATCCTAATGAGAGTATGAAGATAGAGATAGGTTAGTGCTAAAGTCATGGTGAGGTGGTGACATAAAAATGGTAATTTGTGATGTAGTATTTAACTACGTGCTTCTGTTTCTTTGGGAGAATTAACTCATTGCTACCTGGCTATTCATTATTTTACCTTCACCAATATACTAAGTGAAAAGAGATTTCTCTGCAGGAGCACTCATACACATGGAATGTGTTTTACTCTTCTGTAAAAATGCTCCCCATAGTTATGTAAATCACAAAATCCCTCTCCTCAATCACTGCAGGAAGACTTCACAAATATTTGTTACTGTTGCATTTTTAATTGTAGAAGTTGAAAGGCATTTTCACATTACATAGTAGATTTAATATGTCATGGCTCAACCTTTCTAAAAATATTTTATTTCTTGAGGTGCTCCTGTGCCAGGAAAGCATCCACTTCAAGGTGGGAGGGGTAATCCTCCATGCCTCTGGCATTATCCATTCATGAAGGAAGAAGTTCTGCCCTTCCATGCACCTGTTTTGTGTTGGTCCCTTTTACTCCGTCTCAAACAGAAGAGATGGGACTTTTCAAAAGTAGAAGAGGAAGGTCACGCCTTTTTATGTGACTACATTAGTTACTACTAGGAAATGTTTTTTGAAATATGCCTGGCTGGAAATAATTATCTACAAGAGAAAATAACTTTGCTTCTTAAGCACTGGATTTCCTCCTGGTAGCAGAGATTTCAGTGGTCCCAGTGCTGCTAATGGGTGCTCTTGAGTCATGGAAATCATTCTACATTGTAATTGAAAATCAGTAAGAACATTCTGATTCAGTGGTCATTTAATAAAATATAATGGTCACTGAACAATGATTTTGATTAGCTAATGGCAATTTAAAGGTTTACAACACCTCTCACAGCATTGCTTATTTGGGTACGCTATTACAAGTTACTCCCTAAGAGCTTGGTTTATGCTCAAAAATAGGAATAACTAGGAGGGGAAGCAGATGCAGCTGGCATCCTATAATGCTCTGTTTGGGTGGCAGAGTCGTATTCAGCCCATGCTGATTAGATTTCCATAGATGGGCATTCAGCCTGTAACTCTTTCCATGTATTGGCTCACTTAGTCTATACTTTTCTTGTTTGCTGCCTGTTTCTTTGCCCACTACACTATAGGTTTCTTAGCTCTATTATCATTAGATTTTGTACACAAGAATAGAATTAGGTGTTTTTATAATGAGATTCTTGACAGGATTTTTTTACATTTTGGTGTTAAGAGATTAAGCTTGAAAACTTACTCAATGAGCAGAGAATAGGCTACATATAAAATGATGTTTTAATATGTTACATATAAAATGTTTTCATGTCTTGTCTGGTTACCAGGGGTCTGTGAATTAAGGAGCCCAGAGCAGGCTTCCCCATCTTCCTGTTGCCAGCTGTCCTGTCAGTAAGAAACTAGTCAGGAGGCTCATTATCAGGAACCAACAACATTTAACCAACTATTTGATCCCAGAGAAGATGTAATACAGTAGCCACAGTTACCTCCCACCACAACTATGAGAGAGTCACTTCCCTGGGATCAGACCTGAAAGCATTTGTAGATAAGTAAAAAGCTGAGACAGAAGAGGCTGTAAACAAAGTCCTTGTAGTGGTTTGTCACTGTGAGCCCTCAGGCATTTTGCTGACAATATAGCTGAGTATTTCTGCTTTGATGTTGTCCCATAACTGTGTGGCTGGTCATGGTGACTGTAGCCTCAGTCCATGACATCAGACTCATTTGCAGCATCCAGACTTTTAGGTCTCCAAACAGGTACATGGAGCATGAGCTGCCCTTTTAACGTGTGCTTTGAAGGCAGAGGGCAGTGCTCCTAATGAAGCAAACCATGAGTCAAGGAAACTGGTAATAGTGAAGTGCACATGCCTGCCTGGTGAACAGTGTTAACCTGGCTCAGCACTCTTCTAGAGGTCTGTGCAGGTATCTGGGGCTGATCTGCAGCCTCAGAAGGGCTTTCCATGGAATGTATCTTCATGGTACAAATTAGCTGCAGAGGTCCAAGTAAATCTTCGAGTCATGGATTCTGATCATTTTACCCAGGTGTGGAAATAAGGCTTTTGCAGTCAGGGAAGCAGGAGGCAGACAAAAGGTGTCTTGCAGATTCTTGACCCAGGTGGTGTGGATGCAGGCAGGCAGGGCACTGTGGGTGGCTCAGTGCATGCCATCCTTCTGCTCACAAATTGTCGTGGGCATCAGGGCAGAAGTGCCTCCACTTCCTCTTTTTCAACACTCCTTGTCTTTGACTCAAATTACTGATATGCTTCAGGAGGTGGAGAGGATGGAATGGCAACTTACCCTGCCATCCCCTTCCTCCCTTGAGCAGGGCAGGACACACACTGTGTCCCTGTCACATCATCCCAGCTTGAAAACCAAGCTGGAGCACTAAGATATGACGACAGATTTTCTGAAGATCAACCTCTCACTTCAGCAGTGAATCCAAATTTGCTTGTAGACATCTCTATATGAAATGGTATATAAATATGCTGATGAAGGTCAGCTGCATTTCTCATTTTCTAATGGCCCTGTACTTTTGGTTTATGTGCTGTTGAAATACTTGGATGGTATTTCCAGGTACCTCAGTTTTACTGTAGGGAAACAAAATTCTCATCAAGTGATGCTGATGGGAAGAAATCATCTACCTCATTCACAATGCTGGTTTTGAAATTAACTGTGGTGACTCAGAGGGGGAAAAAATTTAAATTAATAGTCCAAGGAAAACTTTCAGGTTTAGTACAGCTATAGTAGAAAAAAATGAGGAGAATATGCATACAGAATGCCACAAAATAAGGTTTTTTTCTTTGAAGTTATAATGGCTTTCCCTCATATTAAATCTCATTTTGAACTTTTGCCATTCTAAGAGGAAGAAATTATACAAAGAATCCAGAAGTCAGTGGATATCTCTAGGAGGGTGGAGAGTCTCCTGTAAATACCAGGTTTGTTGTTGCTGCTGTGAGTGGTAGAAACAGCAGTAACATGCAATGCTTGAACAGCAGTGCACAAACACTGAGGTCTGAGGAGATGTACAAAAATGGTTCTGACCTACATTCAGAAAATGAGTGGATTAAAAAGGACAAATAAAATGCTCTGAGGAGTGAGTTGAAAAGTAAAAAGTAAATTAAAGTACCATTTTAACAAAAACTAGGAAAGACACAAAAAAGTTGTAGAGAAAAAGCTCTTTATCTGAACAAAAAAAAAGAAAATATTTATGCAATATATGTGCTGACCTTGTGCAACTTGTTGCTTCAGGATATAGTTTATCTTAAGAGTTTAATAGGGTTTATTTAAAATGAAGACTCAGCCTCTACATAGGTAAAAGGGAACGCGTGTCCCTTACACAGGTAAAAGAGAATTAGAAAAGAACTTTCCATTAGAGAATCTTCCACAAAATGATGCCAGCAACTGATGCCACAAGGAACACAACTGTGAACTATTTCACAACATCAGCACAAATATTTCTGTACCAAAGAGCTGCTCCTCATTCCCTGCTCTCTCTTTTCATTTGCCAACAGTCCCTCCTCAGCTTTCCTAGTACCTAATCCTCTGCTTTTTTTGAATGCACATGAGGGGTGTAAGGTCACCTGATAATACAGAGGGGCTAGAAACCAGAACAAGGCTGATGGCCAGTTATGTTGATAAAACAGCTTGCCCTATCTCTATTTCAGTTAACGTTGAAATTCTGACATACTGCCCTGCAATTTCTACTCACCTTTTTTTTTTCTTTTTCCCCACGTGCAAGAATAAAACAGCTGTCCTTAAATAGCGTCTTTTCCCTCTAAATGAAATCCTTTCATGTTGTTTCTAAAACTCCCCTCTCTCAAGGTGAATGTGTGCCAGTTAGGCAGAGTCAGAGGGAACACCACTATAGAGAAATTGTTTTCAGGGATTTCAGCTGTCAAGAATTATAACAACTCTCTGTGACACACAAACATAGACTTTTTCTTTGGTATAAAACAAAGTGCAGATTTATTCCAGACTAATCAATAGTTTAGAGTTGGCTAAAATTTGTTAATAGGCTCAACTATTTTCTTATGTTGAAGTAATGAGAAATTCCAGTAAAATGCACTTATGAAAATAGTATGCACAAGGTGAGAAGGAAAGAGTGAAAGAGTGTGTGTGTCTGTGTGTGTGTGTATTATGTGTGTATATATATATGTATATATATACATGTATGTATTTATGTATGTATGTATGTGTTTGTTTGAGAGTGAGAGAGTGTATCTATGTATATATAAATTTCCTATTCCTGGTTCTTTCTGAGGAACTAATTTCATCTAATAGACGAAGTGTTTGAAATCTGAAAACAATGTTTTGATGGTCAGAGCAGCAAAAGGGGAAGGTGTTAAATATGGCTTATTAGCATTTTATGGAGAAAAGGAAATTCAGAATCCTCGTGAGACCAATAGAGAGAGGGAAAATACAGTACACATGTAAATTAACAGCCAGCAATCCTCGTACCCAAGGAAATATCCGCAGGACATCTTAAATCATCTAGAATTTGGGTATACTCATTAACCCATGGGAGTTAACCATCTGGCAAGTAGAATACAATGCCCTAACTAGTGTTGTTGTGTTGTTGTTTTATAAATCAAGCTGGATCCAACCGTACTGCTTGCCTAATGGAAAGTATATTGTCATTAACATCATGTCCATTGCCAGATCACAATGCATAAAAATTATGTATAGCACAAACAAAGAAGTCATCCTAAAAGCAGTATTAGTGTCCATAGCTTTGATTGAAGATGTGATACAATAACTCTGTGCTTAAGTACACTCCTGTAAAAATTCCCCCTTTTAAAACATAATGACAGTATTTACCAGCGCATATGCACAGATTTATATTTGATGTCAAACACTGCAAATATGAAATAAATGCAAGCGAAAGCCATACAATATCTTCTCTTTGTAGATTGTTTTTTTTACTGAAAATAAATAATATAGTAAATTAACTAATTTAAGTATTATACCGATATTGACACAGAAAGATGCATTTATTAAACTTTATTGTCATTAGAATCAATAGTATTATTTGGATTTTGACTGACAGAAAAAACAAACATTTTACATTTATGTACAAGAGATGTAAAGACATGATTTTGAACAAGGTTTGCTGGCCCTTTTGAGCAGCTGAAAAGCAAGCTGGGAATGCCTACTCTCCTTCTCCACAAGCCATTACAGACTTGGAGGAAGCCCACTTGGTAGCAGGTCTGAGACCTACTTCAAGCAAGCAATAACTTAAATCGTGTTCCTTTGTTTCCAAATTCCCTTTTAAAGAATTCAAAGATTCAGGTGTAATTTGAGTTTGTGTGTACACACACACATGGGTGTGTTCAAAGACACAGCAGAGTGAGACAGCTCTGAAGAGGGGGAAAGTCCCCCACACTCACTGTCTCCTTCTCTCCTGCTCCAGCAGTAGGGACTGGAAGGCTGTGACGGGTTTTCAGCAGGAGGTGAAACAAGGCCAGTGGAGCAGGGTCTGCCCTAAGCACTGATGAACATTGCTGTGGCTTTGCTTGCTGTCCCTGTCTCATTCTGTGGTCACTTGGTGCCACACAGACACGGGGCTAAATGAGCTTCCTGGTCCCCTGGCACAGAGTCTAAGAGGGGATGGAGATCAGCCCAGATGGATGGACAAAAGGATACATAAAAATGATAGGAAAGAATTTACCTGAATGATGCGTTGTAAGCATTATACTCCAACTGCCAGAAACATAGGGAAAAGCTGAATACAGAAAGTGCTACTGTGAAAAATTAGGAACTTTGTCCTGTGGTGAGTGTATGCAGCAACTGCATGAGTAGAATTTTATTTCTGACACTGTCTGTAGTCTTGATTGGATTAAATTTATTTTTAAAGACTTATCCAATTTCCCTTTTGCCCATTTCCTTTCCCTTGTGATGTTGCCACTCTATTAATAGCCTCCCTAGTGAGATCCTAGGGCAAGAAGTGAAGAAAAGTATTGAGCCAGATCCTCATTGGTATAAATTAATATAATTCCAGCTGACCTCAAGTTATTCCACTGGAGTATCCCAGTGTATGTAATTATGAAGATAGGTTAACTTTAACTAAGCAGCAAATATATTACCCAAATTGGAATTTATCCAGGATGTGATTTTGGATATATAAATCATTAATAAATCTACACGGTATCTTCTGTTTAAAATTTATTTTATAAAATAAAAATCCCACTTTATCATCAAAGTAGCACATTCAATAGGAATATCTGTTGGAGCACAATGCAAGGACACATGCTTACTCTTAACTGAGGTAATAGATGCACCTTGGAAAATCCTGAAAGCTTTCTGTTCAAGCATTGCTGTAGCATTTCCTAATTTACACAGTTAATGTAGAGATTGCAAGCTACTCACAAACTGATTAAAAGCAAGCAAGTGCAAACTGTCTGATTTAGTGACATGTGACTTTTCATACCATACAACTTAGTTGTTATAAAGCTATGGGCTTGCTAATAGGATCATCACTCCAAAGAGCACTTACTAGAAATCTCACTTTCCATATGTCAAAGCTGCGGTGCCTTCATCTCACAAAGAACTCACTTGCATACTTCACTTCATTTATAAATGCAGTTTTATGGACCCTCTTTATTATCTGACACTAAGATCTCCAAACTCTGGAACACTCAGATGAAGTACATTAGAGTTCATTTTTCAGAAGTATTTATCAAAAGCTATTAGGAGGAGAATTAAAACTGCTAGTAGAGTTGACTGAGCTTTTAAGATTTGTCACTAATCTATTTGTGTAAAGAAGGATCTTGTTATATTCCCTGCCTGCACAAATATCAGTCTCCTGTTCTTATTTTAATCTGTAAAACGTATGATTGAGAAGACAAATAGAAGTGAGTCTGTAAAATTAAAATCATTGCAACATAAAACTGTTCTTAGGAAAATAAATCCTAGGATTTAAATATCATAAAATATCAAGCGCATTCTTCCTTGCACAAAATGAAAGGTCTAAGGTGTCCCTCAGACTTTGGATGTATCAAAGTCCTCATCTAATTCCCAAAGTACTAAAAACTGGATACTTTTGGGTGCCATCACTCTTCTTACAGTACTGCATAACTGTTTGTAGTTGAACTGACATACCTTCCTTTGAAGAGAAGAGAATGCACCTACTCATCTCACCACTGAGAAGGCAATGTTCCTACCAGCTGTGGTTCCCAGGGCAAACACTGAGCTCAGAATCACAAAATCACAGAGTCAGTTTGGTTGGAAAAGAACTCTGAGATTGTTGAGTCTGACTTTTGGCTCATCTTCACTTTGTCAACTAAACCATGGCACTAAGAGTCACATCCAGTCATTTCTTGAACCCCTCCAGGGATGGTGACACCACCACCTCCCTGGACAATCCATTCCAATGTTTCACAACCCATTCCATGAAGAAATTCTTCCTAATGTCCAACCTGAATCTCCCCTTGAGCAGCTTGAATCCCGTCATCTTCTCTCTTGTTGCCTGGGAGAAGAGGCAGACCCCCCCATCTTGCTACATCCTCCTTTCAGGTAGTTGTAGAGAGTGATATGGTTTCTCCTGAGCCTCCTTTTGTCCAGCTCAAACCACTGCAGCCCCTGATAAATGCAATAGGAAATCCACCAGTTGGGAATGCAGTGCTCGGCACAGCTAATTGTGAAAATCAACACTCCGGCCAAGATCATCACTTAGCTTGTGTGGTACTGACACTAAGCTCAAACTATTTTTCAGGTTTGTTATTGTCATGGATGAATAAAATCAGCTTACAGGAGTCGTCATTTCTGTGATCTGTACAATTAACTGTTGCACCAGGAGTGGCAGAAGTAAATGCACCTGAATCCCTCAAGGAAAAGAGCATGTCAAGTAAATGAATGAAGAAGTCCAAGAAAAGGATTTATAGAAATCTTCTTAAAACCCACCAGGACCAAGAACTTTCCCTTGGGGTAGATTTTAAATTAGTTCATCTTTTCTCTTTTTCTTTCATAACTTCAGGGATATTCAGGAAACCTTCTCCCATGCAGATCACAGAGAGAAGTTGATAGAGTAGAGAAATATCTGTTCATCTGTGAATGATACCAGGCTCTAATTTTTCCTATAACTGCTTATAGCATTTCTGAACTATTAAGTTTAATAAGGTCTCGTGGGTCTGTATGTGTGTGAATGTTTTATCCCACAGAGCTCCTCTAACTGCTCTTATGGCTGTGGACTTATAGTGAGGAATCAGCAACCAACGTGTAATCTCATTTTATCCCAGCTATTGGTGCAGACACTAACTAGTAAAAGTGATGGATATCTGCATTTTATAGATTATGAGTGAGTTTGCAATGGTCTGTAAAGTGGCTGCTTGAGGCAAAGTGGCTTCTTGAGGCAAAGAGAGGGGTTGGCTAAGTCTGTTACCTGTTTTCTTAATCTAGCTTTGCTCTCAGGATCAACCCATTTGTATCAGCTTTCATTCCTCCTAGGAGTGGCAGAAAGATAGAGCCCCAGATCTTTTCAGAAGATTATCAAAAGCTGAGACAAGAGAAGAGGGAAAATTCTTGGAACATGCTAGTTTCCACTTATAATGGATATGAAATTCAATGTATTGAACAGATACTTGATCTTCAGTTTCTAACTTTTTCTGTTAAAATTTAGCTGTAAAGGTTATAAAAAGACAAATCTACAAAGGTCTGTGTATTTACTTAACAAAATATAATAGAAATACTACTAAATCTAGAGAGAATTATGGCAGAACTGTCTGGTTATTTTTTTGTATGAATGCTTTTCCAGCATAAAATAAAATATTCATAGGACTGTTCCCTGAAAAAAAAAAAAAACAGTTCTACCAAAACATTTCAGATTTTCTACTTAGAAAAAGCAAACTGTTTCACTGTAGATTGAATCGACCTATATCAAAGCACCTACTTCTGAGCACAACCAGACATTTCATGTGAGACTAGCTCAAAATTAATTTTCAGCCTTTCTTTCTTTGCTGTTAAAGCAGCAGACTGCTGCTGTTTTCCTTTTAAGCCCAATATTTGTCTGATTATAGGAAGCACAAACTCTATTCTATGAGAGAAAATGTGTATAATTTCAAATAAAATAAATGTCTACTAATTGTCTAGTGTGTTTTAGTGATTGCAATGTAGAAGTTCAGTCTGTTAAGTCACATTGAGACAAAACTGGACAAGATGCCAGGAGCAAACCTCCAGCAGGAAAATACTTGCTTTTTTCCAGATACCCTTGAGTAAGAGGGGGGTCTTAAGTCTCTGATGATAAAGTAGCTATATTCTTTTCGAGGGTTCAAAACATAATGTCCTAGGAGCTCAATTCAAACTGGAAGTTCATACCAGTGAAATCTTGTCTTTGGTAGCACCTGAACATGGGAGACAATAATGTCTGTTACATCATTGCTGCAATCCTCATGTCCAGCTGAATCATCTGTATGTTCTACTCCAGTCACCTTCAGAACTTCCATTAACACCAACTGCTGCTTTACTTTCTAATATAGTATAATATAGTTGCAGCCAAATCTCCAAATTCCCTTATTCCTCCTTTTTTTTGCTCCATCCTGTTTATGTATTCATTTAGATATAGACCATACCTGCTCTGAAACATGGTGTTTTCTCATTAGTTTGCACTCCTGTTCCTTCAATAGTCCTCTGTGAGTTTTGTAAAATAAGCATAAATATGCCCATTTCACAGGTTTGAAAATTAATCAAAATCCTCCCAGATCTTTGTACATTGTGAAAAGTATGATTGCATAAAGTATGAGAAGACTACTATTCGTCAGCCCCATAATTTCACATATGAAATCCATATTAGAGAGTAATCTCTAACTGTCTCTAATGCCAAAATATTTTGAAGTATCATTTCCCACTTTTTTCCTCTCTGTTCAAGAGGGGTTCCTTCCTTTTAGTCATCAGATCCACCTACACACTTGCCAATCAAGCATTAGATCTCTTAATTTCATTTATTGAAGAAATTAAAACTCTCCTTCCCATTGAAATAATTGTTCAACATCTGAACTGCCTCTGATTTCAGGGAAAATTCAAGCTGATTTATGCATTTCAGTGATGGGAGTATTTATGCCTATCTTCATGGTTTATGAACTGTGACTTTAATAACAATTCGAGCAGTAACTGCCTTGCAGGACAGGCTTCACTGAAAAGCAAAAGCAAATCAAGAGTTCCTTGTGACTGAAACTCCACTCTACTTAAGGGGTTTTAGTTAATTTACTGAAAAAAAATACATACAATATAGCAGTCCACAATGTTCATTCAAGCTTCAATGAGAAAGAGCCACCACAGATTTTATTTTCTTATAGATATCTATTTGAACTCATTTTAACATGACTTATGACTTATGTTTCTGTTAATCCTATCAACCTTTTACTCCACCAACAAAAATACCAGCTGAGACACAGCACGAGTACCTCTCAGATGCAGTTTGAAATATACTTTATTGATTCACTTCTTCCCTTCTTGTAGCTAAAAAATACATTGCCAGATTCCCTAAGCAGTTTGATCACATTCAGCAAGCTTTACTTCCACTGTCATGTGATTGGAAACTGAATATTCCTGCAATATCTGTTTTCAGGGGTAGAACCACAACTGTTCTTATAACTGATGCTTACTTCACTATTTTCAAAGACATTGATTGTTTTTGAGAGACTCAAATGCAAAATGCTTTGAATGAATTTTTAGCACAGGGCTGTAGGCATCTTTTAATTAAAATAGACCCTGAATGAAGCAAATAGTCTCGAATACTTAAGATGTAGTAAAAATAGTCCAGATTTCACTCCTACAAGTGATTTCTATTTAGAAAAGGAATCCAAAACTGGCTGAACCGAGATCCTACTTTTTTTCCTAGTCTGTAGAGTACACTATTCATAACCACGATGGAAGTACGACTTGAGCCCAAGCTTCTTGTGGGCAATTAATTCTTTGTATAATTTTATTAACTTCATTTCAAGGTACTTGAAACTGACACTTTGCACAGAATATGAACTGTCACATCCCATACCCAGGGTGAATTAGTGACGCTACAGTCTGGGTACTGTTCTCATTTTCCAGTATTGCAACGTATAACTAATTAAATGGAAGTCAAGAGATGTACCAGTAAAAAGCACAATTAAAATCAACATGGTTTTGGAAAGTCAGGTGTTTGAGCTGCATTATTTCTTAAGAAAAAAAAAAAAAACAAACCAAAAAACAAATGAAATGAAAGTGTTAATATATCCATCAAATCTGACTGTCACCCTAATGATTGCTGAATCATTCTCTGTCTCCATTCTAATCCACAGACACTAGGGAAGAAGAAAAAGAACAACCCCCCACTCATTCCTCTTACAAAGGCAAATTAGCCAGATTGAAGTCAGCCACTAAAGGAGAGGGAATATGCTTTTGCCACATCTTCCCTGCTCCTAGGTATGGGTCCTGGCAAAGATCACATCAACAAGATCGGTCCTTCCTGGGGTGCTGGATTTCCGAGTGGTAACGCAGAGGAGCTGGTACAAGGAGGGCAGTGGTCACATATGCCTAGCTAGCTGGCAGGAGGAAGCATATGGCTGCCATTTGTTCCGCCAACGGTGCCGTGCACACACCGCGAGCCGCAGAGGGAACGCTGCTCCGCGCAGCCAGACTTCCTCACGGCTCTTCCAAGACACCCGCTTCCGCAGCTTCCCGGGAAACGAGCTGGCCAAAACACTCCTCAGAAGAAAGGTTTCTTAGCAGTTCTAAAGCCTTTCTGCCTTGTCCTTCACTAAGTCAAGTAAGTGCTTTGTGCTGCATCGCACAGATGGCTCGATGCTGCATGTGCACAAGTACAGCTGTTAGGTTTGGGGTGGGTTACATGGAGCTGGCAACTCTGCCTTTCAGACGATATCTATGAAATTAACCAGCAGGCAGATTTTTAGGGAAAGGAGAGGAATTGCTGTGCAATATCTAAAAAATAAGATATATACTCACAACTTTGGCACTGGATGCAAAACAATAATCCACCCCTTGAACAGCACTTGAGGCAAAGACCCTATTTTTCCTCTTTGGTTTATTTTCCTGACTCTGTCACTCACACATTGCAACTGGGTGTCAGATTGTTTAGTCTAGTATTGAGACAGCACAAGTGCTCTCATGTAGAGGCTTTATTTCTGGTTGGCTGTAGATCAGCTGGTCTTTCTAAAAGAGTTATGTAAATGAGATTGGGCTGGAAAGCACACAAAGGTCAGCAGAAAGTGGGTTGTGCTGGCTGGTGTGTGCCTTTATGCCAATTAACCCAGACAGATATTTGCATCCTACCCCCAGTACTCATGTATGCACACCAGGGTTTGCCACCCCAGCTTAGCACTGATTTCATCCCAAGCAATACAGGCACCTGGAGATGCAAGTAAGTGAGACTGTCTTGAGTAAATGAACTGTGAATATCAGGGAGAATACATACTGAGCCCCCTGAGTGCCATTAGTCCTTCATTGCCATGCCCACAGAACTGCTTCATGACAAGAGGGTCAAGTTTCCCCCACCTTACTGAGAAAGAACCAGAAATCTGTTCAACACATCTGAGCCCCAAAATTTTAAGGCACATGCCTTCAGTTGTTTTAATGTGGCAGTTCCTCTGTCTGTCAGATACTGAATTTGCACTGCTGTCACGTGGCCTTGACAAACCCCAATAGTCATGATTCACATTAACTCTATAGTGAAAGAATATACCTATTAGAACATTTTATCCCACTGATATTTAAGCACTAGGTTTCACTACAGCAACTTTGTAACTGATCACAATAGTATTTTTTAAGTATTGATGTTTTAAATTACCTTTATCATTTTGTTTGAATAAACCCGTTTTCCTTTTGTACCTGTACTCTGATTTAATTGAAATTAGATACTTTTTACCATATTGTTTGGTTACCTATTAACCTCATGCAGTTAACACATTCTTTATAGTTTATGCTGCATTCGTGATCCTCACCCTGATAATTCAAGTAAGGGCATTATCTGCTTCGAGTAACTTGCAAGATGTTACTTGGGTAAAATTACTTCACACAAGTCTACTCTCAGAAAAAGCAGCCTTGAAACAGTTCATACATAAATATGGCCAAGGTTACAGTAACACTTCTGAACCTCAGAATATGGCTCCCAAATCTCAGTAAAAAGAAAAAACTGAAGGAGCATATCCGCAGGGCTGAACATCAGTAAGCAGACATAGAGAGAAGATTGGCATCTACAGAATAAAAAACAAGGTTTAGCACATAAGGTGAAAGAGGTATCTAAGGTTCTCAGGGGACAGACTATTTCAGTCTTTTGAAATAAGTGGTTTAAGTCTTCAGCTCAGCTCCCTTTGTAATATAAAGCCTACGTGTCCTCTTTGAGTTAGACCATGCAGTATTACAAATCAAGTACATCTACTTCATATGGCTTTGTCACTATACATGAATGTAGCTATATTTTTATATTTCTTGTAGTTTTTATTTTTAGAACAAAAATATTTTAAACTGTGCCTATTTAAATGGTGTAATTGAAATGTTATAAACGTGGGGGAAATCAATAGATAAGTTAGAAGTAAAGGAATATAATTAAAATTATAATTGAAATAAATGATTTCATTTGGCAGATAGCAATGAAGTCATAGATATTGCAGCTCCTTGAATATGCATCATCATACATAGCTGTATGGCCCTGCCTTTCTGACTTGACTTTGCAGAGGCAAAAGTGCAAAGTGGCTGCTCCCTACTAACACTCAAAAACAAAGTCATTGACTTTGTCTGGCATTGGTCCATATCTTTGGTGTCACCATTGCAATGGCGTCTCAGCCAAAATCTCTGTGTAGAGGGCATGAAATATGTGCTTAGTTGGATTAATGACTATTATTTTTTTTTTTTGTTTTAGTGACAAACCCTCATGCAGGGACTAGAAGTTTTAGGTTTGCTGTGTGAGTGAAAATTTTAGATTTTCTTGTATCTTAAAAGGTAAAAAATAATAAAGTGAAAAATTACATCTGCAAGAACTATACTTTTTACCAGAGTATTTAGGAAGGCCAGAAATAGCACTGTTTCTCTGCTCTTGAAGAAAGAAAGAAAGGAAAATATATCTGAATCTCTATAGTAGTCACAATGTGCCATGTTGGTGTGTTGAAAGTCAAGCATTATACACTGCCTTAGAAACCCAGCCACCAAGAGGATCAAACTTGGTCCTGAATCAATAAAAATGACAGGACAGCTCATAGGATGAGTGAGCTCAGGATGACACCCTTCCAGTAGAGAGTGAAGAGGAGACATTTGTTTTAGCTGACAGGAAGCCCCAATTAAAAAAGCTTCTGTCTTTCTAACAGTTAGCTGTGGGAAGTCATTAGTCACTCCAGACTTTAAATCTGACAGCCCTACCAGCTCTATATAGAAGCAGGTAACATAGGGTGAACTAATAAATATAGTGGAAGTACATGAACCATTGGCATCCATATGAAAGCCAGCATGGATGCAAAAAGAACAGCAATTATCAGTGGTACCAAGATCAAAAGAAAGATATGCTGTTGGTGAAATCCCTGTTATCCCAGACATGAACATAAAGGACACTGATGGATGGCTGTTTACCACTATATTTTAACCTTTCTGGGGACAGGTTGCTCTCAGATCTTATGTGGGTTACTCACAGTAACTGATGTGAAGGGTAGCTCTTGACACAAATTGTCAAACCACCACAGTTTCCAGCGAAATGGATAATGATGAATTACATCTGTCACAAATTCAAAAGTATGACAATGTTTTTGATAACATGTGTCAAAGCTCTCTCAGTTTTGCTGAATTGTCCCATCCATCTGAAGCCCTTTGGATGTGTGGTAGCCAACTCAGAGGCGCCACCACCACCTCTGAAGACTTTGTGTGTTTGGCACAGGAGGTGATTCAGATACTGAGGAGGAAGAAAACTGTCAGTCCTTGAACAGGCTTCAGGGATATGGAGAAAAGGGGTCTGGGCTTTGCTTTTGTTGGCAAACTGAGGAAAAGAGAATTGCTGACAGAATACTTGAAACTTTTCCAAAAAAATTAATCTAAACATATAGAAAGGGACATTTTGCTGGAAGGTCTGTGACACACAGAAATTGAAAGCAGAATGATCTGCTGTGATCCAAGCAAGTGACATCACAGTTTGTACCTGTTACACAGAAAGAAGGCTACCCTACTGAATTTTGAGTCTGAGGGTCCTTCTACAACAAGAAAGGAAAAAGAAGAAACTGGTTTTCTTTTCTGCATGGTAGCAACTCATTTCTTCTGCCTATCTTGAATTTAGACAACAGTTTGTGTCTCAAAAGTACCTCAGAGACACTCCTTAGCTAGGCATTCTTATTTTCAGTATGTTTCCTCCTTCATTTCTTCCATTTGTTGCAAAAATATTCTTGTACAGCCAGTCTGGTTTTGTGGGGATTTATCTGGTGCTATAGTTTTAGTCTACAGAGTGTATATATGACTTATAAACTTAGGATATTTTAAAAGAAAAATGTAAAGATTTATTTTATTATAGTCTTTTTCAAATACTCCCTTTCTCATGGCAGCACAACTTTTTATGGAAATAAATGTGACAGCACAACTGTATTTTGTGATAACTGGGAATCAAGCAAAAGGAACTGACTGATTCTGAAGATACTGAGACACTGTTTTCACAGCATTAATTAAGAGAGAATTTGGACTAAAGCAAAAGTAAAATCAGAATTTAAATGGTATCTAAATCAAATATTGTTTCTCCCACTTTATCACTTAGTGCTGATTGTTCTCCCAGGTCAGTACGTCCCTTCATAAGTCAAATTGCCTACATGAAGGTATCTGGTAAAAGTTCACCAAGATGTGCCCCATTCCTTTATCCAGGCTTGAAAGTCACCAAAGAGATTTTTGTCATAGAGGAAAAAACCAGAACTGCCACAAGAAAATTCTGTCTGTGACAGTGACTCTCTGGGGGAGTATTGTAAAGTCAAATGGGGATTGAGTTTGATGTCTTTAACTTGCTTTTTGCACAAGACAGAGGCTGAATTCCTTTCTGATACATTACTTTCTTCTGTAACACATATCTATTTATTTCAAATACTTTTGTGAGGGTTCAGCGGCATTTTTGCTTCTACTTACGCAGCAGCATGTCAGATGTGTTAAGAATGAACAGAGAAGAAGGCATAAGCAGTGCAACATACCCCAAACAAATTAATTCAAAGTATAAATGAACAGAAATAGCATCCAGATTGCATAAATCATTGTGATTAGTTATTAAGTTCCAATTAATGTTGAGATCCTCTTGACAGTGCTTAACAGTCACAAAAGGCGTGGTTCTTTTGTCTGTAAGTTTTAGAAGATTAAAACAAATAAAACAACAACTAACTGCCTTGGACATACAATGAGCCACCGTGCCTTCATGGCTTAGCAGGGTTTGCAAGCCATGGCACCTGGCTCCAGTGGTAGCTCACAGCATATGTGACATCAGACCTGGAGTGTGAGCATCATCACACGGGCCCAGCACATACATGAGACCTTGGAAACTCCTTCCAGCCTTGACAACTCATTTCTGAGTTGTAATTACAGGGCTGCTATTTTAAGCACTGTGGCATTTAAAGTTTTGAAAGGGGAAATGAAAAAAAAAAAAAAAAGAAAAAAAGGAGGCAGATCTAGTGTTCTATGAGCCAGTTGTATAAGGGACAATGAAATTCAGCTTCAGGAAGAGAAGGTGACAGACTGACAGACTAAGCCAGCAGGATACATAAAAAACTGAATATTAAGGTGTACACAATGAAAGAGAACAATGATAGGTGGGAAGTCCTGGAGCTGGTGAGGTCTTAAAGGCTGGGTAGATCTCCTCTGACATCCCTTCAATATGAAAGCCAAATAATGGTTTATTTTCAGTCTCAATTAGGCAAGAATTGCACAGTCACCTATCTGTATACTGTATTCCACACATATTTTACATGGTCTAAGTGCCTGCAGGTCAGCAGTGTTTAATACCTTTGGCCATTTAAGTTGCTTTTCTTTTACAAACTCACTACTTGAAGGGCACGTTTGACCTCGTATATGCATTAAGTCAAGTCTATGCTTAAGTTTTTATGGGATTAGATCTTTCTGAAATCTTTATTATTTAAAAAGCAGAAGTCACACAGCCGAGTAAATTCACTTTGTGTTCTCCAGATATTTTAATGCAGAAATATTGTAGAATTCAAGCTTCAAAATGCGCTCAGACTTGGAGGAAATATTTTCTGTCTAGATCAATGTTGACCTAACAGCTTTATTAATTTATCAAGAGAAGAGCTATAACTCTATTGTAACTTGCCCGACAATAAATACTGTGGTAATTTCCAAGGACAACATTTTTGTTGTTGTTGATCATGCAATACCAATTTTTTAGTCACTTCCCCCTCTGGAGTAAATAAATGCTATTAGTTTTTTCAGTTGTGTACAGTAAATATGGATTTCAAGACTTGTTTTTCTGCATTTCTTAAAACATTTATGAACTTTGAAAAGATGAATGTGTTTTAAGCATATTATTTCATTTGAACACTTTTCCCTCTGGTTTTTAATATGGAAAACTGTTCATCACATATTGAATAAAGCAAGTTTTACTTTATTTAATGCCTTGACCCAAATCACATTGTCTCCATAAATATTTTACAGTCTGTGTGCAACAAAAGCATGATTACTAAACTCGGGTCTGCACTTGTAGGTAACATACTTTAGGAAAAAAACCAATAATTTTCTTTTCTGCTGTTTTGAGAGAATTGGTGTTACTAACTGTCCAACTGATTAGAAGGGATTGCATGTGCATATATATATATATATATATATATATATATATATAAATACACATATATATACACATATATGGCAGTCTATGTATCTCAGTATGTATAAAAGTATGCCTGTGAGTGTATACATATATATTTTAACACTTAGTCTACAGGGATAGGTTGTTGGAAATGTGTAGCAGGTTCCCTTGCCAAGTTTCTGTCTATATTAAATCCATACATACACAAAACAGAAAATATTACTCATTGTATGTCTCTCCAGTAGATTTTTAGTGAGTCTGGAAATGAATTTCCAGACTTGAATCACGGCTGCAAGTACAGCTGCATGTCTGGCAGAGGCAGAGTCTTTGCTGGTGGTTGAATTGAATGGGCAGATGTAGCTTAACAGCTACTTTAGAATTTGAAGAAATTATCTTCCTTTTTTTTTTGTCCTGAATTTTGCTAAGCAAGCACAATAATGCCAGATGGATGTTCAGAAAGGAGTAAGCTGAACAGCAAGGAGCAAAATGGGAGAAGTGGTGAATCTTGGCCTGTTATCTCAGGGGTGACAAGAGGTGGAGAGCTTTACTGGCACTGGTCTCAGGTCATCATTCAGATGCATTCAAGCTTCCACTTTTCAGAGATATGACTGACTGAATTAAGTGAAATAACAGACTTTTTTCTCATTCTGAATACAATGAATAAGATTAGAACAAAGCTGGATGGCATACATGCAAATCCAAATTTGATTTCTTTTACTAAGCATTTCATTTTGGATTATAAAGACACAAAAGAAGGCAGTTCAAAAAAACAACAAGCTGAAAAAGGGATCATTTCAGCTTAATCCTGCTGCCAGCCATGAGAGGTGAAGCATCATGGTTCAGGGCTCAGCCTTCTACCACAATTCCTGCCTTGACACCTCAGTCCTCTCAGGTTTTCCTTAATTAAAAAAAAATACTGCAAGCCACTGATGTCAATGACAGACATTTTTTTTTTTTTGTACGTGTGAAAAGTATATCAAACAATCAATTTTAAATCTGATTTTTTTAGTATTTCTGACTTTCTTCTAACAACCTATCTTTGGGAAATTGTCTTCATCAATTCAAAGTGATCAACACTTCCCACAAGCCCATTTGGAAATGGCAACTTAGTGTAAAGCCATCTTGATATAAAACTAGGTATTGGCATGTCAGTCCGGCTACAACCTTGGCTTGGCCAGACATTCTCTGAAGTCAAGAGAAATTTTCAATTGACGTATTTGAGGTAAAATCAGGATGGAGATGAACCTGGACAGTTTGTTAAGAACTTCTATTTTGACTTTAAATCTTCCTTTAAATCTTCCTTTATATGGGCCACCAAAAACACCCAGGTATTTGCCTAAATGTGGCCTTAATGCAGCCTGGAAGTATTCCTATTGGGAGTTACTTCTCTGAAACCACTGTGGCTGTTCTTCTTTGGTGCTACACAGGTAATCACTTGAGTCTATAAGGAATTGTGCAGAGCATTTACCATGGTTAAATGCAGGTATCTGTGTCCTCTATAGTGAGTTTGTCATATGGGGATTTTTTTTGTCTTTTTTTTTTTCTTTAATGATAAATTATTATTAAAAATTAATTTAATTACTAAGTGTTTAATATCTAACTGAAAACAAAATAAAACAAAACCGAAAAAAAAAAGGAAAAGTGGGGGGGAAATCCCTAAGCCACATTTAATCCCATTATACACAGTAGTATCAATGCTAATGCTTTCTAAATAATCCAGACTTCTCTCTACTCTTCTTGCCAGATCACAACAACAGGCAGCCTTCATCTGCCTCTAATAAAAGGTAAAAAACCTTCTTCCCTCACCAGACAGCACTGCGAGGTCCACCAACAGTTTTTCTGCAGGGGGAAGACATCTCTCCTTCTTCACTTCCCTGCCTCAGCCACTTCTAGTAACAGGGCAAGCCAAATCTCTTTTCATAACCTAAGTCTCACAGGAAAACATCACAAGGGAAAGCACAGCTTGAGCCTCTGGAACATACAAAAGCAAATCCCATCAGCAATTGCCTGGTTTAGGTTCATCCCAGTTCAGATACAAACCATGCAGAGAAAACATTAAAAAAGTATTCAGCTACCTCAGATAAATAAAACTCTGCTTCTGTGACTGATGTGAGCTGAATAATCAGGCTGCTTACAGCAATGCATCTTACAGTCATCTCTGTCAATAAAACCAAAGTGAATGTGAATAATAAACTGCAGACTGGCTGCAGTAAGCATTTCCCAAACAGTGAGTAAAAGCACTTAATTCCCTCACAAAACTTGAAAACCTTCCTCTGAGTTAACTTCTAGAGTCATTGAAATAAACAAAATTGAATTTAGGCTAATTAGATAAAGGTGGCTTAAAACTCTTAGATATCCTAAAATGAGGATATTATAATGTAGTCCAGATTATAATGATAATTATTACATTGGACACTGCACAATAATTATGCAGTACATACCACGGTTTAAATATAAGAGGAGTGGTGTGTATGGATGTTATTCCTAAGATTTTAGCAATTTGTGGTCATACCAGTTCCACTTTAAAACATTAATAAATTTTATAGTGGACTTGTGTGAAAAACACCAGTTATTCTTAGCTGCTCCTCTGCAAAGCTCTGCCATACAAAAGGCAGCTATTATTAATCGAGGTGTTGTGATTAAGGAAGATGGGGAGGGGGGAAGGAGTCCCTACAAATGGGTCGCATGTTTGTGCATGGTTTGTTTATCTTTTCTCACCTCCACTTTGAGCTGTGGGGTTGGAGGGGGAGCTGGCAGCTGGCAGTTCATCATTACAGGCACACACTGTCCCATCTGCACTGCTGATGGTGGTGAGGTCGCATGGGGTTTTACCCAAACAGGCTCTCAGGGGTGCAATAATACACCTCTTGATTTGGCTGTGAAGTTATACTTATTATTAATAGACAAGATAAGAGGCTGGGGCTCTATTCATCCACTTTAGTGCTAATTATTCAGTTTGATCTGAGCCGATTATGATACTGATAGATAAGCACACCACATTTACAGCTATAGCAAGCACTGGCCAAGAACTTTGGCTCATGCTGCTGTTTGGTTTATCTGATAGGAAGGGAGGAGAAAAAAAAGAAGCTGCTCTGGTTGATTAGCAATGTGTTGCATGGGACCATTTATAATGAAGCATATCATTTAAATTTTCCTTTACAAATGAGTCCAACTCTCTTTGCAGGCTGCAGGCTCTGTTAATTGTCACAAACATTGCTTCCTTTTTTTTTAAAACATTATTAGCTCTTTGGCAGGATCTTCATTGTTGACTAAAAACTTGGCATGATCCGGGCTTGCTGAATAATTTAGGTTGTTGGCAGCTGGAGTAGGAGAACACACACACATCTAGGCAGGCAGACGTGCTGCTTGAGCTCTTTATATAATAGCATTGTATACAAAGCAGAGTATAGTCAGAAATGACTTCTGGGTCTGTTTATAGGTAAACACTGATGTTAGTTTTACAGGAAAAAAATTGAGGGATACTTCAAACTGTATATAATATGTGAGACAGATGCACTGCTGATTGTTCAGATGACTCCCCTAATCTCTGACTTTCACAGAATGTGATTACTGCAGATTCTGAGGACTAGCACTTCAAGTATGTTTCTGTGCACTTTGGCACTTTGAGTCTTGTGTATAAACACCACTGAACATAATAATGAATCTGTGAGCTTAGCCAGAAAGAGAACTCCTCACACTTTTCCTTTGTGCAGTAAATGTGTCCCAATTGTACTGTCAGTCACAGAGAAAATGTGCAGCTTGAGAGGTGCCCATTTCGGAATTACATTTGTGTGCTGTATGAACTCCCACTTTTATCACAGTGTCTAGAAGAGAAGTAAAATACATAAAACCTGCTGCCTGCACCTTGGTGCAGGGCACCCAAAGCATTAATGATGAGCACAGGGTAGGTTTTTCCAAAACAGTCATCTCCCACAGAAGCTCCTCTTGTGAATTTTATGTAAGAGACGTGTCAACATGCACTTCTTGTCTCGTTCACATACTCTTATGCTGTACTTAGCTGTCACTATCGCGACACATTGTAAGAAGATGTTTTGTTCATGTCAAAGTTTGAGCAATATTGAATGACTGGGAGAGGAATCCAAGAAAAATAAAGCATGAGGGCCCCATTCTGAGTGTTTATTATCTTTCTGTTTCCTAAGCAAATTATGCACTGCCTCTCTACTTTTCCAAGCTGCCGCTGTCTTCCCAGGAAAGTCTTTTCACTTCCATGCTCCTTGCTCCTTAATTCCTCTTTAAATCCTTTGAGGGCCTCTGCTTCCCAGGCCTTTTTCTCTCTGCCCTCAAGCCTTCGTCCCTGGAGAGGGAGGACTCGACTAGAAAATGTCTCATAGATTTCTGTGACAGCCACTTGACAGATATGATAGAACATAATGAGAAATGAATAAAACACTCTCACAGCAGTCTCAACAGAGGGAGTGTAACTGAGTTAGGCTGGGGATGAACAGGCTTTCCTCCTCCCTCCCTGCATCTTAGTCTTGTAATCAGTGCTGGGACACAAGGTGGAAAAGGTGGCTGCAAGGACACAGTGTGCTCTCTTGACAATTTTCATGGTTATTAGCTAAGGACTGAGCATTGTTAAACCTGGAATGTCTCCCAATTATGCTGTGACACCTCTACACTAAACAAGAAGGGGTATCAGGGTGAATATTACCTAAGCACTGTAACACAGACTCCATTTAGAGATGCACAGACCTACATGTTTCCCAGAAGAAGCATCAGATAACTGCCAGAGTGGTCTTCCAGCAACTTGACAACCTTTGCAATTATGTGGGAAAGCATTTCTGAATTGTACCTAGTGTATGGCATTCCAGTTATTATTTACTGTATAGGTTTTACTACATAATAATAGACAGCACAAATCCATCTATAAATGTCCTATGCAGCTTGGGAGACTGCTGATGAACCCATCTATCATCATAAGGAACCTATTTTATGAGACTGTGTTACAATTACATACTTAAAACATTATAAATAAATGAGGATACCAATAACTTTCCTTTTTGCCTAGAAAACTGCACAAATGTCTGCATCATTTGTTAAGATATTTCTAGGAATTTCTTCTATTCCAATTAATTTCAGGTTGGTGCAGGAACTGAGTTGTTAGGTATACTGAGTGCACTGGCATATTAGGGCACATATCAGCAAAACCTGTGTGTGGGTACGAAGGAAAATGTGTGAAAGGGCTGATCCACATTGACACCAACACGTGAACTTTAGGTATATGGGAAATCTCAATAACTTTAAACTGAATACTCACCCTGCCAAAACTGAGCACATGCCAAAGTGGTTTGCTGCATTGAGACCATATTTAGCAGCTGGTTGTTGTTAGCTGTGTTGCAGCTTAGGAAATCAGTGGGCTCAGCAGCTGATAGACTGTTAGCAACTGATAGCAGCTGATAGACTCTGCACAAACAGTTTAAGGGTCTCTTTTCATGAGAACAAACTGAAGAAAATTTTCTTACATAAATTCAGAATTTTTGCAGGAAAACACTGTGTGCCCACAGTTTAAATTTTTCACCAGATGACCCAATCAATTTGCAGTTAGAAATATTTGAGTTTTATTCCTCAAACTGTTTGGAAGTACTGAGGTACACAACATTTGTGGAAGCTGAAAGATCAGGTCATCAGCTAGTGTTAAAAATAGTACCTATGTTTTATAAACAGAACATAGCCTTAATATTTTCAAAAATAAATGAATTATAAATACCAAATTAAAAACCTTTACTGATGAAACTATGACTATAGTTTTGTGCTAACTAATCTCCAGGGAAGAGAAAGAAAATCATGAAAGTCCGGTGACTGATGCACTTTCCCTGCTTCCTTTGTCACAGTGAAAAGCACATTTCTTCCAACAGAACAGTGGCAGCTCTTATCTGCATGAGCACGAGAGCCTCTAGAGCATGAGAACCTTTTAATAAAGAAGTCTATTCTTTTGTTATAAATCATTCATTGGGCAAGAAGAGACTCTTGCATTAGCAGTGTTACTTGGTTTGATGAATCTCACAATGTTAGAGTTTTAACAACAGACCCATAAAGAGGTTGCTGCTCGTTCTTCAGCCCAAAGCACAGCAGTTACATCCAGGCACACAGCTACAAAACGGCCAGCATGAAGAATTAAAAGGCTGGGATTGATTAGCATTTACAAGAAACTTAACAACCAAAGGCTCTGTAATCTGTATTGGAGTAACACAATGTTGAGCTGATTTTCTATTTTTTAATGAGTACTCAACTATGATCCTGGTGTCACTGTGACAGAGATGTTTGATGTTGGGGTGGAATAAACTGAAAGCATCATTGACTGTGTCTGATCTTTCATGTGTGTCTGCCACAGGAATGGTAAATAGAATTCCTGGAAATGAACTCTGAGGTGAGAGCTGGACAATAGAGGATCACTTCCTAGATAAATTTCACTGAGGTACGAATGAAAGACTTATCTACACTACTGTGAAAATTTTATTGCCAAAAAATATAGACAGGTTATACAAGTAAATCTATTTGGTTTCTATTTGGTCATTGTTGGTTTCTTCTTTTTTGCCTGATGACTATGTATATTTAGCCACTCCAGCATAAATATCCACATTTGACATCCACACAAGGTGGCTATATATATATATATATATATTTTTATATATTTATATATGTTAGTGGACCAGATCTGGTCAAAAAAGGATATTCTTGAAGAATCTTTGACTTGACACAAAAAATGTGAGAACAGGTGTTTTTAATACACTATTTTATATAAAGACAAATAGAAAATGTCTTATTATCAAAAAAATTATAGTCACAAATGGCTTGAACATATCTTTCAGGTCCATTCTGAGCCAAGCAACACTGGCACAAAATATCTAACTCCTTGGAGTTTTTTTAATAAGTGTCAGACTGCAAGTGTTGCTATAAGTTTTACTGCTAATATTTAAATTAATGGACTAGAGAAAAAATTTGCTTGTCCATAAAAGACTCCAGGTTGTGAAGGTGAAGAATAGACTTCACTGGAGGATAAGATTAAATTCTCTCTCATTTATCAATCCCTAAGGGTCTCAAGTCCCATCAAGCTCCACAGGTATCTAGTCAGCATCATCAAGGAGACCTAGAGAGTTGTTCAGATAACCAGCCAGAAACTCAGCTGAGATGAAGTACCACTCCAGATTCTGCTGACTGCGCAGGAGGGATCTCCCCTGGCTATGATGGGAGACTGGACACCCTGTGGGAGCTCAGGGCTAATGTACCTGAGCCAGACATCCTTAATGCCAGTGGCTGAACACCATCTCCAGATTTAGCTGTTTAAAAATTGCCTGGGATGAATCACCCTTTGTAATCTTTTACCCAGTATTTAAGATGGGTACTGAAACCACTGAAGTGCAGAGTCTTAAAGGCTTCTCTGTTTCAAGCCAGAGATAGGAGCATGAAGGGCCACCTCAAATGCACCAGGGGCTAGTTCTACACCTGGATTATAAGAAGATAGAACAGCTGCACAGCATATACATATATAAGTATAATTATACAATTTTGGGGCATAAGAAAGGGAGTAACTTTTTATCCCTCCCAGAGGTGGATCACCTCAGGGGTAAGAGGATATGATACACACTGCCGTCCTGCAAAGCACCGCTGCACCTCAGAGTCTCTTCAGGTTTTTATGGACTTGTCTTGCAATCACGCTCCTCAATAACACTTTGGAAATACTGAACACAAAAGATGTCAGCATGACCCAGCTCTTTCAACAGAAACTGTTAGCCAGGTTAGCGAATAATTCTGGCACTGCTGAAGCAGCATTTTTAGTGAACAAAACTTTCTCCTTCTTCAAAGGCACCTGTCTTTATTTATTGTTTCTCTTCCTACTTTGCCTTCTACCTCTGCTTTTTCACGGTGGCTTCTTTCTCGATGTCAAATTTTGCTGTTTAATTTCAGAGTTTAAAGCAAAGCTAGAGTATATCATATCAGTGCTAGAGTATGTAAGGAAATTCTTACTCTTCTAAAACTGTTGGTTCTTCTTGAGACAAATTTCAAAATTTGCAAATTTTTGCAACAGCATGGCACAATAATTTTATTCTCTTTAGCTCATCTAAATTGAACAGTTTATGTAGTGAAACCTTTAATATACAGGTCACAGTAGCACTTTAGGAAACAACTGCAGATCTGGCCAACAAGTAGAGTTCCCCATTTACAGGAATATAATAGGGGCCGGTCTGGTTTGTGTATGAAGTTAAGGGGAGGAGAGGGGGTAACTACTATTTTATTGAGGTCTGGATTGGACAGAAACTTGAATATTTAGAAATTTTTAATGAATAGGAAATCACAGAGGTGTGAAGAATATGATGTGTAGTACGTACAGTAGTAGCTTTCCAGAAGTGGTAATTAGGTTTAGAGCCAGAGCTGGAAACATGTAATAAAATTAAGTCTAATAAAAGACACTAGTAATTGCATCCAAACAGAAAAACCAAATGAAACAAAACAAAAAGACAGAAATAATCTCCCTGTTTTCATTATGCTGGATAGAGTCCAGTATTGCAAATCAGCAGGCTGATCTTGGTGGCTGGTCTGCAGTAGGAAAGCTGCAAACTGTGCTCTTCATGCCTTGCTAGGGAAAAGAAAATAAATAAGGTATTTCTAGCAGTTTTAGAGGCTATTTTTTGTTTGTTTGCGGTTTTTTGCCTTTCACTTCCCTTCATGAAGGACCTCAACACACTTAACTCAGACTGAAATTAATGCAAGGGTGAGGATTCTGAGCAGCCCACAAGTTCAATAACTAGCTAAACAAAACACAGTTTTGATATTCTTTCTCTGTCCCTTGAATAATAATTCTTAAACAGACAATCTGTCATGACACAAAAGTAACCAATAAAAAAGTCACACTACATCAGCACACACCACACAGTTAATACAGTTATTTAACTCTTCCACCTATAGAAACCATGGTTCTAGAAACTTTGGTTCAAAGTGGAGATAGAAAACACACTTCAAGAAACCAGCATCCCCCACACCTACCTGTTTTCTAGTAACAAACAGCAGCTACAAAGGCTGAGATAACAATAGATCTTGTGCATAAGCAAATGCCTGCTAAACGTTGCTAAAATCTTGGCCAAAAAAATGGCAACCGACCAGTTGAAATTGGCAGTCAGGCATTTAGCTCATTTTGATCTTAGCTGTCACATCATTGAATTCTCTCTTGCCCCTGTGTCATTAAACTGTAGTATCATTGGAGGGCTTGAGTGTTTAGGAGGTGAAAATAAATTCTACTAGCAATCTTAGGCGACAGTGGCCTGTATTTATCTATATATCTATCAACTTTACCTATTGCAGACAATTGTAACTCTGATTTCAAGTTTTCTTGGTTGTTAAATAGGGGATGATTCTCTGTGTGCCAAAGCATCAGTCAAAATATGAACAATTCACTATTTTGGTGGTGTGGGTATGAGCTGAAGATTTTATCAAGTGTCTGAAAAATGACCTGTGTTTTCGTCAAATAAACATGCAATTTTCAGGAAGGCAATTCACATATTAATGATGAGAGTTTTCACTCTGAACACCCAGAGAAGAAGGTCCCCTTGAGCTTTAGTTTCTGCTTCCTCTCTTCCTTTTATTCACTATCTCCTTTTTGCCATGTCCTTCGTGCCTCTAGCCATGACAGTTTTGCTATGTATGTAGCAGATATACCTTTCTTTAAACAAAAGGCTGCAGTGACTCCAGGCGAGTTTGCTAGTTAGATTAATTGGGAAAGGAACAAAACTCATCCAATCCAGGTCCTGTGCTCCATTTTGTCCTGTCTTTGAAATGAAGGTTGTCTTTCCTCTCTGTTATTCTCCAGGAGACACCAGACAGAGGAAGGGAAAATAAAGGAGTGAGTGGGAATCGGGGGAGGACACCCCGTTCCCCTCACCTTCCATCTGCAATGTTATTGTCTCGCTGCTTTTAAAGCTCCCTCCCCTCTGTGCCTACCTGCTTTAGTCTCCCCTCTCTTTGCTCAGAAGTAAATCAGTAGGCAACCTACAGCATATGCTGATGATGGGTAGTCTTTCAGCTGGTCCCCAGCACTGGCTTCAGAGCAGAGCAAACTGCTGGCAGCAAAATGCTTGAACTCCTGGGTTTTGAAGTTTCAGGTTCTCTATCAAAGTAACAGATATTAATCATCTGCTACGAGACTTTCAGCAGAAGGCATGCAGTTTTCCCAGTGGTATCTTCCTTTTAAAGGGAGTGTAAGAAAAGCAAAAAACCATTTCAAAAGACTTAGGATTGAAGAAAATAGCTAGATCCCAGTGGGTAAAGAAAAACAGAAAAGTAAAAAGTTTTTCAAAGGATTAAAAGCAAGCTATTCTTTAAGTCTTGCAAGAGTCTTGCTTTATTTTATTAAAAGGCGTAAGTAGCCAGAGACCTAGAGCTCCACACACTTGGCATTTGTAGACATTTCTCCCATAGCTGTCATGTTTTATAAATCTTGATCTTTTCTTGTTATTACTGCTGATCATATCTTCATCTGGATAAAGTGGGTTTCAAGATATGAGACTAAAAAGGCTAAGATGGGCATAATTAAAAAAATGTTAGGTGTATGCTATGAACAGCAGAGAGACCCCAAAATTATTATTGAGCATAGTTTGAAAGGATGGAGATATTGCTACTGTTACGGAAATTGGCATCTGCTTTGGCAATCCTCATCATGATGTCTCCAATTCACACATATCCTTTAGCTAATCGGAGGATGCTGTATAATCCTTCAAACACCTTCCAGCTGATACAAGCACCACTTTTTGTACAAGTCAAAATGCTCCCTTCAGGGGGGCAGTGGTATGTATTCACTGAACAAAAACTGAAGTACATCTTCCATCCACAGCAGAACACAATACTGGATAAAGTTAAAACATGAATCTGATTTATTGTCTTCCTCCATTCTATAACAAATCAAAAGTAACTTGTGAAAGTCCACGGATTATTACTGATTCAATTATTAATAACTGTAATCAGTTCTGGACCAATTAAATTTTTCAGAATTTAAACTCTAGACTACTTCTGTGCAAGAGTCAGAAAGAGATATCTCTGCTCTACAACACCTCTAGCAGAACTAATTAGAGACAGACTTTTACTTGTTAGTCATGAATCTATTATTTACTATAAATCTACAGAAATAAATACAGTACATGAAAAATAGTGAGCCTTGTCTGTAGTTTGGCTCAAAAAGGTTTGAAAAATCTCTTCTGTGTAATTGCTCAGTTTTATCTTGGAACACCAGAAGGCATCAGGCTAATATCCCTGGTTTTATCACAGAAAAATTGCTATACTGTGAGTTTTATCAGTATGCTTTTTGAAGAACCCAGGTGTTATGTCCAATTAACCCACAATAACACCCACGTCAACTCAAAATTCTTCTGGCTTTTTTCTTGTGTTAGTAACTAAAGTCTTGGGTCTTTGAGTCTTTGGAAAATTTTTTTGCCTTTTTATGCATTTCTCTGAATAATAATGAAGCCCCTTCACAATACTTACAATGAAAAAACAAGATTGGCTTCTGACCATCTTTATTGCAAGACACCTTAGGAGAACTCCTATCAGTTAGCAGGTCATCAGCTAAATGCCCGAGTCCAGACCTTTATTATTTTAAAGGAAAATATGGAAAACTTGGCTGAAGTGCCAAGTGTGTAAATGGTCCTCTGTTTTAGTTCTTGGCTTTCAAGTGAAACAGGAAGTCAAAAGTTCATGGAAGAATTTGCCATGTTCACAGAAAACAAGCACAGGTGAAACTCAGCAAGTCACAGCAGTAAACATGTCCACTAAAGGAAAATAAACTGTGAAAGTTATTTAAAATCAGCATTTAAACCTTTCCAAATTCAATATGCATTGAGAGAGCAAGTGCAGCAGGCCATAGAGTACTAATAAACTTCTGATTCCCTTGCCTAAACCTGAGTCACTCTGGCCTTTTGCATTTGAATGCATCATGTTCATGATGCTGCTGTAAACCTTGGACCTCAATTACTGCATGATAACAGGTTTTTATTGCATTACCCTTTCCAGGCCTGAAAGCTTGGATTTCCCTGCACTTAGGCACTGAGACACAGCTGGGAGATGGTCTGCATACCCAATTAGTAGATTACTTCTGAAAATATATATTCTGCACCACAGAGGCCTAAAAATGATCCATCAGCTCCAGCTACCTGCTGCTGCCACTTGAGAGGAGGGAAAGAGGGAGAGGAAAAAGATTTGGCTGCATTTCTATAATTGCATAAACGATGCATCATTCACTTGACAAACTATATTAATAGCACCCGAGAGGACAGGCTCTGAACATGCAAAATGCTGCAAAGCACTTGTCTTTTATGACAAATCTTTTTAATTTTTCAGTTAAAATGATAATAAATATTGATTTTCCATGTACCATTACTGTATCTAGAACACTTCCTGGCAGTGTCTGTGAAATTTATTTAAGTCATTTGGTTTGAGTTTTAGGCATCAACTGTATCACATCAAAACAGAGAGGTTGCTTTCCCAGAATCCTGGCTTGTGTGCTGTATCCAGAATTTCTAAGAAAATGCTTTATGTTTCCCTCTGATGTTCCTCATGTATGAAGGAGCTCTGATTTTAGGTTTAGCTGTTGAAGAGACACTGCCAGAGATCTATCAGCAGAGATTTCCAACACACAAGGATAAAGGGCTCTCCCTCAGAAAAAAGGTTTTGGAACATAGGAAGGATGAGAAACAGTAAGAGTGTGGTCAAATATATGGCACTTTGGATGGTATTATGGAGGCTTTGTCCAGCTATGTGATACCTGTGAAAGAATTTCATCTGGACTACTCCTCTTCCCCAGTGTCTGAATTGTGAATTAAGCTTACCTCACTTGAAAACCCATTGGAGACCAGGGGATCATAAACACTGAAGCCAAGGGTCCATATTTCTTGTAGGTATTTAATGCTCAGTTGGTTTCAATATCACCTAAAATCCTTCTGGCACCAAGGCCTAGGAGCTATTGCTAATAATGATTATAAAATGAGACACACCAATTCTGAGAGGAATCAAGGGACACAATTAGCCCAAATATCACTCAACACCATGTCTCTCCCCAGGTTTGAAGGGCTGTGTCAGAAATCTCTGAGCTCTTGCCTTCCCACAACAAATTCATTTTGTCCATTCCAAGAGTATCAAAAAGAGGCAGGAATCCCCAAGCTTCTGTCATCCCAGGCAGAAAGGGGTGGGAGAACTGAGTAAAGAGATAGCACTGAGAAGCCCAGAAATTTAGGGACTGGAAGAAATTGGAGTGTTTGAGCAATAGAACCACTTTGTTTGGGACAGGCAGCTCTGCATATGTTCATGAAATCAGCCCTGTGGCTGGGACACAGCAGCACATTCGCTGCCCAACAGACTCACTGTGACTCCAGAGCTCTCAATCAGGCTGGAATTACCATTCTCCCCAAGACCACCTGTGTAGCACACACTCTGCAGGCCAGTGCTCCTGGGATCTGTGCAATAGCCTCTACATGTGCTGGAGGCATCATCTGCATGTGGGCAGAGACACGTATAAAATTTCCCATCCTGTTTCAAGCGGATTGCCAGATGTCCAGAAATCCCTGACAATTGTCCAAAATCTCTGAACTCCACCCAGACAGGATTGCCAGGTGGAAAAAGTAGATATATCCAAGAAAACTCAGATGGTAGCCTAGGAAAAAAAAGAACTGTCTGGCAGCAAAGCAGGGAAGAAGAAAATGAGGAATAGGGAGATGAGAAGGGAATGGAAGGAATGAGAAATACAAAGTTTTAGAAAAGAATTAATTTAGTTTGGATAAGTCAAATACTTTGGCTCTAACTCAAACCTTAAATTTAAACATAAAGAAGTCGTACCAGTAGCGTGAAGACTCAAATAAGACAGCTCAGAAAGTAATGAAAACAGCTAGATAAGAAAGCAGTCAATATCTCTGTGGGGTTTTGTTTTGAAAAACATATAGGACCAGATTAATGTATAAAAGTTGCAGATGGTCAATATTACATCACCAGCAGTCAAAGCAATATTCCTTCCTTCCTTCCTCTGAACCAGAGCTTCACCTCCCACATCTTAACATGTAAACTTTACTGTCAGAGTAGCTGGCTGAACAAGCAGAAGTCAAGGATTTCCACAAATAATTAAAGCATAAAAGCTAAATAATAAATGATAGCTGCCAGAGAATATTCTCTCTAGTGCAGATATGGAAGGAAGGTACACAGGAGACCTAAGATAATCAAACATGCTCTTTATTTCAAGTCACAGACTCATTTTGCCTTCTCCATTCCCACTCCCATATATTCATCATATGTTTGACTGATTCTATAACTACACAGAACTGGACCCCAGGAGGGTCCAACTCTGCCCTCCTTTTGCCAAGCAACGCTTATGTGAACAATCACAGTGTCTATGGTGGGATGATTCTCATGAGTAAATTATTAGCCAGTGTCAGAAAATACTGCAGAATCCTGTGATGTGTGCATTGTTTCTGTCGAAAAAATAAGGCACATGAATACTAACCTAGGAAGAACTTGAAATTCTCACATTTGTGTTCTTATGGGAATGTGGAAATATGGCAGAATAATCTCCCAGCTACACTTTTCTGTTATTTTGTTATGTTTGGTTTTTTTTAAGTTCAATATAAACCTACAAGGTGGAAAAGACCAAAACAGAAGTCATTCGTAGACCTTTATAAATATTTAGAAGGGAAAAATCAATCTCCAGGACTCAGTTTTCTTTGGGAAAAATATTGGGAGACTTCCTTCATTTTATTTTCAATTCTTGATTTAAAGCATGCCTGCACTTGAATGTGATACAGTCCTACATGACATGTTATGCTTCTGCTGAACCCTTGCCTTATTCAGCACTCAGGATAAACAATGTGCTGGAGAGACATCAGTTACAATGGTAATTATTTTTAATAGATTCCCCGAATCATCTGGAGCAAAAATAAGATGATTAGTGGATAAACCAGAAGACTTCAAGAAGATGGCTTGAAGTTCATGTGCGACTTTCATTTTTTAGTTCAATTTGAATATATGCTGTATACTTGCTGAAGTTTGTAACTAAGCACATTAGAAGTTAGAATTCCCATTTCTGACATACAGCCTATCATTCTCTTCTCTGCTGCATTCCAGGACTGGGAATATCACCAAGCTCTGCATCCAGGAAGTAGCTTACAGAAAGAAGTCTGCTCAAAAATACAGAGCCCCTATACAAACACTCACAAGTGCCCTTTATGCTCCTACTACTCCTTTATGTCCAGCCAAACCCTCCAGTTTGTCCCTGGCTCCACCTAGCTCTTTTGCTCCCTCCTGGCACTTTTTCCACTTCCACTCTCATCACTTGTTTCTCAGGTTCTCTCTACAGACATTTGAGTCAAATGTGTCTCCCTGTGAGCTCTAGTTTTACCCATCAGATCATTCTCATTCTCAGATCTTGCTCCTTGTGTTCTCATAATCCACTCACCTAGCCAATTGAATTTTCATTCTACTTAGCACCCTTCTTTAGTTGGGTTTCAGGTGCTCTTTCCCCTCCAAAACCTTAGCCTCAATAACTCTCAGCCCCCATATGCCTTCCTTTTTCTGCAACTAGACTCAGCTTTCTTCTCCTACCCCGCTCCATGTCCTCCACTTGCCAGCTAGCTGCATTTCTTCTCAGCCTCCTCTTTGCTGCCCCAGCCCACTCTCTGTTTCAGTTTCTTTAAATACACTCCTCATCCAGATCTTTCTGCCCCACTTCCACATCCCCCATCACATCCAAATCTGCATTTCTTGGCACATCAAGACAAGATGTAGTTTGTCTTCTTTAAATTTGAGTGAGGCAATAGTTCTGCTCTCCAGCTGGCACCAGCAAAGGAGACAGAGAGGACACAGACAATTGGCTTGTCATTGTTACCTCCCCAGGTCAAGGTCGCCATGGCGCAGCCGGGAGCTGAGGCGCAGTAAAGGCTGTTTTCACCCTGGGACAGGAGCAATTGGACTGACGTTTCAGCTGTTGGAATACAAGCTGTGAAATACCTGCTGATAATGAGGAAACTTGCCTCTTTTCAAAAGTCTGTACAGTTGGAGAGTCCTTGGCAAATATTAATTAGGAATAACAAAAGGTATTGTTAAAAGCTCATTTCCTTACCCGGTTGCTAAGTTGCTAGTACAAGCATCCTAGAACACGTCAAAGAAAAGGATAAAAAAATGGTTTAACAAGTTCAGCATTTTCAACAAATGTTACTTCTATTTATCTTCCAGTTTTAAGGGACAAATAGTGATAGGAAAACACATTAGTGATAGGAAAACAGTTATTCAGACCTACCTAGGATACCAATCTACCCCATTTTTAAACCAGGCTTCTCCAGAAGTGTCTATTTGGAAATCATAGAATACTCATAGAATCATTAAGGCTGGAAAAGGTCTCTACAACCATCAAAGTTCAACCATTATCCTAACACTGACAAGTCTACCACTACATTAGGTGTCCCTAGCTCCATACCTACATGGGTTTTGAGCCCTTTCAGGCACAGTGATTCCCCTGCTTCCCTGGACAGCCTGTTCCAATGCCTGACCACCCTGTCAATGAAGAAATTTTTCCTAATATTCAACCTAAACCTCTCCTGGCATAACTTGAGGCCATTTTCTCTTGTCCTATCACTTGTTAACTTGGAAGAAAGGACTGACCTCCTCCTGGCTACAACCTCCTTTCAGGCAGTTGTAGAGAGAGAGAACATCCCCACTCAGACTCCTTTTCTCCAGACTATAAACCACAGGTGCCTCAGCTTCGCCTCACAGGACTTGTGCTCCAGACCCTTCAGCAGCTCTATTGCCCTTCTCTGGACATTCTCCAGCCCCTCAATGTCCTTTCTGGACTGTGACACCCAGAACTAGACACAAGACTCAAGGTGTGGCCTCACCAGCGTCCAGTGCAGGGGGCAATTCCTGCCCTGCTTCTGCTGGCCACACTATTTCTGGCACAGGCCAGGGTGCCATTGGCCTTCTTGGGCATCTGGGCACAGCCTGGCATATGTTCAGACACTGTTGACCAGCATACCCAGGTCCTTTAGTGCTGGGCCACTTTCCAACCACTCCCACAGCACTGCCTGAGGTTGCTGTGACCCAAGTCCAGGACCCTGCACTTTGTCTTATTGAACCTCATACAGCTGGCTTTGGCCTTGGCCCATTGATCCCTCAATGGCATCACTGTGTAAGACAATTATCTATATTTTCTCTACAGTTTAAAGGATAGAGAGATAGGGAGTTGCTCCGGGAGAAATTTATCCCTTTTGAGGATAGATGCCAAAAGACCGCTACAAATGGTGGGACTGTCACTGCTAGCAGACAGTGGGTGTTCTTTGGGTGCTCCTGGAACTAAAGTTTATACACCTGAAAGTCAGTGGGGTGACAAAGTGCCAGAGGACTTGGCACTGCATGGAAAACATGGGCGTGGCCTAGACTTTTGATAGATGAAGTTCACCAAGCAGCACATTACTGAAAGTGGTCAGAAGTCTAAACACACCTCCTTGCCACCTGCCTCATACCTGGATACCTTGGAAAATGTATTATTGAGACACGAATCCAAGAGCCCACGAAATCACTGTTAAAAACTCCTCTAAATGGAGGACTCTGGTCCTCCATCCTCAAGGGAAACATTTTTATGAGGGGTAAAAACCTGAATTTTTTATACCAGAATTTTTCCTAGTTTTTTCATTGTTGCATAGTCCCAGATGGTTAATTAATGAACGAAAAAAAAAAAAGTCTCTATTACTTTTTCTCTCCTTTCTTCCAGGAGGCACAAGTACAGTTTAAAGTCTGGAGAAATAAAAAAAACCCCATTAATTAAAATTTGTCTCAGACTGGCTTAACTATTAGCTGCTTGTTGTGAGTGAAGTGTTTTTGCTTTCTTACCTTTAGTGAACTGATTGATCTACCTGAACTACTCAGGAAGTGATTAAAATACCTGGATCACCTCCTTACTGAAGGTCCCCCCTGAAATCCCTTCCTCATTTCCATTCCAAGGAAGTCTGAATCTGTTGACCTTCAGGGCAGTTGTAAGGCTTGGTAAGTAGAGGAGCTTCAGACAGACTCTGGAGAAAGCAGTTTTGCAGATAGGTTGTGCCAGTCCGAGATGGCCCAAGGCACTTGCAGGAAAGCGTTGCAGACTGAATTGCCAGCCCTGAGGGCTGCGGAGGGCCTGTGGCAGGGAAGTGACTCTGCCTGTCCCTATCAGTACAGACCCAATGCAGTCCCGGCTGGACACAGATACCCTCTGTTCTGTGCACAGAAAGGCCAGCAAATGTGGCTCTGACAGGATTTCTGTATAAACCCTGGGATGCTACTACCTGTTTTGCATGTTGTATTGCTCCTAAGGCAAAGACACTGGTTTTCCCACTTGCATGTTACCCTCATTTGCCATGCTGAACCAACATTTATATTTAAAGAGGAAATTCTCCATCTTTTCTACCATTGTGTACTTTTCTAGCTTTGCTCTGTCTGGCCTTTTCCTTATGACTACTCCCTTCTTAGGTATTCATCTTTACTGGGGCTATTTAAGAGAGGTTGAAGTGCACAGCAGTGTCTCAGCTGTTTATCATTCAATCTCCCTGTTTAGGCAACTGGTTACTTATTTCACCCAGAGACATCTACAGAAGTTTAGAAATTACTCAGCAGAGAAACACTCACCCAATCCAGTTTCTCGGCAGTCCAGTGCCTTACAGAGCCCTGGTATGACAGAAATTTACTCTACAGAAGGAATCCCCAGGAGATGTCAAACTTGTGAACCTGCTTTCTGGTGCTTGTGTTCAGGGTATTTCTAGTGTTTGTGCTCAACTGGAATTTATTATGACACAAAAACTAGTTTAAGCTTCTCCTCAGTTTTATAAATCTTCATGTAAATTCTTTGATATTATTTACGGGAGGGTTCACTATCCAACTTTTCCCCTAGCAGCAGTGCTGATATGCCCTTTTTCTTCAATCTGATTACTTATGCAACTTTACATTTGAACTATATACATTTATAAAAGTTTTAATGAAACTCATAATTTCTTACTGTACTTGAGACCTCTAGCCATTTATCAAATTTGTCTAAAATTAAGTCAGTGGAGCCAGCAGTTAGAAAGGCGGACACACACAGAGTATGACTCCATAAATGACATTTGTTAGGAAATCCATCTGAGAATGGATTAACAGCAATGTCTGGCATGATACCAAATGCTGTCTCTTTCTTTCTTTCTCCACTGGGATGAACGCATATCCTATAAAGGAAAATTTTTACCCCTCTTTCATAAATCTGCATGTTGTACCAAGGCCATCTTTAGTGGGAGCTCCAAATCTTATAATGTCCCAGTTTGATTCAGTGGGGTGCTTTCTAAGAACCACAGTCTTGTCCATGTCTGGTTTTCCTAGGCTTTAATGTCCACACATATTACATAGAAGTAACAAGCACTGATACTACTGTTCTGATATCACATGGAAGAAAATACCTTTATAGGCTTCCTTCTAATGTGGGCACTGTTCTAGTTTCATCGTATGATAAACCACACTCTTAAAAAAGTAAGCTAAATTACTGTTAGACTTTTCTCCTTTTTTTCCTTACAGAAAACATTAAAAGTCACAGAATGGCTTTTTTTACATTCCTGCTTATGTTTGTGTGGCAAGCTAACAACGGGTGAAGTCTTTAACCCAGATACTGAAAGCTTTTATGGGTCTCTCACGTTTAGAAGCTGCCACTGATCCTTCTTCCAGGCTCTGCGTCAGGAGAGATCAGGGGGTAAATGGCAGGCCGTCATGTGCAAAGGAAGCAAAGGAAGCGGCTGTTCTCATCCTTCCCAAGACTGCACGTTTGAGCCTCTTTCCTTATGCTGTCTTCGGTGTGCAAAGAATGGAGAGTCATTCAGCTGAGAAGTAATTTTTTCCCCACCCTAGTTAGTCTTTAATTGGATTAGCTCCTTGATCCCTGTACCTGAGTGCACGCAGGAGACGAGACCCAGAGGCCACAGCAAAGGGTGTGGGTGAGGTCCCAGGTAAGGCTGCAAAGACAATAGGCAATTAAGAACTATTAATGCACTGAGCACCTGAGAGTAGCATTCACATTTTTGTTTAAATCACAAGTTTAACCGGTGTTGTTTTTCTTGTGCAGTATCGTCTGCAGTTAATTATAGCATATGTAATTCTGCCTCCTTCATCCTCAGTAGGAAGATATGGAAGTCACAGCCATTGGAGGGGGCATGGAGTCAGGTCCCTGTCACTGCCGAGGGCCAGGTGGACATGTGTTGTGAGACCCTTCAGTAAAGTGACATGACATCAGGGGTCTGATTTGAAAAAGCCTGCCAGGAAGAATGACTTTGTGCCACAAGCACGAAGGTGACCACCTGGAGGTTGTGAATGGATAGCCTGGGTTTTTTCTCTTTCAAAGAAACAGGTGTAGTAATGATTCTCAGGACAAGAGCTGACAAGCATCTGAAAAGTCCCTGCATGCATTAAACAGGAGACAACACAACACTTTTACTGATGGTGCAGTGAGCAAAGTATCACTTCAGTCGCTGGATTCAGACATTCCCCTGTAAGGCGCTGAAACTTGCTGGAGCGGCATACTCGGGCAAAGTGACCTTTTTTATATATTATTTTTTACTGCATAGCTTGCACTTTGTTGACTTAGCCAGGCACCTGCTGTAAACTGCAAATATGTTCCTGTCATCCTGGCTGAAAACAAAAACATTGAATAGTGTAGTTCTTTGGTGGACTGGTGCTAGCAAAGAGCAAAAGTACCTGTGCAAAATGCTGAGGTAAATCTTCCTGTCCTATAACCTTTCCCAGCTTTGACCGTGGGCTGTGAGTAATTTCCAGTCATCTATATGGGCCACTGTTGGTTTTTCTTTTAAACACCAATTGTTCCCAAATACACAGAACAGATTTCTCCATTAGCTGATCCCTCAGCATTTTGCCCTGTGTGGTACCAAATTCATGTGCTCTCAGAGTAGCCAGAGTGACTGTGCATAGGCTCATTTATCCTCTGTGCTCCACTTTTTCTGTTTGTGATGTTCTCTGAAACCATTAACCATAATTTAAAAGTGTTGCCACAGTGTTTTCAGTGCAATTGTACACTCTGTGTCAGCCTCTGCAGCTACAGCTGGTTGTTTTTACAGTAAATTCTTTGTATTTTTACCCCTAAGTAATGCAATAAAATAGCTTTTTGTCTCTAAGTTAAATATTCATCTCCTCTGGTAGATGTGTAAGTAAGGCTGAAATACCTTTTGCTATTGCCTACATAGTCTGGCAGAGGTAGAAGCCCCCGATACAACATAATTATATCTTAGGGTCTGGACTTCTTTTTGGAGGAAAAATAATGACCTTTGTTCCTGGAGCTGATGTCTTCCATCTTTCATTAAAGTGTTGGGAATATACTTAACCTGAAGGAAAAAACCCTGCTTTAGCAGAATTGTTGTAAGGAGTCCCTTGCAAAGAGAGGGCAGAGTTCTCTGCCACTGGTATTTTTTGTCTTCAGAAATCAGACTTTGAGGCTGGCTTTGTATTTATAGGGGAGAAAGTTTGTACTTCAAACAGGTTCATCATATCATGGTGCCACTGAGATGCTTCAGTGCTCAAGATATCTCAAAATTTCCACCATAGCTGTCTTATAGAGCACACGTGCAATCAGCTTCAGGATTCAAAGGCCACAGAAAATCAGTTCAAGTTACTGAAAATATAAGAACTTACTAAAAAAGTATGAAGAATTAAACAGATCTGAACTTCTCAAAGAAATAGAGGCATTAAATCCATTTTGATAACATTCTTCTGTGCTTTTAAAAATGTGTAGCTAGTGTTTTTAAAAAATTTATCCCACTTTTCAGAGCAAAGGCACTGGCATTTTGGATCCTGGGTGAAACCACACATGCAATTCACATCTCAATTCAGGGAAGGCATCTCCATTGCAGAAAACATCTCTTAGTGAGCCATGTACTTTCTTAAAACCAGAATATGTTCTTTGCGGAATATTGTTCCAAATCAGATCCCTGCTTCATAAATAGTGTTTAAATTTAGCATGTTTTAAGTTCAAATTGGCTAAAAATATCTTACTTACTTTAATACTAATTAATGTTCAAAACTCAACTCTGTATTGGGATTTTATTATGATCTTCAAAAACTGTCATGCTCTCATTTGGGTTCTATGAGGTGTTTTCTGTCATTCAAGAAGTCCCAACAATGGATCAGAGCACTGCCTTGTGATGCACAGCAAAATCTCATAATAAAAGGTTTGATTTCTGCCCATACCTGGTTATATCTTATTGAAAAAATACTATCTGGTTAACCAAATTGATGAGAAAATTTCATGAGTTCTTGGTCATTGATTGCTCTTGCTCAGATCAGCAGTAAGCGAGACAATATGAAATTCTGACAGAAAGAGCTCAACTGGACTATGCCTAAAAATGGTCTCTCCAAAATTTAGCAACATTTGGGTCAGTATCATCTGAAGATGATTTTTGAGACAATACTGCACCAGGGGTATCTGCCCAAAGAAGCAAATCACATAATTTCCCAAATAAGCAATAAGTTAAAAATAAACAGATGAAAGGGTTCATTTTTAATTTCAATGTAAGGTTATGCAATCCCAGACTAATTAGTTTTCCTGCTACAATCTTGAGTTCATCAGTTGAAACAAGCAGGGATGAATAAGATGAACTGCCTCTCTGAGCCAGAAAGCTGCTGCAGTTAGGGAAAATGGCAAATGAGATCCTGTATGTGTCATGTGAAGTATTTCAACTGGCACTAGGAAAGTATTTGTGCCCTTGAGCAAGGCACCAGCAAGACCTCATCTGAAATACAGCACACCCATAGTGGCCATCCATGTGCAAGATTGATGTGTTCTGGCTGGAGCTGCTTCAGAAAACTGTTATGGGGGTAATGGGCAGAAAGAACAGCCTATCTCCAAGAAGATAAATTAAAATATTTTGTTTGTCATCTTATCAAAGCACAGCCTGAAAGGATGTGTAAGTTCTATTTACTATGGAATAAATATCGGGCAGCGATAAGGACTATTTAAAGAAAGGACAGTATTAGACCAAGGATAAATTTAGACTGCAAATAGGAAAAAATCAAACCATAAAACCAAAGAGATTCTGGAACAGCTTTTCATGGGAAATAAGATCAGAAAAATAATGATACATTTTAAGATGCAGTTGTTCAGTTTATTTGGCAGAATTGTCTATTCAGTTAAATTCCTCTGTTCCTAAAATTTAAGAGCTTACTATGATAATAGCTTATTTAACCCTTTAACTATTAAGGTCTAGAGGTTGCATCCAACATCAGCTTCAAGTAAAATCCCTGGCAATGTGAAGATTGTTATTGTCTATTTGTTGACTTCAAACTGGAGCCTCTTTGTGTACTAATCTCCCAAATTTGAAGCCACCTGGTTAATCCCATGAGTTAAGTTTAGAATCTAAATGAAGAATTAAAATTAATTGAGAAGATACTTAGTTTTAAAGCAAAATGTCATTTTTTCACCTTGAGAATCTGCATTCCTCATCAGAAATGTTCCCTTTACAGCAAATACACCAGAATGTGCTTTCCCTCTGTTAATAGTATATAAGAATTAATTCTTCTTCATAGACATTGATAGGTCCTGGAGTCTGAGAAGAACTGGAGCTGTATCTCTTTTTCTCTTTGTTCTTTCCATTTTTCTTTCCTTCCTTCCCTTTTTTGGCATTCTTAGATATGAGCCATAAATATGCAGTGGCTGCACGGACCCCGCGTGGGGTGGCAGCAGGATGGCAGTGGCAGGCTGCTGGGGATGTTCACTGTCCTGTCCCCCAGCACCCTGGCTCTGCAAGAGCCAAGAGGACAGCTCCAGGAGCTGCAGCTCCTCGCCTCTTGCAGCTCTCATCTTCTTATCCTGTATAATCCACCACTGGTCCCAAGAAATGCATGGCCAGCTGTCTGAATAACTTGTCTCACTTCGAAAGCCATTCATAAGCTATTTTTTTTCATAAGGGCCTTTAAAATGTTCAATAGTCACAATGCTTTTCTTTTATTATTAATCTGTCTGCAGAAGCCAAATTCTTTATGTTTCTGCATGTGCTTTAATTCCCTCACAAACTGGAAGGAGAGCTCTACTGAAATCTTGACCTGAAATTTAAATCCTAATTGGTAGTGTGGAACCTCTGTTAGCAGGAAGACCATGTTTGCATCACCCTGTCTTTACAGTAAACTCTCCAAAGGGAGGGCAGAGGACAGCCCAAGCAAAAACAATGCTAAAAGGCATTGAACAGGTTAAAAGGAAGAACAAAAATAGCACTAGGGGATTCCTTATTAAATCTCTACCAGTCTTGAGGAAAAGCCAGAGAAGCTTAAAGCTGAAGAAAGATATCTGGCAGGAGGTTCAAAAAGCATTGATTGTTGACTTCATGTTCCCTGGCAGAGGTCAAGCATGGACCACTCACCATCTCTTGACTCTGCACACTCAGATTCCACTTAACTGGGGCAAATCACAGCCCTGCTCTGTGTTTGGGGCTATCTGCCATTGCCAAGGCACAATTTCTCCCTGGTGCCATCCACAGAAGTGACACTAACAGTCCTTTGGCCACCAAAACCCTTGGTGACCCCCTGGAGGCTCCTTTAGTCTCAGTAGTCTTTCTCAGAGATCCAGCCGTAGGTGCCTGGTGAGCCAAACTCAGGTGAGGAGCTCAGCCCTGTCACTGCAGCCTGGTGGCTCCCTGGACACTGCTGACACCTCCCCACCTGGGCTCTGGCACTCCTTGATGGAGTTGGCTTGTTACCAGCCAGGGGGACTTCAACATCATCAAGATCTAGCAGCGCTGCCTACCTACTGTTTTACCACTCACTTGAAATTTCACTCCAGTGCCATTGCAACTCTCAGGACACAATGAAGCCCCTGTTTAAGAAGGGAAGACACCTTGAAGATATCCACAGCCCTGTGATGTGAAAAAATGGCTGTAAACTGCACTGAGTCAGGGTCTGACTGTTCACAGAGACCTTCAAAAATCTGAGAAGACATGAAATGAATGAGGGAAACTAAGTATTTCAGGCCTTTATTTTCTTTAAGAGTGGGGCCAACTGCTTGGCAGGTTTCACAGAGTTCTCACACAGCTATATTTAGGACTGGAGAGAAGCCAACTCTCCATTGTTCAAGTTCACATTTCATCTGACTTGATGGAAATTCACACTTTATGAACAGGGTTGTTCTATCAACTGAACCTTATCATGAGACTTTGGCAAAAAAGGCAAAGAAGAATTTAGAAATGAGAAAGTATTTACAACGAACAAACATTTTGTCAAGCAGACTCAAGTTTCTTTTTAAGAGTCTTGGATTTGAAATTTTCGACTTTTATGGACAAACAGTAAATCCCAGTTTGCTATGTGTTCCTACTGCTGCTTTTCTCTGGGGAATGCAGAACAGAAGGACATTCATCAATAAAAAATAATGTCTAAAAAATAAAATAACTGTATTCAAGTTTTGGGGCTCTTTTTAAGTCTCTGGAAAGGATCTGTAGGAAATGTTAACAAAAGGACTTTCTCACAAAGCATATGGTTCAGCCTTCAAGCACACATGGCTCTGAACAGTTTTGTCTGGTTTTACATTGGTTTATGCAGCACCTGAGGCAGGGAAGGGGAGACCAGACAGTGGTCAGGAGAGCAAGATGTATTTTACTCCAAGCAGACGCAAGGTTGGCTCCTTGTACGTGCGACTTCCTCCGTGTCCTGAACTACCAGCTGCAATCAGGCAACAAGGAGGGACAATGGGATTTCTCAGGCTCTTTCTCCCCCCTCCCAAGCATCTTAGCCAAGGGATCTGAGAAATGAGGCCCATGTGTAACGTGAAACCCCAGAAATTTCCAATATTTGGATTTGGGTTCATTTCAAACGATTATTCTCATACTGGTTCACTAATTTATTATTGTTTTGCACATTTATTCCAAGCTGCATGAAGCCTTTTATGGAGGTATTGGATATGTTCTCCCAAGCCCCTATTAACACTAATGGGTATTATGCAGGTGCTTTAGCACTGCCTTCACCTTACAGGGTTTTTGTTACCTTAACTATTGGAAAGTGCATTGCTCTGTACACTGGGTGCCAATTGTGTTTGCAAGAGGTAGGAAATTACCAAGTACAGAATTAGCCCCCATCTGAGCTGCATGTATGAGTTATTTGGAAAATATTTGTTTAGTTGCCTTGGAAATAAATAGCTCAAACTTCAGAACAGATTTTGAAGAGAATTCAATAACATGCTCCTAGATGTCTCCTGTGGAAGCCTAGTAAGAGCAAAATGGTTTTCCCCTGATCCACTGTCTGATATGATTTGAGTGAATGTGTAAAACTTCCTAGCACATCATTTTGTGGAGAATATTTTAACTAAAGCTCATTAGATTTTTAAATATATTTTGTTGCTCTAATTTTCCTGTAGCAAGCTGAACTATGAGTCAGTCCAAATGAGATTTAAAATAGGTCTCAATTTTCTATGCATGTAACTGCTCTTAATTGCACAGAACAAGTTTAGACTGGCTCTGTCCAATTAAGACAAAAGGAGAAAAGGATAATTAAAAATAAATCATAACAATCAAAAGTTGCATTTGCAATTTTGCTTTAGATGCTCCCTCCTCCCACATTTTTGAAGTAATTCTTAAAAAAAATGGCACAATATCTTAAAGATGCATTGTCCTAGATCTGGCAAAGCAAATGTACCCATCTTTTTCAAGCTAAAGGTACCTATTTCCCTGTTCAGATCAAACTTAATTGTGTGTAGAATTTAAATAGTTCTTAATTATAACTTTGTTCTCAATTTCTTTTTCTTATGACCTTGCATTTGCTTTTGTTATTTAAATATGTTTTACAGAGACTGCATTGAGGAATAACTCACAGATACCTGCCTGGTATTTTTAAATTTGGTGGGGGGGACGAAGGAGCAATTTCTGAAATAGTTACAGTTTGCTTTCAAAGGGCAATGTTTTCCATTATTATTTCTTCAGGAAAATTATTCCTGTGATCTCACTGCTGTGATAAGAAGTATTTTTGAATAATGTGTATTTATATGTGTGAACAATGTGTCCAAACCACTCATAGAACAAATCAAAAGCTATTGACCAATGTGCATGGTAGTGAGCTGATTTTCAAACAGCAATTTACAATTCAGAACCATTCTGTCCAAGTGAGATTCGTTGCAAAATATTCATCAGGTTGAAGTACTACAATACAGACTTAGGAATGAATTTTACAGAGGGAAACCACTTGTTCTTCATTATCAATGTGTCATTGGTATTGAGAGAGACAGAATAAATCAGTTTGATTTCTTTCTGACTACAATATTTGGTATACTTGAGAGACATGAAGGCAGGTGGCATCAAAGACATGGAGTTAAGAATTGTTCCATTTTATTTTCCTGGAAAGGATCCTTTATGCTTGAGAATAATCACCAGGAAATCACATACCTGTTTTAATTTCATTGGCTTTTCTGTCTAAATGGAGAGGCCTCATTCTGGAGCCAGTATCTAAAATAAGTGATAAAGTGATAATAACTGATAAATCAATAGATCACTGAGGTTAGATAAATCCCACTTTTTTAATAAAAGAGAAAATGTTTCAAGTGTGATTTCTGCAAACAAATGCCAGGATGTATTAAATTAGTAAATTTATATTTTATGCTTCCTTCCAATGTCTGCTAAAACTTCGAAGGCAGGGAAGATCCATCAGAGAATGCAGTTCTGATATTTAATCATGTGTAGATTAGAAAGGGATCTCTAAGATGTCTATTTGCCTCATTTGTTTTTCTATAACTTTCATTTCGGCTCCAAAATTTTGCTGGTCATTTCAGCCCACTTCCTATAGCTATACTAGTGCAATAAATATTTGGGAGGAAAACAAAATTTATTTTGAAGAGTAATATTTGCAGTACAGAAGTGAGCATCTTGTATCAGTCCTGCAAAAAAAAATGATGAGAAAAGATGTTCTTACTTCACTGAGAAAGCACAACTTACATGAGGTCTATATTTCTGTCTATTTATTCCTGTGGGATGCATTTTCTCCTGTTTTGCTTATTATTTTCCTTTTTTCTTGCTGTTCTCAGAGAAATATGCAGCTCTATCGCTTCCCTGGGCAGCATTATCCAATGCTGAAGATAACAGCATCACCTCTGTGACAGTCCCAAGCTCTGTTGGCCCACGCTTGCTCCTGAGCTCAGGTCTACCATGTGGTGGGGTGTTACACTATGATACCAGCTGAGCCATTGAGCCAGAATAAACAGAATGCATTTTAACATAAAGGGATATAGTACAAGAAATATATTCTCAAGTCTTGGAACTGTAACCATGTGTTACCATATTGTCTTCCTTCTGCTCCTTCTGTTTCTTATTTTCACACATTGCTCCATTCTTTTGCAAATCTTTCCTCACAGAATGTTAAGAAACTGAGATCTACCTTAACTAAAAGCTGTTCTGCTTTACATCATATTCATGTTGTTGGACTGGCTGCTACCTTTCATCTTTAACTTTTCTCATGGCTCTCGACATTTTAAATCTATCTCAGCTTAGCTTCATTTACTATTCTTTATATGTTCTTTTTGCCTGCTGTGACAGTTTCCTAATTATTTCTTTGTGCTTGACCATATATTCTGACTTAGACTGGCATTGCAATTGATAGAGCTATCATATATCTCTGCAATTTTGAGACAGAAAAAGATCAGGCTAGATTCCATTTCCTTGCCAATATATTACTTCTTTGACTTTGTTTCTTACAGTGTTTTCCACACTTCATTTTAGACAGGTTCAGTGAGTGGTTCTCAAAGTATGGTCCACAAATAACTTTTTGACAGCAATGCCATGGTATGTGGTCAATGAGCCATGTTGCCTTTAGAAGTGTTTTCAGTTAATATTCTGATGATATATGTGCACAGAGGTACTTGGGAAATTCAGAGATGACCAGTCTGGAGCACAGAACTTTGCTGAACTGCCAGCTTAAGCAATAGTTTAAGCCCATAGTTTCCTGCTGACTGATTTCAGCCTAGCATATTCTGCTGATGGAGTATATACTGATGAGGGTGGCATTTTAAAATTAGAACAGAGAGCACCTCCTCTGCCACTACAAATCTGCACACTGGAAGTTTGTTTTGCATCTGGGAGACATAAGGAGAGATTCCTGGCGGTGTGATCGCATCAGCTCACTCAAAAGCCACTATATACCTGATTCTTTGTGTTGAAGTCTGACCTGTGCTCCCAGAGAAACAAACGTTACACAGGCATGCACTTCTGTAAAATCCTACAATATTCAAAGAATTACCACGTTGGTCCAAAGATGTTATAATTTTTTTTTGCTATGGAGTTGTCATTCCTTCCCATCTCCTTTTCATTCTTTGAGGCAACACAGTAGGAATGAAGCTCCAGGTGATGGGATGGGGTAGCTGCCACCTGGTTGCTCCCCAATCATCCCCTCAAGGATGCAGCTCTCCAGACAGGCTCCTGCTGTGGGACAGAGTTCAGCCCCAGGCCAGAACAGACCATTGGGGTATCCTCACTGGCTCTGCAGTCTCCAAACCCTTCCACAGCAAGGAAGAAATACACAATTCCGTGGAACTGTGAAACTTAGATGTGCCTTTTTCAAGCTGTTGGGAATGAAAAATAACTGAAGAACCCAGAAACTGTTATTTTTTTCCTATCTGAAATCTCCCAAGAGCATCTTTGCTGGCTTAATTTATCTAAGAGAAAGCTAAAATGGCTTCTACTTACCTTCTCCCCACCTCTCCTTTTTCATAAAAGAAAAGTCTGCTTATAAAAAGAAAAAAAATATCATCACCAGGCAACTTGGACTATGATTTCATGTGGAAAAAACAGTATCCCTAAAAACTGTAGTGAAATTTCAGTGAGTGCTTAGGAAGGGTATAGGGGGAGGCTGCATTCCGTTTCAATGTAATATTCATACTTCAAAGAAAAATTGTTCACTAAATGCTCTCTACAAAATCACTGTGGAATTAAAAAAAAATGAGAGAAAGAAATTCTAAATAATTTTTTCTTTCTCTTCATATCTATTGTTGATATTGATTTTTTCCCATGGTCATAAATTATATGCTGTATTTCTAAGCTGTTTTCGTTCTTGTCCTGACTTATGTTAATCAATGTTTTTGTTACCACACATCTTGAATATTGCATTTCTCTGGTGGCTGGCTTATCATCATCTATAATTATTCCAACTTCCAATTAGGTCTGAACTCTTCTGTAGCATTATTTACTTGCTGCTAGCAATGAGGCAACATGCTATATTCCTTTTTATTTTTTTTTATGGTTGGTGCTCAAAACAAATTTCATTTAAAATTCTCCTGTTGATAGTAGAATCATTGTCCAGGTCATTGCACTTGAGACTTTCTTGGCCTTTTATTCCCCATTATATCTTTTATATCTATATCAACTATACAGCTATCTCTATACCAAATTCAAAGTTATCTAATACTTGAAATAACCCCTGTGCATACGGTAAGTGCCCTATTTTACACACAAACAATGTCACTAACTGCATAGCCCATCAAATCATGGGTTTAGAAACCTTCCAGGAGATTTGTGAATGTTTTTTTGAGTCATATTGCCTGAAATTCTGATTACCCAGGAGTATACTTGCACTTTCTAACATCCCAATACCAAATATGGAAGTAATGTAGAAAAATCTAACAGAATAGAAGCTAGAGAGAGACACAAATGGTTGAAAATGATTAAACAAGCCCTGTTGGTGGCCTGCGGATGTTTATGATTAATGTAGATTTAATCATCAGCATGTAATAAAAATTCATCTCTTCTAATTGGCTTTTTTTATTGATGCTTCTGTTGCTGAGAAAAAACCCATGTTTTTCTTTGTATTAAAGTTGAGAATTCTGCAAATACAGTACAGCTAGGATGTATGCAAGGTAACACATGCAATCACTATCTGTTTTAAAATGCTGCTCTAACAAAAACAGTCATCATTTTGCGGTCAAAAGATCTAAGGCAACGAAAGAATCTGCAACACCTTTTTTGTCTCTCTAATTATTTTGTACTGTATTGATTTTAAATGAATCTGAATACAGGCTACAAATCCTGGCTTTGGGGACTGTTGAGGAAATGAAAGCCTTCACTGATCTGAATGAGAACAAACGTGATAAAGGCATGAGGCAGGCTGATAAAAGACAACACGACTCAGAAAGAAGCAAGCCTTTTAAGAAATGTCAGGTGATTATTTATTATTTCGACTGCAGTATCCTAAGCACTCCAGTCATGGTGCCATCTCACCAGGTATTGTAAAAGTAATTAACAGAGCAGAAAACCCTTACTGAGAATTCAAAAATAACATTATAGTTTCTGAATGCTTTATTCCTGCTTTCTGGGTTTGAGGTCTTTTTGTTTTCTTGTCACAGAAAAGCTTCAAAGATCTGAAGTTTCAGACTTATTCTCTTCTGTATAAGCTCTGTGCACTTTTCTCTGCAAATGTCTGTGAGCTGCTTTTGTGACTCCATAACACATCGTGTGTTTCCTTCTACTCTAAAAGATAATTTGCAGTAATAATAAAAGGTAAGAAAGGGACAATAAATGTATAACAACTCTAATCGGTAAACATTGTATAATGTGCAACAATCAGTGCAGTATATCACTGATGTACAAATCAATGTGTACATTTCCTTTCAATTACCAATTGATTCTGTATGGCTTTCCCTTATAACAGAGCTTATTTCTTAATAAAACGAAACATGAGCAAGTGTTTGAAAATCTCTCTGTGGGTAGTGAGAAATGCAAGATCTCAGGATGGGTAGAAACAATGATGCAGGCTTGGAGGCCTCTCTTTTCCTACTGCATAAGCTTGTTCTTAAGGGCAGAAACAAGAGCAAATTGTTTTCAAGTAAAGATGCCTACCAAAGGACAGGATTTGAAAGCAGGTATTCAGCATTACCAGGTTCCCCAGCATCCGATGATTTTTGGCAGATGTACATTTTTATGCGTTGTTGGCGTTTTATTTTCCCTCTCAGCGCCCAGCATCAGCTGCCTGCGGGGTCTGAGCTCTCCCAGCGCCCCAGTGCCTGCAGTGCAGCCAGCGCCAGCGTGGCTCCCCGTGCCCGGGCTGCTCCCCGGCCACGCCGAGCCCCGCCCGGCCGCCGGGCCTGTCCCCGGTGCGGGGTGCCCGGCCGCCGGGCCTGTCCCCGGTGCGGGGTGCCCGGCCGCCGGGCCTGTCCCCGGTGCGGGGTGCCCGGCCGCCGGGCCTGTCCCCGGTGCGGGGTGCCCGGCCGCCGGGCCTGTCCCCGGTGCGGGGTGCCCGGCCGCCGGGCCTGTCCCCGGTGCGGGGTGCCCGGCCGCCGGGCCTGTCCCCGGTGCGGGGTGCCCGGCCGCCGGGCCCGTCCCCGGTGCGGGGTGCCCGGCCGCCGGGCCCGTCCCCGGTGCGGGGTGCCCGGCCGCCGGGCCTGTCCCCGGTGCGGGGTGCCCGGCCGCCGGGCCTGTCCCCGGTGCGGGGTGGGCGAGCCGAGGGTCGGGCCGGGGCCGCGCTCCCGGGGCCGCGCGGAGCAGCCGGGACGGATGGCTGGCGGTAATTGCTCTGGCAGAGACTGATGCCTGCAGTAACAACAGTCGCTGAGAGTTAAGGAGTAGCTCTGGCATATGGTATGCATTTGGGGAAGGGGGGGGCACGGAAGCTTTTTTAATTTTACAGATTGCTTTACGTTTCAGAATGCTGGCGTTTTCTTTTCCTTGGCTTTATTTAGAAAATATCAACAACAGGCATCTGAAGGGAAAAATTAACAAATATTGTTACAGCTAAATGAATTCAAAGCAACATATATCACAGCTGTTAGGATACGCCATACAATCGCAAATTACTCATCGTTGTTATTGCAGGAAATGCAACATTTCACCTCGTAAACCTTCAGCTGAATTTCCCCTATTGGTAAAATACAATTGGAGCCAAACTTCCAATTGAACCTGCGACTGTTTTTAAATACTAAGGTCTGTGAGTTTGCACAGCCTAATTCAGGGGCCTTTTTTTCACACTGATATGCTATTTACACTGTGTTTGCATTTTTACATGCCTGGTCCTTACTCACAAAAACAGCCTCTGATACAGATGGTGGTAGATGGGCACCTGTTGGTACAGGAAAACACAACCATCCAACTACCTAAAGTATTTTTTTTGAGGTGTACCATGCCTAATACACAGAATGAGATTTCACCCAAATTAAGAAAGAAAGAAAGAAAGAAAGAAAGAAAGAAAGAAAGAAAGAAAGAAAGAAAGAAAGAAAGAAAGAAAGAAAGAAAGAAAGAAAGAAAGAAAGAAAGAAAGAAAGAAAGAAAGAAAGAAAGAAAGAAAGAAAGAAAGAAACTTGATTAATAGCCATCATCTCCTTCAGAAACAATGTTGAATATAGTGAGTTGTCAGTCTAACTGCACTGCTGTATATTTTAGATCACTTTTGGTTAGCAAGAGAAACACCAACAGGCCTCCTTCTTTTTTTTTTTTTAATACCTAGAGATTAACTGTTCTGTGCTGAGTACAGATATGACCCTCTTCTATCTCTATTCAGATCAAAATATGCATAGACCTGAAAAAGAAAGGTAAAGAGGCTTTTATTTTTGTAGTTTGTATAGCACTGTACAAAATAATGTATCTTAAGGCCAATTTTTTGCTCACCCCTTATCATGTAATAGTAAATGAATATTCTGGAGGTCCTTTTACTAAGGCTCCCTTTGAAATGAAATATAAGTGAGATAACTCAGAAACACTTTCACCTTCCAATAAAAGGATATTTTCTACATATAAAAATGTTCATAAATCAAATTTCACATAAGACAAGATAAAATATAAAGGAATAAAAATAGAGGAGCAGTATCACAATCTGGGAGGAGAAAAAAAATGAAGGAAATGTATATCTGAAGGACACAGCGGTTTTTTGATTTCTTTTTGTTCTTCATGTGAATGTTATACTCTTCTCAGCCCCTTTGGATAAAGTTCTAAACCATTATTTTGCAAGCACTCTGAAATTTATTCTTTGAGAAATGTAGCATGTTAAAAAATTCATGTGGGCTTGCATGTTTTTGAGTCCATTTCCAGCCTGCTTTTTTTCATTCTCAGACAGTGTTGTGAAACAGTTAAAAGTAGAATTAAAGCAATTTCTATTGTAGATCATTAACTTTTATTAAATTAGACTTGAATTATTTATGATCTGAACTGTTTGATCTATACTATATCTGTCATGGATGAAAAAATCTGGATGGCTGAAACGTTATCACTGTTTTAAAAAAATCAGAACTCTCTCCAAAACGTAACAAGCCCTCATGCTGTTTGAGTGTTAAGACTTCTGTGCTAAATACCGAGACGAGTCTGTGTTGTTTCTCAGATCTGGGTTCTGTGTTTGGATTTCCGAATTAGGTGCAAAATAATTGGCATGAAATAAAATTGAGTGTACATATGAAGAGCCTCCTGCTCACATTTTATAAGATTAGTTAGTATATCTGGATAAAGACATGAAATTAGGGGGTTTTTCCATGTCTGGTAAACACTATTTCTTGGAAAAAAACCCAAACCTTCTTGTGATTCATAAAATCAGCTATGTAATTGTACACCTGTGATAGGTCAAGTGCGGGCCAGAATATGCACTTAATAAAATTCAAATATCATTACATCAAAGTTAATTATATACATTAGAAATTAGTCTAATTTTACTATGTATTTTCAAGATGCGGTGAAAGAAAATAATATAGTAAAAATCACTTATACAATGGTATAAAAGCTTGAGTAAGACCATGTATTATTAAATATAATAATATATTATTATATTTAATGTAAAACAAATATGTGAAATAAATATGATTACCCATGAGATATGCTCTGTACATTTCATGTAAAAAAATACACGAAATGTACAGAGAGTAAAAAAAATTTAAATAAATGGCATGACAAATTTAAAGTGCCTAAATTTCTTGTTCTCATTCTATAGGGTCATCCTGGGCAGATTTCACGTTCACCTCAAGCTGACGTTGAGGGTGAATTCGTGTTCTCAGGGAAATGTGTCTCCTCTGGAGTTCATCAGCGCTGTCCCGCGTGCGGCTCAGTCCCTCTGTCCCTCTGTCCCTCTGTCCGCCTGTGACCAGCAGACGCTGCCGAACGCAGCGGCCCTGCAAAGGCACGGCCTCAACCACGAGGTGCTGACGACTGAAAGGGCATCTTTGGAAACTCGGTGTCACCCAGAGCACACGGGGAAACTTTAAAACCCCAATCTAAGCAAGGGGCAAATAACCCCAGCCTGCAGAGGAGCGGGGCGCGCCGCCCAAAGCTCCTTCCTGCCGCCGGCGCACCCCGGCACCGCCGCGCCCGCCGCGCTCCCGGCCCAGAAGCTGGGACTGGGCAAGATTCACGAAAAAAACACTGAAAGGGACCCGTGGGAGGATAACAGTTGTAAAGCCTCAAATCTTTTCCTGTGGAAAAATCTTTTCTTGTGGGAAACTGGCTCTCCCACAGATTATCCCATACTTAGAAGAAAGGAATATTAAAGCGCATTAATTGCAAAAGACTCTTTTGGGGGCGGGATGAAGTGTGCTCTAATTTACCGAAGGTTCAAGTTAAAAGTCACACTCGATTGTTGAAAGTTAATTCCCCTTTAGCTGGCTCACCAGATGACTTTTTTTGTTCCAGTTACCTATTTAATAACGCATCTATGCATATATCACCTCTATTATTAATAGTAAATGTGCATTTCAACATGTCAAGTTTTTCTAGCCCCACTTTTGCAAAATTTTTTTCCAATATAAAAAAGCAAAGGCATTTCCTAGGGCACATGCTGCCAGACACCCAGCATTTATCTTATCTTAGTTGATGACTTTCCTTTTATCCTGAAATGATTTGACAATGACTCTATGATTTCCTGTACAAATTACCCTTTGAAAGTGGCAGTGGCGCTTGGCAGCGATCTTCACTTAATTACTGAGTGGATTATTAGCATACGGCTTTTTTTCACCCCTTCATTTCTTTATATCTTCTAGATTGCGCTGACAGTTCCCTTTCATTGCGTGCTTTAACTCACTGAATACTAAACATTATGCAGATTGCAGCTGAGAAGTACCCTGTCTACTCCAGCCCTCTTCCCCCACTGTCTGTGTTCCACATCAGCCCTCCTTGAAGGAGAGTAATTTGTAGGTCAGAAATCAATAACGCGTCTGGGAAGCACATTTGTGGGTTCTCTGCTTTGAACTGAGCAGAAATTAATGCTTTAAATAAGTGCTCATCCTATAAGGTAGCAAGCTCCATTCCTTCTTTTTGTTTAATGTCTCTCTAAATTTTCTTCCTTAGTACATGCTTTTTAAAATTTATTTCTGATTTAATTCATCGTGCTAACTGTCCATCACGTAGCAGAGATTTTACAGCTAAAATAACAGTCATTTTTCCTCCCAACCAACAAGTCCACAGAAGGTTGCTGTTAAGCTGAGCTCCTTTGTCAGACACACCTTGTTATTTATTATTTGTCAGTACAAGATAAATGTGAATGATAAATCACAAAGATTTCCCCCTCACTTTCTCCCTGCAAGGATTCTTCGGAGGCACATGAAGTAGCATACATGTGCATTCATGTACAGACATGTCAGGATTCCTCCAGGCACCTCTGCTTTGTGCTGCTCATTTGCTGGCTGCAGGGTAGTCCACCCCATACTCCTTTGCTGGAAAAGGTCCAGGATGCCTTCCTTAGTCTTAGTTATGTACCAATGAAGATAAATCACTTTTTCTGATTCTTCTGGTACCTTGGCTGTGAAGGCGGGTGCAGCAGAAGCCACACAGGTCAGCATCTAGGTGATCTATTAAGACAAAACTGGCTTTATTTCACTTTTGTGAAAAGTCTTGGGATTTGGAAAAATTGGTCATCCTGAAATAAGATGAAAAGCTAGTTTCCTCTCAAGTGGAAATTCAGTCTATTAAACATTTTAAATTCAATATAGTAGAATACTGATTTATCTGAAAGCTATGAGACTTACAGCTCTGTACTCTCTAGGAACCTCAACAGATCGAGCTGGCAAAATCCCAGAGAAGTCATGTAAGTAAGCAGTCAATAAAACCTCCAAATCAAGAAATCACTTATAGAACATTTTATTTATAATTTTCTTCACTGTGTGGAAAGCTTTGTGAAAACAGGAATATACCTGTCAACTATTTCCATTTCAGTAAATCTATATTTTCAAAGGCAGACTGCTACTGAAAATGCTCTCAAAAGTCTGATCTTCACACTCACTGTCTTTAAAGCTGTGTACAGTCAGTAGGTCAGACTCTGCAGTCAGCCAAGCTACCTGGCCTGTCTCTCTGCTTGTGCTCACCACACATGTGCTGCTTGTCCTGTCCTTGATCTCTGCACCACTGCCTGTGGGGGCTTACTCCAGCAGTCTGGCCTGGATGTAACACCTTCCAAATGATGCTGTCCCCACCAGACTTGGAAATATAGACCTGGTGGTTCTTCACATGCCTGCCCTCATGTTTGGGTTTGCCCTCACCCGGACCAATGCTTCTGGGCTTCCCAAGCCCTTTGTAGGTCTTTACTTCTAAGCAGGGACTGAGAAGCAAAAATACAAATATGGTAGGCAGAACCTTTTCATCAGTCTCTTTCTAACGCCACTGGTGCCCTGAGCAGCAGAATAACTGAGCTAATTGGTCCAATAATGGGTACGGCCACATTTTGGTCACTTGGAATAGTTTCTTGCTTCAGAAGATATGCCCATGCCTCCGGAGAATGGGACCGGCTTCAGCCTCATGTGAGCACACTCCCAAGCCTTGCTTTAAGTCCCACCTGCTTGGAGAGCCCTCAGCCGAGTGTGGTGGAGCTTTATCTGGTGCTAGCACAGTGTCACTGCAGACGAGCTTCGTGCAGGACCCACCAGGGCTCCACCGGCATCCTAGCCCAGAGTGAGGAGCTCTTCAGCCATGAGCAAAGGAACCCATCCCCTGGAAGAGGAGTGCAAGGCTGCAGTTCATGAGCACTGGGATTGTGCTGTGAGAGCTGAGGGGTCGGTGCTCATTAGTTTGGGCACTGTTCACGCCGAGCTGCCACCGCAGCAGTGGGCTCGGCGTGTGTGACATCCCACGGGGGAAGCAGGGGAATAACTGCGTGGTTAAACCACACTGCGCTCTCCTGCGGTGCCCCGGGGCTAGCCCAGCCTGGATTCATCCTTGGGGCGGCCCAGGTGGGCTCTCAGGGCACGGCAGCACAGTGGGCTGGGCAGGGGAATGGTGCTGCCCTCTTCATCTCCAGGAGAAAGGCTGGACACAGGAATGGTGCTGCCCTTTCCATTTCCGAGAGAAAGGCAGGGCAGGGGAATGGTGCTCCCCTCTCCATCTCCGGGAGAAAGGGGAATGGTGCTGCCCTCTCTGTCTCCAGGAGAGAGGCTGGGTATGGGATGGTATTGCCCTCTCTATCTCCGGGAGAAAGGAGATGCGAGCATAGCGGATCTGGGGCTGCTCAGCACAGCCACGGCTCTCCTACGTGAGAATGCAAGGGAGGAGCAAAAAGGCACCTTTGCAATAGCGACTGGTAAACCTTTTGGGCCCTCAGAGTTTCCTAATGGCCGGCACATTTTCACACATCATTTGGGGGGTTTATCTTCCACGTCTTAGTTGGATATGCTGTGAAGGCAAGTGAAAACGACTGGGTAAAGCCATGCAGCGCTTTACCTTTATCTGATGGGTGATATCTGATGGTTGATCAACGCTTTGGGAGCCACTGCCCCAGTGCGTATTTCACAATGACTTTTAACTCTATTTAAAGAGTAGGCCAGAGACTGGAGGTCTCTTAGTTCAGTTCCCATTATAAATTAACAGAGTTGCCAACACGCTGTGCAAAAACCATAAGATAAAATCACAAGATATTAGAAAGCAGTACGTGCATGAATCTCTTTAAATTCTGTTTTTGTGAGTGTTTCGCAAGTGTTTCTCAAGCTGGGTTGGGTTTTTTTGGGTTTTTTTTTTTTGTTTTTTTTTTTTTTGTTAAGTATGAGGGACAGATTTTTTGTTAATGAAAGCTGATATTCTAGTGTATGGAACTTCAAGAAAAGCACGAATTTTCTTGAGATTTACACTCTAATTATGACACTTGGCAGGACGGGGTGCTAGCGGAGTGTCGTCTGCCAAAAGGCTGGAACCACTAAGACCATGTAAAAGGCTATAAGCCTTCTGCATTCCTGCCAAACATTTTATCTTTCTTTGCTCACACCTGATCTCTGTATCCAGCGGCTTTTTTTTTTCCCTCAGGCTACCACACATCAGTGTAAACAAAGCAGTGTCTCAGGCAAAAAGTTTTCATTTCTAGTATTTGCTGAAACAGTTGTACCTTCAAACCACCGTGCATTTCCAGCACTGGAGTAGTCATTGTGAGATGCTGTAGTTAAAAATACACTCTTGCTCTTTAAACCGAAGATACGAAGAGTTTTTTCTGAGCAGCATAAACTAATCTTTCGAGGACATGCTAGAATAAACTGGCTCCCAAATTAGTCTTTACCTCTCTGGTAAAGGTTCTTTTCTCTCACAAGGCAAACCTATTTAGTTTTTCCCATCTTAAAACAAAACCTAACAGGCATATCCATCCCTAGCTCTATATGCTTCTTCAGTTGCACACCTGGACTCTTTTCTGTTCAGCATCTGAGTTTGCTGTGCACCTGATCCAGGAGCTCTGGTGGCACTTCCCACAAGTTCCTCCCATTTCCTGGAAAGTTTGAGATAATGGCATCCCTCAAAGCCCACTCCTCTTCTTGGCTGTCCTCACATGCAGTCAGTGGAAGCTCTGTGTCAGTGGAGATTTTTTTTTTTCTGAAAGAAGTGGAGATTTCCTTCCGGATGTCTGTGAAGATGTCACCAAGATCTAGACTCAGTTCTCCTTTTCTTCTTCCCTCCACAGGGCTTCAGTAACTTCATTGACAAACTCACACCAAACCCTTGCTTTATGGAGACCACTGACAAATCTTCCACTCCAGGCCCTGACATGTGAATGGAGACACCTTTCCAGGCCTATCCCAAACCAAAACTTTGGCCTGTTTCTTAGAGACTTCTTCCCAAATCTCTGGTTGTCACTTCCAGCTCAGGATGGCTAAACCAGAGCTTTTCCAGAGTTCTACCAAACCCACCTTCTACAAGTTTTTTTCATTGCTTTGGACACTTAGCACTTGCTTGTAACTCAGGTGTCCAGTTCAGCTTGGATGATTTTCTGGACCCTTCAGCTTGGGCTAGGTGTATATTTCACCCACAGTATCTGAAGGATATTCTATAAACCATGGCTTCTCTAATCTCTCTGTGAGAGAGAAATTCTTTTGGTCTCTCCTAATTTTGCATCCCCTTTTTTCTTTCTTAGTTTTTCCCCCTGATAAATAAAACAGTCTCAACGGTAGTCAGTTGCCCAGAAAATTTTCCCAGTCCATGATTTGGATTTCATCATCTGTCCTAGAAATCTCTTTAATGTCTTCTTATTTTCACCACAAAATCACTACAGCTCATCTCTGACTATAATTTCTCATGGTGTGATTGTGATGCCAGCTCCCACCCACATTCAGCTCACTTTTATTTCTGTCACTTCTCCAATTTGTAAACAAGCATTATCATCCATTTCTCCACACAGTCCCTCACACCAAAAAGAGGGTTACTGTACATATCTGCTCAGTGTCTCCCTTGCCTCTAACAGTCTTTTGTCATACTCACAGTACCCAGTAATGGTCAAACACTGCTGTGCAGCTTATGTTACCTCTATTGTCTCATTTTCTTCTCAAGGAGGACTATAAACAGTCATCCTTCCACTCCAGCTCTCAATTTCCTTCTCAATCCACTCACCCTATTTTCTGAAACTCAAGTACTGGAAGAATGAGGGTTTGGATTGCCTTTACACATGGAGTTTTCCTGTAAGGAATTCTGGTGAGGCAGCCCCGGTGGCTCTGTGTGCCCATTCATGTGCCTCTCATGGCCTGTGTGTGCCTCTCATGGCCTGTGTGTGCCTCTCATGACCTGTATGTGCCTCTCATGTCTCCTGTGTGTGCCTCTCATGGCCTTTGTGTGCTTCTCATTGTCTGTGTGTGCCTGTCATGGTCTGTGTGTGCCTGTCATGATCTGTGTGTGCCTCTCATGGCCTGTGTGTGCCTCTCATGTCTCCTGTGTGTGCCTCTCATGTCTCCTGTGTGTGCCTCTCATGTCTCCTGTGTGTGCCTCTCATGTCTCCTGTGTGTGCCTCTCATGGCCTGTGTGTGCCTGTCATGGCCTGTGTGTGCCTGTCATGATCTGTGTGTGCCTGTCATGATCTGTATGTGCCTCTCATGGTCTGTGTGTGCCTCTCATGTCTCCTGTGTGTGCCTCTCATGGCCTGTGTGTGCTTCTCATTGTCTATGTGTGCCTCTCATGGCCTGTGTGTGCCTCTCATGGTCTGTGTGTGCCTCTCATGGCCTGTGTGTGCCTGTCATGATCTGTATGTGCCTCTCATGGCCTGTGTGTGCCTGTCATGATCTGTATGTGCCTCTCATGGTCTGTGTGTGCCTCTCATGGCCTGTGTGTGCCTGTCATGATCTGTATGTGCCTCTCATGGTCTGTGTGTGCCTCCCCACATTACAAGTGCTCTACAATGAGCCAGAGCTACTGTACAGGCAAGCCCAATTCAAAAGCAGCAAAAAGTGCCCAGCTTTGCTGGTTTACCCTGCTGGGTGTCATTCAGAGTTAGTGCTGGGATCCCTGTACAGCACTGGTCTGTGCAGAGCAGGCAAGCCTTTAAAGATCACTTTCCTATAGGCTTTTACTCAGCTTAAGACCTGAAGAATCTCATTCATTTTCTTAGTGGAAGAAGAACTCTTGTTTGGATGAATTTGAAAAATAGTATCTTCTGGCACACATCTGTCTGTTCCCTGATATCTGATTGCTGCTTATTTTCAGAGCAGAAGTCAAATTGCTAGAATATCTATTAAAGTGACCTATTAAAAGACAACTGCAATTATCCCTATTTCTTTAGCAGACATAAATTAGGAATACTTTCAAAGTCACATCTTATTGTGTAAATTAACAAGTGAGCTTGGATTTCACCATTCTCCATTAAAATCTCACTGTGGTTCATAATGTGGTGAAGCACTCCTTCCCCCAGGTCGTTCTGTGGGCTAATCAGGGAATCACGCAGAGCTGAGTGCTTGCTGAGTGCTTGTGATTTTTCCTTTCCTCTTCCTTATGCAACAGACAAACAAGTCAACCTGTGACTGTGTGTTGTGTTGCAGAGAGAGCAAGCTGCTGAACGAGGTCTCTTCTGTGAAACACCAGGCATGGAACTTCGGCAGAATTGAAAAGACATGCTATGCTCCTTTGACTCCAGTTCAGCTGAAAGAAGTTGTGCTGCTGTAACATAAAACCAGAGGGGTTCTTGAGAGGTCAAAGGCATGAAATGCAGATTTCATCTCCATAGGTTTACCCCAAAAATCAGGTGCAGTTCTATCAGGAGTTTTAAACAATTTCCTTTTAATGCCACAGAGTCAGTTTTTAAACAGCCTAGCAGGTACCATATGCATCAATTACAGTTTTATTGAGTGTTGCTTGCTAGCACTGCTGAATTTGGATTGGCTACCATCTGTTTAGAAGCCTGGAAAAAATGGCTATTGCCTGAGATACCATTGCAGGTTAGCAGTTTCTGTGATGTTCTTCAAAACCTGCCTTAAAATATCCTGGAAAACGATGGCTGAAATAGCAGCACGATACCTGAAAATGTATTCTTAACATGAAAGGATATTATTTCAGGGCTAAAGAGATACTGTAATATGGGATAAATATTGTAGATATAAACATTTTTATTATTGTTGTTGTTGTTGCTGTTGTTGTAGTTGTTAGTAGCATAAAATATACAAATGGAAGTTTATTGTGCCTTTAGGAAAATGTCAGTATAAGACATCAGACACAAATTCCAGGCTGAAGGGAAAGGCTTCCAACCTGGGGAGGATGAAGGATCAAGCTGACTGCCAGGACAAGGAGTAGGTAAATGAATATGAAGGGTGCATATGGTCCATAAACCAAAATTTCAGCAGAGAAGGACTGCTGAAATGAAGAACTTTTTGTGTTCTCCATTCTCCTCTGTGGATCTCATGACCCTTTTTTCTTCGTAGTCTTTTGGCCCATACATGTTACGTATGTTATCTCCATGGCTGCAAACTGGAGACATGACAATATATGATAAAAGAGCAAGTTAATTTGTGTGTGAGCCAGAACATTTGCACATGAAATCAGATTGAGATGTTGAGCAAATGATTTTGAAGCAGCCAGTGATGCATTGTACCATTCCTGCTTTTGGACTTACATATGAGAAGACTGAAATTGCCTTCACTTGGTTGCAGCAGTAAACTATTTATTACTTTTTTTGGTGCATTTTCTTCTATTGTCTGAAAGAACTGCAAATACTTGCCTATTTTGTGTACACTAAATCTGAGGCACACTGACCTAGATAGGTTCCCTGCAATTTTGATTTTCTTGATTATATGACAAATGCAGAGGGTTCATAGAATTTGCCATGAATGGTGATATAGTTTCCTTTTTTGAGCTAGACATACATTTTCCAAAAATCACTCTCAGCAAAAACCTGGGCAAAGTGAGGAATTCAAATGTGATTCTCCCCTGGCAGTTTGTACAGCTGAATGAAGGACTCCCAATATAATGTTATCTGTCTCACACATTTTATTCCAGCAAAGAATTTAGGGGAGCTCTGAGTTCTCCACCCCAGATAAACTCTTCCAAGGGTATAATCAAAATTTCCTGCTGTGCAATTTTCCAGCTCTGGCATCACAGAAGCCAGATGGGTTGAAGTACTTGCCCTGACCTGCATACAAAGCCCACAGTCAAGTATTTCTTTGGCTGGTTTTGTCCTTTCTCTGCCAAGGCTGTGACACGTGGTGGGAGGGAACACAGTCAGCTGGTGGTTCCAGAGGTGTGATATCCTACTACAAGAATTCCAGTGTAAATATTTGCATATACAAAGATCAAAATCACAGGTCTTCAGTATTTACATAAGTAAATGTTGACAGTCACTCATGTAAAGCACACATGTAAAGGTGTAAGCATAACCAAAGCAAATTTATTTGTAAATGCAATTGAATTTACATGTTCTGGGGAAGGAGAGGGAGGGTGTTTGTTTTTCCTTTTTTGACTGTTTACTTTGGCAGAACTTGTGTCCTCTCCAGCTTTTCTTCATTTTATTTTGCCTGCTCTTATTAGTGTTTGCCTGGGGTATCTTAGCAATGGCCAAGATTATTTTAAGGCCTTTGTGGTAGCAGCCTTCTTTGAAAAGATCTGTTTTGTTTCCTGGGGAAAAAAAAAAAAACCAAAAACAACAGATCAACAAACCAACAAACAGCTAAACCTTTTATTATGTAAAACATTACAAGAAAAAAGATAAATAGAATGAAAGGGATAATAAAAAGAGAAAGTTCCTCTATGTCTTTCAGCACTGCACCGTCTTCATAATAATATTCCCACATCGCGTCAAACTGGTGAAATAAATAGACTTTAAATAGACCTTGAATAGGTAAAATTGTTACAAAGCACTTACTCACCATGACTGGGGTTTGGTTAGATTGATCTCTGGAAGTTAGCAGACAGCAACTTCAAATATTTGAGGCTTTACTTTTAGCACATTCAGAATAATCAAGCTTGTGTCAATCAGCATGTCATGGTCTTCCAGAAATGGAGGCATTCCCAAAATACTTGTGAACTGTTTTGAACAACTAATGGTTGTGCTTACTGTCGCAGATAGATGTTCCCCATCAATTTGGGATGACAGCAGTGGCAGTGTTGCACTGCTATAATAGCAATGTTCTATCTCAAGTGTGTCCTATATTTTATAGATTGTGTTATTTATTCTTTCAGTACTTCCAGATTTTGAAATTATTACACACTGTTCAAACTGAGATGACCAGAATCAGTTATGTGGTTTAATATGTTTATCAAATATGTTTGGTACTCTATGAGGTTTGTTTTCTTGTGGAAGATGCTAGACTTCCAGTGAGAAGAAATTCAGCTAAAGTCTCCCCTCTTCCTCCCTCCTTGCTATACCAGCAGCACTGCAATAGAAATAGGATTGCTGTGTTTCATTAGGCATATTAAAAAAAATCTCAAACTTATAAATAGGAACCAAGATATTTAATTAACCACCGACAAAGAAGAAATATTAATGTAAATAAGAAATCAGTGTCATTAAAAGGTTGTGGTGCTGGATCTTCTGGTGAGTACAGCCAAATGTATCTGGCAATACAGTTGCTCCTCAGCTAGAGCACTGTATTGCCAGATAGGAAACACAAAGCAAAGCAAGTGCAGGCAGAAACTCCGCAGTTCTGCACATGCCTAAGGACAGGCACCCATGGCCACCTGGCAGGATTTTTCTCATTGTGCAGAAAGGTTTGGAAAGCACCTCTCAGCCTTGGACTTGACCGGTGTCTGGGTGTAAAGCTGCAGATTTCCTACTAACTGTGTTATCAGCATCTCATATTCTCATATTTTCTCCAGGTCAGCTCCTGTGAAAGGGGAGCAGTCTCCACTTGATGCTGAGAAATCAGGAACTATTTTTCTGAGGTCAGTGCTAGCAGCAGGAATCAGCACAAGGCAGCATTGTTAGCACAGTCCTGCACACCTTGGTGGGTGCTAATGTGTGAGGAAGTTAGGCACACCCCACACATCAGCTCCAAATAAGAGGTAGGGATTGCACAGAGGGAAGGAAGCACATTTGTTATGCAGTTATGCATTTCCACAGCCTTAGGCAAGGTCAGGTGTAGTCTAAGGCAGCTCCTATAATGGTTTAAATTGTTGGGGAGTGGGGCACTCACAGGTAATAGTTTCAAGAACTACACTTTGGTCAGTCAGTTAATCACTATACAATTTCATTCTATAACTGTGGCCCTCAGGTTGCTGAAAATGCATTAATTTCATGTGATTGTAAGCATCTGAGACCAGTTAAGTCATTGCCTTTTGTTATACTAAAGAGTGAGCTTTAATTGGTAGGGGCAAAGAGCTGGGCATCAGACAGGAGGAGAAGCTCCATGCCCACGGCAGCCCTTTGGCTCAACTCCAGTGCAGAAATTTCTGCCCTGAATCTGCCAAGGGATGCACCTGGTCATTGGGCTTCAGGTTTCATCTACATGTTAGATGGGTATCATCACTGTCCAATTCACAAAGAAGCTTTGAAATTGAATAGTTTGAGTCTGAGTTGGTATCACTGGATGACAGTCCATAGCAGTGACAGGAAATTGTTCAGAGGGGCGGGTGACAAGGGAAAATGTTCAGAATCTGCTTTAATAAGACACTTACACTATTTATAAGCACAGGGGGGATATACAATTAAATCCTAAATGAAATATCAGCTGTAAGAGCAACTACAAATGAACCATTGATTCCTCAGACAGTGCTTAAGGTCTCCTAAATGCTCTGCCTGGTATTAGATTTTAGGCTACTTTATTACTAGATTTGGGTCAGTTTTTCTCCTTGAATCTTTTGTGGAGCTGGTTTACTTTAATTCTCTTTTTTTTTCCTATCTCCAGCTTGTTCAGAAGTCTCGTGTTACAGAAAGCAGACAAACACAACCCAATAAGCCATTACTAACATTATTGTGATAAAAAAATGGAATGTAAGACAAAAATAATTATAAAGTCAATCAAAATTACACAATGACCTTTAAAAAAGGTCAAAATGAAAAGAATTTTCTTTTATTATCTCGTGGAAATCAGCATAATGAGAAATTGCAGAGGTCAAGATCTACAGGCAGCAGCCAAAATTGCACAAAATTCTTTTTACAGTGCTGGGCTCTTCAATCCACGTGTCAGCATCAAAGGCTCTTCCCTGCTTTTCCCTGGTGCTCATCATTCAGAGACTCCTGCTGAGATAAACCCTGCAGCCACCGGCTGAGCAGTCCCTGGCTCTCCAGTCACACCTACACCCTGGTGCCGAGGGACATCGCACAGGTGTTCAGCATCTATCAAGGGCTTTTGTTACACAGTCTGTCAATTCTGGAATTTATTACACTGTCTTTATTTTTCTCACTCTTCAGTACAATGCATTTGTCCAAGTGGGCAAAATTGATTATTCCAGACCAACTTTGAATTGATCAAGTTCCTCACTCCAACCAACTACATTATCATGAGGCCAGAACAAAATAAACTCTAAGTGGAGAGAGGACAAGCTTTCTGAAGGATATACCTATTTAACTGCTGTATCCTACTGCTGCCTACATTTTATTTTAAGAAACTTTACTCAAGCCAAAGTAAAAGCATGCTCAGTCTTTCTTCAAAAGATTATAGTAAGAATGAATAAAAGCTATATTTTAATTGACATTAACACTGACATAAAACTATCATTTACTTATAGATCAGTTAAGAGTGAAGATGATTTAGAATCTGAGCATGTACAGTAGATAATGCACACACCAGACTATATTTTTTATCGTAGAAGGGCAGAAGTTTGATACACAACATAAATCTTCTTCCAACCCTATTAGCAACTGCTTCCTTGGCCAGTCAAACAAAAATATTCTGTCTGCATCAGTGAGAAGGAATTGGGAAGAATTAAGCTGAGCAAAATAGGGGCTGTTTACGTCTATTCTTAAGGGGGAAGACTTAAGACTTCCCTCATCCAAAAAAGGAATGGCCAAGAGGTGGGAGTAGTAGGAGCTTTTCCCTCAGCTTTCACACAGGATTCAAAGAAATGAGCCCACTCAGGATGTGTTAACAGCATTCAGGCATGTCCTAGAACCAGCTGAGAAAAGGAAGCAAGGGAATCAGAAAAAGTGACTATTTTAGAGAAGACAAATTGACACAAAAGAAATCAGGAGGAATGCTCATCCCTTGGATGCGTGGAAAGGAGAGGAAGAAGAGTTGTAGAGAACAAGCTAGGAGGATCTGACAGGTATAGAAAACATATATGTCATTTGGGACAGCATTTTCCTTCTCTGAGCATAGGATTCTGGGATTTCATAGACAAAACTTTTCCTCGGCACCTAGGAAGTGCACACATAGTCCTCTCCTACTGGGAGATAGCAACAGCTCTGGATCATTCCCTGTGAACTTGACCACAGTTTTATCAGACTGACAAGCCACACATAATTGTAAAGTGAGCAGTGTTTTAGAGAATTTTTTCCCAAAGATTTTCTGCCTTATGTTTGCAATAAATGTAGCATAGATGACACAGCAGCTGCATATCATGGAAACTTTATTGAATGGTACTGATGAATTTCAGATTGACAAAGAAATGTTCTGTGTTGAAGAAAACAGGGAAACAATGCCAACAGCTGGTTTGAATTGTTTAGGTTGCTTGAAATTAGTTTTTTATGTGCTTATTTTTTATCTTATATATATACATATACAATGTAAGTATATATGTAGATATACACCTATATACATACATGCATGCATTATGTGGTACACATGTATCTATAAACACATTTTTGTTTATTAAAGATGGGATTTTTATGTCAAGGTCTTAGGATGATTTGACTAAATGAAAGTTCCATACCTAGCAACATGTTCCTTGTATTAACCAATTTTTTTATCAACAAATCCATTTGAGTTTTGAATTTTGGAGCTAAAGCAAAAAAATCAATGGATTCTAACCACAGAAGTAAGAGCATAAAGCTTTAGTGTTCTGTATTTGTTATAAAAAGACAAAACCACATTTTATATTTTAAAGATCAATCATAAAATATCTGTTTTGACACTTTCCTTTTGTATCTGTGCTTCCAGTCATTCTTTAATAGCAAACTTCCAAATGAAAAGAAAATATTTTATTGTAGAAATAGAAAAATTCAATCCAAGGAAAACTTGCTCAGATTTTATCCTTGATCTGAGTGATTTCACAAGCAAATCAGCTTTGTTTTTCTTCTATTACATGGTTATGAGTCTTCATGGCTTCTTTCACTACCCATTACTGTAAATGAACAACCACCAGTGGTTCTAGTGTATTTGACCTTGACAAATGTGTAAGTAAAAGAAAAAAGCAGAGTTATTATTTAGTTTACATTTTGGGTACCAAAGAGTGACTCCAAACCTATTTCTTCTCAATCCTAAATGAAAGACATAGATAGCAAATACCTGTTAATTAACACAGTCTTTATGCAAGAAACTGTGACAACTGAGGCAAACTATGTTGCTAAACATAGTAAAGATAAGTATCTAATAATTTACTGTATTTTTTTCTTACGAGGGAGTTTTCTAGGAGGAGTTAACAAGTCTGGTAATTCTTAGAGTAACTCATGGCTATAGCTATAACAACATCTTATTGTCCTGGTAATGTTGGGGTGATGGCTGCTAGAACCTATGGCTGTAAAGTTTGCCTCTACATAGAGTAGGGTTAGGTGTTGAATTAGAACAGCTTTCTCAAATTAAAAACCAAGCACAAGATGCACTGAATATTTACCTCCCTCACAGGTAGGGAGCACTAGTTTCTCACTCCTTCACCTGGGTAAACCATGAGGAGAGGAGGAAGATGTCCTGGGTGGTGCTGGGAGGGCGGCAGTGGGTAGCAGATACCACCGAAGGCCCCTTGCTCTTGTGGATCTTCAGCCAGCCTCAAAGATGTGCTCTTCCATTCGCAAACCTCTTTGTGAACTGAGCCCTACAGAGCTCAGGCAGCCTTATAATGTACTCCAGGGTACGAGCTGGAGAGCAGCCAAGGCCATAATCAAAGGCAATACTATTATCCCAGTGCCAGGTATGGAAAAAGCTAGAAAAGTATCCCAGAAAGGAGCTGTGGCCCTTGAGCAAAACCACAAAAGCCAGGCAGTCAATGAAAAGTCGACAAAATGGTTATTTAACACTGTCACTAAGCCCAAGTTTATTGCAGAGAGAACATTGCAAATCCTCAGCAGGCTTCTTGGCCCGGGGCTGGCAGGTTTCCCTGGCCGAGGATGCTCGCTGCCACCGCAGAGCCTTCATGTCGGGCCAGGCAACACGAGCCCAGATCAGCTGGGGACAGGCGCTTCTCTGCCAGCCAGGGACAGGCAGCTCTGGGGACAAGGCACGCAGGAGATTACCCTGCTTCCCCTTGCTGTTTATAAAGAAATAATAAGTTTGGCTATTCAAAGCTTTTCTTTATAAACTTTGGAAAACGCCTGCTTGTTCACAATTGCTTGTCTTTAAGACTGTGTAAATATCTTACTACAGGAGTAAACAAACTATTACTTGATGCATAGATTTTGCAGCCTCTTAGTTGACAAAAACACATTAAACACTCACGCTCAATACTAAAGGAAATGATCCATGTTTTTATCTAGGAAGGGATTTTTCTACTTTCCCTGAAAATGCAGCAGTTATCAAGAGATCAAACCACAAACACCTAATCTTTTCTTTGTAGACCCCTGCTCTTCTGAAAGACAGCTGAGCTGACAGTCAGAGATTGAGCTGGTCTCTTCTCCCAGATAACAAGCAATAGAACAAGAGGAAATGGCCTCCTATTGTGCCAGGGGAGGCTAGATTAGCTAAAAGGATTTTTTTTTTTTTCCACTGAAAGGGTAGCCAAATATTGTAACAGGCTGCCCAGGGAAGTGATGAAATCACAATCCCTAGAAATGTTCAAAAAGCATATGGATGTAGCACTTGGGAATATGGTGTAGTGGTGGACATGGTGGTTCTGGGCTGACGTTTGGATTCAATGATCATAGAGGTCTTCTCCAGCCTCCATGATTCTATGACTCCATACTCACACACTCAGCACAGGGTGGTATCACTGGTTCCTCACTGCCATAGACAAAACAGCAGGGCCTAGGGTGCTTCTGCAGTTCTGCAGAATTGTGTTCTTCACATAATGCTTTAAGCCTTAGAAAGCTGGGAAGATAAATGCCAAAAAAAAAAAAGTATTGTGGAAAATAAACAATTTTCATGGGTAGGTGTGTTTCCTTGAGAGTTTTCAGGTTTTACTGGAAAAGCTAAAGCAAATCAGCCCATTTTTCAATAGGTGAGCACCAAAAAAATTACTTTTTATCAAAAATGCTACATATTTCTTAAAACACCTACAAAAACAGCTCCTCTAAATGGTCTGCTGAAAACGGAATCTCCTCGTGATCAGTGTTGTTTCTGTCTTGCTTTATCACCCATCAACTGGGTAATAGTTCCAGCCATTACCTTTGCATTGTCTTTGTTTTCCTAAATCAAGCTATTTCTTCTTCCCACCAGCTGATTGACTGCTTCAAGGCTGCTATTACTGCTATCTCTTCCTTCTCTGCAAAAGAAATTTTAAAAGGGAGATAATCATTACTTACTTACTTACATACTCAGGTCCACTGCAAAACCATTGCAATTTAGAATGAACACACTCTAAGACTCTGCTTCTTACTTCTTTGTATATATTTTAATCAACAGCATTAAAAAAAAAATCACCCCATGCTACAGCTCTAATCTTAACTCGAGTCTGTTAATTTGTTATTAAAATTGTCACTATGAAAATGTACACATGCGTTTTAGATATGGAGGTTTAAAATGAAATAGAAATTAGGCTCAGGTTTTTTTTTTTTTAATTTAAATTCTTAATTAATTGTTTCTCCTTTGTCTATTTGAGTTGTGATAATGTATATATGCTCAGGTTGTAATTCATAGATAAGAATGGAGCGACTGGTTTGCAAATAGCATTGCTATGTTAGAACAAAGTTTGTGCAGAGAGACCTGATTGCCCAGCTCTTGGAAATGAGCAAATATTGAATCTTATGTGGGTAAAATTAGCCTATAGCTATGTTGACAAAGTGAAGTTTCAAAAAACTAGAAAACTACAGTTTGGGAACCAGGTGCAGCTGTCATTATTATTATTATTAGATTTTTTGTTTTATAATTATTTCCATTCTTCTGAGTGGTACACTTGGGCTTATTTAGCTTTAAGAAATCTGCAGGGTGGACATGGCAAAGACAAAACTAAAAAGTTACATTCTAAGCAAGTGCTAGAACATAGTTGATAAATACCCCACATTGACTGGAATTTAATACTAGATTTTTTCTACCTTTGCTACTTGCCCTGAAACAGAATCAGCTGTTCCCAAGAATGACAAAGGGCACTCTGAAGACTACAGGAAGTTGAGGTCAGAAGTAAAAAATAGAAAATAGCACTTTATGCAAACATTGTTTTGATGATTTCTAACCGAAAGAAATATTTTATGTAGGGATTAGAAAAGCAGTAGAAGCCCTTGGAAAGGTTTCAGAGTTCATATTAGTGACGAAGTGAAGAAGAATTTATGAGGAAATGTTGTTTGAAACTCAAGATGCAAAACTTTTATTTCAAAGTCTGTCCTGATATGTGAAAACACTGATTTTGGTATTACAATTATAAAATCATAAGTAAAGTAAAGTGCCGATTATTTTCTACTTTATGCAGATGGCTACAGCTCTGGAAAATATTAATTTATTCGGATTTAAACCTAAAGACACCTAAACCAGATTTTAACACTGCCCAGGTATTCATCTTTGTATATCTAGGTCTTAAACATTTGCTAAGCACTCTAGTCACAAAGACACTCAGGTGCCTAAATTTAATCTCTTTTAAATACAAAGTAAAAGCCAGTAATGGTATATATATATATATATATATATACACACACACACAATTGTGTGTGTGTGTAGGTATGTTTTTGACAATGTACAAGTGCATGTACAAATTTATTTTAAATTATATATGAAGTAAAATCTCATTTTGGCAGGAAAGGGAGAAGATAAACTGGTATCACAGGTCAAGAGGAACAGAGGCTACCCTTGCAACAGACTAAGCAGAAATCCTGCAAATAGATAGCCATTTTCTCCCTGATGAGCCATATCTACCCAACAACCCAACTTCCATCTCCTTTATCAGTTATGGAACAGATGGCTGCTCACAGGCCTGGGTGAATAATGCAAACCAGTGTTTGCGAACATTGGTTCAAAGTCTGAACGGCTGTTTGATTCACGCTTGTTCATCCACTTGTTATTCAGTGTTCACAAACATTCATGCTGAATGGGTCTCCCTTCACATGGATGTTTGGCGAATGGGTCTTTTTCATACAAACCCCCATATTCATGTGCAAACAAGGGCATTTGTGTGTGAACAAGAATGTTCCTTATTCACTGTTGGTTATTTGTGCTTCTCTACCATTATTCTCCTTTTTGAAGTGTTTGTTGGCCACTCAAGGTGCATGACCTAGGTGATCAAACACAAATCAAAAATAAGAGTAACAAGCAGTCGAATTAGGCAGCTCATCACGGTCTAAAAATAGTTAACTACCTATTAAATGTAACCTTTTCACAGCAAAGACAACTTGTAGATAGCCGAGGGGGAAAAGGACAATGCACGAATGAATATTCCCCCACGGTGTATCTGCAGTCGCCCAGAGGGCAGGGCGCGGTGAAAGGAGGAGTCCCGGTGCGGGGCGAGGGGCTGCTGGCCGCGGGTCAGAACAGCTGGGTTAGTGCAGCAGGCACCCATTGCGGGTCCTTCTGCTGCAGGGGAGCCGCAGAATGAACAGCCCCAGCCTGCCCTGCCCGAGGTGAGCACTCGCTCCGGCTGGTCAGACCAGATCCAGCTGGGATCCAGCTGTGATGGATCCCAGACCGGCTCGGCTCCGCCTGCCACGCAATGGGATGGTGACTTCTGACAGAGCTCACACTGGGCTCCTAAGGAGTGTTCTGATCATTGCCATTCTAGTCCCTAAAATAAAGTGGATGTGTAGAATATCTAGATGAAAGTGTTTATCCAGAAATGAATACAGGATTGGCTCTCCCAGTAACACAATTCTAGAGGTGTAAGACTTAAGTCAAAGAAAACATCATAAGCAAAATCATCACTATCTAATACCAATAAGTTAAGTCATTCATTTGGCTATTTTTATCTTCTAGAGTGTTATCAATATCAATATTAACATTAATAGTATGGAATTAAGATTCCTTCTGTGAGTTGAACTCCTTTTGTGAATACAGATGAGACTGTGTGTTACTGCATCTTTTTTTTTTCCCAATGTTTGAGAAACAAATGTAAATTCGGGATGAGTTCTTTGACCCTTGTCTGAGAAAATATGCTGGTTGTGAAAAGCCTGCTCTCACATCATGATACTACAAGACCACTAAGTTGCTGGCCTTTATTACGGGGCTGTCAGTTAAATGAGATAATTATGAATTGTTGAACTGAAGAACTAAAGCTTCAGCAGATAGCAGTGGGCTATGAAATCAAGTCTCTTCTGTATCCAGGACTTGGAAAGTGTTTGTTGTGTCTGCTGCATAAAAGCTTTGTGGGCGACTGTCAGAAATTTGGTCTCGCCCTGAACTATAACCTTTGCACGGTGCCATCCATAACCAAGTGACCTGCTGCAGCTCATTAAAGTTAATGTAATGGATCATTTGCTTCTAATTATATTCATCAGCAAATTAGACTCACTTTTCAGCTGTTAGTCAGAGAGAAGAATACAGTAAGTAGATGGAGTGAATAAAGTATGTTATTCTGCGTGTTCCTCTGTTCAAACTCATAGCTTACATGAGCAGAACTAGGATGAGATGACTCTTTACTATAGGAGAAAGATTTTCTTTTGAAAAAGTTTAATATTTCACAATTCTTCTTTTCTAAAGCAAATGCAAGAAAAATGCTTTTTAGCTCGTATTGCCTGAATTGCTTCCCAGGAAAGACCTCAATTTCCTCAAATACTGTATTCTACTATTTGAAATTAGTCTCAAACAAGTCACATTTATTGTTAGAGTACACACTGCACAGTATTAATACTTCTTGCCTTCTAAAATTATTTTCTAAAAATAGGTATGTAGTAGTTATTGCTTTCCAACATACATCAAGATCATAGAAAGAAGCACATGTGTTACTCAAAAACCACATTTCAGAAAAGAAAATATTCTCTTGATCAAAGCAGCCTACTAATTCTAAAATCTTGGTGGGGGTAATAAGGAACAATACTTTTGGTAGGAATCCCATATCCTCTTTATTCAGGGTTTGGCTTTTTAAAAACCCCTTGTATTAAATGAGGGGGGTTATTAAATACAATACATCGTATTAAATACAATGTATTTAAATTATGTGCAGTCAGAATTGTTCTCCATGCTACCTTTTGGAAAAGGGGAAAGATTTATTTGTGCATTTTTTTTATTTAGTATTGCTTTATTTTTACAAAGCTAGTCACTTTATCCGCTTGTGATCTTGATGCTGACATATCTGTTCTCTCCTCTGTATTCTCACAACACGGTTTCAACTTCTGGGGCACAGCATCCCATATCATGGGACCTGCTCTTGTAATAACAGCCACCAAAAGGCATGTAATAATCCTTGATCTTAATGCTTCATTGGCCCCAGTAATTTGTGTTGGTATTAAATAACTGATGGACTCAGGAGGCTATCTCAATGTACCCAACTTCAAAAATAAGTTTTAACATGACCGAATACCTAAGTTACAACATAGAGTATTTAGTAAATAGTATAAAAAGGAAATGGTCAAATCTACTCTAAGTACATACATTTCCTTCCGCCCACTTTGACACATTGTTTTAGCCTGCTTCCTTTTATCTGGCTCTGAGCAGTGCCAAGATTCATGTGCAGATACAAATGCCAGAAAGGAATATTTCTTCCCAGGGATACTGCATGAGCAGATTTGGCTATTGTTCATGCAGACCCCTGTGTCTGTGGATTGAGTCCTGAGAGGCTGAAGAAGGAAAAGGAACTAAAGGGGAGATGAAGTGCTGCAAACTGGCCATGGTTCTCAGACCATCCTGCCATCCCTGATGGTCATCATCCAACATACCAGCAGTATGCCTGGGGAGAGTGGGGCTGCCCCAGGTAAATGCCCCACGGTGGCATTTTCAGGCACTCTCCTGAAAAACAAAACTGAGGCCGATAAGAGATGACAGATTGTAAAGGTGGTCTCTGGCCGAAAGATGCTCTCTAGAGCAATGCATACTATCTGGTTAAAATAGGGCATTTCCTTTTCCATGCCTCTGCTGGAAGGGATTAATCAAGTCCCAGGAATTTACAGAGGAATGTGCTTCAGTATTAACATGCTCAGAAGTGAATCCTAGATGCAAGGATTCCAAGCCAAGGCTTCTCAGGTTCAAAAATTTTCATTTATAAATGTGGTACTGACATATTTATCGAGTAAAAATTTGGAATTACAGCAAGGGTCAAAATGGATGATCAAACAGGAACTGAACTGAATCTCTTCTTAATTACTGAGAAGTCTGAGCTTCACTTATTAAATGTTAATACTATTTAGCATTTATTTCCAAAGGCAGAGAAAATCAAGAAGCTAATCTCAGGTATTTCTGACCAACATTACAATTTACCAGAAACCTGATGAAAACCTCTCCTGAGGAGATTTACTGTCCGGATCTTGATAAAGTCAGAATGCTTATCCCTACTGAATCTTGAGTACTGATAAAACTGCTGTCCACCAGCAAAGCAGCCCACAAAAGCAGGCAGAGCAGGAACGGGGCAGCCTTCCACTCATGGGGCACCTAATGACACTGCCTGATTTTTTATTCTGTTGCCTCTTTCATTTCTCTCGCAGTATGCCTGCCTAAGGGTGGACTCCTCCCTTAGCAATCACTGATAGAAATCTTTAAAAAAATCAAAGTCTGCTCTCTTTTCCCCACACCGCCAGATTCCACAGTGCTCCAGAACTTGGATCAATATTATCTGGGGGAAGTGAGCAGACAATAGACAGTACAACGGTTTTGTATGGTACATCAAGGGCTATTTACAAGCTGTTAGATGGCAAGTTAAGGCTAATATTCCTTTGTTGTAGTAGCTGAAGAGTGGAATGACTGGAGAATTTTCCATGCAGTATTTTGCCCTTCTGTTAAACTGTTTGCCTTGTATTGAATGCCTCAATACCAGAAGTTAAGCATCTGCTCCAGTAGTTTCCTGTATCAGGGCCTGTATTTCCAGCTCCTGGAGTTATTTGGTTTCTGGTCAAGTCACTTAATACCCTTACATTTCACTTTCTCCATCTATGAAGTATGGAAAATTAAACTTAGCTGTCTTATGATGGTATGGAGAGTAATTAAAAAATGTTTGTCAAGCACTCTGAGATCAAAAATTGCACTATTGTAATATTTAGCAGATGTGATTCCATCACATTTCAGAATACAGTGTTATCAGAGAGATCCTGGCATGTCTGTGACCAGATACCCCTCCTCTCACAAACAGGTTGCTGCATGACATACACAGAAACGGGGAAACTTGCATGCACTTGAAAGACTGGCAAGAAAGTTTGGTCTGATTTCCCTTCTTATCAAGATAATTACCTAATTAAGGGAAATGAAGTGGAAGGCCAACAGCATTTTCTGTCCTGAGTGACCGGCAGCAGGATGCTGCATGAAGGAGGTCCTGCCAGTGGTGGGTACCAGCAGGAGCTGGCCTGAGGCTGGGGCAGTGCCCAGGGCTGGATGTGAGCCCCAGCTCTCGGGCAGAGTGAGCAGGGTGTGAGCTGGAGCTCTTGGGCAGACTGAGCAGGGTGTGAGCCCCAGCTCTTGGGCAGTGAGCACGGTGTGAGCCCCAGCTCTCGGGCAGACTGAGCAGGGTGTGAGCCCCAGCTCTCGGGCAGACTGAGCAGGGTGTGAGCCCCAGCTCTCGGGCAGAGTGAGCAGGGTGTGAGCCCCAGCTCTCGGGCAGACTGAGCAGGGTGTGAGCCCCAGCTCTCGGGCAGAGTGAGCAGGGTGTGAGCTGGAGCTCTTGGGCAGAGTGAGCAGGGTGTGAGCCCCAGCTCTTGGGCAGAGTGAGCAGGGTGTGAGCTGGAGCTCTTGGGCAGAGTGAGCAGGGTGTGAGCTCCAGCTCTTGGGCAGAGTGAGCAGGGTGTGAGCCCCAGTTCTTGGGCAGAGTGAGCAGGGTGTGAGCCCCAGTTCTTGGGCAGACTGAGCAGGGTGTGAGCCCCAGCTCTCGGGCAGACTGAGCAGGGTGTGAGCCCCAGTTCTTGGGCAGACTGAGCAGGGTGTGAGCCCCAGCTTCTGGGCAGACTGAGCACGGTGTGAGCCCCAGTTCTTGGGCAGAGTGAGCAGGGTGTGAGCCCCAGCTCTCGGGCAGAGTGAGCAGGGTGTGAGCCCCAGCTCTCGGGCAGACTGAGCAGGGTGTGAGCCCCAGCTCTTGGGCAGAGTGAGCAGGGTGTGAGCCCCAGCTCTCGGGCAGAGTGAGCAGGGTGTGAGCCCCAGTTCTTGGGCAGAGTGAGCAGGGTGTGAGCTCCAGCTCTTGGGCAGAGTGAGCAGGGTGTGAGCTCCAGCTCTCGGGCAGAGTGAGCAGGGTGTGAGGTAGGAGGACAGCCTGACACCTCCCAGCTGCTTATCAATCCATTGAGCTCCATAACCACTGTTCTCCTTAGAAAGTCCACCATTCTTCTGTTTCTGTTACAGGTCTACACTAACAGAGTCGACCAGCATAACACAGAGTGATGATTAACTTCGTATTATGTCCTAAAGACTGAATATTGTATTGAACTTCCCCCTTTCTAAGAAACATAAATAAAACTTATTTTCATTAGCATTTAAGAATCTGAGATACCTGATGCAATAGTTTCCCTTTTTTTCTCTCTCTCTTAGACAAGAGTTCATTGTCATTCTGAGTGAAGAATCTCAGTCTCCAAGGTTGTTTTGGAACAAGTTTATGATGCTCTGCTGAGATATGTTTGGTGAGACTGAACAGTGTACAGCAATCTCCTTACTTGAATCTCTGCCTGGATCTCTACTTCATCCTTGGGAAAACTAAAAACCAAGATCTAGCTGGAAAAAAAAGTTGGTTACTTAGCAAAATTGAAAAATAAATGTTTATGCTTCTTGCAAAAGAAAAACGATTTCTTATTTTTCCATTGGCTGTTCATGTCAAAGCAATTTCCTCAACAAACAGCCACAATTTCTAGGATGACTTGGTGTTTGTTTTTTTTTTTTTAAATTATCAGTTTATCAAATGATTTATTTATAATTTTAAAATTTAAATACACTATTAGCAATTAAATCTGTTTTATTGTAAGACTTCCAGTGAACTCTGCCATATTAACATCCTATCTATACCAAAGGATGAATTATTTTTCTTCATTTTTTATTAAAGTATTAACATTTATTGAGCAAACAAGCATTACTTTTAATTTATGTATCTAAGAGTATTGATATATATGCTGGACTTAAAGATATATTGTGACTAATACACCCCTTTAACCTATTGTGCAGTGGTTTATAGCTGTAAATAATGATTGTATAATTAAGATACCATATTTGTCACTAATGTTGCATCTCACATAACTCAAGGTGGTATGAGATGATGACTTAGTGAAATCATTTGAGAAATGAAGAAGCCATGAGAGATATCAGGCTTCAACTTGCAAAGAAATTATTTTTCTTTTCCATGCCCTCTTTTTAAATATTCTTTTCTTTTTGTGTCTTCTGGTTCAGTGGGATAAAATCTTCAAAACAAAACACCAGGGCATAAAAATGCCATTAACATGAATAAAAATAGCACGGGTAACTCCTTAGTGACAACTGACTTCACAGTGTCAAAATCACACAATTTTATTGACCTAGTTGAATTTCTTCCCCTCAGAATCAGAAACTTACCCAATTTCCTGCAGGAATGTCTGCACAGTTTTAGTTTAGTTTACTCATTAATGTTTCAAGCCTTTCTCCCACAAAGGAACAGACACATGAAAGTGAAAATGTACCTTTTTTTCACAGCGGGGAGCCTTCATAATGAAAACTTGGCATGCACACCTGAGGAGAACAGTAAAGCTTATAGAATTTACATATGAGGATTGTAATGTGATTTTTTTTTTTTTTTTTTTTTTCAACTGCAAAAGGAAGGAGAATAAAAAGAGAATGTGACATTCTGGCACCAAGGTTATCAGCAAGACATGAATTTTACTTCTGTGTTAAAGATGCAGAGAAGACATGTAAATATGTAATTTTAAATGTTCAGGGTGTCTTCTACAAATTTTTCTGTACATCCATGACAACTGGTATTATTATTATTGGATTTTATTATTATATTTTCTCCATGGTGCTGTATAGAAAGAACTCAGTTGAGCTTCAGGATTCAGGGGAAAAAAATAATTTATTTCTGTGGGAGGTGGTTGAAGATTTGATAGATGTGAGAAATGGATTTGAAAACCTGGGATGTCTTGTGTTTAGAGACATCTAGTTACAAGCTTGCATGTTTTTCCTGTTTTGCCTGCTTCTTAAATTTGGATTTTCATTTCAATACCTGATGGTTTTGGGGAGATTTTTTTTTAATTTATCAACAACTAATTAAAATAAAGAAGATTCAAATGAAATTAATTCAGCTATTTGCTTCTAAATAAATGTAACGCCATAGTTAGGCAATTAAGGCACTAAAGATACCCATACACAAAGTAAAAAAATAAGAAGATACTCTTTTAAATACTTGTACAAATTTAGATGGAAAATAACCCTCTGTCACCATCTACCCCTTTATGTCATTTCTATCTTATTTTTCTGGTTCTTACTTTCTTCACAAATCATCTGTACACCTCTGTGTATTATTTAGCTGCTATATTAAAAGTGAGGGAGAAAAATCAACACCAAAACCAAAACTCTCTTACAGCTAAAAGCCAAATCTAAGTTCTGACCATCACTTAATCTTCACAGGGACATAAAGTCACTTCATCTGTCTCAGCTTCTCCATTTTTATGCTGGGAATAAATTCATGCTTCCTCTCATAAAATAGCCTTGTTATTGTTTGAAGTTGCTAATTATTATTCTATAGATAGATAAAAGCAGTTGTCAACAGAAACAGATTTAAAGGTATATTGCCTACATAAAAACTTCTGTTTCATCACTAGAATATCATGAATCATTTGTGCTAATGAGACATGAGGTATTTCTTTTTCAGTAATTCATTCTCAGGTTTCTGCTGAACTTTTCTGCTATCTCTGCTGGAAGGAAGGAAGGATCTTCTTGTATATCTGCAGATATCTGACTAGATCTCAAAATTTATTTATGTTATTTCCTATGATCCTTTTATAAGTTTTCACCTTTTTAATGCTGTATCTCTATATACAATTTTTGCATGTTTTCTAAGCTTTCCTCATATCTGAGATTAGTTCCCTACTATCAATCTTGGAAAAATACAGCCATTGAAACAGAAAAAGAAGCAGAATTTATCCAACAGAGAACAAAGACAGTGTATACATTAAGAAAAAAATCAAAGTAAGACAAAAGAAGGTGTATAAAAAACAATTTAACTTGCCTTTCAGCAAGTTAATTTATTCCATTTGTCTTAAACATAAACCATAGAATCTCTCATGTTTTGAAGTGCCTGCCGCTAAGTAATGAGTTTTTGACAAAATAGTGTCCCCTTCCCACAAAAGAATTTGAACATTTCACACTGCAATTGCAGACTAATTCCCATGGAGAGATGAAGTCCTTTAAGTGAAGTGGAAATGTCTCCTTTGACTCTGTTTGGAAAAAAAACAACTAACAAACAAACAAACAACCCCCCAAAACCAAACCCCCAGAAAAACAAAAATAAAACTAAAAAACAACAACAACAACAAAACACACACACACACACAAAAAAAATAAACCACACCAAAAACTCTAAAAAAACCCAACGCTCCAAACCTTAAACTTCTAACTAATTTAGCTCACATAACTGTAACAAAGCCTAGAATTAAATTACAAAAAAAAAAAAAAAAAAAAAAAAAAAAAGAGAACAATTCAACACAAAAACTGCTTCAAGGACATGTCTTAATAACTGATCAGAACTGAAAGAAATTTATCTTCACACAAAAGCAGATCTTTCACTAGCGACAATTTTCAGGAAGGAAAAGGCACAGTCAAGGGAAGAATTTTGCATAAGCAATTGTTTTTGAGGGAAAAGACATATACACACTGATAATACACATCTTGCATCCTGTCCTTGACCATATGTATCCTCCAGCAGGGTGAGTTCCCTCGTCTCCATCCTGAAATAACCAACTGCAGCACTGACACCTCCAGCAGGTTGATGAGCTGTTATTCCTTGGATGAAGCAGCATTGGATCCTGAAGACCAAGGAGCACTTGGTGCTCCCAAAGACATTTGTCTTTGGATCATTAGAGGAAGGACATGGTTTCCCTGTTGTTATAATTTGAGGCACATGGAGAGAGACCTGCCTTGGAGCGGAGGAGCCCAACTCAGCCCACGGGTTGCTGGGGGATGGTCTCAGTCCTTTCACCCAGAGGCTGTCCACCAAAATGCTGTTTCTGCTCCTCCATACCTGGCAGAGTTGTGGTGCAGCTGTGAAATGAGGCTGTGAGGAGGAGGAGGAGGGCAGAAGCATAATCTCTGAGGAGAAGGAATGCCCCCAGGATGTGTGCACAAAAATGGGATCAACTGATACACCCTTCTGCAGAGAAAGTTGTGAGGCACTGTAACAGATTACTCAGAGAAGCTGTGGAAATCCCATCCCTGGAAGTGTTCCAGACCAGGCTGGATGGAGCTCTGAGCAACTTGGTCTGGTGGAAGTGACCCTGCCTATGGCAGCGAGTTGAAACTAGATGATCTTTAAAGTCCCTTCCTACCCAAACCATCCTATCATTCTATGATTCTACAATTCGATGAAAGAAATCCTGTTGTTGTGATGCCCCTCAGGGGGCTGGTGAATATTCTGTTTGGGCACAAAACCAGATCGCTTTCTGGAAGTTACCTTTACATACTAAAGCCCTTTACTGTACCTGGTAAAACTGCTGCAGAGAATCTCCCCCCCAGTGATTCTCCCAGGATTCTACCTGAGATCAAAGCCAAGGTGCCTGATGTCTGGGAAAGGACTTGCAGTATTGCTCCAGAGGCACTAAAAGACAGATCCTCAGAGCCATTTAGGCACCTAACTCCTTTGAAATCAGGAAGATCTGAGCATTTCAATAACTGGGGGAATTTAAACAATGGGGACTGGCTTTCAGTAAGAATCATCATATTTTGAATTTATAGTACTTCCTCTCTACCTTGTCAGACTGTTGTCTTGCTGAGAAAAACTAATAGGATCTCTGGTCAGTTTGTAGAAATGCATTTTTTTTTTTTTTAAGAGATTTCCTGGTTTTAAATGTCCTTTGAAAAAGAAAGTAGAAAAAGAATGTATTTCCAAATATCTGTTCTCTCTTCCACGTTAGAAAACAAAAGGCAAATTACAGTATTGCCAAGTATCCCTTCAAAACCCTGTAGGAAAATGAAGATATGTCAACATATGCAAGAACCTATATTCTCCCTATGACATCATGGATGGCCTTAAATTTGTCTGGCGCAAGGTTGTCCTTTGATTGGTATTCAAGTGGAGTGGTAAGTGTGTGCTCTCTAATCCCTGCAACACATGGTAATTTTTTCATTCTCTCTCTGTCTCCACCTGTTCCATGGTCCAGTGGAGGGCTGCAAATCCTATCAGGGGAGTGCAGCACTGCTAAGCCTGCTTCCCTGGCTCCAGTCCATCACATGTGCACTCAGGCTGCAGAGCACCGAGCCAGCTGCAGCCCAACGATCATGTTATCAGATGACGGATGGCTTCATATCAGGTGTTTAAACTGACGAGCTGCCCCATCTGGTAAATGATTTGGGAAGTCTGGCCTTGCTTGATGAATGGGGAAAGTGACAATGCCAATCAGTGTGACCCCTGCAGCTTCCCTGCTGCCGGCCCAACAGCCACAATCAAGTATATCCCACTGGTTTACTTTTTCAATCCCATTGTCACTCTACTGAGACCTACTGTCACTAAATTGCCACTAAATTATATCATTAATCCAAATATTTTCCTTGTAAAAACCTTCGCAAAATGCACACCACACCTTCAGCAGAGTTGGAAACCAGATTAAGTTGACAGAAGATGATGCAGTTATAGATGCTGGGCAGGTCTGTTATAGATGACTCTGGTGAGCAGGCCAGTGACACAATTATTGAGGCACTTTTTCTTTCTCCCTTGAAATTCAAAAATCATGGGGCTGAGCATAGACAATGTGGGGAGATATAATGTCCAGGTTGTCTCCTGGGTGTGATTCAGAAAATCACATACACTTAAAGCACGTGACAGATTCCCTCTAACTTCAGCAAAGCCATATTAATTGCCATCAGTTTGAGACCTAGACCTCAGTATCTTATTAAAATACTTGTTATAGAATATATGATGGAAAACTAACTGTTTAAAATTACTACTGAAGTACCATTTCATAATTTAATGGTATTTAATGTCTATTCAAAAAAATATATCCTGTCTTTAAAATATTATTACTTTATTACTTAAGTATGTGAAATATAAATTACATAAACACAGGAGCTTGCACTTTAATTCACTGTTAAATTTTCATCCATGTACTGTATGTTTGGCTTAGTTGCACAGTGCATTGCAAACTGGTTGCTTGTCATAATAAAGATCAAATAATTGAGACAGGGCAGAATACACAGCCAGTATAAAAACATGTAAGTACTTTAACAAGGCAAACATCAGCAGCTACCTGAAGTATTTATCAACCTGTGCATCTTTACATTTACTGTGGATCACTCCTGATCATTTCTTTTTGTACCATAGTATGCTTTCGTGAACCTGTAAGCTCCTGTATGTATAGAGAGACTGTACAACATGATTTATGTTTTGCTAAGTTGTGCAACGCAGTTTTATCACTGAATCAGTGGCTAGCATTTAAGTTTTATTGGTTATCCTTGTATATATCTGCCTCAGGTAAAATTCTATCATACTCATGACATAAGGAATGTATTTGAGTTTTATTCGGTGGTTAATCACAAAACAGAGGAGGCAGAAGGAGATAACTTTCATATGTCACAGGACAGTGACATGCATTGTTCCTATTGGCATACAAACATATTCGGGGGTTTATTGTGCTTGCCTTAACCATGTAATATGTCATAATCCTATGAGAAGACAGACTTTGTATTAAGAAGATCATTGGGATTTAAAATTTCTACTAAAGGAGACAGATGGCAAGGTTCACTTGTCATGCAGCAATCAGGTGTGGCTCTACTTGCATCTCTCCTGAGACCAAAGGACAAGTTTTGGTGCTCTGATATCCTTTCTGATTGAACTGTGTCTGTCCTTTTCTTCCTCTAGCAACATTGCAGGGCATAATGGCAAACATAACACCTACCTTTCCCTGGAGAAGGCTGAAGGTACAGAGTGAGAACTTGCATGAATTAACAATGGGAATCTCAGTATTTACTGGGGAACCCTCAACATATATTCAGAAGGAAGTTCAAAGGCGAATAAGAAGGGAAAGAGAATGCTATTTCACCTCATTCTCCTCTCACCTTCCTTTCCTTTTACAACTTCATGAGATTTTATCAGCCATAAGACCTGGTCTAGGATTGCTGGATCCTGAAAACAGGCAACAATTTCATTTTGAGTTTTGGGTACACAAGGAATGCAGGAGGCTTTGTGAAATTATTTTTGGTAAACAAAGACTACGTAAGAGTCAAAAATAACATAGAGTTATTTTTAAGCTGATTTGTATGCACAATACAAAAGTATAAATGACTTCAGCAAGATTTATTGATTCGTGTCAAGGCATCATTACTTTTCAAAGTGTGAAAAATGATCATATATTTATGACCTGCCGACTGAAGCTGTTTTGTGAATTAGCAAAAGCTCTGGAGAGGAGCAGCCTAATTGCATTATCATAGAATCAGAGATGGTTGTCAATTTTCCCCCATTTAGCTTTTCTCCTTTAGTTTGTTAAAATGAAGGTGCCATACGTTGGTTGAATTCACTAATACCCTGATGAATGAGGTATTTTCCCAATAGGCTCACTACGAGTATAAACAGTGAATTAGGGATGATAGGTCATCAATCATATCTCCTTCAAACAGATCTTTGCCCTGAGATTATTTGTTATATATTAAGAGCACTTACAAAGTTATCATAGAAAACACTCTGATGAAAAGACTAAGTTGACCTTAATTTCCACTTTCAGGGTTTGTAAGGCAGTTTGTTTGTTCAGATTGATATTCCTCTGCAATGACATACTAATATCTACTTTTTATTTTCTCGATTAACAGTCTTTATTTCTTTTACCTTTTGAAATATGCATAATTTTCACGGTATTCCCTTTTAATCTATATGTACTCCGTGGCTGAAATTCAATATCTGCCCTGAATTTGAAGTGAATATTTTCATGAATTTGAGGCTGTGTCAGAATTTCAAGAGCTATGTTGGTTACCAGTTTTATAGGAAACTGTCATTTACACTCCTCTTTGGAAAGATATCTAATCATCATCGGGGTAGTGTCTATGCCCACTGTACTGTAAGCAAGCGTTTCATCTCCATTTATGAGCACCAGCCCCTGGTGGAAGTTAAGCATATGTTTAAGCAGTGTCCTGGCTGGAGGCACTTCCCTGGATGATATCCTTAATTTAAACCAAAAAAAGGTCAAAGGCAATCTATAATTCAGAGTACCTTTCACCTCCTGCAATGTGACTATGGCTGGCTCCAGCTGTGATGCTGAGTCAGTGGGGGAGGCGAAGCAGGAATTCATCTGTAATTGCGTCCTGGACCAGGGCTGCATCACGTGAGGCCCCATAACAAGCTGTGCTAATAATGTGCTAACAGATGCGGGAGGGCTTCTGCTCCTACTCCCAGCAAATCTATGACTTATCATGCTTATTAAGCTGGAGGTAAATTTGCCCTTCAAAAATGCACATCCAACACCCACTGAAAGCAGCAGGAGCACAGTGCAGCAGGGCTGGCGTCAGCCTTGGCTCAGCCTGTCCCTTTCCCTGGCTGGTGATGAAGCTCCCTGTCATGTCCCTTGGTTTCCAGCCAGGAAGGTGGTACCCTGGGCAAGCGTGGAGGAGCAGAGTGTCAGGTGATGCTTCCTTCCCCACGCACCAGGTGCTCCCAGCATACACCAAGTGCTGCTCTTTGGGAGATGCTGGGCCAAAAGCTGTACTGCATGTTCTGCAGCCCTCAGTGGACAAGCTTTCCTGAGAATTTGTTTGGATCCTCATCCACTAAAATGAAATGTATCAGGCACAGCAGCATGACAGTGAAGGCACAGCGGGTAGACTAGAGCAATTATAACCATCTGAGTGCTGGATTTGTAGGGTATTTACATCCAAAGGTTGGGAGCTTTACACAGTTACTGTCTTTACCATGGAGCAAGGCAGCCAACACCTCCAACAGTGAGGTGTCTGTACTCTGGAAACTGGGCCAGAAGGGAAAGGATCCTTCATTTACTTCCTTGATGTGCATTTAATCATGTTGATAGGAAAGTTAAAAGCTCTGACACTTATTTAAGAACTGAAATTGTATTTAAATTTTTATTCTTCCCATCACAGGCTTTCAAACATGGTTGTAGCCTGCACACTGACACTTAATGCAGTCTTATCTTGAATTATTTGGCCTAATTATATTGCCTTATTTAATTCCCTGTGCACAGACTCTGGATGGAATATTTTCAGAACTTAAGTGCAAGAGAGTCACTTATAAGTTGGTTACATTTAAATGCATTTATGAAAATCTTTCTACTTGAATATTAGGAACACGGCTTCCACTGCTCTTCCTAATTGCAACACCATGGGCATCTTTCTGAGAAGTCCCAAGGATGTTGTGAAGACCATCAAATTACAGACATGCATTTGGAATCCATTAATATTTGTATAATAAAACCTTCATTCACACACATGTTAGGGAAACCGAAGGAATGCTAACACAGTGTGTGCAAGTTCAGACTCACCTCGATGCTTATGGAGAATTTTCCCCATTAGACAACAGTTAACACCTTCAACACATGAACCTGTGACTACCAAAATGATAACACTGGGGAGAGAAAATACCTGCTTCCTGGACTGAAGCAAAAATCCCAAGGAAGGCAAAATGTTTGTGGGAATTTTAAGGAAATGTGTCTAACGAAAGGTCAGTTCTTGCATAAATTATATTTTCTGTAGACAGATTTTATCACGGAGCACGTGTCTGACTCCACGATCATGGGGGTTTCTTTTGGAAACATTCTTAAGAGAATTGCTGCATTCCTGTTTCCACACGTGTTGCAGGGCCGGGACTGTGAACGGGGTTCAGGTTTGTTTTCAGCAGCTGGAACTCATTGTTGTTATTCAGCAGGCTGAAGGATGAGTCAAGGAGACACGATAAGGTCTAGAAGATCAGGGTAAATGCGCAAACAAGCTGGGGAGGCGGTGGCACAGTGGCTGCCCCTCTCCACCCCGTACCTTGTGTTGGCTCTTAACGCCTTTAACATTCAGGGAGAAACTTTTCAGCCTCAGGAAAAGGAAGAACTGTAGCTCTCTCACGAGGTCAGTACTTGCTTGGAGAAAAAGCAGGGAGATTGAGGAGAATGGGGAAGGTGTTACTGCAATAGCAATAAAAACTGAAGTGGGCGATTTCTAATTGAACAACGGGTGGTCCTGTTTTTATCAGTTTATGGTGCCGCCTGTTTTTGTCTCTGTGAGCACTCTTCTTTTGTCATTCGGCTGTATAATCACAACCTTTTGTAAGATAATTACAGGTAATTAACTTTGTGACTGTTCTTGTCCTGTAGGCTGGTAATTGCCGGTCTCTGAATCACAGATCTAGGAGGTTTCTCAGATAAAGGAAGACATGATCCAGCTGTAATTTCAAGTTTTTGACAACTGATTGAGGGCCAATTGTTTTACACGTGGTGATGCATTTACGGCAATTCTCGCTTTGATAGTGGGTCTGAAAGGTTAGATTGGAAATGAACCACATTTCTAAAAATGCATTGCTCAGAGTAGTGAGATCTGTGCAAGCTTACCAGGCAGAACATTGAAATTCTTCTACTTTTTTGTTCTTCATAACTTTGATTTGTTCTTAGATGTTCTGCACTGTGGGTCAAGTGGAACAGTTTAGGTCTGAATAAAGAAAATAAAAATTGCTTTATCAGTTCAGAACAAAACATCTTTCATTTCTGCACTTACCCAGTCAGCTCCTGAGAGTAAGCTAAGCACCAGCGGTTGCTTGAAGAAGTGAAAAAAACCCCATGGCAAGTGCAGTGATATCTTCTTAGGTTATGTTCCTGGCATCCAAATGTCTGTATCTCAGGGCATTTTGAAATGCAGGTATAGTACTTTTAATTAAATACTTTATGAATAATTTTAATGCATCAGACATGGATGAATGTGATGTTTTCACATTCCTTCTGTGACCTGGAATTCTACAATTTGGACATAAATTGTATGCAAGGCCATGTTCACTTGTTTGCTTTTAACTTGCTGATTAATGTGATGCCTCCATTACTGTCCCTCACAATATATCCTATCTGAATCAGGGAGTATTTGAAACCAGTGCTAGCAGCCAGGGAAAATAAAACAATAACAGATATTTGCAATGTTTGTAAACTGCTGTACTTATCAAGATGTAAAGCTCTTTGCTCACAAATTAAAAAAAAAATTGTTAGCAACATGGCAGAGGAAACATGGATATTAAAGTATTTTATATTCAATAACTGTGGCTAATAATAAGTTAATAAAGGTTTCTCTAAGTATCAGTCATTTGTATTCAAACTTTGTTTCATTACAGACAGAAGTAATTTTTGTCAGAGTCCATAATGCTGAAGGTAACAATCAGAATTCCTAGATATCATGTCAGAAATTATCACTTTGCTTGAGTTCAATATTTCTTGAATTTAATTGAATATTGGCAGAAATTGCTCAAGTATGTGGCAAGTCTTCATCACATGGAACCTGGTCTGGATGTCTTAAGAGAAATGATAGAGTTGGCTCAACTACAAGTTACTGAACTGTATATGCAGCAATTATTTAGTGAAGTTCTGGGATGTGTGTAATGCAAGAAACTAGATTAGATTATCATTATGGTATTTTCTGGCCTTAAAATAAATGGGATCTATAATAAAAAACTGTCTTCATTCAGGTTAATCATCATCAGCTGAATTTTGCCATCCTACACATGCTGAGAGTTGTGTATTTCAGGGGAATTTTCACCATTCTGTGCACTGGGAAAGATTCAGACCCATGTTGATGAATGTAGTGCAAAACGGGTTTGAATAATGAGAGAATACTGCTTGAAACAACTTGACGACTTACTTATACATAGTATATTAAACAGATGAAGTACCAAGGTAAAAAAGGCTTTTCTCTCCTCTTTGGCCAGTATCCACAAAGCTTAAAACACTCTTGTGAGGAGCAGGACAGGTCCAGGAGGGCAGGAATGGGAAACCTCTGCCCCTTCCCCATCAGTGCCCACAGCATCTCTCTCCGTCCTCCTCAGGGACAGCACAGTGGCAACCAGTGGAAGATTTAAAATCACACTGACATTGCTTATATGCCTCCAAATCCCAGTGCTGTTCAGGCTACGATTAAATGTCCCAAGACAGAGTTCAACACCTGGTGAAAAGTTTTGCACCTGGCTTCAGTGCTTGGTTCTCATATGAAGAGGAGCTGAGGGAACACTCCTTGGACCTCTTCCAGCACTGCCTTTCTGAGTGCTCATGTGTGCAAACAGAAACAAGAGGTCAGCAACTGAAGAAAGCATCATTGCCACAACAGACACTGCCAGGTGGGGCGATGCTGTCTGCATCTGTCAGTGGGGCTGTCACTTCATCACGCTGGCTTTGGAGGCAGTGCTAGTGGCTGGAAGCTTTTGTGTCCCTGCTAGACCCATTTCCCCCTCCCACAGTGGCTGTTGGGCTAAGACAGTATTTTGGGAAGAAGGCAGACCTAGAAATTTGCAACAGGAAATTATTTCTCTTAAAACACCCCATATTTAGGATGGAGGCACTTTTTAACACAGATCAATGCACTGATCACCAACTGACTGCCAAGAAAGGAGTGGAGAGAGAGCAAAAAACTGGAATGGGAGGGGGGGAGGGAAATCTTGCAAGATTTTCCCCAAAGAAACATCCCTGATCCTGTGGTTCTGCCACCCTTCAGGATAAACAAGACGTCTGTGTAGCAGAACATTGTCACAGGATCAGGATTTCCTGTTTCAAAAGTAACCATCAGCTTAGCCCCATATTTATTTTAGGTACCTAGCTTTGCCCTGGTGTTCATGTAGCAGCAGCAGTTAATTTTCCTGTGACAATGTTCTATTCTGCTGACATTATCTCTTAAATATAAGACTATTCTATTAAGGTGGATGAATTGAATTTCATTTCCTCTCACTTCAAATAATGTCATTCTATTCACATCACTTTCAGTACATCAGGGCAGAGTATAGACTTTTGTTAGAGGCTGGTACCTGCTAATGCTGTTACAGCAAGGGTAGAGATTTCCACTATAAATCCTCTTTTATGGTGTTTTAAATCAGCTAGAAAAGTTCCCTCCAAGATGAAACCTGGCACCAGGAAAAAAAAAAATTGAAGTTAAAAATTATTTGGCTTGGTTGTTTTAAATATCTTTCAATTGTATAAATAAATGGAAAGTTTATCAGTTCAAGACATATTTAGAATTTCTATGAATCAGCATCTCTTCAGCTCAAGGGTATAGTTTGACATTAGTTCATAATGTATTCTATTCGCTTTTTGTATTAAAAAATAACAAGTTCTTAAACTTTGGAGAGTGTGTCTTCTATATGTCAAATAACTACTTTACATAAGGGGTTTTGCTGCACATATTCTAAATATGTTTCTATCTCAAAGAAATGCTAAAAATAACATATTCATAAATCTGCCTTAATTCATGCTTTCATGGTAAACTTTTAACACTTGTGAAACAGCTGTTACAGTCAATATTTTTTTGTGTTATAACAACTCCCTTTTTAAAAGTCAAGATGTAACCTGATTCAGAAAAACACATCAAGCAGAACAAGGAGCAAACAAGACAACACAGCAAAGCAGTCTGTTCTCCCAGGCAGAGTGGCTGGCCTGGCTGACCACGGAGTGTGGAGAACCTGGCAGCTGTTGGCTCTCTCATCTCTGGCTCTCCTCTCATCTGCATGTCCCCTCCAGGCTTTTTTCTGTGAAGCATATGCATTCTTTAAAACACAATTTGCTGTATCACCTCTAAAGAAATCTCGTTGTGAGGAGGCTGGGTTGGAAAACAAGAAAGAAAATTCTGGGTGTAGCAAAATCTCCTATATTCTCATGCTGGCAAATCATACACCATTTTACCTGCAGCCACAGTGCAGAGAATGTAGGCATGTTCTTAACTTGAACACTTCTGTTTTTCAGAAAAACACTTTCTGATACTTCAGAACTTCCTGAATTATGTGTGCACTCATTATTTATTGAATATTCATTGATCAGTAGAAATGCCCACCTACTCTGCTCTGATTTCCACAAACCCTTCCTTTAAACACACAGCTTTCCTGGATGTCAGAAAGCATGGAAATAACATCCAAACATACACTCTTTGAATGCACACACAGGTTATATCACACTAAAACTCACAGAAGCAGCATTAATAAGTGCATGGATTATAACAATTGCACATTATTTTAATGTACTGCAATTATGAGGAAAACATTAAAACACACAGTGGTCATTGATTTCACTGGCTTCCAACCTGAAGGCTGGAAAATGCCTTACTCCATGTTTCTAAGTGGAAACTGACTTGAGCAGGCATCTTCTTTCAGACTAGCAAATTCAGGTTAAAAGTCAGTCTTCATCTGCCAGTCCGCTATGCTACATTATTTTACAGATATTTCAGGGGTTTGGTGTCCCATTGAGGTGACCAGGAAAATCATCTCTAAGGAAAACATATCCTCCACAAAAGTTGAATGAAGAGCAATACAAATATGGGCCAGGGGAAGAAAGTTTTCATTTCTTAGTGCAGAAAATACCCAGTAAATTAAATGTGATGAACTTTAGAGCAGTTCCTATCAATATGGTTGGTCTCTCAAAGAAATCATTATCCTGGCTTTTAAACACTGCAAAGAAGGAATTCTTTCCATTTATGAATTCACAAATGTGGTGTGAAGAGCAAAATAGAAGAAGAGCAAAAGGCATAGATAACTCATGAATTGTCACTGAACATTTTAGGAAACCAAATAACAAAATGTTATTCAAAGCCTTCTGTGTGGTTTCCTGTCTTTCAGTTCAGCATTGTCTTGCTGAATCCTTTACACCAGTGTCACAAACTGTTCCACCTGCATTGAACTCCTCCCCTACATACTGAGCCACGAGAAATATCAAGTTCCCAGATATCTGTAGCACTGTGAATAGTTTCCATGTGAGACATTCCCTGCTCCAAGAACCTGTTAGAAAAGAACACTTCAGCACTCAATACTTCTGTCACCAGATGTACAACGCCAGCCACATCAACCCTCTGCCACGGACTGATCTGCAAGTATAAGCCACCTCAAAACAATTTCTGTGTGTGATTTTTGACATTAGCCTCCAGTTTCAAGACTGACCTCTGCAATGCCTTTTATAACTTTTTGATATCCTTGCAGAAGTCTCTTTCTGCTAATCACCAGAAGAATAGCATACTAGTCTACATGGCTACACAATACTTGAAGGGAATGAAAGTATGAGAGAAAAACAACAATAATTTAATTTGATTTCAAGTATACAGGATCTATAATTGGAATTCAGAGTATATCCAGTAAAGTATCTCCACGCTAAGCAGCTGTCATATGGCAGGGCAGACAATGGCAACGCGGTGTGTGTGTACTACTACCAGAATAGTTCATTGTAACATTCTACATATTTAAGCAATATCAGAAAATCACACAGAAAATTGAACTGCAGTCATGACCAAATGTCTTAATGACTAGAAGAGGGGGACTGCACACATGGATAAGAGATGCCTAGATGCAATTCCATCTCCTAATTAATTACATGAACATTTATTCCCTTTTTGGGCAAAAATCTTGTCTACATAGGAAAGCAGACAAGAAGAGGTGTCACAATAGGGTCACACTGGAGACCAACCTATAGTATGTTCCCAGGTTTGTAGAAATTTTCTGACTGGAGAATCAACACAAAGGTCCACAGGGTAGGTTTTAGGAGAGTGAGCAGTGTGAGCTGAAGTGCTTGAGAGCTTTTGCAGAGGAGAATGAGCATGGCTATGTCTAGTGGGATAATAAAGAGAATAGAAAAGAACATGAACAACCCAGGGTGATACTGCAGTTCACATGTTGCAAGAAGGACCAAAATCAAAGTCTTTAGGTGTCATCCATACAACACTATGAAAGACATGGGAGCCTTTAGTCCCTTTTCCAGAAAGGCAAATGATGTAACAAGTAACAGAATCTACATCTATCTATATCAATATCTATATCTATATCATATGACTGACTTCAAGGACAGTGTGTATCATCTTGATTTGAGAGGGTGTGGAAAGGCAACAATTTTTTGATCTAAGAAAATGTGCTAGTGAAAGCAGTGGAGTTAGTATAAGAACACATGCTGCCGGTAAAAGAAGATGTTCATGGGCATTGAGGGTCAGATGTGCTGACACTTCTGAGATAAGTTGATTGTGAAATTGCTGCATTAAAATTTTAGAAGAAGATGTGCAAAGTTAAAAAAAGATAAATCCATCTTCACTTTCTTAGCTTGAGCAGTTTAAGAGATGCTCAGCTGTGACTAGAGAGGAAAGGATGCCAACTTTCCAGCGTGTGTGTGCACATTTCTTTTGCTCATAATTAATAGCCCCTGTGCTTGCTAAGTTTTTGGAAAGCAGCTCGCAGCCTACCTAGGTAATGCCTTCTGACAACGTTTTGAAGATCAGTTATGTCATATGGCTGCCTTTTAGAAAAAAAATTGTAATGCATAGCAGTGCCATATGGCATCTCTGAAGAATCAGCCGGATTGGACAGACATTCATTGGATAAAGTCCCACAGCACTTGGAAAAGAATGTAGTCCTGTTGCCAAAATGTGGCCTTTGTTAATCTCCTAACTATTATTGTGCAGAAACCAATTCATCTGTATTAATTATAAACAAATTTTAATTACTTCAGTAAAAGCTCATTATACAAATATCTAATGCCAAACAAGCTGCCTTAACCCTTTGTGAGACTCCAAAGAAATCTTTAGATGTTTGATGGTGGGTGTTCTGTGAAAAGCTGAAATTTCAGGAGGAGTGCAGACTACAGTTTTGTGGCATTATGTTTTCCTCTCTTCATATTTCATATTGTATGTACGTTTTACAGACTCTATCAAAATAGTTTCTGTGGTTATAAAAGGCCATTTACAACTCAAATCTGAGAGCACATAACTGAACCTTACATCTTCTATTGTTTAAGATTTCACAGTAAAATATAGTCCATTTTAAAATTGCAATGACTCACAATGGCATGAAAAATGTGACAAACTCCAACCTGTTCATAGTAAAGCATTCAGCACTGTCCAGGCTCACTTGCAGTTTTTCGGTCTGGCTTGTAGCCCTACCATCAACCAATCCATCTGAGATGCAGGGCAATGGTGTTTGGGGTCAGCTCAGGCGCTGCTGCTGATTCCGTAGTCTGCCCCCCGAAGAAGCTTTTTTCCTCTCACAGGAATATGTGTTTTACAGTAAAGTTAAGCAAAACATTGCAATTGGTTATATTCACCAAGACTTTGTGTAAAATTTTCATTTGTTACTCATGCATACAGCTTTGTCCTCCATTGGCCACCAAAAAGGGCTTCTCTAATCTCACTTTGGGATGGGGGGGTGGTAATGCTCTTCATCATAATTTGGCTACCATTGTGAAATGATGTAAGACTCTGAGAGGTTAACCTGCTCTGTCTCATGACATATTAACACAACAGGCCCAAGGTCAAGAAAACACAAAGTAGGATCCTGGAGTTTTGCCATGAGTTTCAGCTGTGAATGAAATCCAAAGCTCAGTGAAAAGAAGAACAACATTTTTAGTTTGAGGTCAAAACCATCCAACCTGTCTTAACTATCCATCTTACTTGAATTATTAGAACATACATAACCTTATAGCATGAAACTCTTGCAGTCTTAAATCTCTCTAGACTTGCTGAAAAATGGACCCACCTTAATGAAACCTACAGGAGTTTGACATACTGAAGGTTAAAAATGATATTTCACAAATATATATGTATTTTCTTATTTCACAGGACTTTTCGTATCAGACAGCATAATTTTAAGAATTTGTATTTGTGTAGGAATTTTTGAATAATATGTGAACTTGGGTGCTTGGGTTTCATTTCACCACATCAACCATTTTGTCTTAACAAACATTCCCAGCAATATTCTGACTTGGACTTCAATAGCTTAATACCAATAGAACCAATTCATGCCTTCTTCCTATCTCAAGCTTTGGAATTCCCACTTAAAAAATAAGTCTGTCTCCCTCTAGTTTTCCCACCTTTGCTGTATTAGCACAAATATTGTCATGAAAGCTAATTCCAGGGTAATTAATATGTAGTTTATCACTTCATTTGTGACTTTTGGTAATGGTATGTCTAATCATCAAGGTTAAGTACACGTTCTCTATATTAAATTGACAGAAGCATGCTTCGGCTCAATTTGAAATGGCCTTATGACCACTGAGTGGCCTTATGACCAAAAAATTGTCTTGTACTCAATGAACAGTCTTTTAACATTAAGGACCATGAATTCCAATAGTCCATGCAAACTGTTGAGTAAAGATGTTCTCTGGCATAACATGCTGTTTTCCTGGGAGTCACTGGCTGAAAGGTTGTGTAGAGAGCTAATTTCTTCTCCTTAAAAGACAGAGGGAAATCACAGAAGGAGAAATATGAAGTGGAGAGCTTTTGCTAAAAGTTTGTTAATCCACTACACTTATAGGATACCATATCTCATTTCACATCCAAATGCACTGGCATCTTACAATAAATAAACCTTAGTAACAAATACTGAAATCCAAGGACTTTCAAATATTAAATTGCCATAGATAACTTCTTGTTTTTCTGTGGTATTTATGGAAAATTTTCATGTGAATTAAAAATTCATATTATTTGATATTGATATGTCAAAACTAGAAGCCTGAAATTAGATACTCACGACATACTGTGATACCTCATTAAGATCTGGGTGCTCAGAGATCCTAACTATAGAGTCCTCATTGAAGCAATATTAATATTATGTATAAATTTTATACATAAAGCAAGTAAGCTGTTTTGGTTTTTTTTTTTTTTTTGAATACAGGTTTATATACCTTTAAAACTACTTTATGTATCTTTAAACAAACATGATGATCCTACTGAAATAAATAAAATACTTCAGCAAGAGGAAGATGAGGATCAAAAGATTATTTTTCAATTCCCTTCCCAGAGGTTCTGTCTTACTAGAGAGCTCATTTTGTTTCAACTAAGATACATAAAGAACATGTTTTCATTACATCCAGAATAAAAAGCATGGAACCAGAAATTCTTATTACCGAAAAATCAAATATACTGCAGAAAATGCAAGCTTGAAAGTCTTAAATTATATTTTATGTTTTGCCTACTTGGTCTTTTTCCCCATTATCTCTTACAATTAGGCCTTAGTAAATTGAGGGTTACAGTCAAAAACAGCAAGGAAGAATCATGAAGCTGGCAGGACTGACTGTGCAAGTAGCCAGAGCATCTGTTTCAAAACAGTGCCATGAAATGAAACTGCAGGGAAGAAAACACATCAAGGAAAGAGATGCATTATCAAGAAACCAGTGGCAGTCAAGAGGAAAAAGCCAGAGAAACCCAAATTGAAAGTGATACAAAATTTGGTGCCACAAAAGTAGGTGTCAGGTTATGCACTGACTGGCAAGGTTAGACTGGCTTGGACTTGCTTGGAGAATGTCAGAAGAGAAAAGCACTATCACACCACTATCAGAGCAGGCATGTGCTGAAGCAGCCAAAAAATCCCTTATTGCTAAGCTCTCCCTGTTTTCTGAGCCTGCCAGACCCTGACCAGAGCAACGTGTAGGACTTGTATGGAATGTGGTTTGGCAAACTTTTTTTGGTGCTTGTCTTTGTACTATACTAACTGTTTAACAGGCCAAAAAACATTAAGCAGGAGAAATTAAGGGCAGGCCATCAGTAGTCCGAGACAAATCTCATCAAATGTAGCAGGAGAAGCTAATCTGGGAAAGTAGAAAGGTACTTACCACTTTGCATGTCAGGACCAGACTACACTTCTGTGCTTGTGTAGTGCTGCTGAGAACAAAATACCAAGGGGAAAATAAAAAAAGTAGTAGGAGTCTGTGCTGCCATGTTTTATGTATATAATGGAGCCTAGTACAGGTTGGGATAACACCCTTTTAAGGAATATTGCTGTTTCCCTTTATGGGCCAAAGGAGCTGGGGCTTCTAATGGTAACAAGCTTCAGTATTTGTGTCAGACCACATTCAACATGCTTTTATACTAACAGCTATGGAGCACTTTACGATGCACCTTTGTGTTCCAGGTTAATAAAAACTTCAAAAGGAAGTTGATAAAAGTAGAAGATGTCATAGTATTTTTTCTCGGGGGAAAAAAACCCAAACCTAGCAATGTGAACCACTGTACTTTTCTTGGCTTTTAATATCAAGCAATTAGCATTACTCTAAAATTTACCACAACCCAAATTAATAAGAGGTTCATTTAAAAATTCTTTAAGGCTGACTGATTAATACCCTGGAAAGAAACCATTTCTGCCTGGTGCATGAGACTATTTTAATTTCTGTGATGCTGCAGTTCCTAAGCTCATGAAGAGGTTTGGAGAGGTTTCCCAATGTTGATAATTTTACAGTAGGACAGGATCAATCTGAAAGAAAATGTGCTTTTACCTAGCAGCCAGTGATCCCTTTGGGTTTATGGTCTGTGTTGATGCCCTTTTCTTACAGTGATGAACTTGCACACATGTGCAGAGCAGGTTTTGATTTCGTGGGAGTTACAGAAGGTATGCAACATTGCTGAGATCTTCTTTCATTGGGAAGAAGAGCTGGTAGCTTGTAACTGTTAAACTCAGTCACTGAGAGAAGAACTGGATTCCTCCTCCGTGAAGCTTCCTTGGGAGCTATCATTAGACTGCATTTGTTGGGTGGGGATGGGGTGGAGGCCAGCTATGCTGCCCGGGGCTGAGAGCGCTGCTCTGCTCCGAGGCTGATCCCATGCCAGTCACCTTCTGGGTGCTGTGCTCTTGTTCACACTGTGCTGCTGTTTTCTCACTTGGATCTTTCTATCTAATATGAAGAACACTGGTGAAAATCACTAGGTAAGAGCAGAGAACTATGATAATCACTAGAGAATCTGAGAAAATATTTGTAGTGTTAAATACCGTGATCATGCACTTTATGACATGGTGCCTTCATAAACACTTCGTTCTCACCTGAAAGCATGTGAATAATTTCGCCTCATTTTCTTTCTTACCAAGGACTACAGTTGCCATAAACCCAGATCTATTCTTGATTCCTTTTTAAAGAAATTATTCTTGCCAATTCTGCTGAGTGGTTGAAAAAAGCACGCGACTCAAAAATAGTATATTTGATAGTGTGAGAAACCTTTGAAATGATTTGTGGTATTTTTGCTACAGATAACCATCCTATGGTGTTGCATAATGATATCCAAATAGTGAAACCAGTTTTCCAAGAAAAACATTGAGTTAGTCTGGAAGAATGACCCACCCTGTGTAGGAAGTAAATACGTACAGAAATAAAAGAGGCAACAGAGCTTTTCTTCTCTCTTGTTGTCATTTTAAGTTCCATACTTACACAACACGAGTAGAGGAAACTATGAAGGGAAATGAAGGGAACTCCCAACTCCCTCTACTGGGAAGAACCAGAAGACCCACTGTGGACATTGTTCCTTGTAATTTTGTACATGCATTTACTGTTCTTTCTATGAATATTTTTTTTTTTAATAATTGGGTCATATTTCAACATGCACAACTGATCCTATGTTGCTATCAGCATCCTATTTCTGTGTGACTGCAGGCGCTGCTGCATGGTGAGTGCCATGGGTGGTGTAGGTCTGGCTATGACAAGTTGGCTTTGCTGGGGGACTGAAGTTTGGCCCTCAGCAGGGAATCATGATTACTGTTGGATGAACTGAGGGCACCATTTTGGACTTATAAAATTTCTGGAGTGAGGGCCCACAAAGCCAAGAGTCCCACCAGGGCAGAGCAAAGGCGGCAATGATGGTCTTTTTGAGCCTCTATGAAGGTGTAAATCCTGTCAAGGATCAGGATCCTCCAAAGAGGCAGCAATGGCACTGGGTTCATCCCATCTGACTGTGGACTGCAGAGCTGAAAAGCCCCACCTGCTCTGAGTGGATTCACACCAGAGCGTGCTTTGGAAGAACATTTCTATGAGAGCAGTGGGGTCACTCCTGAGAATTCCTGGCTGATATAGGAAATTAAGGTTTTTGGCACATAGGTTTGTTCTGAAATCGCTATGACCCTGACACTGAGAATCAAGTACAGTCTCTAATCAATATGTTGGCAAATAAACTGATTTCATATTTCTGATTAAAATAAAACTATGATTTTGATGACTGACAAGAGATACTTTTTGTCTTTTCCCATATCTTGCATTTTCTGTTACACTGATTCTCATGGGAAATATAAGTGCTTGGTAATATGGAGAAGCACTTGCAAATACAATGAAGCAAATTTCATTTCCTAATTCACAAGGCCAGAAGTATGAATATGATTATAGGAAGAGATGTAAACCACATGATAGATTTTTAAAGAAATACCATCATGGCACACTGAACTTTGTTCCCATCATAGCCACTGGCATCTAGAAGTTACACCTGTGGAACAGAGTGGCACTCTCTCCTTTCTGTGCTGTTTTATGACGTCATATCAGAAATTAATTATTTAACAAAATACAGTGCTCTTTGGATTTACAGACATGAATGTAATCAAATGGCATGTGTGAAATTAATAGTACAGAAAACTTAGTGCAAGGAGTGATGAAGTACACTTTAACACGAAGAGTGGTGATGTACATGTTAGCACATCAATTTATCCAATGTGAAGTCAAGCAGAAATTATTTATAAATCATTTGTCTTTTTAAAGGAAGGTAATGCTAAGATGTTGCCCTTAACATGTCTGATAAGCACACTCTGATGTGATTTAAGTCTTTAAATAGATTCAAAATGAATATAGAGAGTCTTGCAGCTTTGATACCAACAAGAATGAACACATCAGAGAGTGCCTGATATGTAGAATTGTAAAGAACTGACAAATACGACTCACAGAAATCAGAGTGCCTGATATGTAGAATTGTAAAGAACTGACAAATACGACTCACAGAAATCTTACAGTTAAAAGCCAAGGTAAATTTAAAAAAATGTAGGATAAGTGGCACAGCAAGAATAACATGAAAAATGAAAGCATCTGTGAGAGAAAGAGAGGGATGGAGGGAAGGAAGGAAGGAAGGAAGGAAGGAAGGAAGGAAGGAAGGAAGGAAGGAAGGAAGGAAGGAAGGAAGGAAGGAAGGAAGGAAGGAAGGAAGGAAGGAAGGAAGGAAGGAAGGAAGGAAGGAAGGAAGGAAGGAAGGAAGGAAGGAAGGAAGGAAGGAAGGAAGGAAGGAAGGAAGGAAGGAAGGAAGGAAGGAAGGAAGGAAGGAAGGAAGGAAGGAAGGAAGGAAGGAAGGCTTGATCACTCCTCATCGAGGAAATGGGAAGAACCAGCACACAGACAAACCAGAGATCCCAAGGTGACAGTGTATCCACACAGATGAAGGAAGATGACAGCTCTCACATGCAAATGTGCAGAAGGATGCCTTCTCTCTCGGGTGCCTTCTTATTTTAAGTTGTCTTTACTGTGGATTAGAAAACTCAGTCACCAGTATGAAGTAACTGAGGACAGCTAAGCAGATGAAATATAAAGAAGCCAAGCCCAGTTTTGGTTTCCTTGCCCTGACTTCCCCGAGGACAGTGACTGTAGTTTCCACTTTGCTTTGGTGACGAGGGATCAGGCTGGTCTTGAGAGTTTCAGTCGGACTCTTTGGCTTTAAGCAGCAGAAAGGTGAGACAGGTCTGGGATATGAGCAATTTGAAATTATTTACAGCTTAGCCCAGGAGAAATGTGGAAGCAACCTGGAAAGTATTCCTTATGTCTGCATTAAGAACAATGAAAAAGAAATAATCTCTCAGCCTTTTTGTTTGATTTTTCTTTCTATATGAGTCTAAATATCTAAGGCTAAACTGAAGAACCCCACAGTCGTGGTCAAAAGCCTCGTTGGATGGAGACATACCACATACTGAATCAACACCTGCTGCAGTTATCCTGGCAAAGATCCTATTCTGATGATGATGTCTAATAATGCCACTATAGGTAAATCTTTCAAAGAGGTTTTGCACAGTGAACAGAGGAGAAAATGCCACTTTGGTGAAATTTGTCAAATTCAGGAGAAAGTTGTTTAACCCAATTGAAGTGGTGTATGTTTTTCTCATGCCAAGTATTGTGTAAAGTTGTATTTTCCACATTTTAAAAGAAATCGTTTTAGGGTAAGCTACAGATTAGAGCTCAAACCTGAACTCTTTCTTTTTTGACATCAATTGTGGTGAAAATACCACACAAGTAGACCTAAAATGTCATTTATTACTCTTTTCCTGTCAGCAGGAACATCTGATTCACAACCAATCGTATGCCAAAAATCTTACAAGATGCAGGTAGAAACTCAGACAAGGTCTACTTCATCATGACAGTGCTGAAACAGTGACATAATTCAGAAACACAGCTTTGATCATCAGACTTGCAGCACAGATATATCAGAATTATTCCAAAAGACTTCCTATGAGCCCTAAAGGGAGTATATATTTATAGTAATAGTTATCAGGAGCTTGAGAAACATTGCAACATTAAAGTAAACACAAGTTGTGAAGGTCATGTAAGCTGCTGGACTAAACCAGCAGGAAATTCAGGCTATGGCAGTCAGGATATGTGACAGACATGAAGTAAAATGGAGGTAGAAAAAAAAATCAAGACTATATTTGAAATACCACCATGTAAAAATATATCAGAACTGATGTGGTTCTTCAACATGATAAAATTTGAAGCAAATTCATACTTAAACTCTCATTTAAAAGGCCAATCTTTTTTATTAACGGCTTAGAACAGACACTGAAAATAAACAGGATAAAGAACAGGAGTGTGCTTTTGAGAGTTTAAAGGCTCTATTGACTACATTCCCAGTTCTGGCATTTTATGATATTTCTCAGTCTACAGCTGTTTCAGCAGATGCCAGCAGCTATGGTCTTGGTATGGTGCTACTCCAATTACATGGACATGATTGGAAACCTGTAGCTTATTGTTCCAGATAGCTTTCAGATGCCAAAACCAAGCACAATCCAATAGAGAGAGAATATTGGGCAACCATATGGGCACAAAAAGAATGATATAGCATGTTCTTGGTCTTGAAAATGTCTAATGACAGCTCCGTGGTTCCCACTTTATTATTAGGGCGCTCTTTAGACTGTAGAGATCACTCACACATTTGAAATACAGACAAATTCCCCTGCTGTAAAATCTGTTCACATTGAGCTCATCTGGAATCTTATGGAGATCACTCTTGTCAGTAGAAGTGGCCACCAAAGCCAAAGTGTAAGTTGGTGTCCTTTTGATGCACTGGCATCACTGCAGAAACCAGATGGGTGAAACTAACCACACATGGGTTTTGCACTATTGCTGCACAGGTTTCACTGATCTAACCCTGCTAGCTCAGGCATTTATCAGTGACCATCCATGGCTTCAGCAGGCAGAGACAGACAAAGTCTAAGACAACTTGCTCATAATTAACAACTCTTTGGGTTTCCTGTATCTTTTTTCTCAGAATTGTTGTTTGCCCTTTAGAAGTGAAGTTATTACAAAAGAAACATGAACGACCCTGATATTTACTCAGTTGAAGAGCAGTATATAGACACAAGAGTTCTAAGTAACTAGTTCCAAAACCTTGGGGATAAAATCAGAAGTTTCATGATACCTATGGAAAAAAAAAAATCAGAGAAATCTCATATGCAACATTTAGGAAGACTTTAGGAAAGAATAGCGAAAGCAGTATCTGAAGTAGAAAAATGTCTGGTTGGTTGCTTGAGGGTTTTCATTTTTTTTTTTCTTTCTGTTTTTTTTATTTTAAGATGTGTGGCTATCCTGCTTCTCACTCATTCTACACAGAAGTAAAACACTGAAAAGTTTATATACATATATATGATCATATATATCATACACATATATATATATTTATATATGCATGTGTATATATATGTGTGTGATATATGTGTGTGTGTGTGCGTGTGTGTATGTGTGTGAGCTAGATAGTCTGTGAGATATACAAAGCCTGTGAGGCCTAATTCAATAGCTTTTGTGATGTGGAATAACCCCCAATACACAACAACCAACCTGATGAAAACCTGCCATTTTATATGGCTCTGCTTAAAGGTCTTCAGATGAACAGATGTTAACTCTAGGAATCCTCAAAATTTCTTCTTTAATGATTGGAACAAATCCCAAAGTTTATGCAAGCTCATTAGGAAACCTTGTTCTGATATATCTGAATGGGCAAGTATTTTAGACTTCCTGTTTTTTTCACTGTCTGTTACTGACCCCTGAAATCCTGATCAAGAGACAGTCATACCACTAAGGAAATAATTTTGTTGAAGAATGCTAAATTGAATAAACAGAAATCTCTAGCTTTGAAACGGGAAATCTGAAGGAATCAATTTCAGAGAAGTCATAGGAAAGAAAGAAACTGGCTTCATGTTGAAATCACTGAAGCCTACAATTCATCAGGAACTGCAATTTGCTGTCATGTAGCAAACTTCACTAGAAGATTGTTTATGGATTGAGAAAGTAAAGGAGGGGCTTGGGGAGATGTACACTGCTTCCTCAAAACTACATGAGAAGAGAAACAAACAAAACTAGAAAGCTTCCTGGCAAAAAATGTTACAAAGAGAAATTGGCTTTTATTAAGTAAAGTTTGAATAATTACTCACTGTGAGATGAAGGAAATACTTATTCACCTTCTCACAGTGAGCCAAACCATTCCCCAAACTCACAGACACCACAGTGATATCAGAAATGAAGATATTTAATCAGAAATGCTTATTTCTGACATGACACTTCTCAAAAGGCTTATTTTTTGTCCAGATGCTTGGAAAGTGGCTGGGGCTGCTGTAAGCTGGACCTTTTTCAGCACCACATCTTGTAGGTGGTGAAGGCAGCTCTGAAGTCACAGTTTCTTGGGTTTCTTGGATGATTTAGAGACACAGTTTATAACCTGTGTCACTGCTGGCAGAGAAAAAAACACAAGTCAAACCAGGGAAAATACTCCTTTCAATATTTAAAAATGTTTATGTATTGCAGACAGTTTCTAGTTTTGAAAATTTTCAAGATGCCTTCTAAATTTGACTTACCTGGTTTCTGTTATATAGGACACAACTATCAAATACAATACACTAATTTTTATTTTTTTGCCCATGGTTAAAAGGAAAGTAAATATGTAAGAAAAAAAATGAGCTAAAAAAACCCATTACTTGAAAAGAACAGCATTTTTAGTAATAAGGTTTGTGAGTGTTCTAGTTCAGCTCCTTTCCTAAGAAATCAGTGGCCAAACGTGTCAGTTATTTCAGTGAGACAGAATCAGGTTGTTTCTGCAGACGGGTCATAAATTATTATGGCATGTCACATGAGGTTTTGACACATGCAGCAGCACCTAATTTCAAGAAAAGTTCCAGCAAACTGATGGAGCATACACCAGAATTCAACTTAAGCTGGCTGAATTTAGCTCTTTAACTATACAAGTTGTGGATTTTCTTAGACATTCTCATTGCTACTTTCCCTTTAAAATGTAATTTTGCACATTGCACTGTGTAGTGTTAAAAGTGTTATGTTTATTTCCTCTTTTTTCTATAAATAGCGTGACTCATACTGTGCTTTGTTCTTTCTGGATATTTCTGTGTTATGGTTTATTTACTTCCTATGTCCTCTTGACTTGCATCTTTAAAAGTTTTCAAAAAGAAGGCTTTTGTCAGTGAAACCAGAAAAAATACTTCTCTCTTCTGTAAGACATAATTTTTTCATTACTTCTACTTTTCCAGTTTGTCTGAAAGGAGAAATAATAAGTGACTGATGTATCAAAGCATCTTCCCTGTAATGATGTGCATATGAGACATTTTAAGTTGCTATTGATCTGCAAATAACAATTCCTGAGACAACCAGATTTCGTCAGTTTCTTTCTAAAAATAAACCAGGCTTTAAATAGAGTCCAACAAATGCAGTAATATCAGACTCAATTATCTAGCTGAGATTTTTTTCACAGCAGTTTGAAACATTGAAATGCCATCTTCGTTCACTATGGTACTTGATTGTTAGGCTTTCTTTTAAAAATAAGATATCTACTTTATGTTCAGATGTATTTTTCAGCTTAAGTGGTGAACTACAACCTCCCTAGTACTTGATTTTTTAATTGTTGTCTTGTGAATTCTAACACAGCCATGGAAGAACTATTTTTGAGCAAGCTTTTGATTCACATGTGAACAGTTAAAACATATGAGTTCAGACAAAATACAATATAAAGGGAACTAGAATACCAACATATCTAGGTGGCTTATAGAGTATTTCTGGACTTCTGTGAGGACTATCTCAGGTTATGGAGACACATGGATTTTAAAGCAATCACTACAATAAAAGTCATCTTCAAGAGGAGAATTTTACTTTCTTTTTTCAAGACAGTAGTTTTAAATCCTACCTTTGTTTAACTTAGTTTGATGCAAATATAAACAGTGGTTAGGGGGATGTGGAAAATGCGGTTTCAGTTACATCATATTGAGGTCATGATATTAATAGAGTTCCCAGCTTAGACCAGTTTGTTTTTATTTACTGCTGGAGACATGGAGATCTGATATACCAAGAGAGGACTTCACCTCTCTTTATGAAATCTGAACGAGACAGATTTTCAATACAGGAGCACAATTGGTATTTTGGTTAGTTACAGCTGGCAGGGAAATGAAGTTTTATTCCCAATTTAAGTATGTATGTAAGTGGAATAATGTACTGTCAACATGTCAGTGAAAAAGATAAGAGAGTTATGTTGTTAGCCTTCCATATACAAAATGTCACTGTACTGTTTAGGAGATGGAGCACTGAGGGACTATGTATACACAAAAGGAAACCTGGAACAGATCATGCACTTGGATCCATTACCTCATAGTAGCTGTGCACCATTATGTACATTACAGATGGTCGCTGTCTCTAGTTAAACAGTAGGTATATTTAAAAAGGGATCGTGCTGGCCTTCAGAGGTTGTCCTAAACGAGGTCTCCTCTCCACCTTGGAGGAAAGGGTCCCTCAGCCAGCAGCTCAACTTTCCAGGGACTTCTAGTGGTGTTTAGGTAAACAGCTTCATGGCTGCTGATTTTATTACTGTCTGATATTAGATCACTCTTGTTTATTGCAGGTGGCTGCCCGGCAGGTGGGAAGTTAAGGAACTGTATGTGTGTGTGTTAGGGCAACGGTTTCCCCTGTTAGGCGAGGGATCCCGTGTGCAAGTGTGTGTGTGTGTGCTGCGTGGCAGTTAATACAGCACTTTTTGCTTCCAGGAACCCCAACAGCAAAATGTTTCCTGCACTTCGACTTTGATGAAAAACAAATTTGTTATTTCCATTTTGGTGTTTTAGTGTTTGTTATAGAAGAAATACTAAGTCTGTATTATTTCAGCACTATCTATTCTCTCGGTTTCAGCACAGACAAAAATATTTCAGCACTAAAGATAAATATTTTATATTTTAAAATACATTTAAATATTAATTTGATGAATATTCAATACCTATTTATTTGCATAACCAAAGGAGAGACAATGGATTCAGACAAGATAAGCTGTTTGCTTCTGCAAAACAGAAACTTTTCAAATAATTTTTTCTCTCTTTTTGCTTGGTGTGCTTTATTTAACCAGCAGAATTTTTTTCTTGAAAAGATCTGGGTTTTAATAGGAAGCCATATTTCACTGAAAATGAGTGACAAAGCTGGCATTCCCACAAATGACTGCCAATATATTATTTTTGTTTATGTGATCTTTCCAAAATAACCCAGCTCCCCTTTTTCTGTCACTGTGCATATATTCTTCAGCAAAGTGCTTCAGAATGCTGCAAAATTAAAGCAGTTTTAGGACTCCTGACGATGCCAAAAGGCAAACAAGAACCCCAAAAGTATCCTTAGGATACAATTTAATTAAGGAATATCCTGAATAAATATACATGAAACAGAGCTAAAATCTATCCCATTAGAAAAGGAAAAGATGTCAAAATGTATATCAATGGAGTTTATAACCTCCTGAAAGCAGATGGCCTGTCTTTTTTTTTTTTTTTTTTTTTAATTTGGAAAGAACTTAATACATTTTCCTCGCTACCAAAGGGTAAACAATAGTGTGCACAGAAAGAAAGGCAGGTAATATGTCAGCTCTTGCAGCATGTACATCACCTAGTGGACATGCTTTGCATACTAAAGGGTGGGGATCTATCCTGCTCATGCATATTTTCTGCTCACGTTATCAAGTGCTAGTCCTGGAGTGCGTTTTCCACACACGTGGAGCTGCAAAGCGCACCCAGCAACTTGTGGCTCACCTGTCCCAGCCCTTGCCAAGCCCGGGAGAGGGGGCAGCATTTCTGCAACACAGCACTTCTTTATGTCTTTGCTCCTTTTCTCTGCAGGGGTCAAAGCAGGATTTAGCCTGCACTCCCAAATAAACTGAAAATTATTTTCTGAAGAAAGTATACGCACCATTGGTGTAATCCTGCAGCAGACTCCGTCCCGCTGCAATCCTCTGCAGTGCACAACCTACAAAATGTGTGCAAACAGACCGAGGGGAAAATGAAGTGTAGCCCACGCAAATATGTAAAATATACTTGCAAATTAGAGGGAAAATTGGAAAGATATGGTTAAGGCAAAGGTTTGTGAGTTAAAGCTGTCAATGATCCAGCTTAGCATTCTATCTGACTGTTTAGTTTTACATGAATATTTACTGCATCACTCCATCCAAATGAGAGCTTCTCCAGTGAATGCTGTGGTAGCTACCTACAGCCCTGATCCGGATGCCAAGGCCTAATCCAGCTTCAGCAGAAGCAAACAGTGAGATCCTTGTGCACTTCATGGATTGTAAAAGCAAGCTTTTTGGAAGTGGAAGACACGTTTATAGAGAAACATCCCTGAACAAACAAAGGATGGACCTAAAGTCTGCAGTTTGACTGGGAAAGTGTTTGAGGAGCATGAGCTCTGGATGGGAACATGTGACAATATGTAACACTCTGAGCTGCAAGGCAGTGACAATTAAGAGGGACATACTTGTCTCTATTTTTAAACAGCAATGAGGTGAGTTGATATTTAAGTTCTCTTCCAAGAATTTCAGTGCAGATGACTGCCCATAGTATAATTATTCACAGTAAAGACTGAGCCATGTTTCAGCTCTGAACATTTGATCGGTCTCTGTACAATCAAAATATAGTCAGATTTGGACAGCCTAGCAGGATATTTCTGACTTCCATGTGCAACTATACTTTAACCAGCCTTTCTCTCACACAATGTCACACAGTGATACACAGTGTAAATCCTTCATATGTCAAATCAGACATGGCATCTACAGTCTGCAGAAAAAATCTGCAGGGTGTAAAGTTACCAAGTTTTTGTGAGGTCTACTGTGAGGCTGCATTTTTTTTTCCTTCCTGAAACATGAATTCATCTTCTGAAAAACGTGTTTATTTTTCCTTTTTCACACAAAACCCATGTCTACTTTCTCTGGGAAATAAATAGAGAAAAGAAAAAGGTGTGGATAAGAGAAGTTTGCAATAAGCCAGGCTTCAATCATCAGCTTTGCAATATAATGATAAGATTCAATGGTTACAGTCTTTTGTTATTTAGAAATCATGTCAATTCTCCCAGCATGTCTAAGAAAAATATAGTCACCATAAAGTAGTTGGCATTTAACGCTCTCGACTACACTCCATTATCTGAGAAGGTTTTGTCCTTACTGGGAACAGTGGGAAATGTCATATAAGATGAGCTAGGGCTGGGAGTTTAATAGGTGATTTCTGTATTTTTCTCATTAGGAAATGAGACCACAGAAGTCTATAAACTTCATGGATATTAAATTGCTAACAGTTCAGACTAGATTTTCCAGACTTTCCAAATCTAAGCTGATGCTTGTCCACTAATTTGAACAGTAATGCCTAGAAAGTTGATTGATCTTCAGGAGTGAATGTACACACTAAAGAGGAAGAATTGTAGGGTTTTTTTTTAAAGCTGTAAACTGAGAATTAGGAGTCAGTGTTCAGTCTGTGACACTTCATCAAAACATGATCTGAGACCACTGGCAAACCTCTTTTTTTTACCTTACACATAGAACAATTGGAATGAAAGTATCATGCCACAAAGATTTTCAAACTGAAGTTTCTAATCTGCTGAAGACAAAAGAAGGCTTGTAAAATTTGCTATCTTTAGATTATTTTTAAATATCTGAAGGTACTTTAAAAAAGGTTCTCCCATAATTTTGGCTTTGAAATAGACCTCTGTAAAACAGATAGTTTTTAAATTAGAAATCAATGCCAGACTTGTGGCTGCTCACCATCTTTGTAAATTGAAATCACAGTAGACCAAAACACGTCCTGATTTATGATCTGTAAAGCTGAATTTATTCCAATGTAAATTTGACCATGCATTAAAAGATACTGACCTGTTCATTAAAGCTCTATATCTTGAAATGTTTGCAGAAAAGGTACCTTTGTCCAGATAATAAAATACATTTAAAACATATTTTCAAAATCAACCAAAATTTCAAAGCCAGCAAGAGAGGCAATACTGTTATAAATATGCAGCTAAATATACATAAAAATGCTTCTTCTCTCCTTTTGGAAATGTGTATGCCTTTATAATAAACACACAGAATGCTACTTTGCATTCAATAGGTCTATTTATGTGTTTAAAATTAAGTATTTGTAAATTTGCAAGATCAGGCCTATAGTGTACGTGTGTGTGCGTGCGAGTGTGTACGTGTATGTACAGGAATAAAGAAGGCAGCTTGATTAGAAGTTCTATTCCATGCTCACTCTTTTACTTAACATCTGACATTGGAAAAAATGAAGCTAAATGTTCCAGCATTTCTGACAGTTCCAATCCATTATCTGTAATCTGAAAAAAAACATGCATTTTTTTACTCTGAAGCAAATGTAAGTTTTTTTCTTTTTTCTTTTTTTTTTTTTTTTTTTGTGGAGACGCCTTCTTTATATAGTGACAACATGATAGCAGAGATACCAGTTTGCTGTAGATTGCGTGACTGACAATAATATTCTCTGCAACACGTAGAAGGGAATAACTGATGAATCGGAAAATGTATGGATGCCTACCGAAATGATTATGTAATGAAACACGAAGTCAAACGGTGGCATGCTTCTATTAATTGTAGATGATAGTAATTAATTTTCACTGCAGTTGTGATCATGTCGCTGCTTTCAGAAGAATCCAGAATCCCCTTCCAGGAAAGTGTGAAATTGCATCTGGGTTCTTCAAGCCATGAAAGAATATAAATTTCTTTTAAAATAAGAGAGGGAGGCCTTCCTTGATACTGTACTTTAGAAAGAGGAAAAAACAAAGGGAAAAAGAAAATGATAATTGTTTTCTCTAAGGCTATTATCTAATGCAAAAGCAAACAGTCTGACTGGAAATCAGCTAACAGAAGGGGATTAGAGAGTAGATCTGAGAGTGGCTTGATTTCTAGCACTGCTGTCTCTTCACACAGTGATGAGACACAGGCAGAGCAGCCAGGAGCTCTCCAGATGGCTAGAGAAAGTGTTTGTCTTGGGTTACTGCAGGGCAGTCTGGACTCTTAAAGCCGGGGAGGCATCATTAGGGAGCAAGTTAGATGTCCACCCAGTAAAAGCGAGCGAAAGAAAGAAAGAGCAGGCAGGCTGCCCGAGAGGGACCACGCTCGCCTATTGTTAACATATACTTGACCCCCACTAACCTCTTCACGACACAGATGTCTCCTACCTCTATCACCTCCCACTGCTTTAAGCCCTCCCCCCCTGCACCTGGGTAGCGGGGCCGGCCCGGCTGCCGGCAGTATGCTGCCTGCCTGCTAGCGGAGCCGGGCGCAGCGGAGCGGCGGCGCAGCCTCGGGCGGGCTCGGCTCGGCTCGGCACCGCTCGGCACCGCACCGCACCCCGGCTCGGCTCGGCTCGGCTCGGGCTCGCCGCGGGCTCAGCTATGCGTCGGCTGCTCGGGGACAGGCAGAGACCCCGCCACTGACAGCGGCCGCTCCCTGCGCTCCACATCACGTTTGTCTGAGGCGGCGGCGGCGGCGGCAGCAGCAAGGAGAAGGACCTGGGCATTAACTATCTCGACTTGGAGACTTTGCTTTATTTTTGGTTCTTGTCCTTTCCCGTGGAACCAGTAGTCTCTCTCGAGCTGATCCTCCTTTAAAAAAAAAAAGAGCGAGAGAGGGTGGTGGTGGGGGGGGAAGAGCAGCTGGAGTTTCTCCTCAGCTCGTTTTGACTTTTGTGGACGTGGATCATCTGGACTGGGAAGGGAAGCCGCGCGGCGCTGCTCTCCCCTTTCCCACCCCCTCGCCCCTCCAGCAGCCTGGGCTGCCGTCTCTCCCCCGAGCAGGACGGGAACTTTTATTTGCAGCTCGCAGCCCGTGGCGAATGGTGGGCATCTCCGGTCCTCTGCAGTGTGAGTACGGGCGCGGGCAGGGCTGGGCAGGGCGCGCCGGGGCGGGGGGAGCCCGAGCCCCTTTTCTTTCCCGTTCTCCTCTCCCGCAGGGCTCCCCGGGCTCTGAGGGGCTCCCGTGGCTGTAACTAACCCAGGCGGACCGCGGCTGCTGCTGTGCCCGGGCCAGGTTAGCGCTGCATGCAGCCTTACACGCTCTGTCCCCGGCTTACAAACTAGCACCCCGGATACTGCTCAAAAGGTCAGAAACCAAATAACCCAGTTTCGGCAGAAAATAACCCTCCCTGGCATATATTATAACAAAGCGTCAGATTTCTGTCTGCATTTAGGACATGCCTTTTTCTTTCCTGCCTCCTCTCTCTCCAGGCTCTAGTGCTGGCCAATGCGAGTTGGAGTAGCTGTAATATTTCTGAAGGGATTGTTTTGTTTCGCTTGTTGTTTCACTGCAATCATAGATTTGTGCAGCACTGAGAACATCTTTTCGGACTATTCTGAAAGAAATATTTTAGGCGGTGCACGTCTCCTTCAGCTGTACTGAGGCCATGCAAATAGCTTGTTCCCTAAAACGACAGGATAACGTTAGGGATTGCATTTCCAAAACTGCCATACAATGTAACTGTGTCATCTCCTCTGGCTGTGCTGAAGGGATCGATTCCATACATTTGCAACAGACCATTGATAAGGGAGATTGGAAGGATGAAAAACATATTCCGGGCCATTTAGACAAGCCTTTGACTTCTGCGGAGTTCGAGTCCTTTTGTTAGTGCCAAAGTTGAGAAATTTGGTTCAGTGCAGGGAAGGATTTTGCCACCCTAGCAGGATCACTCGTGACTCCGTTTCAGAGTTAATTTATAGCGAACTAGCTGTCGTTCTTGTACTCTGCTCCCTTAGATATTAGAGAGAAACCGAAAGTAACTAATCGGACGCAGCTCTTAAATCTTTCTTGCTCCAACCAGGAGCTAAAATGTTGCTTCCTTCAGTTCACTGATAAGTTTGAAGAAGGGTACGGGGAGTCGAAGCGGCCTCCCCCTCCTGCCCCCCAGGTTGCAGCCGGAGCCGGGCGCGGCGGGACCGCCCTGCCCGACCGCAGCCGGGGCTCTCCGGCATCGCCGCTCTGGGAACAGATGCCTCGGAGCCGCTCGGGTTTCTTTGGGGAAGCAGCCCTCCATCTTCCGATCCATAGCAGGCTCTGCCCGCCACCCCCTCCTGCCTCTGCCGTGCCCTAAATCACGGCACGGACAGGATCCGTCTCTCGCAGCCGCCCGGCCGTGACGCCCGGGAGCCGGCAGCTCCCGCCCCGCAGACAGCTCGGGAGCGGGCTGCGATCTGCTGAGTCCGCGGCAGCAAGCCTGACCGAAAGAGCTGCCCAAGTTTTCCACTGGCAATCGCAGGCGGGCGGGAAGCGCCTGCCTTCGCTTGCCAGGGCGGCCCCAAGGTGCGCTGTGCACGGCTGCGCGCCCGCCTGTGCGGGCAATGCTGAGCGCGGTGAGGGCACGGCACGGCGCGGCAAGGGCTGGGCAAGAACGGGTACGTGCCTCTTAAATCAGCCCGCAGGAGCTGCCCGCTGTCTCTGGGAAAGCAGCAAGTGCCAAACGCTTGGCTACTGGCGTAGCCCTGGCTAACTAGAAGAATGTCTTGTGAGTCTTGGTATGTACAGCCAAGCGTTTGCTCCAGCAAGTACTCCTGTGCTTAATGTAACGCTGACCCCTTTAACTTTTAACATCGCTTCTCCTAATTAATCTGTTCAGGCCCCAGACTTAAATGGCTGTCCACAGCTGCTGCAAATTGATTTATCCCCTGATGGTGGTCCGAGTTGCTGACCAAAGCAGGATTTTTTTCCCCTCCCCATTTTTGCTCTACTAATCTGTTTTGACTTATTTCCTACTTACAGTAATGCTTGCATGCTTTTTGAAGGACTTAGAAAATATCTTCCATTGACATGTAACTAGGAACATAATTATTGTATTTGTAAACACAATATGTTAGGGCTAAGGGTGAGTATAATTTATTTAACTACACCCTTGAAGCCTTACATTTCCGTCTCAGTTTCTGCATCCTGACAGATGCAATAGAAAGTTTAAATACGCAACTTTGTTAACTGCAGTTTCAGGAAAGATGTGAAAGATGTTTTTAGAGCTGAATTCTATTGTCCAGGTTTTCTGTTCAGCTTTTCTGTTAACGGCTTAGTGAATCTGGATAGCAGAGAGGATTGAAACTGGTTTCTAATGGTTGTTAAAGCTGATGCTTGACCTTTCCATGGGAAGTCTGAAAACCTCATTCAGTTTATTCTGGGCTGATTTCCTTAGGAAATTCAATATGATCAGGGAATTTCCTTCAGCTCGGCTGAATGGTAAAAAAGTTACTCCATCTTGTTTATGCATTCTGGTTTTAGCACTAGGTGTTTCTGTGGCCCCTCTTCAATAGGAAGATAATAGGAAAAGACATGAGTATGGCTCATTCATAACTGTACAGTCTGTGAAAATATGAAGTTGGCAAAGGCTTTGTTAGGTGTGAGATTCACTGCAGATTTGCTGTAAAGGTTTTCAATTAGGAACTTACAATAACTATGTTTGATAATTGATAACATTCTTAAGGTCAGTTTCACCATACCTGAACCTCCAGTAAAATTGCTACTATTTTCAATTAATGAGTCATTTTCCTTTGCTGTCATGAGAAGCTCAATCGTGTATCAGTGCAAGAAAACACCAAACTCCACCAAAAATCCAACAGAGTCTTGAATCCATTCATGCCTCTGGCAAGCTGGAGCCAGGCGAGGGGTACAAGAGATGATAGCAGGACTTCTTTCTGTCCTGTGCTTGCAGAAGGGTGAGCGGCTGGGTTCTTGAGCCATGAGCATGCTGCAGGGAGACAAGAACCATTCTGTTTGTAATGGAATGCAGACAGCAGTGTTAGGTCACTGCTTCCTGGCAACTGCTGCACAAGTTGTTTTTCTTCAAAGGCTTTGAGCTTTTAAATAGTTTCCAAAATCTTTTTAAGTAAAACACTGCCTTCTACCATTTTTGACCACCTTAACGTTAACTTGTTTCGTGACTAAATAATGGACCAGTAAAACATCACACGGTATCTCTCATCTGTGTACGCTTAACACTACGTATGCCTGTGTGCACATGGAGTTTTATACTGGGAGTATTGTTTTTGGAATAATGGGGGAGAAAAATAGCTCCACCTGCAGTGCTGGTCAGTGGATAGTCAGTTCAGGACATTCTTCCCTGTCAAATCCTGTTTCTCACTTCTCTGAAACGAACTTCAGACGACAGGCGTTGAATGTGAAGCTCGCCTCACTGAGGTACTGTGCAGACTGCAAACTCCTCACTGCCAGACGCTTTGGGTGAAATAGGCATCTGCAGTGTTTGCATTGGGGATGATGGGAGAAAGGGCTTGCAATTGTCATTTTCAACTTTCAAATCCACTTGCCACAGTCCATTACTGTTAAATCTTTAGCTAATTGAATAAGGATATCAGTATGTTGCTATTGCAGGAGCTTCAGACTTTTTAGATTGAGGGGTGGAGGAGAAGGTCTTGTTCTTTGTTCTGTAGAAACTTAAGTTGTCATGCAGAGATCAAGAAGACTTAATAGCTGAAATAAAACATGAATTTGGTGTTCTGAAGGGGCCATTTCTCATGGCTTGGCTAAAGAAATGTGAAAAGAAATTGTTTTAATCTACATAAAAAAACCTTGATCCATGTAGTTAGTAGCAGCCTGCTCTTTTTCATACAGCCTTTAAAAGAACCTATAACATTTAAAAAGTTGACACTGAATTTAGTATAAGTAATGAGAATGTAAATCTTTAAAATATTGGCTTCCAGGTTACATTGTCTTCATGATGTTTCACATCAGAGATCTAAAACAGTTGGTTTAAAAACTGAACTTTTAGGGCCATGGGTCTTGATTTCCCATATAGATGTTCCTTTTTAAAGACCTGCTTCTAAAATGCAGTTATCCTATTCGTACTATAAACTTTATTAGTTTAATATATGGTAGCAGAGGAACACACATACATCAGGAAGTAGCAGACTGTGTGGTTTTGTGGAAAGAGAAAAATGAACAGCAGACATAAAATCAAAGTCTGTTCTATCCTGTTCTTTAAAAGCTTTTTTTTATTTCCTCCCCTCCAAATTTTCATCTGCAAGACACTGACTTCCATCTTCATTTTTTTCTGCCATTGATATGAAAGTTTCCAAATAACGTTTAGACAACAGTGGACATTTTATTAAAGTAAACATTAGTTCAGTATAATGGAGGTAATTGTAAGTGATAAGAGCAGAGCAGGTTATCTGTGTGTTGTTTAAACAGAAGGAGCTATTTTGCACCATTTCCAGTAGCCATCTGTAGAGGAGAAGGGTTTGCACCTGTCTGTCCACACTAATTATAGATTAGGTCCAAAGAAATGAAATTCGAGTAGCCTTTCTCTTAATGAAATCCATGGTGATTTTATTGTAAATGTGTTTTGTGTACAGACGGTGATGGTTTGTCTGTGAGTAAAATAAATTGCTGTATGGCTGTTATGTACTTGTAGTTGTAAAGCAGGATACTGCTGCATTAACAAAGGTCCTGAATAAAAATGCACTGCTCCATTTAAGTCCTAGGCTTCAGTGATGTCTCTAGCTAGGCTTAATCAAAAAGGTTCACTGTAGGCATAGTTATTTAGGGGTATGTTTCAGGGTAGACTTTTCAGTTATCATCACTTTCATGTCAATGTACTGGCATGTAGGTGGTCCTTTGCCTGAAATATGAGGCAGAAATGGTTTCATGTTAAATATGTACACACATATATGCGGAGTGTGTCAGAAATAGTTTCCTCTGGTATAACCTACATTATTAAAAAAAAGTGGAAAGAGTGAGAAATGCATTCTGAAGTAAAAGGTCACATGAATTTCTACCACATCTGTTTATAGTAATTATGAACATAATTAACATAAGAATTACAAGTGAGGTAATGACAAGCTGAGCTATGAGATATTATGCCATAATAGTCATATGTTGAAATTCTCACATTATAGCACACCAGAATTCACATATTCAATGCAAGAAAGAAAATGTTAGATTTTTATCTATTTTAATGCTTCAAAACTTATCTGCCTGGGGCAGATGGACTTTCCGCTTTAGAGGAAGGTAACCCATTATTACAAGAGAGTCAGTTGAAATTAAGATTTCTAGCCTGCAGCTTGGACTTTGAGACAGCTGTGCTTATGGAACGCCACTTCTGTTACACATTTGTATTCTGATTGTATTTATTTTATTAATGCACATTGTTTTATTTTTAAATGTGTTTTCGTAGCAAACTGCTTACATTAGGAAGGGCCCTGGATTAGTTTTTTTTTTTTTTAGAATTTTGTGATTTGAGCAATAAAAGTATGGTCAACATAGACATAAGATGCACATAGTTCTCTGCACATGAGAATCTGGCAGATCCTAAATTAGTTCCTAAATCATGGCATGATATGTATGTATTTCAAGGAAAAGCTCTGTAACAGAAATACCTAAAAAGAGCAGTCTCTCATTTGCGTGTAATAGTTTGAAATAACATATGCAGAAAGAAATCTGTATTACCTTGCAGGTTGAATTAATTAATAAGTCACTTTTCTTTAGAAACGCGTAGAACATGCCATTGAGTTTAGAAGCTAAGGTTTCAAACAAGTTGACTAACTTTTGTAATATGACCCGTCTCATTACCTCTAAATATGGTTGTCACGCAACTGACAACTGGAGGAAGTTGAGGGAGAAGTGGCTCTTCTTCAGGGTAAAAATACTGGCTGAGGAATGCATAGTAAATTTGACATGTGAAAATCAGTTTGCCTTCACTGAAAAATCAAGGTCCTGGTTTTGCGATAGGTCTTTCCAAGGCTAAGCATATAGAGTGGTTTATGAAAAATAATAAAAAAAACTCTTATGCTATGTCTCAGTGATACCAAGAGGTTTTCATATTATTGGATTAGTGGAGGATTTGTGACAGACCCCTTTTTTATCTGACATTCATTGCAGTGACATGATTTTCACATACATGCCCTTCCCCCATCTAGGTTCTGGTTTTCACTTTGTATTATGTGTCAAATTCCCTTTATTCCTTTTCTTGTGGAATAAACTGCTATCTTGGACGAGTGATTTTGGAAGGAGTTTTGCACTGAACAATGCCAGTCTCACTTCAGTGTGCTGTCATTGTCCTTCTCCCTCCTTCGCAGTTACTCCTTGGCCGACATGCAATGGAGATGCGTTTCCTAACAAATAAGTGTTGATTCCCAGGGAGAAACATTTTAGAAATTTTAAAACCCGAGCACATAGAGTGCCTGGTGCTGGCACAGCTATTCTGCTGGCTGGCTGTGCTTATGGTAGGCAGGCCAGGCTGCTTTGCTGTCTCTCTCCCTTTTCCATGCCTCTCGCTAACCCTGTGCTCTTTGATGAATCCGGACAAAACAGTCCCTCAGTTTTCACAGTACCTGAGTTGTAAAGTACAGGGAACTACTTCTCCTTATCGCTCATCCCCTGCTGAATGATGCCACCACTTTGTAGCAGCAGTGCTGTGTTCAGGCCCCTATGCCAACCGTGACAATGAGCAGGCTGGATTAGGTAGGGGCTTGGCCAAACTGGGAGCAGGTACACTGTGACTGTGCCGGGCCAGCGGCCGCCCTGCTCAGTGCGGGATGTAGGCATGGTCTGTGAGGGGGGAGCCGGGCTGCAGCAGTAGCTGTGGCCTGTGAAAGGAGAGCAGGGCTGGAGGCAGTCACAGGGACGATCGCCTTGGTGGGGGTAGCGGCGACCTCCGGCAGAGGAGCCTTGGGGAGCCAGCGCTGCGCCACTCCTGGCAGGGTCCTTATCCCGGAGAGGTGCTGGGCAACTTCCAGGGCCGGACGCCGGCCAGAGGGCAGGCACACGCAGACCTGGGCACCGCCGCCTTCTCCCCCGGTGGGCGGCGCGGAGGTGGCGCCTCTCCTCGTGCCGGGCGCGGCCTCCCCGGGGACCCCGGGCCGACTCCAGCCCCGCTCCCGGCCCCGCTGCCTCGCACATCCTCCGGCCGCCATCTGGGCCGCGCTGATACCGTAATCGCCCCGATGCACGCCGCCGTGCCGCCCCCCCTGCGCCGGCGGGGCCGCGGAGCCGCGATGCTCCGTCCCTGCGCCGCAGATAAGCCGCGAGGCGCGTGAGGCGCACAAAGCTCGGGCCGTGCCGGCGCCTCCTCGTCCCTCCCGCCGCCGGAAGGTAAAATCTCCACCCGCGGGCGGGAGAGGCGGAGAGGCGGGCGGGGGGGACACCCCTCGCCGCCTCATAGCGCCCGGCCCGGCCCGGCCCGCTCCGGCTCCCTCGGCGCTGCACAAGTCGATAGGCGCGGGGAGAAGTGAAGATATAACCACTTATTATCTCCCCCCGGAGCGGGCGGGGGATTTACGGGCAGAGATTAGCCGGCGGGGAGACAGGATCTGCCTTTTGTTGTGCTGCCTCCCCCCGCCCCCGGGCAGCTCCGAGGGGAGCGGAGAGGGGCTCGCCTCCCGGGCTGGCCGCAGGGAGGGAGGAGGTGGCCGCAGAAGGAGGGTGGTGACTAGGGGACACGACTTTAAACACAGCCCAGAGGAGCAGAGAGTTTCGTGTCTGGGTGTCTGGCGGGACGGGGTGAAGGAGCCCCGGCCTGGGGTGGCAGCGGGGCCGAGGGGATGTGACAGCCCCGGCCTGTCACGCCCGGGCTCCCACCGCTCACTCCTGGGGTGGTTTCAGTGAAGGCTCCTAACTTCCAGAATCCCCGCAGAGGATGACACCGGGCTTCAGGAAAAGTGGCTTCTTTGCTCTTTCTTTTTTGTTGTTTCAGATGGACTTCTGGTGATGCTTTTTAAGTTCTCTTCCAGATTAAAATGAATTGCACGCTCGGTGTGTGCATGCACGCTGCTTTAGCGAACGGCTTTACCAATGGTCATACCTTAAAGCAACATTAAACAATTACCTTTATATTTAAAAGTTTGAAATATTTATACTGCCGTTTCACTTTGTCAAGTGTTTGCACAGATAGATATATAGATATGATCTGGTAACTAAAAGCCTAATTAAAATTTGTTTAAAGCCAGGGGGGCATGTATTCTTGTTGACAGCAGCAGATCGATAGGGTAAGACAATAGAGCCCCATTATTTTACTTCCATTGACTGAACATATTGACATTTCAGGTTTGCGATTGCCTCAGTGAGCATGATGAAACACTGAAATTCATGAACCAACTGTCTGGAGTGGCACATATATTACTGTATGTCATCTCTGCCTTCAGGTTACCTTATCACTGAAGCAGAATGGTAATGGATGGCAGCAGAGTACTTCAGGGGGGTGAGGGCTCTATCCGTTAAGAAGCTGACACATAGCAGGTTTCAGTAGTATCTTTAATTACACCTAGAATTATGTACAAAGGAAGATGGTCCTTGTTACCTGCTGCTGCGCTTCAGAGTTTACAGGCACAGAAGCAGATGGGATAACAAGGTACTTATGTGTCTCTTTTTATATACATTACTTGATACCTTTAACTTTTGCAGGAGCCCAAGGATTTCTGGTTGTGCTGTTTGCATGCTCGCCATGTTCACCAATGGCAGCATCTCAACCCAGTCTTGATGCTCAGGTTCTAGAGCATCTGCTAGACATTCTCCTAGTCTGAAGACTGCAAAGGAAACAAAGAACAACTTTGAAATAAATAAATGCCCTTTGAATTTCTCTCCCCTCAACATGTTCAAACGACAGTCAGTGCTCAGAGAATTCAATGCAGTGAGACTAGCGGAATGAAACATACATGCATATATGTATATCTATATATATACACACACACACTTTTTTTCCTTGCTATAAGCACCATAAAAAGAAATGTCTGTGCAATATGTGCACATGAATGCATAATTGTATATATCAGTTTATATGATTGCATGTAAATGCCTTTATAAAGAAGACCCCTGTCTGCAGAGCATGCAATGTGTTTATTATTTCAGAGGCTTTCACATCATCTTTAAAATCTAGCTGACTGTAGAATGAAACCCATCAGGGTAATGCAGAGATAGAGACTGAAATTAATTTAAAGCAGACAAAGAGCAAATACAGAAGAGCTGTTACGATTTAACTAATTTTTAAAAGTAAGTAGACTGAAAATATAAAATGTATTTTGTGTGCCATCTACTCAGCAATTGTTGCCATCAAGTGGACTGCCGATGCCCTTTAAGATGGTAAAAAGAAAACTAGTCCTTTATACCATTTTCCTGAAAATGTTAGGTTTCTGTTTGATCAGCAGGTGCTGTTGAGATGAAAGCCATGTGTAAATTTTCAGAAGGCCAAAAGTGTCAATTCAGAAAAGGAAAGTGATAAGAGAAAATGCAATCAGTTTTCCTGTTTTCAATTTGTGCAGGATTTGAAGAGCTGTTTTGTTAAACTGCTACATCTGCTCCAATATGAATATTGAACTACTTCCACTAAAAATAACACCCTATAATTTGGAAGCCATTGCAATCTTTTGTTAATGCAAGTGGGTTATTTGAAAAAAAAATCTATTCTGAAAAATCTCCTGCCTAATGTGCATTTTTGTTTATCGGCACTTTTATCTTGAGCAGATAAAATGGCATTATGCAATTAGGACCATATCTATTTGAACTGGAAAAATGACACTGGATAGCTGAATGTCACTATGTTGGTGAAAGGATTTAACTCGTACTTTTAAAATAATTTTATTAATAAACTATGATTGTAGCTTAAAATGACATGTTTTGCATGTCATTTTGTGTCTTAAAATGACATGCCCCTTTGCAGCAATACAGCTTTACTTACTACTGAGGGCCTTGAGCAATGTAAAGGATGTTCAGTATATGACACAATATTCTTTGGCTTGTTTCATTCCTGATATACCAGCAGATCTTAAGTTTGGGCTCATCAAGGATATTTTAGTTAATGGGGATTGTGGTGTAACTTTTTCCATGGTAATTGAAATGATGGAGTCTATTTGAATGCATATAGACAAAAATAATCATGGTTGTAGAGCTGCTAATCCAAGTGAGTTCTATGACTTGGAAAGCATAGTATTAGTAGAGCATACATTTTCTGTCATAAGCATCTCTGAAGAACATAACACTGCTGCTTTTTAGTTAAAAAAAAAAAACAAAAACCAAAAAACAAACAAACCAAAAAACACCAACAAAAAACCCCAACAATAACCTAATGGAAAATACATGTGTTTGTTAATTTTATAAATAAGGATCTAAATGAGGAAGGGATAATTCACTGTTACATCTATGGAACCCTGTGTACATAACATGAGTAAACGTGCAGAATGGAATGAGAGCTTTTATTGCTTTATTTCAACATAGTGAATTACCTGGTTTTAATATTAGAATGGGCTTTAGCTGTTGAATTCTAATCTAATCTAGTAGTCAGGAACTAATTTTTTTGGTAGGTATCTGCATGGGAAAAGGCCTTGCTGATGCTTCTGTTTGGTTTTGCAATTGGATTTGTACACTTTTGGCCTTGGGGGATTTTCCTCAAAGTGATCTGCAGATCAGAAATAATTAAAATTCAATAAACTGAAATTTAAATATAGAATGGATTCTGTGTGAGATCCGTGCTTGTGATAGGTTGTCTAGAAGTCTGTGGCATGTCTACTTTATAGTTTGTATTCCCCAGCATAACTGCGTGCACACATGTGCATAAATTTATGTTGAATGACAGAGGGATAATTATTTATACAGATTTTATCAAAAACTCTGTGCTCTCCTGAAACATAACAAAAAGCCTCCCTCCCCAGAAGAGTGTTTACATCCCGTGACAGTCACTAGATTCAAATCTTCTCAACATGAAAGTTGTTTCCTTTCCTCCAAACCTTCTTTTCCCCAACAAAGCTAACCCTGTTAAACCTCACCTTCTGTGGGATGTATACATAGTTATAGACATATGTACGAGAAGTAAATATTACAGAAAACATGGCCGATTGGGGCAAAATGTCTGTAGCCTTAAATAGCTGGTGATATGTGCCGGCAGCAGGAGGGGCGCTGAGGAGGCCGTGCCTCGGCTGACCCGGGCATGTGGGAGCCGCGGGGAGCCCGGCGTGCCTGCTCCGTGCCTGCCAGGGGCTTCCTGCCCGCAGACACTGCCGAGCAAACGCCTGGCACGGCGTGTGACAGCACAGACTGCCCACCTGAGCAGTTCTGGAACCAAGGAGCTTTTTGCTTTGGGCCTGGGATTTTCTGGTGCTTTGCACAGGGGTTGGGGTGGAGCCCCGCCCCAAAAGAAAGATTATAGCTGCATGTCCAGATTTTCTTATCTAAATGTTCTGAACACATTCATGGGAGTGTTCTGTTTTCTTAATCTTTGCCAGAAATACTGCATACAGTTTTGCTGTTCCTGTTGAATAGTTGCCATATTTAACTCCACTGGTTGTGAATGGAAATGTGAATACTTTAATGTTCCCTCTCATTTTCTGTAACACATTTTGGGATGCCAGGAAAAGGAGGGCATCCTCGATACTCTAAAGTATTTCAGAATACACAAAAAGATTTTAAAAGAAGTTCTGAAACTTGGGTTTGTTTATTTGTAGTTTTTGGGCATGTGTTGACTTATTTAAGGAATATGTTTTTATACTCAGTATTATTTCTTGGAAAAGTACAGTTGTGTTGTACAAAACTGTGCAGCAACAATATTCCTGCCTGATCCTATATTGTAACATGTTGATTTGAGATCCTCATGGGATAGCTCATGATTTCTTTAAACATTTTGGAAGGCATTTGATTAATTTTTATGTTTATCAAGACAGGTATACTCTGGCTCATATAGTAATGTAAATGTGCAAGGTTCACGGAGGAGAGATAATAGGTTCTTTTGGAAATTAGGTTGCAGTCTGGAAAGACAGAAGACTCCACCTAGTGGAGTGGAATTAATATGCACATGGTGGCAGGCACTGGTGTGTAATAAAATAGGTATCCTTTATGGAGAGTCAAGTTGCTACAGAGAGTAAAGCCCAGGAATTCAGACAAGCATCTGAGGCGGTGGTTGTTGACCATTACAAATTGTACCAGGCTGTAGTTACTTTTGGAGCTCTAGGAGGGTTATGTGTGTCTGCCATGTTGGATGTTAATATGCAGTTTGCATAAGTAGTAGGCATTGCCAGCTTTTTTCTTTTGTTTGAAGATCTGCTGTATACATTTTTTGATTTCTGATGACTCCACAAGTCCCCCTTTTGGTTGTGGCCCAGGTGTCATTTTAAATACCTTGGGAAAAATAAAGGAACAACAATTCAGCCCCCCAAAAATCACCACTTTTGCCCCACAATTGCTTATTTTTCAAAATACCTGTCTGGTTTTCTTCTTTTACTTTGGTAATGGCAGTATCAGAATGTTAGTTCTGAATGTTACCATGACAGGTTGTGTGGCACGTTGACTAAGGCTGTATGTGCTTTCTGGCAGTCACAAGGTTTAACAAACGCTCTGATGAAGCACCAGATTATAGGGTTTTGTGCCTGTGCTTTACTGTCCCATTGGTTTGGTCACATTGTGCTACTGGGATGTAGTAAAAATGATTTTAAAGCTGGGATGTGAGTGAGCATCCATCCTGAGCAGCTGAGATGTTGTCCTGAAATCCTCTTGGAAAATGCATCCTAACATTGAATCACACATGCATTAGATAAGTTCAGGAAGAGAACTCCCCAGGACCAGCTCAGGCTGTGACAGCCAGAGGGTGAGGCTATTGCCAGAAAATGGAATGATTAGGGTGCAACAGAGGAGACAAAATGCTGCAAAGGATATTTGGGAAGAGTGCTCCAAAGGAGCACTTCCAGTGAAATCCAGGTGGGGTTTGTTGCCAGAGCCATTAAAGCATAATGGTGCCAGAAAAAGCTGCCAACAAATGTGGGAATAATGGCACCTATGGGTGTGCTGTCAATGGATGGCACTGCCAGGATGATTTTTTATTTTATTTTAATGGTGACATTGCTAAAAGTATTTAAGAGTAATGTTATAGGAAGTGTTTTAGTGAGTGAAGTCACTGGGTTCCAGGAACCATTAAGCAAAACCTGTTTCATGACTCTACTATTTATTATTTTAAAGCTTGATGGCAAACCACTTAATGCTGGAAAAGCAGGCTGCAACCTGTATTAAAGCATGCTACAGGTGGACAAGGAAACCAACCTACTGAACTGAATAGCCCAAGGTAGTTTCTGAATGTTGTACACATTTCATGTTCACCATGATAAATTAATACAACTCCATGGATCAGCAGAGCTTGTAAACGTTGAATGAAATCCTGGAGCTCAGATCTTACGTGGTACTCCCATACCTAGTTCTCACTGAAGACAGTGTTTCTTTAGTTAAAATGCCAGTTTGAGGAACTGGACCTTCAGGATTTCTGTGCTCCCATCTCACATCTGTGATCTTGACAATACTTTTTTTAGATTGGTTCTCAGACTTAGATCTAGATCTCTCCCTAATAAAATGGACTAGATCAGGTCTCAGTGTAAAGCCAAGGGCATTCTTTTTGAATTGTAAATCACTGACTTACCTGACAAGACTGCCATATAAAGGACAGAAAAAAGCCTATTCCTTCCATAATAATGCTTGCAGATCCTTATTGAGTCCATTGGGCCAGGATTCTCAACTTGTGTATCCCAAGATCTGTTTTAAATTGTGTTTAGGCCAGCTGCCCGCCCCAGACATCCAGAGAAGGTCACAGCTACAGTAAATACCAGCTACAGTACTTAGAAGGGGGGGATCAATGTGTAATTTTCCTTCCACATTCTGGGATTGATTGGTCCCACCTCTTCACCTGGACGTTAATTTCCTTTTTTGTTTGTTTGTTTGTCTGTTCATTTGTTTTTAAGTCCAGGCCCAAATTTCACTATCTCTTACAGAGCTATTATTGGCCACTATTGTTTTTATTATTCCATGGCTTCCCTGGGAAGAGACGGATGGGCAGGACCTCAGTGACATTGCCAGAGCAAGTCATCAGTAGCCATGTCTGCCCCTTAGGAGGTCACAGGAAACAGGTGGCTGTGTTAATTGTCCTCAGTCCCAACTCTTGTCCTTCCTGGAGGGAATTTAGAAGTGGTCAGGAAGTGTCAGGCCTACTGTGTCCCCCCAGGTTCACTGCTTCAGGCATTCATAATAATTTGAGGTATGAGCCAAGCAAGGGAGACTGTCTGGGAATCCTTACTGTCCTTTTTAAGCTGAGTGGCTACCTGGCTGGGAGGACAGAATGCTGTTGCTGCCGAGTATGTTTGGGATTGCAGCTGGAATCCAGCAGAATAACAAAGAATTCTATTAAAAAAATGTATTTCCGTATCATACACTGTTTTCCTTCTTTCAAGATATTAATAAAAAGTCCTAGGTAAGCAAACTACAAAAACTCAAGAGGTGCATGAAATATTTCTGGAAACTGATTCACTTTTATCGGGTGAGTCGAGGATAGAGAATGTCAGTGTATTTTCTGATTAGGCCAGTTTTAATTGTCTTTGTTGCAACTGCACCATCAGTAGCCATGGATCTCTAAATGGCACTCAGTCCTGTGCTTTGGAAAATCAGTTCAGGTCTTGCTGCTTTATATGAACTTCTTGTTAACAGCTTACTTGATTTTTTTAGCAGTGAGGGTGCACAGCATTGCTGAGTATCTCACTGCAAATGTGAGTGCACATCCAGTGCTGTAAGCCAGATTTTGAATTACCTGTAATGTTTCTTCAAAGTGTCTTTTGGAAATTATTCACTCATGTTGGAAGCAATGTGAGTTAAGTAATAAATATACTAGTTATTTATTTGCCATATGCATTTGGGGTGAAAAGTGAGCTTCTGCTCAGGTGTACTCTTGATATTACCGAGACTACTTGACTAAATAAGGTGGGCTGCAGGATTATGTGGTTGGTGAATCACACCGGTTTCTGAATCACTCTTAGAAAATACCAGCCTGAAATGCTGGCAGATAATGAACACATTGTGCTTGGACTGGTACATTATTTAAAGAATAGCATTTTAAAGTAGAATATTTTGTAAAATGTTGGTTTAAGAACCATTTTGCAATTTACTTCCATCAAACCTATTGTACCAGGAAAAATACCTCCTTCAGAAGAGAAAAGGTGTCAGTATTGTGGAAGAATATCTGATTTTTATCCAGCTATTTGCTATTTAAGCTCCCTTCTTTTCAGTGCAAGGAGATCAGCTGACAACAGCAGCAACCAAATCATGTTTGCAGCTGGGCAATTACAGTAGACCCTAAGATCTGCAACTGTCAACCATGAACGCAGATGCCTTCAAAGTTCTGTTTTTCTTCCGTGTGGAAGTCGTTGGCATGGAACAGATGCCTTCATTTTGGAGAAACCAACTGCTGGATATAATTGGTTCTCTCTTGTCTTGTCCTCTAGGGACAGTCTCTCGCAGATGAAATTAGATGAGAGTAAAAAAAAAAAGACACAGGCACACACACTCGCACATGACATGAAGCAGGAGTTTTCAGGATCCCTCTCTGTTTTGTCACGTGGAACTGTTTTCAGCTGGAAGATTTCATTCCATTTTTAGCACTCTACACACACACATGATGATGATGCTATATGAAAAACATGCAAATGAAAATATGTATCTGGCCAAAGTTTATTATTAATCTAGGCATGCTTGTTTAGAAATAAGACAAGCATATCCATCCCATATACTTAAGTGTTAAATGTTGACTTCTGCGATATCTATTAGTGCTGCAGTCTCAGAAATTTAAAGTTAAGTCGCAGAAGAGACAAGATGCTTTAAAAACTGTTTTGTTGCAGTGGCAGAATCAAAGTTTTTTATCAAATGATTTGGTAGTTATTAACATGGGAGGAAAAAAACTAGTAGCAGACTTCAAAATTCACCTAGCATTACAGGCATTCAATTAAGAAAGCATCTTTACAGGAACTTCAGCAGAGTTAGTATGATGGACACTTGTGATATGCTATTTCTGTAAGCCCTGTGGTAGGGTACTGAAGTGACTGTGTCCTCTTACTGCAGGCATCAAGAATGAGATGATGGCAAATGGCCTCGGAGACTGTAAGAGAGGGAGAATCTGCTTACCCTGTGCCTGTCAAAGGGTTTCTGTCATCCCTTCTCTGCCTCGGTGTAACAGCTACCAAATCATTGTGGTTTGTGTTACTTAATTATGCTATTAAAATAAATTTAGACCAACCTTAGGTTACCTTAATAAGCTCAGTTGTGAACTGTGACAGTCAGGCAGTGCTGTGTATTCTCGGGTGCATCAGGAGGTGGGTGCAGCAGGGATTGGGGGCTGCCAGGAAATAAAACTGCCATTGCTGGTACCCAATGGGGGCCTCATCTCTGAATACCTTTTCTCTCTTAAGTTTTATTTCTGAGCAGAAGTTGGGGTTTTTGGTTTTGCTTGTGGTTCTTTTTTTTTTTTTTTTTTTTTTTTAATATGTATTGCACTTTGAGGTGTCAGTCCCTATTTTACATTATGCATTTACTACTACTGTAATAGTAATGTCACCAGCAGTGAAAACTGACAGGAGTTACTTTGGTCTTGCATTGGTAGAGTTGGTAAAAGACAGTTTAGACACTAGATGTGGCTGGATAGCTGCCCTGCGCTGTGCTCCTTTGTTTCCTGCTAACCCCCGGGGGCTGTGTGGGTGGAGGGACTTCCAGCAGTTAGGAGGAAGCCCCAGGTAAACTTGTTTTTTGAACTGATGATTCTTCAGCTTTTAAAGAGAGAGAGAGTCCTTTGCTGTAGGACTCCAGTTCTGATTCACAGAACTTGAGTGCGACACTGTGTTTGCTCTTAGCATTATATTTTGGAAGATCCGCATATTAAAGGGAAAATTTGGGGAAGTGCTTAGGTGATGAAGGGATTTCTGGCAGTATCTAGGGAGTACAATGATGGTTCATTTCATTTGAGGCTGATCCTGATATTTGTAGTCTTTACATCCTATTAATTCCTTGAAAGATAAGCTGATACAAGCATGATTTGCCAGGGCCAGTGGCTCTTCTAAAAGTCTTGGCTCGGGTTATATCCCCCCTCTCTACACATATAAGATAAAAGCACTGTGAATATGAGGTTAACTGAATTCAAATAGAAGACTCTCTAGAGTTATTGCATTCCTTAGAAAATAAATACATTTCTCATATGGTTGAGATTGATCAAAAAAGTGTTCTGTATGCCAGTGATTACATTCCCATCTGTGATTAAGGTTTTCTGTCTGCATCTGGTTTTCACATTATATTTCTGTAACAAGAATCCTTTATATGGCAGAGTTCACTCTCTGTATTTTCTATTAGCTGCAGCTTGAACTACTGCACGGATCGCAGATTTACACATGTGGTTTTCATTACTTCATACCATTGAGAAAAAGTAATATTTGTTTGGGAAAGTATGTTTTTCAAAATTTCCATGGTAATACAACATGTTGATCCTTTTTTATAACACTCATGTAAGACTACAAATTGTTTGAGGCATTCTGCTTTCACTGAAGTTCAGACATTAGACAGTTTTGCATGTACATTCGAACAACAGCATCAGTTTACAATTCAGGAAGCAAAAATAAGTTTAAAGAAGGAGATTAGTGTAGAATGGGTATAGCAAAATGCATCCATCACTTTGGAAAATGTGGTAAATAGAAAAAATGAACATGGGCCTGAAACAAAAGAAGAGTAGCAAATTGAAGTGATGTCTTCATTGTAAAGTGGATGACAGATTTTTTTTTTTAATAATAACTTTTTTAGAGTAAGATGTTTAAAATCTTTTACCAGCTATGGAAAATGAGTATGCTATTGAGCAGAAATATTGAATTTTTATATATTACATAGTTTAACATATTTGACCATAATTGTTTCTAGTGACCAAATTAAAATAGGTTAGGAAAACATGACTATATCTTTACAAATGTGTTACTCTGAATCCAAAATATGATGTATTCCACTATAAGACAGTATTTCAGCCAGATTGTGCTGTTGTCACTTAGTAGAAAACTTAATGTTTAAATTATCTCAGTGAAATTAATAGGGCCACTTGGTCAGTGGGGAATTTTTCAGTTTTGGTAGGATTTATGGGTTTATGATCATAAAAATCAGATCAAACAATAACAACAATTCAGAGAATGCTGTATGCATTTATGGAAATTTAAAGTGTTACACAAAAGTCTGGGCAATTGAAAAGTACACAATTCATGCTAGGGGCACAACTGAAAGGTAAATTTATTGCCTATGTAAGAACATTGTGACAACTAGAGAATTACATACAAAATAAAAATAATTTTATTAAAGTAGTTATTGTACCCAAGTTGTGGAGTCCTAACCACATTTTGGAGGTTATTTTCCAAATGCCAGAGGCAGTTGTGTCACTTTGAGAGCTCCACAGTTGCCAGATTCCGGGTAGAGTCCTGCAGCCCTTACCACTTGTTTTCACTGAAATCAGTGGAATTTTGGCTTCTCCAGGACTGTGGGGAAATGTCCGACCACAACTGCTGGAAAGAAAGAAAGGACTTTGGTGAATTCCTTTGTTCTGTAACCTTAACTTTAACTTGGGAAGGTTTGTTTTGATTTGAGAAGGGTGCTTGTTTGTGGGAAAGATTGCAGTTTCTAGCACAAACACAAATGTGCTCTTTTGCAAATGCCCTTGGGAATGAAGTTTTTTTTGCAGAAAGATCTAGTGCAGGAGAGAGTTGGGGCTGGATTCTGGCTTAGATGCATGAGCTGTGGCTGGATCCTTGTGCATGCTTAACTTGATGTCCCGAAATACTTGAACAGTCATTGCAGATTGAAGCATGTACGTAACTGTGTGTGCTTGGCTCTGAAAAAACTTTCTGTCTTGACATAATTATGAACCCCTGAAAAGCATATTAATGCCTTGGAAAAACTGACTGTGATACACTGTGATACAGACTTATACAAATGTCAGAGTATTTGTGTAACCCAAATAAACAGGTTTTTTAGGTGTTGGAGTGGGAGGGAAATTGCCTTTTCAAAAGTGGGAAGATGATTTGTAAATATATCAATAGCTTTTTGATCTGCCTTTCTTTAAATGTGTTTGCTGTTACAACTTACAAATCCAATTTAGTATTGGTGATGTGTAAATTGGAAGAGCTCTATTTTTAGTAAACATTTTGATTTAATAAATGGTTCTCTAGAGCTTCTGTTGAACCAGGTAAAGTATGAAATATTTTATATTATGTGAATGTATTTAAACCCAAGCATTTTACAGAATTAACTAATGGGTAGAATATAGGCTGCCCTTTATTTGTTGCCTTCTATATGCCAGCTGTTTTAACTGAGCAAATTATGAAACTACCTTTGTTGAAGAATTAATACAGTTTTAAAGTACTACCTTATATTAGCAAAGAAAATGTGGTTACTTGTTGTAGAATAATGTTTCTGTCTTCCCTTTTTATTTAAGACTACTATTATCATGTAAATGAAGGGGTGTGGTGCTTCAAACTGGCTGTGATATATGCTTTTTTTTTTTTTTTTTTTTTTTTTTTTTTCATTTGTTGTTGTCAATAGAAAAGATTGATCTCTGGGCTGGTGAACATAATATCTGTCCCAGTCAGAAAAGGAAAGAGGAAATTAGCAGAGCGATTGGTGGAGAATGATATCTGTCAAAAGAAACACTTGGAGAGCACTGAGTTTAGTGATAGGTGACTGCCGGAAAAAAGGGAACTTTGAATTTTGTCAAGGTAAGGAACAGAAAAATATTTGATTTTATAATGTGAATACCTTTTAGAAGTTATTCGTGTGTATATAATGACTGTACCTTGCCTTGTAAACTGTAATTAAAAAAGAAATCTTTCCCTTTAGCTCCAAAGAGTCTGCCTAAATCAGTGAAGGTGCGGTCCTTGTTTAATACAAGTAAGAAAAGTGTACTGCAATGTTCATAAAATACATCAGTCCTGACTTTTAGAAAATCTGCGTGAAATTTTAAACTTTGGTGTTATTTTTGTGTTTTTAATGACACAGTTGCTCTTTATGTGTCATGTCAATAGTACTTGGCTGGGTTGTGGAAATAGTGACTTTCAGTTTTCTGAGCTGTGAATTGGAATAGTATTTGCAACCAAGTTAAGAGGTAGTTGTAATCACATTGGCAAAATGGTTGTTTGTAATTTAGTGGAATCCTCTGGTAAACTCATTGCATCAAACTGGGAATCTCTGATAAATTTGATTGAGATGATAATGAGAATGGATATTTCTGCTTCTTGTGCGCAAAGATTTTTACCGTACTATAAAAGTAAATCTGCCATTGCTGGACAAAATTTCTAGATAAGCTATGACAGTCGTTCCTGTCTTCACTGTAACTACATTTTTTCTTCTAAAATGGTGTGTGTCTGGATGGCAAGAAACTGCTAAACTGATTTTAAGTGCTTTCCAACACTTGGATAATTTTCTTTCTCAGTGTTGGACCATATCGCCTGACATAACTTTGATAGAGTCTGGTACCAAAATAAGATGAATGGTGTCTGAGTATTCTTGGCTTTGCCCTGGATAGTTTTAAAGGTAGCTCAGCCTTGATCATATTACTTGTTTTCCCACCTGAGATACCATGGCCCATGCTGCTCTGCCTGTGGGGTGTGCGGAGATGGAGAACAGCTGAAAGAGCCAGTGGGAGCCTCTGCACAACACCTTGTAGCAAAGGGCTAGGCCTGAGGTTTTGTGCACCAGTGTGAACATACTTTTAAAAGATTAAATCCTAATAAAAATGAAGTTGCATTCTAACTTGAGTTCCTATCTCATTTTAAAACAAATAAATGCTTTTGTGGGACCTTCATGTACTCAGGCAGCACTGACAGAGAATGAATAATCTTAGCAGTTTTGATATTGCTTATTTAGCAGTGTATAGCTTCTGACTGATTTTTCCTTTTCACTATCTACAGTCTTATTTTTCAAAGTGCAAATGTACCCTGTACAGGTGGCTGTTGGTTGGTTTCTTTTGCCATATGGGTCTTCATAAAGGATTTTAAAAATAAATAAATGTAAAAGTAAAGATGTCATGCCTGAAGCATGCAGTGCTGGCATACTAATGGGAAGTTTATTGTGGTTTATTGCTATCAGAGCATGTGCAAGATAATGGAAATTTCCTACAACTTGGGAGAAAGGCTTATTTTCTAATACCATTAATTTAAAGAAAGGGAGTTAATATGACTAAAATTCACTTCATCTCTATAAAGTCCAACTGATGTGATGGTTGCTGAAGTATTCATAAAAAGAAGGGAACAGCACCTTATCCTTCCTGTTCACTGTTGTGCAGGTTGTGCTCTCTGTATTGTCCGGGTGCAGGCACATCTATGCCATGCTGAAGCTGCTGTATACTGCATGATTCCCTTCCCTGTGCAGTTCTATCAGTTGTAGCCTTATACTAAATAAACACATCTCTCTGTGACACCTCTTACAGAGTTAACAATACTGTATAGTTTTCACCTTGGTAATGAAGAATTCAAAACTGCTTTGTAGCTCTTAGAGAGTGATCAGTGGGGGATAACAATTCTTAAATCTTTGGCCATTCCCATTTTGTCATTTACTTGAATTGAGGTGACTGGGTAAGATGTCTACTCTGGATGTATTTGTGACATGCTCAAGAATTTTAGTCTTAAATGGTTAAGAAGCTCCACATTTTCAATGATTTTTTTTGTTTTAAATTTCAGTTTTAAATAATTAGAGATGAAGCCAACACTGAGCTTAACTTAGTATGGACTTTGCTGTGCCCAAGAAGATTTGCCTTGCTATTTAGAGCCTAAATTGGTGTAAGAGGCAAAAAAAAAAGGTGTTTTGAGTTTATTGCCTCCTTGAAGCAATGGCCTCTTGTAGCAATGACTACTTCTGCTGATGTGACCTTTCAAGCATCCTCATCTTTGTTTTGCTATTGCAAAGTCATCTTCTCTTAGCTTCCTTTTTTTATCTTCAAAACAATTGTTTTCTTACCAATGTATCTTAAGGAGTACAGTGAAAATAAAAAAGTCCCCTTCAAACATACCACTGATGCAAAAGAGTATGCAACTGTATTATAGACAGTGAATTGTACTTCCAATCAGAATTTCATCTGTTCATGTGGTGCACACCTGTGGCTTGCTGGCATTGCTCTTGATCGGAGTGTGAGAGAGCTTAATGAAAAACAAAGCCAGGATGACAAGGAGAGACTCCACAGCAAACATGGGTTACTTCACATTAGTAAGAAAGTGAAATTCAAAGTACTGCTTTGGAGACAGCTGCCTGGTATGTGGGACCATGTATGGGTGACCTGCAAAGGACACTGGTGCCCTGCTCGCTGCTACCTTGCAAATAAAAGCATTTTTCTCTCTAGGTCAGGTTGATTTGGGCCAGTTGAGAGCAGGGCCGATTTCTCCAGTTGCTTTCTGAGCCAGTGAGAGTATCCTGGGCAAGAATCCAGCTTTTGAAGTGCAAAGAAAATAACCCATAATCTATATAAAACGCTAGTGGATGGGGAAGGGAGGAAATTTTCAGAGAATAAGTGAGTTTGAGAACAACTGTGTTAAAAGTAGAATGTAAGGGGAATGTGTGTATTTGACATTAGTATTTATTTTAATTTGAAAATACGGTCTTTGAAACCTTTGAGGTGAGCAGAGGACAAGCTCTTGCAATATGATATATTTATTAGTAAACTGAAACCAAATGCTCCAGTTCAAGTTCCTTTTTCAAAGTGATTTTTTCCCCCCTGAATTCAGAGTTTGGGTTCTCTCTCTGTGCCCCCCCTCCCTGCTCCCCCTCAATGTAATGTGTCTCTGATAACATTAATGGGCTTTGCCCCACATGGAGCAGCAAGTGTATTGTACCACTGCTCACTGATCCCAGGTCAGTGTGATGCGTGAAATCAATTTATTTGAATCTCTTTGCCTGTATAGGAACTTGGCAGCATGCCAGTTGTTTTCATTTAATGTTCTTTGTGTTGAACACAGACAAGCAGGCATGCTTTTGTACTCCTCTTTCTTCTGGGCTCTTCTCTTTTCAGCCAATATTCTATTCTGTGGATTTTTCAGAAAGAAGTAGGAATGTGTTACCTTTTTAAAAATAATTTTTGTTTAAATAGCCTTTAAAGAGCGTAGAAACTAGGTCAGTCACAGAGCAGCCTTGTGTAGGGTTTTCTGCCAAGTATAGGTGGTAACACCTGCCCTTTCCCATTTCTGAAATTTGGGGAAAAAGAGAAAACACTGGTCTGCTTTTCTAATGCCTAGGTCTATGATTTATATGCAGTTGTAAGACAAAGACTCTTCAATGATGCTTAAATCAGAATAATTTTATTTCTAAATAAATGAATGTCTGGCTGTTGGCTGGAAAAATTGGCAATATGTTTCAGGATCTTTTTGAGTAACGACCTTAAACTAAACATTAATTTGGGAATCCCTTGTCTCATCTTTCTGTCTGTTCGTCCCCTCCCCCAAGTAATTTAATATTTTGAATGGCTGGCTGAAGAACAGCTTCACCCAAGTACCCATTTATTTCATTTTTTTCCTCCTTTTTTTTTTTTTTAATGAGAAATCAAGGTGTGTGGAACACAGCAAATAATGTAGCCCTTCGTAAACTGGGTGTGGGGGAGGGAGGGAGCAGCAGCAGATATTTGCAGGAGGATTTGTTTCAGAGCCGGTGCCGGGAGCGGCGGGAGCGGCGGGAGCGGCTCTGCCCGTGCTTGGCGCGGCTGGTGCGGAAGCTGATGTGCAGAACCGCGGAGCCGCGGCGCAGGGGTCAGACTCGTACACATCAGCCCCGTTTCCGTGTTTAATTACCTGAAGAGCAAAACATCCAGGCTGGGAGTGTGTGAAAACCCAGTATCTCGATCAGCAGTTTGCTGCTCTGACATCCTGCGAGGCCAGCCCCGTCTGTCCGCAAACGTCAGGGCTGGTTCCTGACAGGGGGCTATCTCTGCCGGGCCTCGGTTCCTTCCATTCAGGAGGCATTGTGTGGAAGAGGGTTTGGTCAGGAATTTGAGGTTCCTGCCGGTTCTTCCAGCCCGGACAACCCTGTGACAGATAGGCAGGATTTTTTTCTTTTAAAGAATAATAATAAAGAAAAAAATTGGCTCTTTTTAGTCTTTCCCTTGTAATTCTGGCATTGGTATAACACTGACTGAAACAAAACATTAACCCCTTTTCTTCTGAATTTGCATCTATTTTCTTCTATTTGATTCTTTCTTTCTTGACCTCTTATTTTCACAAATCAAATCTTCTAAGGAGCAAATTATTTGAGGTGCATTTTGTTCTATGCAACAGTTATGCTTTTGAAAATGGTATTTATTTCATAGTTCTCATTTATATAATCATCATGCTTGGCATATTAAGTTTATCATTTTAAGTGTGCTTGGCAGCATTGTTTTTCTTTGTCCCCTGGATTCAAACCAAGCTAGTGTTTGTTTCTGGCCCATTAAAACAGTAATGGCAGCTATCAATGCTTCCATTCTTATTATCCAAGTGATTTTCTTAGATGTTTAAAAGTCTGGTGTTCAATTTTAAAGTGTTGGGATAGGGTCACTTATAGTCCTTGGTCCTTTATAGCTGTTGTTTGTTGAGGTCACAGGCAGCGTTCAGGATTGGGTCCATAGATGGATATGTTCCATTAGGATGTAAAGCTCCTCCCTATAGCTGAAAGATACTGTATGTTTACATGGGCAAAGGGCTTCAATAGGTGTTTGGTTGTTTTGGGGTTTGTCTATTTCTTTATTTTGGTTTTGTTTTGGTTAGGTTTTTTTAATGTATGTGTGTGAAGAATTAAAGTATGACTTCTTGTTTGAATGATAACTGAAGAATATTACTCTTATGACTAGAATCTCAGTACTTGAGTTTATAGCATAGTGGTGTTAATAGTTGTACTGGTAGAACTTAAAATCACTGGGTAAAAGTAGTAGAGGGAGGCAACATAATTAATAAGGGCTTCCAGCAGAAATGAGTGTAGCATGTGACTATTGCTGTTTATTGTTGTGGGCAGAAGCTGGTCGAAGAAAGATACTTGTGGTTGCAGGAGGAGAGAAGGAGAGCTGAAAATTAACTAAGGTTTCATTTCCTTTCATGCTGAAGGCTTATGGTCCAGTTTGTAGAGTTATGCCCACAGGCACAGCATACATATTAATGTGCTAGAGATTTTGGGCACTTCGTAGGTGAGATTGAAATCTTTTGAGCAGTTAGTTAGATTTTCCCTGCTAATATTTAATTGGAAATTTGTAATACAAATGTAAGGGCATACTTTTCTTCTTGCAGGTAAGGATTTTGGTGACCCTTGAGTGAAGGAGGTAGCCTTCAGTGTGCATATGCTGTCACAGACAGGAGTCAACTACAGAGCTAAGAGTCATTGTCATCTATTGTGCCACTAATCCCCCATCTGAAAAGCATTTTCAGGGGTTGGTGCAACAAAAGAGCTGTAACAGTGTTATCAGATTGATAATTGTGATCTAATGAACTCCTAAATATGTACAATAATCCTTCACCTTTAGGATCAGGCCCCTTTCTTCAGTACAAACTCCCCAGTGTACTACACTCTGGTGTAAAGGTGCCCTTAAGTAAAAGTGGATGACTTAGACATGTGGTTTTAAATGTCTGTCCTGTCATATTGTAAAGAAGCCATAATCTAAATAACCATTGCTTGTATTTATAGGATGAAAAAAAGGATGGTTTATGCATTGTGGTCAGTCTCACATTCTTGAAGGGAACATGACATATGTACAGGGTTTGTACATATGAGGGAAATTATATGTCTATGAAAGCACTGTCTGTTTGTTGAACCTTTACATGTCATATAAGTTGTGTCCCTCTTTTCCAGTGTTTTAGTTGCTTTTATGTTTTTTTGGCAGAGTTCATAATCCAATGAACTGTCCATGACCTCTGTCCAACCATTGCCTGCCTCAACTAGCAGTCCATTAAATGAAAAGTTCTCCACGGACGTGTGGTGACAACAACCACCACATCGTCTTTCCTCGTACCCATTGGGTGTCAAGATCCGCTTTGAAAATAACAAATAATAAATGGTAGCCTTTACACCAGGGCTGCCACTCAAAAATTCTTTGAGATAATGGTTTTAAATCAGCATTCTCTTCAAAAAAATATTTATCTTGGCCATCTCCAAAAGCCTCTGCTGTGATAATCTTGCTTAAGGAAAGTTCTTGCGGATAAGATTGTTTGGGCTTTATTAAAACTGCCACCTTGCATTGTGCCCAAACATTTACTGCTTCTCTTTGCAGATATTCTCCTAGTGTAAAGTGGTGTAATTTGCTCTTGGTATGAAATTCCACTTCATAATCACTTCTGCATTTTTCTGCTTCTCTTCTGAATGGCTACAACGAAGCACCATGTGGAGTACAACACCATTAGATAAAGTGAAATTATATTTAGAATCTTGTGTTCCTCAAGGCTTCTCCCGGTTCCTAAAGAAACAAAGATTTTGTATTTTAATTTTTCTTAGCTATGATGGGATTCATCTGGGTCAGACTAGAAGCACAGAGATTAGAACATCACATGGTGCTTCCAGGGAGCTTGATGTGCTCCTTCAATTGCACTTTAGAATATGGTTCTGGCTTAGTTTTGAAATGGAAACCTAACTGGCATGGTGTTTTCCCCTCAGTGTTAAGAGTGTTGATTGTTGCTATTCAATTTATGTATTAATTGAGGGTAATATTTTACAGTAGTACTCATACTTTGGAATTCTGGAACTTCTTTTAGCTGTCAAGGTTGGTGGAGGTGGGAGAGGATAACTGTCCAAGGCAGCTGGAGTAGAGTCAGGTCATGTAGTGAGCTGGAGAAGAGGGATGTGTAGCAGAGTGAGAGGGTGGCCCCAGAGTCATGAATTTAGGAGTAGATCTGGTGCCAGAGAGAAGACAGAGGACAGTGATTGGAAAAGTGAGAGAAAAATGTGGTGGAAGGTATAACTAAGGAAACAATGGAAAGAAAAGGGCTTGACTAAAATCAGCGCCTTCGTTTTGTCACTTACAAATGATAATGCCTTTCTATCATCAAGGGTTGAATGAGTTTGTGTACTGATTCTGCTGTTTCCAGATGCTGAACTGCATTAGAGCAGTTCATTTGGTAATACTGCCTGGCATTTTAACAATTACAGGGTCTGCCAGTGGGTTGTCCTCTTATAACTGTGAGAAAACTCATCCATAAAAGAACCACTGTTCTGTTTGGACTTAGTTCTCTTCATGTAAAAATCTGCCCTTGCTGCCTCTGTTCCATTAGATCTCCTCATTCATCAGGGAAACAGAAAATACTTGATGATAAGGTGACTTTCTCACCTGGCTCTGGAAAGCAAATAATTTAAATGGAGAAATAATACTTAGCTGTCCTAGATAAGCTGAAATATGTATTTACAGTCCTCATTCACTTGCCCTCTTGAAGTTACTCAGTAGTTGACAGATGTCATACTAAAATAAAGCATTAGTAGTAAAGAGCAACATGCTGTCCAATGGCAGTGCTGTGGTGTTATGGGCACTATTGTGTGTATAAAAACATAACCAGGCATGCAGAACGGCCAGGCTTCCAGCCCATTACAGTGGAGGCCAGTGCAAAGATTTTGCTAACTGATGTAAGACTAAGCTTTATTTTCTGAGTACTTGTCAGTGTGTTTTACTAGCACAACCATGCCCTTATATTGTTGGAAAAAAATTTTATATATATATATATGAATAATACAATACTTTAATTTCCCCTATATTTCTGATGACTGTTGTGGTTTGCAAATTCATATTGAGCTCATCAGGAACAATAGCTTTGTGTGAAGGCTCCTTTCAAGAAAGTTTTTGTACCGTTATAAATGTAGTAAATAAATACAAGTTGATCAATATGTGACAAAAGGGTGAAGAAGGGAGGTCAATAGGTAAGGATATTTGCATATAAACCATTTTTGCCCTGTTGAAAATGGCAGTATGAGCATAAATAAATGTTTTGTAATGCTGTGTATTTGCTCCACCTGGTGGATTTTCCTGGAAGTGTTTTTAATCTTAATGGGAAGTTGTCTTTAATAATAAAGACATTTCTCAGAGTAAAAGCAACTTCTTCCTTTCCTTTCCTTTCCTTTCCTTTCCTTTCCTTTCCTTTCCTTTCCTTTCCTTTCCTTTCCTTTCCTTTCCTTTCCTTTCCTTTCCTTTCCTTTCCTTTCCTTTCCTTTCCTTTCCTTTCCTTTCCTTTCCTTTCCTTTCCTTTCCTTTCCTTCCCTTCCCTTCCCTTCCCTTCCCTTCCCTTCCCTTCCCTTCCCTTCCCTTCCCTTCCCTTCCCTTCCCTTCCCTTCCCTTCCCTTCCCTTCCCTTCCCTTCCCTTCCCTTCCCTTCCCTTCCCTTCCCTTCCCTTCCCTTCCCTTCCCTTCCCTTCCCTTCCCTTCCCTTCCCTTCCCTTCCCTTCCCTTCCCTTCCCTTCCCTTCCCTTCCCTTCCCTTCCCTTCCCTTCCCTTCCCTTCCCTTCCCTTCCCTTCCCAGATTTGTGGAAAGTATAATTTGATATTTGTCTTGGCCACACGTTGTCAGCACAGAGATCTCTATGAAAGCGTAGCATTCCAAATCCATTAGTAATTACAGATTATTTTGGGGCTTATTTAGAGTATTCTTGGACACATGTAGAGATTAGTAATTGCTGAGTCCAAGTCTGTGGCTTGTAGAGTTATATGTGATCAGTGAAAGGGAGGATTTGCTATGAGTTCCCCCTCCCCTCCCTCCCCCCCACCCCGGTCCTGAGCCCCTGGATCAGAAGTAGCAGTGTTATTGAAAAAGAGAGTTACTATGCTTAAGTGTTAGTGCTGTACATCAGCACTAAATCTGTCTGTCATTAAGCTAGCTTTGCAAACATTGTTTTCTTTGGAATTCTTAAGGACTTGGTTATGCTTTGATCATCTCATTGTTCTCCTTAGGTTATTTTTTTCCTTTAGAGTGTAATGGCTCTCTAACAGAAGGTGAAGTTTAGAAAATAGTGTCTCCATATGCAAGGGATTTGGAGACCTTTTTATTGTCTTTAAAAATGTCATTCATAGTCCTCATTAGCATTTATTGTTGCAAGCATACAAGCAGAAAATGTGAAATTGGTATGTCATGAATAGCTCCACAGAGCTCTAGAGCCCTGAAATTTTGCCTGCAGTGTGGTGTGGGGCAGGCATTGAGAGAAAGCTGGCCAGATGGCTGCCAGCACAGAGCAGAGCTGCAGGTTTTTGTCTCTGGTGCTGAGAGGAGGGAAAGTTCACTGGAGCATACGCTATCACCCCGTGCATTTTAACAAAACTAACTCACCATCAGTCAAAACTGGGAGGTGGTGACATTGAAACAAAAGTTTTCAATATAATGTAACAATTCTTGTCAAATGAATGAAGTATGTTTAGTTAGTGTCACAAATATTGACATGTTACAGAGAAAAATGCACGGCTCAAATTTATGGCTAGTGGTAGATACACTTTCACACAAATATGCTCTACATTATCTTTATTACGAGGATCCTATACATTGAAAAGACATCGATTAAAGGTCAAAACTTGGGTTAATATACTATAGCAGGAGGAGTTTCCCTACCCATGTTAAATGAACAAACACCCTGAGCTTCAAGCCAAAAAGCAGCTGATAGCTTGAAACACTTTTTCCCTTCACTGCCCCCCTCCTGCATGCCCTCCCCCTTTCCCCTCCTTTTTATGTCTTAAAATAAAATATGGCTATAGTTCAGCAGGAGCAGATATTCTCTTCCAGGCTTCTTCAGGTCGCACTGAATGTGTTTTTTCTCTGTTAGTGAGACAGCATCATTGGTGTTTTCTTTCAGAAATATTTTCAAATCAATATCAAATTTTCTAAAGTGCATGAGTGGTGTCTATGCACAGATGGTGTGGGAATTTTCTTTGAAGTCAAATGATGATGGAAATTAGCAGTCAATTCTAATTTACTTTACCCACATTTTGGAAAATATAGTATTTAATAAAAAAAGTGAGGCAAAACTTGTTTAGCTTAAATCTAGTGAAAGAAATAGATCCCAAGACAGGTACACTTATATGTGAGTTTGTCCATGTGAGTGTTTTTACCAGAACATATATAGAGAGCAAAAGAGCATGTGTTCTTTAAGGCCTGAATGTTGTCCCTCCCACTGTGAGTCAGTTAATTTTTTACAGAACTATTCTTTCATGTCAGGTCAAAATGTATATTTTCATTGTTTTAAAACCTGAAATGCACCCAAAATGTCACTGGAATTTCTATGTGTTCAACAAAAATTAATTTTTGGGGGGTTTTTTTGATCAAAAAGCAATAGGCAGTCTATGTTGTTTAGTCTAATGCACTATCAAGGTTGCCTTTTCTTAATAGATGATTTAAAATACTCTTTGGAGTATTATTGAAATATGGATATAACATACAAGTTTTCTTAACTGAAAAAAACATGAATGCTTTCTCAATTCCAATGAGTTTAATCCAGTACTCGAGGTAACATCATGAACAGTTTGTCTTAGAAAACAAAGAATATTTTCTTACCACCTTGGTGACTCCCTTTCAACTGCTCAGTGTTTGATTTGTGTAGGTAATCTCAATTGGTCTATATTTCACAGAGCAGTGTATGTTTTAAATGTCTCATTTGTCTTTTTTCAGAAGTCCAGAAAGCCTTGCCAATAAGGAAATGCTTAGGGAAATGTTTAGTGTTATCTGGCAAATGTTTTGTGTTGCGTGCATAAAGAGCTGCTGTTAACAGATAAGCACATATCTTATTGGAATATTTAAATTCTATTTCCAAGGAAAGAATTGGAAGTTTATAGAGAAGTGCCTTTCTTGGGTAGATTTAGCCTTTTGTGGTAGTGCAGTAAAACCAAGGGAGGCTAGGTACAGTGTAATGGAAAGAGTTGCACTGAGGGTCCCGTTGCAGGCTTAGGTGGGCTGCCATGGCACCCAGAGGCAATCAGAGATAGTTGGGCAGCCAGAAATTACTGAGCTTCTCCTGAAGGTGTTGCCATTACAGTACTGTGGTTGGACAGTCAACTGAACCAAGTTAAGAAAGCATCCAGAAGTGGTTGTCCCCTGTCCCCTGCATCAGCTCCACAGCTCACACATTAGGTGGGTTTGCCCTGTCAGTGGGATGCCTTAAGAAAACACTAATAGCTTCCAGCTGGGTGGAAAATCAAAACGTTTTGGGGCTGACAAAACTGGTAGATTTGAATTTGAAAGCCCAGCTAATGCCTCCATTTTTATTTACCACTCGCCCATAAAAGATTATTTTCCAATATGTCAGCCTCATTTGGTGGCCAGTGGTCTGAAAGTGAAAGTGGAACAAGCAAGCGGGGAAATCTGGACATTAGTGAGTCCGCCCTTTCAAGCTGGTGTGCCACTTTGTGGAATGGCCTTCCCTGAGATTGGGGGGTCCTAATGACCATTCATCAATGCTCGTTGACTGATCATTGAGTGCCTTCTCATTCAGTTTATCAAGTCTTGCACATAAAAAGTCAGAATAAGCATTATTCAGCTTTGTTAAAGCCAACTAGGAGTAAAATGCTCCATTTGAACCCATTTTGCCCTTGGTTTTTCACTTTGTTAATGCAGTCCTGCTTAAATGAGTGCTTTTATTGGGTCTGTTAGAATATCTGAAACTATTAATTCTCTTGTATTGAATAGCTGGTGGCAGGCCAGAGCAGATGGGGTAGAAAACTATTTGGTTGGGTGTATTGCTTTCAATTAGGATCAATGAGGTTTCAGCTCCTTTGAATTAACTCACTTAATACCCACTGTGTGAAGTCACAATGTATCACAACAGTCTGCTATAAGTAGAGCGGGAAGTTGAGAAGTCCTACAGAAAAGCTTTGAGTTAAATTCTTCCTTCACTGTTAATAGAGAGCTTTCATTAACTACAGATGTGTTTCAGTGGACTTCCAGTCCCTGTTATTAAACTGGGTTTGCACGAAAGGCAATCTCTGTACTTTTACATGATGGCCATTAGGAATTTCCCTTTTCCATCAGATCCATGTCTTGGCTACCTTATATCATCTGCTGCATAAAAATCTTTATACTTCCTCTTCAAACACAAGACTATGGAGACTGGTTTGCCTCCTCTACCCATTTTCAAACTAAGGACTCCTAAAGGAAGATTTAAAATTATTTTGTAAAGCATTTTGAGTGATGGTTAAAGAAGGAGCTGGTGCCCACCCAGGATGGTGTAATGTAATGTGCACCATAAAGAAACTGGGGCTAGATTGTCTTGTGGGTTTTTCATTCTTTTTGTATCCCATTCATTTTGGCAATACTCTGACTCTTGTGATGCAGCAGAACTGTTCTGTGTTAAAACCAGTGTCTTTCCTTTCTTGGTGGAGAATAAAACCATTTTACAGAATGAGATTTCCACTTTTGCTTGGCCTGCTAAAATTTTAGACATGGTGCAAAAACTTCTAGGGCAAGCTTTAGGTGACTGCATTAGAAATGGGGGTGGGGAAAGCAAATAAATTTCCACAGAAACTTCTTCAGGGAGGACTGCCAAATGGGTTGCAGCCTGCCTCAGTGTATTAAATAATGAGAGGAGAAAACTATTCATGCAGCTGGCTGCTTGAGAAAATGCTGAAGTAGTCTCAGATGCACAGGCATTCTGTTAGCCCCTTCCATGAGCAGACTTCTAGGTGAGAATCTCCAGGGATCCAGGTTTTGTTGACGTGGATCAATTTAAGTGGCAATTACTGTAGTCAGATAACAGCTTAAAAAGGCTTTTTACACACAGAAAAAGATGCATAATCATGCAGCATATGGAAGTTCAATTTTGTGAGCCATGCTCTGTGGATTTACAATGTACTGATATTAAGACCTTCTTTTAAAGAGTGAATATTGTTCGGTTTTATTAAAATGCGTCATAGTGTTGACACGTTACTTTCTACTCTGAAGCTGATTCAGGCTGCATCTATGTTGATGAAAGGTTGCATTTCCAACTGTGAAAATGTTTTTCCTTTCATGTAGAGTACAGCATTACAAAAGAAAAACAACGTAGCAAATACAATACTAACTGACTGGTTTTAAATAGTGCATCAGATAATAAAACCAAAAGGACAGTAAAGTCTTTAAAGGCCTTGTTGGAGCAGACTTCACTTGTCTCCATTTCCCTTGCTTCTCTCCCTTTGCCCCTCTGCTTTTCTCCCTTTCATGAAAGTGGTCAGGAAAATGTATTCATGTTTTGGATTTCATGTTTCTCTTGGATTCTTTGACACTCAAAAATCCATTATAAAGAACTTCATTTCGATAGATGTCTGATGAAGATGAAGAAAAGACCTGCCTCAAGTAGTAGACACATTAGGTTGTTTGTGCTGGGCTAACAGCCCAGGGGATTGTTATTGGGGCAGAGGAGCTCCTTTTCTTCTTGATGGTCTTGGATTTGCCAGTTCTGTGTTTGGAATTGCTCTCCTATTTAAATAAAACCTAAGGGTGCCACCTAGATTGTGTTAAAAAGGTATCATAGAAATATCAGTAAATTAAATTATTAATTTTCTTTAAGTGAGAAATATTCATGAGTTCAGTCTGGACATTAGGAAGGACTCTTATTTTCTGCTTAATTTTGCATGTGTGTCCTTTTCCTAAACAGATCTTTATCAGGCTCTGTGGTAACTAGAGGAAGGAAGAGGAAGGCCTAAAAGCAGAGCTGTTCCTTCCTAATAGAGGCAGAAGATGGCATAATGCAAAATCAGGGGGGTGCATAAGTATGTACACAGGGACAGACCTTACACTGAGAAGATCTGACTGAGAATTGTTGCCTTTCCATAAAGGTTTGAATGTATAATGCAAAGGTGAAGTCAGAACCAGGACCTACATGTGAGTTGCTGGAGAAATGGTTCATTACTAAAGCACTTTGCAAGTGCTGAATGGGAGGAGAGTTTTAAAAAGGACGGTATTTTTTCTTGTGCTTAGAATTTTGTGCAAAGCTGTGTGCTACAGAAGGCATGCGAGTCAAGCGTATGCTTCTTCTAAGAGGCAAAGATGTTTTACAAAGGACTAAAGAGGGACTGCTGAGAAGAAAATAGCCAGCTTTAGATAAAGCACTATAACAAAGACTTGTAGTTTTATGTATCATGGTGTCCATTAAAGCTTAATAGGGAAGAGTGAATTGAACCTAGCCAGGCATACCTTATTCATGTGAAGGATAAACATTTAAGGGGTTCACAAAATCAGAAATTGGGAGGACATGATTGTTTAGCTTTTGAAAAAGCTTTACAGGGAAGATTTTGTTTTCATCCCCCATGGATCACTATGCAAGGTAAAGGAGAGTAAGCTGCAAATGTTTGGAACATATCAATGGAAGAATCCCAGGGGGTTAAAAGCACCACAGTAAAATGTAAGTGGTCTGCTTTCTAAGTGTGGTCTATTTTACACATACTACTGTGGATCTGAGAGAGCGAGTGATTTTGATACTCCATTCCCTATAGTAAAGGAGAATAATAATGACAGAAGTGTGTGTGTGGTGGGGGGGTGGGGGCGGAATTCTCTTGTAAATTCTTGTGCACGTTTTGAATTTCCACCTAAATAAACAGACGTAGTCTTACAAAGTGCAAAATTATGGCTGTTAAAATAAAGAATTTTTTCCCCCCACATTTGGAGGAGAGCTGATTCAAAGTGATTCTTTTTCTCTAATTGTTGTCAGCAGAGGAAAGGGTTAACTTTTAAGGAAAAATGAATAATTCAGTGTTTGGCTTATCACTCTGCATTTTAGTTTCTATTCTTTGGTCATCTGGAACTTGGTGTGAAAGGTAGAGTAAAAGGAGTCAGCTGAGGGGAGCCGGGGTTGTGATAATTTGCACACACATCCCTGTCATTGTTCTGCCTGAAGAGACAGGGCTGGGTTCAAGGCCACATGTGCTCCTGTCATCATTCACATTTCTGCTCCAAGTGCAATACAGAGTGTCAGCTCTCCATCTGTCTTTGCCTGGCAAACGCACGCGCCCAGCATCCTGCCTCCAGCTACGCTGCCACAGCCAGTTCTGATGGCCCTCCTCGCTTCTCTCTGTTCATTCCAGAACAGGAGGCACTGAGCCCTAAATAAGCTTGCTTTTAGGAGAGAGCCATTTACAGTGTGGTATATTTTATCCAAGGATGCCTGGTGAGTCGAAATTATTGCAGCTCTTTCGGTTCTAAATGAGGAAACGCTAATCGTTTTTTTTGATAGTACATTTCCCCTCTCCTTTTTTCTTTTCTCTTTTAATATAGAGGGTGATTTGCAAGCTGATACGGGTACGGAGCGATCGCGGATGCTAATTCTGTTGTGTATGTGTTTGGGGGAGGGGAATTTGTGCAAGTGAACTGCTAAAGATGATACTTACAGCAGGACTGGATGTTTCAGTGAAAAGGGATAGAAATAGCAGAAAGTCACCAGCTTTGTGGGTGCACGTCTCTGCACGGGGGATCGTTTTTAGCAAAGGGAAATACAGCTTCGGGCTGGCTTTCATGACTGTCAGCTGCACCTTGAATCTGCAAACATTTGATCGTCGGAGATCATTCACAGCGTTTACCCATCAGCTGAAATTATCTCTGTGAAAAGCTGTTTATGTTGGAGAAGTGAGGGAGATTTATAAAACAGATTATTCCAGCCTTGTCCTAAATTGTAGTCCTTCACTGTCACCAGGCAAATCACCAAAATATGTTGATTCAAAATAAAACAATAAAAAATCTGCTGAATTAGAGGAATTGCTGTGGAGCTGGGAGTTATAATAGGTCGGTTTCCTCGGGAAAATATTATCCTTGGATCTTACGATCACTTGTCTTATTGATAAGTGCTATTGCCAATAAAAATGCTTCTATGCAGGGTGATTTGTCTGAGGGGTTTTATGAGATGCTTGACCACGACTGAGTAGATTAAATTTGGTGTGTTTTGTTTGTGTTTTTTTCCCCCTTTGGTAAGGACTGGAGAAAGCCATGTGCCTGATTATAACAGCTTGTGTTCTGGATAAAAAAAAAAAGACGGGGCTAGAGATCCTACAGCTGGCTGGTTCTTGTGGATTATTTGGGTAGGACAGGCAGAAGAGGCTGTGCTTGATCACAGAGAGTCTGTACACCTCGCAGATGGTGTTTTGAAACAGTATCTGCCAGTTTACTGCAGCCACAGTTGCATGTAGGTATTGCCAGTTGTTGGAAGAATGTTTTCCTTTTAGGATTTTTGTATACGGTCATACCCTACTGCTGGTATGTTTGCTGATCCTGTGATTGTAACACGAAAGTGGGCTCTGTTTGCTCAAAGCACAAGGTTAAGAGGATTTATGTGGTTGAAATATGGGCAAATTAATTTGCATAGATAACAACTGAGGACTATGAAAGGTCAATTTAACCCTTTAAACATCAAATTTGATTTGCATGCATTGCATTCCTGGGAAATGTGCTCTTCATTAGAAATACCATGATAATTCATTAATTAGGAAAACTGTGCATTGTGCATAATTTTCATCCACTGATGTTTCCCTTATGTTTGTATGAAACTCATCTTCTCCTGCGGTTTACTCTTCCTGTGTTTTATCAAGATATTTAGATGTACTGAAATGACACAGTCTTATCAGTTTTGATCCTTGTGTGCATTATTCGGTGTTATTGGCAAACTGTTGGAATGCCTAGAGTGGACATTTTTGAAAACCTATTAAGCCTTTGGCATTTAAATTACTTAATCTACCTGCTGGTTAAAATTTCATGCATCTTTAATCAAAATGGCATGTGCCACACTCAAATATGTATACCTTATCAATTTAATGGTTAAGCTTTACCATTAAATAAATCTTTTATTTGCAGCATTCTCTTAAAGCAGTAGCAAGCAAGAAGTGTGTTTTAATGTCAGCTCTGAGTGTTAGAAAACCTTGCACTTGGATACAGAGAATACACTGACAGCTGTGACTGGGAGCATGTGCCAGAATGGAGATACTTGAACAGATCTGACACTTGGCTATTTTTGACACCCATCTGCACTTTTTTACTCTCCTCTAGGATGAACTGCCTCTCAATCTGTTCACAGCATATTTTAGCCCTTTAATATTGTGGTGTTGTGTTTTTTCAAATGGGCATTATTAGCCATCTGGGGCAGATTTTGTATTTTAAAAGTAAGCACATTATGTACAGGAGATTAAAAGGATGTGTATTTTTATGTAATCTGATATTATGTCAGTGCCTTTTGTGTATGTGTGAAGTCTTGATTTCAGAACCATCCCTTTAGTGATTCTGACATCTGAGGTTCTTCTTTTGGGGAAAGAACAGGAAGTAATAAAGACGGGTTCTGGTTTATGTGTGGTGATAACAATTAAACAAACTGAAATTGCCCTTCAAAGATGAATTGCTCGTACTGTTATAATTGTGACTGGGTACTCACCTCCTCACACTCCTGTCAGGGCAAAGGGACAGCAGCGGGGCTGGCTAATGAAGCGCTGTAAAAGCCATTCAGACTTCTGTGAGGGCACTGCTGCAACTCAGAAAAGTCTCTAGAAAGATAATCCCGTTAACATGCAGCTTGCCGTAACCAAGTTAACCATTTTGTCATTCTGTGGAGCGAACTCTAGGAAGCGTTTATCTCTAAGTAATTGTTCCTGGGGGAACAGTGTTCAAATCTAATACCGTGCACCAGTTTCTCTGATTACTGTGAATGTGGTTGTTGGTTTCTTTTTATTTTTTTTTGGTACTGTTTATTCCAGACTTTATTTATGAAACATTACAAATCTATCAGTCATTTTATAGTACTTTCAAAGAACAGATGTTGGCCTACAAAATGCTTTATTATTGCCCATGGCATTATTCAGCATGGTTTCCTTAAAAGGACAATCAGTGATCACAGTCATTGTAGCCCAGAAATAATGCTGCTCTTTCAGAAGATGGCCTGGTATTAGGTCAGACCACCCTTTCTTTACTTCTGCTCTCCAGATGTGGCTGCAACTATTTTTTTTAAGTTCATGTTTCAAAAAAAAAATGGGTCTGTTTTCAAAATCTGGTTTTACTTAAGATATCTCCATCCTGGAGTGCATTTCATAAATTGCCCACATATTTTTCTTAGCAGAGAACTTAACTGGCTGTAATTTTTAACACATGGCCACATCATGTGATATTTTCAAAACATTTGCACATAGCTTTAAGAAGGTCCCGGCAGAAATGATCCATCATCTCACAGCCAGCCCATTTCTTAACAGCATATCTGCATTTTCCATTTAGCAGAGCTATATATTATTAGCTTACATTTTGGGTAGTAAAACAGTGTATTGCTGATTGTAAAACATGGACTTTATTATCTGCTGAAAATTGATTTGGCATTTATAGCCACTGTGTACTAGAGTGGCTTTCTGGTTTTAACATTAGTGCTTGCAAGTGATGATTTGTTTAAAGAACAGAAACAAAATTGCCATGGACATAACTGTTAGTGTCCTAGTAACTGAACATTTGGATTATCCACCTGTTTTTTAAATACATGCATCTAAATGGTGTTACACAGCAAAAGTATCCTAACAGTCCAGTAACCGACTTGTTCTAAGTTGCAGTTGCTATGCTGTTATATTAGAAGGACTCTGTGTATTACAAAACAAGTTTCCTGCCAAATAGGGAAAATGTGTCTGGAACTACTTAAGTCTGAGTATTAACTTTGCATCATTATTCCAATCTTCCTACATAATGGCTTTATCTTCAGGTTTCAGCTACGAGTGAAAAGCTTTTTCCCTAAGAGGACCGTGGGCCACTGGGTTTTTCAGATATGTATGATAGGGTTGGGAGGCGACATGTGATGACTTGCTTTTCACAGTATTAAAGTTTCTTTGTCTTTTATGGTAGTAATAAATTCCAAAGTCTGCATAAAATTATTGCTCTTATTTTCAACCCATGGGGCTGTGAACTGCCTCATGCTACACATGCATGGAAAGTAACTAACACATCATGGAATGCAGATCATGCTGCAGGAATGAACACATACATACATATATGTATATGTATATGTAAATGTATATGTATATGTATATGTATATGTATATATATGTGTGTATGTATGTTATATCAGGGTTCCAAACACTCTTTTCCTGAGAAGATTGAAAGCTTTATAGCTCAGCCCCTTAGCTAGAGAAGAATAGCCTAGTTAGTGTCTCAGGACAGGTACTTCCTTGTTGTTTAGCACCGGGGTGTTTAGCACCAATCACATCTTGATTTGAAGATTTTGGACTCCACACTCACATATATAAGGCATGATCATCATAGCTTGCAAATCAATGTGATCTGTGTGTATACAATTTGAAAAGACAACTTGAATTTTGCATAAAATGAAATAATGTGATACACCAGTTTAAAGTCCACCCAGAGAAATCGATACATGTAAGAGTAGAGGACGTGATACCTGGTCCTTTAGAGGACATGCACACATACCTCTACCAGTTTCCTGGTTTGTTTGCTTCATCCTTGTTTTTTTCAAGGGTGTACATCAAGGATAACACTACAAAAAATCAGCTGAAGCCTGGCATTTCGCTTCCACGTCACAAAACAACTTGTGCACTTTAAGCAGTAGCTGCCTTCCAAATCCAAAGTGCCTCTTAACTCTCCTCATTCCTGGGTGCATCACTGTTACAGCTTTAAAGTTTCCTGATCATGTCAAGCTGCAACTCTGCATGACAGGGTCTCCTTCAGTATTGACGTGGTTAAGCCGCCCAGTGCTGAGATCACACCAATACCTTTTTGGAGTTGAAGCATTTCTGTGACTTGAGTTGTTCACACAGTTTCATTTGGTAGGTAATCTCAGAGGAAGCCCACTGCATATTTAAACATGTTGGTCTCTTCACAAGTGTAGGCTTACTTCTTGTTCCCAGAAATGTGTGTGGTGTAAAATGGAGCATAGAGCCAGCAATGCTAAGGCAAGTAGAGATTAAATGGGGAAAAACATAGGGCACAGCAGTGCTTAGATTTTCACTTACACACAGACACAGTCTAGCCATATTGGCCCACTTGGCAAGGCTTATTTATTTCGATATCCTGCTATGCTAACTCCCTGTTCCCGCAGTTCCTCTGTGAAGCTGGTGAAGTCCTTGCCACATTGTGCCATTCTATCTATATTCACTGGCTCAGCTCTCCAGCAGCTCAGCCATCTCTGCACTGAGTTGCATTTTTGTGATGTACATTTGTTCTTTCTGCCTCATGTACATGAGAGTCACGAAATGAAGAGCAGGACCAGTGCACGAGCTGCTTTCCCCTTGGTGATGTTGATCTTGAGCCCTGTTCCCTTTTAATAAGTTTCTTGTTCAGTTCTTGGGTAGAACAAGAGCATTGGAGATTACTCTCATTAACTGCTAATGGGCAGTAGCTTTCCCCATTGCTAAAGGAATACGGTGCAGACCTGAGCGTGAACAAGCAGGAGAATTTGAATTTGTGTGTTTCACTTCCAGAGTGAGGCTTCCACTCCAAAATCTTGCAAAAAAACTTAAAAGCTCACTCTTCCATCTTGCCTGGCTATGTCTTATACAAACCATTTCTACTTGCCAATCTTCTGAAGGTGTGGATACGGACAACTTTTCTGGAGGAGAGAGTAATGCTGTGGATTCCACGTCTCCAAGGCCCTTGAAAGGCAGTTTTCCTGTTGGCGAGCTGTAGGCAGTTACTAGTTAAATATAATTCACTTTATATAATCTTTTTGTCATGAGCTGTCTACAGCTGCCTAATGGGAGGGTGTAGAGAAGATGGATGAAGCCAAATTTTTCTCGAGGTGCATGGTGTTAAAGATGAGAGGTGAAAGGCACGAGTAATAGACCATGATAAAACCCAAGTAGATTCCAGGAAAAAAAGTTCTTCACCATAATGATGGTCAGACATTAAAACTGTTTTTTCAGAGAGGTAGTGATATTTTCTTTATTGAAGATCCTGTATAGGACAAACGTGTGGCAGCTTGATCTAAACTTCACATGCTTTAAGACAGAAGGACATAGACTGTCCTAATCTCCTAAGGTCACTTCAGCTTGCATAATGATTCTTTGTTCTGCTGGATCTGTTAACTGTTCTGGACACCCAGTCTGAGGTGCTTCGGACCTGTGCTCTGTAGAGGAGAGCAGAGCAGCCCCTGGTACTGGCTTCTGTGTTGTGTTTCAGGGGAAATTTCAGCAGTGTTGGGCTTCAAACACCTAAAGGGATTAATTGAATCTGCTCTGAAACCATTGTTTGATCTGTAGTTTTGTGAATGGACTTTGTGTGCTAGTAGAAGAGCAGAATTGTCAGGCTTAATGCTGGTTGAAAGGGCTGCACATCCTCTGGCAGCTCATGGAGCTGTACTTCCATATATCAGAGCTGAATTTATTTCTCTGAGTTTTTTTTATTGTCTTACTTTTATTTTTTCTCTACTAGTAATTTCTTCTTTACTGCAAGTTGTTGGCAGAGTGCAGAGAAAGAGCCTCATTGTGAGCTTTAACTGCAGAAGAGCTTGAGACGACAAGGTGCTGGAGTCCTTGGGATTTGAGAGGAGACACTTCAACTGAAGGTTCACAGACCTCTTAGTTTTGTCCCTGTGCTACACCTTACCACCTGTTAGTAATGTTCCTGCAGCTGGTTTAAAGAAGAGACACTGAACCCATCCAAATTCTAAAAGTCTCCTTCTCAAATTCTTATGGCATGAAGCTAGAGCCTTACTTGAGCTTTTTCATTATGTTGTGTAATGAGTTGTGGATTTATTTCTGCTTCTTCTTGCTCTTGGGATCTGGTAATCTTGTGGAACTTTTCATGAGGAAAAATTATCTGGTAGGACCCACGCATCTGAACTTATTAAAATTATCCAGCCAGATATTTAGGTTATTAGTGTAGATAAATATTCTGCTATGCCTGCAATAGAACTATACTTTTAAACAGGCACAAAGTGTAAGTCAAAGGTGACAGGAAATCGTTCTGAAGTTCAAAAGGAAATACCATCAGCAGAGGACACAGTTATTAAGAGTACTGCTCATATGGTTCTCATTCCTTATGGACATCCCTTTAGAAGCAGAGTGTAACAAACACTGCTGTTGTTTTTGCATGTTGACAATACTGAGCTGACAAAAACCAAAATAAATGTGGAAATAGAAGAGTGAAAGGAATTGATATTGATCACCTCCTGAAGGAGAAGCTGAGGATTAAGGAAGAAAAATGTATTTTGGTAACCCTTCAAGCATACTGCAAATTTGGGCAGATCTGCTGTAGGGTCAGGCCGATATCCATTCTTTGTTTAAAAATGGGGGTTGCTATATTGAACTGAGATTTGAGTAAGTGGTATTTGCATATGATTAATTAACTGCAGTGAAGTTTGAAATTATTCAAGAAGGAGGAACATGTGTTGCCTTTCAAAGTCCATTGCCCTTTCTAGCTTATCAATGCATCTTTTCTGGGGTATAAGGCACTACTCTGTCTTAAGTAAGGAATTTGGAAAGCATATCTAAAATTTTACGTGGTACTCTATCAGTTCGAATGCTTTATTGGAATTTTCTTTATATGCTTATAATCCTCTTCTCCAATTCTTGGGAGCTTTCCTGTATATGTCCAGTGCAGATTCTTGTAGTTCCCCCTTTCTCTCTGATTCTTCTAGCGATGCTAGGTTCAATGCCTTACTGTCCTCCTGTTTGAAACCACATCCTGCTAAAGGAGTAATCTCCCAGTTAGGGATACAGGGCCTTTCCCTTCTCTCTTTCAGATCTCTCCTTCATATGTATTTTGTGAGTCATGCAAGCACACATGACTCAAATACTCTTCCTGCCACAAGATTGCAGTTTGGAAAATGTGTGCACTCGCATCATAGGAAAATGCAGGCATAATTTGATTCTTGCTTCCAAACTGTGCATTCCAAATATATTCTGGTGGCCCTTTTAAGCCAGAGCAATAAGCATGTGTACACAGCCTTGAATTTTCATTGTAGCTGTTTTATAATCCAAATGAATACCATCTAGACAGATTTTCCTATATGTGACTTCCTCATGTAATTCCTTGAATTTTTAAGAGCCTCTTTTTTTTAAGGGATTTTGCGCCTTGCAGAGCACCAGCCACATCTTCCATGGTTAGCAAATACAAATTAACATTTATTGTTTTAATTTTATTTTTCCAGTCCATTTCACCACATAATTGTTGATTGCGTAATTATATCTGCTAGATTTGCACACTCTTATTTGTATTCTCTTTAGGAGAAAGTTTGTCTAACTGGAATTTAGAAGAGGTCATTTTCTGTGACAGTGTTACTGTTACAACTTTTTTTTTTTTGCCTGGAACCATACTAGATACACTATTTTGGACACTTTAGACTATAAACACTGCAGTGTACAAAAATGATCTTTTAAAAACAGGGATATCCAATAATTGCATTCTATTTTAGAAAGCATTGGGATTTCTGTCAGTTTTGGAAGAGAAATCCCGAGTGAAACACAGGGACCTTGTAACACAGTAAAGAAAGTGGAAAGATGCTCATTAAAGCAATTGTGGTTATGTAAAAGAATGGGTGTAATTAGATATCCATCAAGGTCATATGGCACTGTCATTTAATAGCTTTGAAAGTCATCAGTTTTCTTCTTCTTGGAAACTTGTTTGCAACAGAGTTTACTACCCCTTGGGATTGGCGTTTTAATTTTCATTTTTCCACTGATGGAAGGAGGACAACTAAGTTTCTAGAATTCAAGGCGTTCACATTGCTTGAGTTCATCCTTCCATGGCACTGTAGGATCTCCTAACTTTAGGGTCCTAAAAGAAAAAGAGCTTCTGTCAGTCTCATCCATATTAGCTCTTGGAAGTAATGTAAATTACTTCATTAAAATCAATATTTGATTATTTTACACTGAGCTCAGCATTGACTGCATTGCATCTTCAGAAATAAAAGCAAAGTCCTTTGCAAATTTTAAAGGGGATCTGTGCAGTAAGGAGTGTATATCTTTCTTTTCTGAATTTCTATTAGCCAATGTGAGCACTCCGTTGTCCCCTTGAAAATGGAAAAGTGAGATAGTGGCTTCTTAGAGAATATTATCTGTGTTTCTCATGTTAAATTTTTCAAGTGTTTTGAAGAATGCTTATCATGTTTTGTTAATTTACTTGCATCTCTCTTTACATTTTTCTCTGGTTGTAAAAGCAAATATGTATTTGGATTTTCTGCATTTATTGAGTCTGCTGCACAAGAGATCAATCTGCATGAAACTTTGATTGAGAGATTGGTATGAAAGCAGAGCCTTAAGAGCATGTATAGCAAGTTCTCTGCCTGGAAGGACAGTGCTACAGCCTTTTTTTGCCCTCTTCAGACTCCTCTACATAGACAGAACCACATTTTGGGTTTGATTTGCATGGTTGCTTGCCAGCTCAGCAGCTAGTTTTCTTCCTGTGACATGTCAATTGGTAGAGTAGTAATTTCCAATTCCTTTCATTTTGAGGAAGGCAAGTAATGGTATTTAATCTTCAGATACCAGCAGAAACAGAATCCATTCATTTATGCTGCCTTAAAGGTTTTGCCTCAAACTGCTTTTGAGTCTGTAAAAGCTCCAAAGATAAAAATACTACCTAAATTTAAGGTATCGACCTGCATCTCTCTGTAGAGCCACAAGAGAAATTATATACTCTTTCCTTAGTTAACTTCTATATTCTCTCAGGAAGAGCTTTGTGGAAGCTGCTGAGTAACTTGCATTTTCGTGAAGGAATACAGAAAATCATCGTGTCTTGATTTCACCTTGACAGAAGCAGATATGAGTGGGTGGATTTGTCTGGGGTATTGGCTCAAGACAGTCTTGAAATAATGAGTGTCCATTGCTTAATCACCAGGAATGCTTAATAGCTTTGTCACAAGTGTTTTTCTTTTTGGAGGCTGTAAGTGGTTTCACTGTCTTGCCATACTAGATACAGAATAGATGCCTTGATGAATTACCCAATGGGGATTCTGGTGCAGAATTTGATGCTTACTGAATCAGAATCAAAAGGGTTTCTTTGTGTTTTTTCATTTGTTTTGAGGGGTTTTTTTGTGGGGTGTTTTTTTTTTTTGTTGTTTTTTTTTTTTGGTTTTTTTTTTGGTGTGGGGTGGGGTGGGTTTGTTTTGTTTTTGTTGGGTTTTTTTGTTGTGTTTGTTTGTTTGTTTGGTCTCTTTTAGTCATTACAGTAAAGCTGCTGGGTTTTAAGTATGTCTCCTTACAGGTGTGGGTATGTGCATATTGTTGCCTGCAATTGCTAGCTTTTGGAGGGCTTTTCAACACAAAATACTATGATGATGCAGATGTTCTGATATTGTTCTTGAAAACAGCTGATGGTAGATCTGATGCTGAAAGCTCATCAGCAGCTAGCATACATCATCATCTTCTGATCCAAACTGGTTCCTCTGGGAGTCAGCTCTACTGTTTCAGTGTGTTGTAATTAAATTGAGTGCTGTTAAGGTGTCAGAAATTACTTTATAACACAGGATAATGGACTTAAATAGACTTATTTGCACATTGCAAATAATAGTTTAGCAAATTACCCTTAAAGGCTATGTATTAAAAAACAAAACAAGTCCCCCAATATTCAGTAGGAAAAGAAGAAAAAAATTGATCTGATTTCTAACTCAATCCTTAAGATATCTTTGCATTAAAGCCCTTCTGTGCTTAATAGATGCTATAATAATACCTGTTATTTCTGAATAACAGTCATAACATGCTTTGTTTGAATGAAAAAGGTAATTTTTTTTTTGTTTTAGTTAGGATTGGATATGTAGTTGGAAGTCCCTGTCAACCAGACCTTTAATAACTGGAAAAATACTTCTAATACACGCAACAGATAACTTCTGTATGTAGGTCTTACAAGGTTTTGAGCAATGTTAATCCCCAGAAAAGTTCGTATGAGTTGTGAATACTCAGCATCTTGTAGAATTAGACTGTATTTATGAGAAGGCTAATGTTGTTAGGAAAACAATGAATTTACATGTATAGTGAGAGCTGTTGCAAATCAGCAGGTGGTTTCTAAAATATCAGAAAATGGCAAAATGTTTACTGATGTGATTTCTCTCTGAAAAACAAACCTGTTTAAAAATACTTGAACATTCAAACTTCAAATGCTTAAAGCTGATTTGCTTTTCTTCAGCCATCTCTGGTCTTTCTTACTTGTGTTTTGAATTCACAGGCTCTTAATTTTTAGTCTTGAGGATCTTATTTTGCATTCTGAATAGCACAGTAACAGGAAAAGAAAAAGAAAATAATTTTCTTGCAAACCATATATTTCAATAGGAAGTTTATTTCTAGGAATAGATAAGAGAAGTTCAGGTGATACCAGAAAATATGTGCTTTCATTTTGTATGCCTATGCACATACTTTCATACAGAATACAAGATCACATTTCTCTTTAGTAATATAAAACCTGCTTGAGACAGAATTAATAAATGATGCGAAGCAGTATTAAAATTCTCCCATGTCTTTCGAATCAGACATATAGCTTTAAGCAATTTGTTAGTCACAAAAGCCAAGGAATATAATTAGAATAATATATATATATAAAAATCAAAATCCTGTAAGCTAATTTGCCTGTGTGCCATTTTCTTACCCTGATTTAAAATTAAAGCCTGCTCCTACCCTATAAATGGCTGTTGAACTGTGTACATCTTCTGTGCAAAGGTTTCCAGTGTGGTGAAAAAAGGAATTCAGTTCAAAGATCTTTAATCCCGTTTCCTCCATTTTATTTGATTACTTGGAAAACCTTTCCCTTTGCTGCTGTTCCCCAATTCTTCATTCACCAATAGTACTGAAGGGAAAATTTGTGCTGTGCCGTTTATACATAATTTAAAACTATTGTGCTAGCTTTAAACCCAAAGTCTTTCTCATCTATCATTTATCTCATGATGTTATCTTTTGTACTCGGTACCCTTCAGTAAGCACAGCCTGACACATCTTGTGGCCTTTACCTTCTGCGATAAAAAAGATTGAAAAGATGCTTGGCACCACCTGGTGAAGATGAGGCAACCCTGGAGAACTGTGCTTCGGGAGCAGGTGACTGATGCTACGAAATGTGCCAGTCTGGGGACACAGCTGAGGGGTTGTAGTAGGGAAGGGGGAGGGGAGGGGAAGGAAAAAAAAGAGCAGGAACATTAATACATCTTCCTGAGGTTTGATGGGACATACACTGCCTACTGTTCCATCTGGTGCTTATGATAGCATGGCATATTAGCATGCTGCAAGTTCATAATGTATTCAGGGCGAGAAAACACCACTTGCATACCAATTGAGGCGTCCTCTTTCTCAGAGCTGCTTTTGAATTTCAATGATGTTTATGCCTCCTAAGCCATGACTGAACGGAGCATTTCCGCTTGTGGAGAAATAACAGCAGTGAGGGATTCTGGCTCATGTGGCTTTTCTTTCCTCTTTCTTTATTTTCCTCATTTTTTTTTAGTTCTTCTTCTTCCTGCTCTCTCCTTACAATTTGTTTTGTTTGGGTAAGCCTGAAGACTGCTTGAGGTTTTTGGACTAGCTAATTACAGAGCTTCTGTTAATATTGACTTCTTTTTAAGGCTGCAGTCTATTGTCTTTTTGCTTATCTCAAAATGCTTAAATGTCTTTTTATGGCATTTTGAGGAAATTACTCTAAAAGCAGTGTCATGAAGCATTTAGAAAATAGCACATTGCAATTCTGCTTTATATTCAGATTTTCTGTATTACTAAATTGAAGAACAAACAATAACCGAATTCCACATTTCATGGTAAATTATTTGTGCCCCATGTCTTCAAAGACTTGATTTTCACTTCAAGTGTGCTACATAATAGGATAAGTATCTGAAGTTGAGCAGGTATGTAAGCCTTTGTAGGAGTGAGGTCTTTTTATCGATCCCTTGCAGGAAGTGTACTGATATGTTCGTTTTATTTCTCCCTACCCTGTCCTCTTTGAAACTCTGCTGAGATTGACACTTGACTGGAGACAATCTCAAAACTCCACCATAGACACTCTTGACTGCACATTTTGTTTCTGAACTTGTCAAAGATTGTGATCTCTTTATGGCTCAGTGCTGTGAATCGCTCTGCAGCCCTCCTTCCAGTGGGTTTTCAAAGTGTGAAGTTTACACACAGGGTAGGGTATTTGATGTAGGATTTTCAAGTGTCTGGAGTAATACAAGAGTGTGAGTCTTATTGGCTTTGTTGATGACTGAGCTTCTAAACTGCTTCACGTGTTTTGAAAGTCCTACTCCAAAAAGGAGACTAAACTTGCTGCTAGTCGTAGTTTAACCCCAGCTGGCGACCAAGTCCCACAGAGATGCTTACTCCCCACCAGCAGGACAAGGGGAAGAGAATTGAAAGGGTAAAAGTGAGAATAGTCATGGGTTGAGATAAGAATAGTTTAATAATTGAAATAAAATTGAAATAATAATTGTAATGATAATAATAGTGATAAATGTAATAAAAGGTAAAATAGCAAATAAAGAGAAAAAACCCAAGAAAGTCAACTGATACAATTGCTCACCACCAACTCACTGATGCCCAGCCAGTCCCCAAGCAGCAGCCTTCCAGCCAGCCTTCCTCCCAGTTTTATTGCTGAGCATGACATCACATGGTGTGGGCTGTCTCTTGGGTCAGTTGGGGTCAGCTGTCCCATCTGTGTCCCCTTCCCAACTCCTTGTGCACCCCCAGCCTGCTTGCTGCTGGGAGGGGTGAGAAGCAGAAAAGCCCTGACTCTGTGTAAGTCCCAAAGCTAAAACATTCCTGTGTTACCAGCACTGTTTCCAGCACAAATCCAAAACACAGCCCTACATTAGCTGCTAAGAAGAAAATTAGCCCAGCACACTGCTTGAAGAGAGAAGAAATATTAAAACAGCATCTCTAGTATAAACCCACTTAATTAATGCATTTTGTATCTAGTCCTCTACCTGCACAGCTGGACTCTTGCTGCTGCTGACTGTGGTTTGAGGCTTTAGCTTAATCTTTAATGCATATGACTGTCATGCTAATATAACTTTAATAAAAATGTACTAGGTAGCACTTTGAACTCCTTCACTCTAATTTAGTATTAATCCATTTGACTACTAGAAAAGATCTTGCTTTAGTACTGATCCATTCTTTCAAATAGATACAGCCATGACTTTTATAAATATATATTTTTAGACATTAATTTTACTACTCTTGCATAGATAAGAAACAAAAAATGCATTACTCATTGTGGCAAAGAATAAATTGACTCCCTTTGCTTTACTACCTGAATATCTGTTGTCTGAGGGCTTAAGAACATTCCTTGTTTACTGATAGCGCATTTAGACCTAGACATTAAAGCCTTAGCTTAAATTATTTTTTTTCCTTAATATATTCAGGAAGACTAATGTTACTGAATAGGAATGTGGAGGAGATAGTGTGGGTTATTCAAGCAAGTTTAGTCAGCACTTACAAGATTCTTGAAATGTTTCTTGATGTTCTACAGAACTGTTAACATCTGCATGGCTTGTGAGAAGAGCCACATTTATTGCAGCTGTATGCTAGCTAGAATGCAAAAGAAAAGGGGGGATCAGAGTTAAGAATGAAGCAGCTGGCTTTTGGTACAGAGATTTATAATTTTACTCTCATTACAGACTGACAGTAAACTCTACTTGGACCCTTTTGAATCTGCTTTTTTGAGATGGCAGGTTGAAGGCTTGGGAATTTAGCTGTCAGTAGATGCAGTCCAACAAAATATATACAGTTTAAAAGAAAACACAGCTTTTAGATAAATAATCACAAATAGAAGTTCAGCCTTTCGAGGAGCTGTTTGTTCCAGTATGACATAACATGATGTAAAGCATGTGTTTAAAGCCTACATTTGAGATGATTTAGAAAAAAGACAAAGATAGATTATCTTAAATATTAGAGGGGAGCAATAGACAAAAGGCTGCCAATTCCCTGCAGAACCAATGAGGCCATACAGCTTCTCATACCCACTCTTGCAAGGGTTTGGGATTTCTGGAGAAAAGAAAGGAAAGGTCTATTGAGAGACTCCCAAGAGCCCAGGCTGGGCTGAACAATGTGACAGTATCTCAGTGTGTTTGTTTTGCCTCTTCTCTCTTAGCATTAGAAGAGAAAGTGAGAGAAGAACAAGCAGTATCAGAGACCCATTTTCTATTGCAATACTTCCTTAAAAAAAAAAAATCACATATATGATTCCAGAATCAAGGTTTTTTTGTCCAAGTTTGGTACACTCCTTGCCCATTTTTTCCTCTGTTGTTGAGACAAATTTAAACATAAGGTAGGTCAATATTTGTTAGTTGTCAATATCTTTGTTCAGTTTCAGTGAAGATCATAGTTTTTTATAGTTTTGTTTTCTTATTTATTTGATATGAATGAAAACTGATCATGTGTTTTGTTTCTTATGGTTAATATAGCTTGGGATGCTTCCTCTTACCTTTTTTCGCCTGCACATTTTAAGTGAATCTATTCTGGTTTTGCTCAGTTAATTTCTTTACAACCTGCCCAAGCCATTCACAGTGGGAGTGCCAGGATCTGTTTTTGTGTCTCCTGCTGTTTCTTTAACAACCTCAGCAACTGAGGAAGCTGCATGTCTATACTCCTGTTCTTTATTACTCTCCTTAAATGGTGCTTCTGAATAGTTTTCTAATATTTTCTAAACCAGGCCTATTATTTGTTCATTTGTTGCAGTAGCACACCTACCCATTAAGAAAAAGGGCCAAGAAGGACCATTGAGGTGAAGAGCATTGAGGTTGTTGTTTTAAGAAGTTCATTTGGGTTCATCTTCATCTACTGACACGTTTCTGCTCTCCATACTGTGTTCTGCAGCAGATGTCCACTCTGATAGCCTACTATGATTTTTATCTCTCCTGCCTAGCCTTAGACTTTTCACAGTTACACTCAGCATTATTTATTGTAGTATGGGGCATTGTAAGGGCTCTAACATATGATTGCTGCCTCCTTTCCATTCTCCTATTCTCCTGACACCAGAGCACAGACAAAAGCAAATTTTTAAAGATTTCATTTATGAAGATGCATTTGATTAATTGGTGTTCGCTACCTCATACCTTCTTTTAGTTTCTGAAAGTTTATTTCCACTTAGTGTTTTGGAAACACATTTTATCTTAATTTTGTGCAGATTGTTGGCACTGAACAGAATTGTGTGAAAACCCAAGTAGTTTTATAAGTCAGGGCTCATAATCACCTTTGGAAATGACCTGTTAAGTTTCTAATGGGTCATTTGTATGCACAGTTACTGAATCTACTTGCAATAATTATGGAAAAGATAATGGCTAGAAACTCATTTGGGGACAGTTATTCTTGTTAACTGTTTAGTATTTCATCCAGGTACACCTATTTCCCCATTTTTTAATTCTCCTTTCATAATTTTAGAATTTACCATGGATAGTTGCAGTTCAGCAGTTCTTAATTTCTTCATATCCAAGTTTAGACCTCACCAGAAAAGTACTGATGTGCTTTACACCTTATATTCCAAGAATAAAGAAATATGTTTTCACAGGAGATGCCAGTGCAGTTCCTATCTCTCTTGTACTTTTGAATTGTATCTGCCCTTGGGATTTAGCTTTCTTAGCACATATGTGGTGCAAAAAGGATGTTTATAAAGAACTGTGAGAGCATTTACTTCTTCCCTGCTTGCCTTTTGGTGTCTCTGACTGATTATAGGTGTGAGGGAAATACCAAGTTTTGTTTGGTTCTCTGTGTTTTGGTGCAAAAAGAGGAGTGACGTTAAATTTTGTTGGGTATGTTCAAGTTTATGCCATCATCACGTGGCTGTAGTTGTGTGTGCACAATCCAGGTTTTATCACTGGATATAGTGTGAGTTGTAGGCATGACGCTGCCTATTGTCTCGCTTCTGCAATTCCACTTTTGCAATGTCTCACAGAGAAAGCTATCAGCCAAGCAGGGGAAGGTGGGGGCCGGGGAGGTGTAGCTGGGGGCAAGGGGCAACAACAGGAGACACTGAAAAAGGTGTTGTTGCAGCCAGGGCTGTCTAGTTGCTCTTTTGAGAATGAAATCAATATGCCTGAATTTTAGGGACAATTACTTAATATTCTGTTGGTTCTTTGGGCACAGAATAACACATACTCCTTTACATCACGTGGCTGAAGATACTGGGAAGAGCTGTTCTTGAAGCGCGTCCCTTTGGCTGTCCGAGCAGCTCGCCATTTCTGTGGGCGCCGGGCGCGGGCGCGGCCTTTCCCACGCCGCGGCACGATGCCGGCTCCCTCTAGTGGCCGCACTGGCCCCTGCCCGCCCCCGGCCGCGCCCGGGCTCTTGCCGGCGCTCCCGCTCTGCCCCGCCGCAGGGTGTCCGTCCTGCTGGGGAACACTCTGCTTCTTCGCACAACAATGGCCTCACCTCACAGGAACACAAAATGGATATGCACAAGTAGGACCAAGGCCAAATGTAGGGTGTTTCCGTAGCACAGAGAGAGTTAAAGCTACATTTCATAAGACTTTTTTTTATATACAAGAGAATGTAACCGTATCAGAAAGGGTTAAGCAGATCCACATTGAACATTCACAGTTCAAATGCATCAGACTTCCTTACTTTGTCAATATTTCGCCTGCATTCGTATCATTCAGTGGCTTCTCCTTCGTGTCTGACTTCTCACCCTGAAGTTTCCCCTCCATTTAACACTCCCTTCAGTGCAATTTAAGGCTCTTTCCCTCTTACAGTTTTCTAAATTTGAATGTTAAAAAAATGGAATAAAGAAAGAAAAAGAATCACAGTAAGTATTTTTATACACAAAACCAAGTAAAATTTGGTCCCACACACAAGTGTGTGTGCACATGCACATATCTACACATACAGAAGAAAGCCACAGAAGCAGCACTGATGCACACAGATCAATATTGCCATGTTAGAGTAATAGGTTTAGGTGGCGTGATGAAAATGTTGTTCTATAAATATAAAAGCCTTTTTAATGTATTTGTTGAGGGAAAAAATAAAAACAAAAACCAAACCCTAAACATTTAATTTTAATCTGCTGGGCTTTAAATGAAGTATGTATTGTACAACCGTCATCAATCATGGCAATGCTATGATACCTAAAATAGTTTTAAAAATTTGTGTATATTTTCTGTGGATTCTGTAATAATTGCTGATTTTTCTTTCAGTTCAGGCTTCAGCTGGGGTCTGCTATTTAAAATTCAAAACATAGGGAAGATGCTTCAAAAGAAGGAAGTTTTAAGCTTTATTGTGCAAGACTAAGACTGCTGTGATGCTTTAAGGTCTAGAAACGTTGCGTGTAATTGTATACCCTGTGAGTGGTCTCATTAGTTTACCTACAGCTGTTTTCAGTGTCTATGGTTAAACACGTATTCCTTAGTGTTTCTGGAGCTGGAGTCTGCCTGGAAGGCTAACCCAGCATCTCGCTTTCTGGGTGAGATCACTAGAGATTTCTGTGCCAATATGATTTTGTGTGAATTTGCTGGCTTCAGAAAGAGGTTTTGTTAGTCTTAAATGACATACACAAATTCCTTCCTTTCCTTCTTCCTTTATATGCTTATGCTATTTCTCATTCACTTTTAAGAGTACATGTGAGGTGTTAGGCCAGATGATTTCAAAACACAGTTTTGGAATTGCTAATGGTAGTATTTGCTTTGGAGCTTATTTATCAATAAGCAGTATTGTCTCATCTAAGAAGATATTTGAGCCTTCATTTCTTGTGAAGTTTTTAAGGCTCTCTTTCCCCCTTCTCACCTCTCCACTGCTTTATTAAGGTGTAATCCAGTGCCCAAATAAAAGACATTTGGTGTGACATGCAGCACTGAGGAGGAGCTGACTCGTAACTAATAGTGGGTATTTTCTCACACTCTCTCTAGACAGTGAATCATGTAAATAAAGGATATCTTTAATGGCATGATCTGATGATATGAAATTATAGTCTTCCAAAGTGTGTATTTCTATAAATGCTGAAGTGCTGATGAGTATAATAAATTGCACTACTGAAGATTGTCAGTGTGTAATACCAAGATGGGGAAAGCCTATAGTTCCACTTCTGTCTTGCTGGTAGTGGCAGTAAGTAACTTACAGTGCCAGCACCTGAGCAAGGGTTTCTGGGGGAAATATGCTTCATTATCTATTTTCATTGGTGGATTAATACCCATCTTGAGTGGCTGAATAGAAGCCAAGGAGTTATTATGCCTGCTCACTGAGAACCACCAATTGCTGTGTACAGCAGCCACACTGTGAGAGCAGTCTGAATGCTTCTGGTTTCTCAGGAGGGAAAGAAACTAGATCTATATGGGAATGTTTATGCCCGATTTAGCAGCCACAGAAATTAAAAAATTAGAGACTCTAATTCTTTAGTGATTATATGGGACATTTAGTCTGCTAATTTAGCTGTCTGTGTTAGATGGCAGGAATAAGAAGACTTCCTCAGACTGTTCTGATACTTGGTAGAGAGGGAGCTTGGCTGCCTCTGCTTTCAGTATTATGGGTGTGTTCTTGCTCCCCAGAACTATGCTTCTGGTCTAATGGAGCAGACTTTTCACTGTTTGAAATATCACTTGGAGGAACTGGGTTTTTGGGTGGATAAAATGGCAGTCTGGTAGAGCAGGGATTTGGGACCTTGATCCACAACGTGGGGAGTAGCCTGTCCCAGGCTGGCCACCACCATCTACACGTTACAGGATCTTGACTTGCCCATGACAAATTCCACATTTTAAAATCAAACAAAGCCAAAAGTATATCCATTCACCTTCTTGGTAGTCCCTGTATCATCTTTTCAGATGTATAACCATGGAAAATACCACCTCCTACACACATATTTGATTCTTTTTGAGCCTAAAGGACTTCTGGCATGTTATACAAATATAAGCAAGTTACAAATACAGCTGCAGTAACTTCTTTTGCTTTTTGACAGAGGAGTTTATTGCCTATACTTTCCTGAATTTAAATAAGTTGCTTTAGATTACTTTGTGTAGTCTATATTGGAGACTTCAGTTTCAGCTAAATCTAATGAAATACGGTATCAGTATTCTCTTAGGACTTTTCTAAAATGAGTACAGCTATTGTTTACACTCTGTATAAGTGCATAAAAAATAAAGAAGTTTATAATTATTTTGATTCAGACTTCTAGCATTGTATAACAAACTGTGGTTTCAAACTGAGAGTATGTTTAGACTGGTTGTTAGGGAAAAGTTCTTTACTATGAGGACTTTACTATGGTTCTTTACTATAAGGCACTGGAACAGGTTGCCCAGAGAATCTGTGGGTGCCTTTTCCCTGGAAGTGTTCAAGGCCAGGTTGGATGAGACTCTGAGTAATCTGGTTTAGTGAAAGGTATCCCTGTTCATGGAAGGGGGGCTGGAAGGGGATGATCTTGAAGGTCCCTTTCCAACCCAAGTCTTCCCATGATTCTGTTATTTACTGTTAATTTGGGACTGGACAAACTTTGGATTAAAAACATAAATATGCTTCTGGAGACCAGGTTATGAAATTTCAGTTAATGTTGTGAGAGAAAAATCTTCTTACTTCTGGTGGGAAGGATCTGTGCTGTGTGTGGTTGAGTATATAAGAGCACGCAAACAATACCAATTAGATTCTGATGGCATTTGTATTTCTTAGATATCATTCTGCCTTCATCTATAGTTTGTCAAATAGTGTGTAATCCTGACAAGGGTAGGCCTTCAAGGAATGATGATGCAGAGAGGAAATCAGTTAGTGGTCAGGGAGCCTTTGGGAAAGTACTCCTGAAAATACTTTCAGTACTGAAAGTACTGAAAGCATGCTGAAGATTTCCTCTATACAAGTAAAGGGATTGATTGCTAATGTAGAGAGGTGGTCACCTCTGTAGTTTGTCAGGGAGGCTGGGGTGTGAGTTTGGCCAGTGCTTGCTCTGACTGTTCTTCAGTTCTTCCTGCCAGAGGCAGAGAGTGCCACTTTGTCACTTCACTTGAGCCTCAGTGTTCAGTGAGCTGGGTTTGGAATAGCAGTAATACTTCCCATGATGTGAAACACAAGAGAACCACCCAAACACATGGTTCTTAGTTGGATAGTTTGTCAACAAAAAGAAAAGATCTACAGAACAAAGTAAACCGGAAAATAGTATTTCAATACTGGTTATGGGACTGTTGCTTATTAACTGCATTAGTTCATATATAGAGAAATTTTCATGATATTTGGTGTAATATTTAGAAGAAATCCACATTGTCTTCAGCTTCATTATAGACCAAGTGTTGTGTATTCATCCATGAAAAGGAACACGTAGACTTTGTTTTCCAGGGGCTTATGGAAACTCAGGGCAGCTGCCACAGTTGGGCCCTTATTTTGCTTGTCTGTTCTGGCTGAGTAAACCATAAACCATTGTGGTGGTAGCAGATCTAGATTTAGAATGTATTCTTCTTCCTCCATTCCTGCATCCAAGCAATTATGCATGGTAAAATTTGCAAAGCCAGAAAGGGTGAAGGAGAAAAGAGGCATTTTAAAAAAACATGCAATTCTGATATGAGCCAGTTTTTATTAAATAACTAAAAGTGAATTTATGATAGTTTTGAAACTGTCAAAACATGTCAGATTGTTAAGTGAGAGGGAAAAGTTTATTTTATTTTTCTATTTTACCCCTTCTTTAGGAAATTATATGGTAAGGCAAGTTTATTTCTTTCAGGAAAAAATAATATGTCCAGGCAAAGCAAGCTGTGACATTTTTGTCTTAATTCTGAGATTGAACTCATGCATTACTTATTTTATAATATGTGTAATTATCTGGCCTTCAGCTGCTAAGCCATGAGTGTGGGACCAAGTTTTTTTGCCAGTCAGAACCTCTCACTGTAGAGAACTGAAATCAAAGAGAATGATTTTGCATTTGTACCTCATTGGTAGGACCAGTCAAGGTACCATTGTGGACAAAGAACATGTCATAAGGCATTTTCGCTATTTACCTGCTTTATGTCATCCACAAGCTCTACCAAAAGTGGGAGACAGTAGCACAAAAATCCCTTTCAGATTTTGGGAGACAGAGGAGATTGTATTATGCTCAAGGCTTATTTTAGCACAGCTGAAGAAAACTCTTATAACTTGGCCTCAGATAACTTCAGTGAACTCCCAGGATACAGAATTTCTTCTAGCTATTGCATATTAAATGAGCATAAATGGGTAAATTGAATGTGCTTTCATTTATTCTGAAGAATAGCTGGTGATATGAATTGTTCAACTATCTGAGCAGAGAAGAATGAAGATAAGGCTGCAGCAAAATTGTGATATTGCTCTTGCAAAAGGGTCATCTTCAATATGTGAGCTTCATACCCAGCATGCTAAAGAAGCATTGAAATGTTATGTCATCTGAAAACTTTGCTGTTCATATCCATCAGTCACTTCCCATAGATTCTGATTCCTGGTGGATAAATCTTGCAGAGGTAATGTTCTGTGACAAAAGACAGAGTCTGAGCTGATCTCTGCTACTGCATTCCTGCAAATCACCTGGAAGTAAAAGTCCTCTACTGGGGAACTGGAAACCCAGTGATGTTTCCTTTCTAGGACAATAACATGACTGCATCTGGTGCTGAGAGAAAGTTATGGCTGTATTATGCCTGTTTGAGATCATTGTGTAGCACATAAACATCCATTGTGTTTAGGTCCTTATTTATCAAGAAGAAGTCGAAAGGGCCAAGAGGTGAATGGAATGAAGACTGTACCAGTCTCAAACAAATCCCAGGCATGCTTGGCAGGGAGAGGTTCTGCAGCACTGTTGTCCACATGTCGTGTTTTATGGCTGCATTGTATGACTTGCAGGCTTCCCCAGTGTATGCAGTAAGTAGGATTTACCAGATATGTCAGGCTTTTACCATGCATTCTCAAACGAGTTCTTTTCAACTAAGGCAACCTTGTAATATTGTCCTGCTCGGTGTAGCAGCAGGTTTGAGGCTCAGGAGTTGTGGGATTCCACAAACACCGCCTATTTCTACTGGTGCTGTGTGGCGTGGCCACATCTGAAGGAGAAGTTCTTACTGGCTGCAACATGATAGCATTATGGATGGAAGAACTATGGAATTTGTCCTCCTAGGTTGGACTTGTGGTTGTCTGACTTCAGGTTCATCACCACTGTGACTCAGAGTCTGTGGTTACCTGCTTGCAAATTCCCTGCCACCCCTCTCAAAATAATGAAAATTAGTCTAACGTGTCTAAGAAACCATCAGAATTAAACCTTTCAGATTTAGGTCTGATTCCTGTAACTTGGGTGGTGGAGGCAGGTTCCAATACCTTGTGTCATATGGGGGGCTTGCTCTTTTTGTGAGTTTGAAGGGAACAAGACAATGGACTCTTTTAATTTAGCAAGTTTTATTTTTATTTTTTAAATGTTGGCACCAAAGTAGAAAGTACTGTACAATCAATATAAAGCATCTTTAAGAATCTTTCATGCCTGAGTGTACATCTGGAACTGTTTGCACTAACTAAAAGTAAAATAAATGCCACAGCATATTATACCACAATTTTTTTTCATTTAAAAAAAGGAAATTGAAAACACACCACTCCTTGACATTGAATTGGCTATTGAAATGGTATCAGTAAAGTATTTATATATTCCATATTTTGTTCCATACATCAGCTTTCCTTGATGCGTTAGACTTGGAGGTGTGCCATGTGAGCTGAAATGTTGCCATTTATGAAAGACCGCCTTGTTTTAAAAATGGACTAAATCTTGTAGGGTACAGGAAGTAAAGTAAATCAGTTTGAACGCAGGCACATCTCTCTTTGCTCCAGCTCCTGCATGCTTTGTCTCTTCCTTGTTTGGTTCAGAAGCTGACTGTGCTTGCAGTAAATATCAGTGTTCACCTTAACACTAAATATAGTGATAAAAAATCCTCTACCATAAAAACTGAATGAACAGCAAGAACAGTATAGTTCAGAATCCACAGAAGAATATCATAATTTAAAGTTGGTTTTACAACATTCTTTAATTTTAAATGAAGCAAAATACTTCTGTGGTTAAATCACAGTTCTTCACTCTGTGCTGTAAAGGAGATTCAAGAATGTGTATTTCAAAATGTTTTGCTTGGGTTTGTTTTTAAATAAAAATATAATCCAAAGCAAATGCAATAGATCTCTGCATACTTGAAACATGTTTTCTGAATTTATTCTAAGTCTCTTGCTGCTCCAGAGGGTTGTGTGTATGGATTAGGACTAGACCATTATTTCACCATCTTTCTCCATCCTGAACTGATTGCAGTGAACACTACAGAATGAGTTGCAGATGTCTCCTTTTCCTTCCAGTTTGGAGGACTTCTGGTTTCAGTTCCATTTGATCTGAACTGGGCTAAGGAGCACAGGTCTGTCATTGTTTAAAGGGATTCAGTGGAAGAAATTGTTGCACCTGAAAGAATTTACTCCCTCTGTATATACAGGCTATGCTTTTAAATGGGATGCTGTGGGATGCTGCCTGTATGAAACTTTCTGGTGTGTCCTTCCTAATTCAGGATTATTGTTTGAAATGTCAAGGTCCATATGAAGAAAAAGATAGCCAAAACTAGCTTTGCAAGTGAGGAGTCTGGTTTGACTCAAGAACATAGACATGTTTTTGAATTCAAGAAATTGAGCTATTTTAAGACATATTGAAAGTTCTTCTGAATTTCAGACAAAATTCAATGTATGTGCCTCTGTATTGTAGAACTGGAGTACGTGGACACGAAATCTTACCCAGGCAGGTTTTGATATGTTAAAATTAGAGTTTCTCCTCTTGAGAGATTCTTTCTTCCCCTACCAAATCCTCATTACCTCTGAATGTATGAATAGCAGAATGTCTGCTGAGAGTTTGTATGAAGAATGTCCATACATTAAAAGCCTCATGAAATACCATGTCTTGAAGGAAATTGGCTTGTGAATATGCCTTAAATACCATTGTCTTTAGCTTTCATATCATCAGGCTATTTGTCAACCATTACAGTAAAAAGTGTTGGTTGTTAGGCTTATTGTTTTTATTAATTAAAAAATTAATAAGGATTTGTAGAAGCTGGAGTTACAAGCTGAGTGTCAGACACCAGAAAGCTTTAAGAAGATCAGATCACAAGAACTGTTAACGCTTTTGTCAGCGGTGGCTCTGATTTGTGGTTCTCCATCACCACTTCATCCCCTGAGTGATCTGTCTTAGAGCTGCTGAGGTTCTCTGGTGCTGTGGGTGCTGTATACAGGTGCTCCCAGTCCCATCAGTCCCTCAGAATTCAGGGAGCTCTGTGAACAGGTAAAACAGTAGCAGCAAGAGCAGAATGGCTCCCACAGGGGCTTTGTTATTAGAGAGGGTGGAATAGAGAGTTGTAAAGGCTGTTCTCCTGGGTGGTGTGATGTGATGGTGTCTTCCAAGCATGTGGAAATGCTTTGTATTTTGCATTGTACTTCTTCAAAAGCCCTTTTCCCCTGCCCCCATGGAGAATCTCTGTTCTGACAAAATAATCTTGTACTCTGGCAAGAGATGTTTTGGGATGTGCTTGGAAAGAGCCTTAATATCTCCTTAAAGAAGTCAGGACTAGGGAATGTACAGTCAGAGGGAAATCTGCCTGCTGTGAACATACAGTAGGAGAGGAGGGTTTAGGGCTTTGCAAGGGAGAGAGAGAGGTAACGAAAAGGTGAGTGGTATGTAAAGCATGTTTGTGTTTATGTCTAAGAGGTCCAAAGAAAGGTAATTGGGAAAATCAAACCTAATGTTATTAGATTTAGATGAGAAGTACAGGGGTCTGTGGCTAAGTTCAGCAGTCTGCAGACTGGGTGGCAAACTGTTGGAGGTAGTAAAAACCATTTGGATCATGATAGAGTGGCAACCTGAAATTCGAGGGCAAAACCAACACGCTATTTCCCACTACCATGTTCAATTTAAGTAGCAAAACATTGCCAGCTTTGTGGGAAAGTCTCCCCCCTCTAATCTGAGCGCGTTTCTGATCAAACCTGAACTTTGAAATGCAGAGAAGGGAAGGGAGGGAGCAGGAGCCGTGCGGTTGGTTACAGCTCAGGATCGCTTCAGTTATCACCAGCTGAATTGGAGGATACAGGCTGTGCCTGCTTGCAGCGAGCAGCAGTCTGTTAGAGGAGCTCGATTTCTCTCACTCCTTCTTCCACCCACCTCCATCTCCTCTGTGCCTGTGTCTGCGCTCCCACATGCTTCAAATCTGTGTACCTGGACTGCCTTCCTTAACAGTTCAATGTGAGTGTTAGCAGAATGAAAACCAGATGGACCAGCAGTTCCCACTGTTATCTCCCCACCAGCTCTGGCAAGCCTCCCTTTCTCTCTCCTTTCTTGGCATGGGAGAAATATTTGCCTTTATTTAGGAGGGCTTGGGCTCACTGCTGTGCCTCTTTCCCTCTGTTGCAACATGAGCTGAAAGCTATTTATTCCCTTGTTGCTGAGGTTGGTTGAGGTGAGTGCAAGATGAATTCGGCTATTAAGGAAGCAATTAACATTTCAAGATGAGTTTTCATAGTTCTTTATAATAAATTAATGGCTTATTGAAGATAGAGATTTAACTCTTTTAGTATACTGATATGAAAAGGAAATACTTTTAGAATCTGTTGAGAAACCTGTTTTTGTTTTCCAGCATGTCATAATTTACTGTTGCTTGATTTGCAAATCATACCTCACTTACCTGTGTAACAATCTTAATATTTAAGGTAATCATTGTGGTTACTCTTCCCTCCACAGCTGAGGTTTACTAACCTTAGATCAACACTACAGATCCTATAAAATTGTATCTCTATTCCCCTCATCTTATTTTGGGGGTGTTTCGCTGCTCATCTTCCCCAAACTTGTCTCTAAATTCTACATGAAATTACTCCCTTTCCCTGAGAGCTGAAACAATGCCTGTAGGCATTTCAACAAAGCTTGAAGATGGCTTTTATAATTACACTACCTGACATGCTGCACCTCTGGGACTTACTACTTACTTCCTCAGTTTCTGCAATTTCAGACAGAGAAGGATTGGTATCTGTTATGTGTTAATTTTTGGGGGTATGGGGGCTGATTTGATTTTTTCCCTTTCCCTCCCCCTCCCTTTTTAAAAAAACCCCAACTTTCTCGTATTTAAATTTTCTGATAATTAAGTGTTTTGAGGCTCTTTTAAACATACCTGTTCTTTGTTAAATGTGTGCATTGCATTGAATTTCTGTTATTGTATCTCAGATCAAATTTAAGATATAATTATTTCATTGAAGTTTGTATGTTGTTAGTAAGAACAAGGAATTGTGTCACAAAGTGAAGTGACAGAATTTATAGAATGTGACGTGCTTTGAATTAAAACCACAGACTTACATGCTTGTTCATTAGCAGCAACACCTACTTGCTTTACGGAATAGTTTTGTGGAGCTCAGGAAGACTTCTCTTGGGCTGTGTATAAGTAAATAGCCCCAACTCCCCAAAGAAAGGACTGAAGAATTTTACTTATTCCCATTAGAAGCTAAGCATCATTGTACTCATCTTTTTTCAAGATGGTTTGCTAAACTCCTCGCAGGAGTGAGAAAGCCTTAATTTTGCCTTCAGCTGGTAAATTTTGCTTTGTTTTGCCCATTCTTAATAAATGAAACATATGGGCTTGGATGGTTTAAAAAAACAACTTAAGGTAGTGTCATTCAAAAAGATGTTGGGAAAAAGTGCACTTCTGTAGCTTTTATATCATGTGTGTTGTATATTTAGATCTTCAGTTGCAAGAGAAGTGTTAAGTTTTTTCCTAGTTTTGCCTTATGTTTGTTTTGTTTTCTTGGGGAGATATGTTCCTGCTTATCTTGCAGGTTTTGAGCATTGAAAGTTGTTCTTAATATGTGATGGTGCAAACTTCCATGTTTATTTGAAAATAATTGTATGTATATGAGATGATTGACATACCATTTTGGCATGTTGTGTTTATTTTTCTGGTGAATATAAGAATAGCCAGGGGCACTGTGGTAAGGTGATCCAGGGGGTGTGTGTATTTAGCATAAGTTTAACATAGAATTACAAGGAGAAGCAATGGAGAAGGCAGCAGGTGATACATAGAAGAGACATGAAGAGACCTTGTTTCAGGCAATATTCCACACAATATCTCACCGGTATTAAAGAGCTTCAGGCTTTAGTTCTGGAAGAGATGTCATAGGGGGATTTATTGTCTTCCTGTTCCTGCATCTGTTTTTTTCTCCTGGCTAGCATGTGAACCTTGAAGGGAGGTGGCGTTGTTGCAGCTCTAGGAGTGCTTGGGAGGTAGCATCTGCATGTGCTAGAAATAAAAACAAAAGATAATGCAGCAGTGCTACAAATGAGGTCTTACCATCTGTGTTGCACCTCCTTAAGTAAGGTTTAGATGATACAATTTGGGAAGAGCACACTGGAGTAGATAATCAGGTGTAATCTTTCACAGCAGATGCTGAAATGGCTCACTTCTTGCATTAGCTTTTAAGTTTTTGTCAGAGGGGGTGTGCTCGGGGAAATAAACCCGTGTGTTCCTGTGGTGTGTGTTGCAGATCGCACTGAGAAGCATTCCACAATGCCAGACTCACCTGTGGATGTGAAGACACAATCCAGGCTGACGCCTCCAACCATGCCACCTCCTCCCACTACCCAAGGAGCTCCAAGAACCAGTTCATTTACGCCCACAACGTGTAATTAGTCTTATTTTCTTACTTTTCTTCCATCTTATTTCTATTCTGCATGTCAGAAACCAAAATAGGTGAAGGGAAATGTGCATGAAGTGGCAGGAGCAACATTTGATTGTAGTGGTATAAAATAATTGAACAAAACAAAGTTCACAACAGATTAATGCATCTTTAAGGTATTAAGACATTCAGCTCAGAGTTGTGTTATTATTTCATTGACCACTTGGTCACGGTGTCAAAGAACAGTGAGCACTGACTTCCCATGTACTTAATGGTCAGGTTAGCCCTCTTGTGAGAAGGACAGAAAATCTTCTTCTCTTACATGCCATTATGTTGTTTAAATGATCCCATTCCCTTTAGTATAGAAACTTCAGGGAGTTTGTTTGTTCTTTGTTTTTAAAGTGGAGATAATTCATAATGAAAAAATACTAATCTTCCTTCTGCTTATGTTTCAGTGAAGAATTCTGATTTCAGTGCTATATAATGTCTAGTTAATATTGATATAAAACCAAAATTAAAGTCCTTTCATAATTTTTATCTAGAGGTTTCTAGTCTGTTACCACTTCCCTAAATCACTTAAGGCTGCATCTTTGTCTCAGCTTATTGATGTAAACATATAACAAACTCTACTAGTCTTGATGTATGCTGCATTCATATCAGTGTAACTGAGATTTGAATCTGGCATGTTGTCTGGACTATTCTTTTCACAGCCATGAAATGATCCACATTTCTCATAGTAAGATTTAGCTGCAAATTTTTGGGTCTCTTTTATGCTGCCTTGTAATAGTATAAACATAAGAATGTGTTTACATTTCACGTTTTAAATAAAACATCTTTAGAACAGTAGAATACATATGCCTAAACAGAATGAAGGCTGCATCTTCTATTTGTCTTGCCTAAGTCTGTTTTAGTCCCTTTCTCTCTGTTAAATGCCTTATTTAAAATTCACCTCTGTGCAGAAGGCCAGCTGGAGGCCTTTGTACTACTTATCCCAGGGAACCCTGTCCTGACAATTTATATTGAACTTAAACAGTGAGGAGGGTTTGTGCCAGCTATTCACATAAACTCACATTTAACCCAGTGACCCTGATCCTGCAAAATTTGTCTGTTTTGCTTAACTACAGCACCTGAATCATCCTGGATGGAGCTTCACACTGGAGCTGCTTCAGTCTGAAGTTAAATTGCTTCTAGGTTTTGGCAGGATCAGGTTCTTGCACCTTAAGCTTTCCAATGTGATGCCCTGCCAGCAGTTCAGGATGATCCTTGACAATCATAAAATGAATATGACAATGTTCTTTAGTCCTCACAAGGCTTCTGGATGTTTATTTGATTGAGTTCAGCACTTCAGAAGGTGTGTGAACCACAGCTTGATTTTGGGGCTCCTTATTTGAACACTAAAAGTCTAAAAAACCCTGATTTTAATTGGTTTTCACCCTGTCAGATTTTGGAGGTTGGCCTTAGCTGTTCCAGCTTGTACAATAAACAGACACTTTTATCAGAGTGTCTGTTGCATTTATTATTACTACAGTGGGAATGCCTGTAGGCCAGAAAGATCTGACTTGTTTTCTGGTCTAGAATATCTTTGTTTTCTTTGGTTTAGATGATTAAAAATTCTTGACGTGTTGTAGTTTGAAATTTTAAATGCTAAATTCTTTTGGCTTAGCAACATGGTTTTGTTTTAGAAATTATGCACAACTTTGCCAGTTGGCAAATTCAGATATTATAAGGAAAGCACTGAAATCACGGGGCTATTTAATTATTGCTTTTGTTGTGGGAGGAATCTTTATCAGCCTCTCTTCTCCCTGTATCTATCCTAGGTGATGAATTCCACACTTCTCTGCTTTCTTGATCAACCCCAGCACCCTCTGCCTAGAGCAGCTCTTTATGGGCAACAGTTGTTGGGTGGTGTCAGGGTAGATCAGCAGGACATGTTGCTATTCTTCCCAGTCCTCATTTTCTAAGTTTCTGGTAGGATGACTTCTGGCTATGTGAGTTCCTTGCAATCACAGCATATTTGTTTACTCAGATACCTCACCCCAGTGCAGCACTCAGAGCGTGGCCTGCAGCCTCACAGGGAGCTGAACTTGCTGCGGCCAGCTTCTTCCTATGTCTGCATTTACCAATCCTTGTTGTCACTAGCCCATGCAGCCAGAATAGGCAATCAAAAACTAGGAGAAAACACAAACAGAGGCTAGATAACAATTCACATAGAGTTTTCTGTAATTCCCCTGGAAAGCAGTGACTAGGGCAACAAAAATTCCTTCAAAGGTTTGTGGCAGTGATTTAAATATAGTAATAGGTAGGGATTTATATCTACTAGTATGTGTCCAACCTGAAAAAAGGACTTGCTGGCTAGAGATAAGGACAATCCATGAAGAAAATGATATGAGAATGGGATGTTTGGCTTCAGAGAGGCTGATCATTGAGAAATATTGAAAGTATTTGAAGTTGCTAGCTTGCCCTTGTTGTGTTTTTAAATAGTAAACAAGTTGAACTGATACTCCTATGCATTGTTGATTGTAGACAAGTTCCTGATTTCCTGATTTTTTTGACTGGGTTCTGAATTATTCAAAAAAAACCCCAAAAAACCAAAAAAACCAAAAAAACCATAAAATTTCTCCAGGGCTGTGGCCCATTGAATGCAGCTGCTGCTGGGTACAGTCACATGCTGCATGCCCACACCTGCCAGTGCACTGGTACACTTGTACTTCTAGGGGAGCCGCCTTTTTTCTTGCTGTTTGCTGTCATTTTAGCAAATCAGACTCAGCCTCAATGGTGTGTGTTTCGAGTGTTGCTGTTCATGCTAACCTGAGTGGAAGAGGATGTCCTCAGTTTGTTTCTCTGCTCTCTTCTAGAGAGTGGATAAGAATCAAACTGAAATCACTGCCAAAAACTCTCTGTTGTCTTGAGTATGTTTACATGCATCTCATTGCCATAAATTTTGAATGCTTAGTACTTCAGTAGTAGATAGTTATTCTCAAAGCAACCTTGCAACAGGAGGGAAATGCTTTCTTATCCTTTTCAGAGATAAGGTGCTGGCACGTGAAAGCAGAGAGATTTGCTCATGATCTCTGAGAAGTCTTCTGAAGTCTAGCTTGCTGCCCTTGCTGCAAGGCTTCATGATACAGAGCATTGGCAGCATTTGTACCTGCACAGACAACTTTGTGTGCTCCATATGTTAGCAGCTAGGGAATCTGTATTGGAAAAAATAACCTTCTCATTGGGTGGTGTAAGGTTAAAACGTGAAAGTCCTGTTTTATAAACACAGCTGTCAGTTGTGTGTACAAAACACAAGTAAAAATATTCAGAGATAAACTGAGGCTTCATGAAATATGTCTGCATGTTTTTTTCTACCCCAAAGAGCAATTTTTTTTTTGTCTTCAATCATACATGCACTCATGCTTTTTCTCTTTCCATTTCCCTCTCTCTCTTTTTAAAGTCCTCTGACAAAAGGCTGGTATTCAAATGGTGCTTTTCAGGTCCAGGAGCATTTTAAAGGGGCTGTGTGAGAGGCTGCTGCTGTTATTTCCAGTCCTTACAACATTCAGCACCAGCTACTGGGAAATAGATATAAACTGCAGACTGTCACTCTGTCTAAAGGCTAATTATCTTTGATTGTGCAACTTAATTAATTCTGAGGTCAAGTGCAGAAAACATAAGCTGATGGATTTTCCCCTCTGTCTCCTTTTTCTTTCTGTCTCTTCCCCAACCCCAATCTTTATTTTATCCTCTGTCTCTTTTTCTTTCAGTAACCAATGGCACTAGCCATTCACCAACAGCGTTAAATGGAGCTCCATCTCCTCCTAATGGCTTTAGCAATGGGCCATCCTCTTCCTCTTCCTCTTCTCTGGCTAACCAGCAGTTACCGCCAGCTTGTGGAGCTAGGCAGCTCAGCAAACTGAAGAGATTTCTTACAACCTTACAGCAGTTTGGCAATGACATTTCACCAGAGATTGGGGAGAGAGTGCGTACCCTTGTGCTAGGACTTGTGGTAAGCAAGTATTTTTTCTGTTCTTTTCCCTCTTCCTTGCTTGATGTGTTTATTTCATAAATGAATGGGTCACATGCACTGCATTCACTGTGCTTTAGGGATACCAACCATGCAAGAGTGAAGCTCCAGCTCTTGCTGACAGAGCTCACATGAGTAGCCTGACTGGCTTCCCACAAATGGCAGCTATTCCCTTCTAGGCATAGCCTTGACTATTTTTGCCAGTATATTGTTATGGTGTAATGGTGTGAGAGAGTTTTTGTCCTCTACTGGATCCTCTACCCCTAATGTAGTCATACCTTGTAATCCTGTGATGTAGTAAAATATGGTTTGACTTGCCTCGTTTAGTTGGGTGGGGAAAGGAGAGAGGCCTGCATATATGTCAATGGTTAAAAGGGTGAGCTGAGTGTGTTTGGACTGCAGTTATGCAGTGCAAAACCCTTTCTCAGTGTCATTGAACCAAACAATTATGAACCCAAAAAGGCACTGCTGCCACTTAAGTTGCTTTATTGATAAGGTTATCTCTATTTGATGGTATGGCTTAATGAAAATTTCAGCTCTTCCTTACCTAGGTCTGTCAACTTGGGCTGCCCTTTTACATGCAAACTGAAATCTGGGCCAGGGTTCTTTTTACTCCCAGTAAAGTCCTCTCTCTGGACATTTGTTGTCTCCCATGTATTTCCTTCAGCAATAATTGGATGTACTGGGGAAGATGCTATTGTGGTGCTCTAATTTACATCTGTTCTGAGCAGCTGCAGTTGCCATTGATTTCATTTGGAGCAAAGACTGACAGCACTGTTTAGCACAGAGGCTGAGGGGTGATTTCACAATCTGCTTGTATCTTCAAAAGCCTCTACCTGAGAGCAGTCGATGCTCCTTCACTTGGGTCTGTGTCAAAGGGAAGTTTAATGTAGGTAGTATAACATTAGTAACTCTTGCTCTCCATTTGTTTCCATATTCAAAGAAAATGTTTAATGGGGCTTTGCTTGTCACATGGTTCTCTTTGGAAGGGGGAACTAGTAAACAAGCTGAAGGTGGCTTTGTGAACATCCACATTCCACTGATTTTCAGATAAAAACTTCTTTCCCACTATTATTTACAGTTGATTTCTAACTTCATTTGAGATCTTAGGAGCAGATTAGGATTTTTCCTTGGGAAAATTCACATATGCTACTCCTTTGGTCAACCCTGCCAGTTTGTGGAGTTCATGATTATGACTTCATCTCTAAAGTGAAGACTTTCTTACACAGCCTAGAACATAGTAAACAGTCCTCTTTAAAAAGCAAACAGTAGAAAAATGTGAAATAAAAAAAATGTTATAAAAGGAGCTTTAACT